>NC_135490.1:7348475-7982687 GCF_052094955.1 Ictidomys tridecemlineatus | reverse complement strand
TGCTTCAGGATCATCCCAGGCACTGGAGACACAAGGGAGAACCTCAGCCTGATGTATTAGAGCTGAGGAGGAGTAGGATGGGTGAAGCTGGGAGGGTGGCTGAAGTTAGTCTATGAAGGGGTCTCAGGATATGCATGGGTATCGGAAGTCACCCTTTTGAGTGGGGCCCATTTTCAGTTTCATGTAATAGGATTGGTATTCTAGGAAGATCATCCTGGGACCCCAACAGAAGATTGGTAGGTATGAACAGAGGTAGTAAAACCAGCTAGGGGATTACTGCAATATGGCAAGGGGTCCCCGGGGTCCGATCTGAGAATGTGGAGGTGGAGGTTCACAGGCGGATGGAGAAAGGGGCCTGAATGAGAAGTCAAGGAGGAAGATTCACAGGACTTGAAGACGAACCGGATGTGGAGGCAAGGTGGTAGACACTTCTCCATGGGCCTCTGCTGCTCCTGAATGTCTCGCCATGCCAAGAATGCAAAGCCCTGAGCACCTGTAAATCCAGGTTGGATTGCAGGAAGGCAACCCTGAGGGATGAGCAGGTTTGCTTATGCGTACTATAACGCTCACCCACTGCATCGCCCACTGCAACTGTGACATGCATTCGGGCCCTCTGCATCACCCCTGTGGGACAAGGTTGACCAAAAGAGCTGGGGGGAACATGCTGCTCATCCTGAGTGCTGTGCTGTGGGTAATGTTCTTTGTCTCTGGCCCAGGAATCTGTCTCTCTTACTGTGATATAGCAATGTCATCTGCTTCATAAGCAACAGGCTAATTTCTCAGCTTATAAATTGGGGGAAAAACCAACTCCCAGACCCAACAGGGAGAAGGAAGATTTCTGACCTGAATAACATGATGTAAAGTGGTGTTCAGGAGGAGGAACTGGTGTGCAGGAACAAGACAATGAGGTCAGTTTTATACAGGTTGATTGTATTTTACTGCTAACTATTTGGTCATTATTTATTTATTTTTCATTTTTTATTAGTGCATTTTAATTATACAGAATAATGGGTTTCCTTGTGGCATATCATACAGCATGTAACATACTTTGACCATATGCAGCCCCCCATTACTCTCCTTTACACCTCCCCCTTCACTCTCTAATATTCTCCCTGCTATTTTCTTTTTTAAAAATTTGTTATTTTTAGATATACATAATAGTAGAGTATATTTTGATACATTATATATACATGGAGTATAATTTATTCTAATTAGGACTCCATTCTGTGGTTGTACATGATGTGGCGTTTCATGGTTGTGTATTCATATATGAACATAGGAAAGTTATGTCTGATTCGTTGTACTGTCTGATATGGTCCTTATGTATAGTGATTGCTATTAGGAGCTCACAGACCTACTGGTAACTTTCACTCCTCACTGAAGCAGGAATGGATACCCCCAGAGGCTGGCCAATCTCTCACACTAGCCACCCACTGCATTGCTTGGTTTGGTGCATTTTACTAATTTCCCCAAAATGTATATGGGAAATGTTCTTAGGAGAACTGGAATAGTATGAGCAATAGGTCAAAATTTATGCATTTGGTACATTTCATATGCAGCATTATCGAGTGACCTCAACTCTAGCAAGAAAACCTCTTTTGGGGAACTCTTTGAAGACCACCCTCTCCTCTTCTCCTCCAGTTCTGGTAGTTCTAGAGGAGAACTAGTGATGGAAGAAAAAAGGCAACTGAAATGAGAGAGACCAGGAGCGACTTTGCAAGAAAGAACAAATCAAAGCCACTTTCTTCTTAAGCAAGAGACTCTGTGTCTCTTGCCAGTTCTGTCCACATAGCAAAGCTTCAATAAATTTATAAAAAAATTTTGAGGTTGAAGAGGGACAGCATGCCTTTATTTTACTTGTTTATTTTTATGTGGTGCTTAAGGATTGAACCTAGTGCCTCACATGTGCTAGGCAAGTGTTCTACCACTGAGCTACAGCCCCAGCCCTCGATAATTTTTTTATAGTAAATCCTTTGTCTTTACTTCATCCATCACACAATACTAAATAATTCCTATTTATACATATATATTATACATATATCTAATATATAACACATAAAAATTTACATATATCCATTATACACATATCCCTATAAATATATATTATATGTAATATGTATTATATATATTGGTGCTGGGGTTGAACCCAGGGGACCTTTACCACTGGGCTACATCCCCAGTTCTTTGTATTTTTTATTTTGAGACAGGGTCTTGCTACATTGTTGAGGCTGACCTTGAACTTGTGATCCTCTTGCCTCAGCCTTCTGAGTACATGGGATTACAAGATTATAGGTGTGATTGGGCCTGGCCCCTGTTTATATTATGATCACCAAAATTTTACTATCATTTTTTTTCTTTAAGACTTGGATTCAACTGATGAAGATACTCTGGCCACTCACCTGGTTATTCAAAACCTGGTGGTTGAGGGGTGTCCAGGTACTCATCTTTATCTGCATTTTGGGACATTCTATATTCTTCGGAGGTGCAAATGCCATCATGCAATAACTGGATATTCTTCCAAAAAGAAGACTATACCTGTTGGTATAAACAAGACACATAACCCTGATAATATTAAAAATACCAGTGCCATGTAATTTTGGAATGATGGCAGAATAATGGATGGGAAGAGCACTCGCTGGGAGCATCTTAAACGTGAAGCACTTTACATGTATGCTCAGGGCAAGTTCATGGGTTAGTAAGGTGGTAGGTTTTAGCTCATTTCACAGGTGAAGTCACACACGGACAGGTGACTTCAGAGGTGAAGTCAAGGTGACACAGACAGCAAGTGCTAGAGCCAGGTTTCATGCCCAGGCCAGTCTTAGTCTGCTTTCACTGGATCACAGAGTGGGGGCTGGGGATGCAAAATCTCTCCTAGCTAAGAAAGAGAAATATTTAAATTTAGAATCAGAGTGCAGAGCTGTGTGGCTTGGTGGTAGAGTGCTCGTCTCACATGTGTTGGGCCCTGGTTTGATCCTCAGCACCATATAAAGATAAATAAAATAAAGGTATTGTGTCCATCTACAACTAAAAAAAAAAAAAAGTACAATAGTAAACACTTCATTCTTGTCCCTGTCATAGTAACTCTCCCTCTCCTTCTTAACTTTCTGACATCCAAGTCACAGAACTTCCAGGCTGATGCATACATATTTTGGAAACAGATGGTGTAATGAACAGAGCCGAGGCTTTGGAGATGGACAGACTTGAGTTTATTCAGGGAAATTTGTAGGTTTTAGTTGTCCAGTGTACGTCTGCCTCCTTTTAATTAAAGCACTATGTAAATGTTTGTGTGTTTGTGACCTCAGAGGAGTCCTTGGGTTCTTCTCAGCCCCTACTGGCTCATTATCTGAATCACTCTATTTTTAGCTAAGTTACAAAAGGCATATGAAGTTACTCCATTACTGTATTATTAATCAGCAGCCAGCAATAAAAATACATGTGAGCAGGTAAATTACAGGTACAAAGCATGGCCACTGAGTTGAGGTCTGCCCAGCTAAAAATTACATATTTCTTTTTGTTATAGTTATTGATGTTCTACCTTTCTTCTTTTTATTTATTTTTATTTTATTTTTTAGGGTAGTTGGACACAACACCTATTTTTTATTAATTTACTTTTATGTGGTGCTGAGGATCGAACCCAGGGCCTCACATGTGGTAGGCGAGCACTCCACCGCTGTGACACAACTCCGGCCCTTTTCTTCTTTTTAAAACAGGTATTTTGAATTCTTCTTTGAGAGTCATAAAGGTCTTTGAGAATGAGAGCTATGAATCCTCTCCTTAGAAAAATGCCATGAACATAAAATTTTGCTTAGTCTAGGTTAAAAACTCCTGCTCTACACTGAGAAACTCCCTCTATTCCCACTTTAGGTAGGAAGCAATCTGACTTATTCTGGACACCATTTCTAAATTAGGAGAAAGTAGCTTTTCTCAGTGATGCCCCAAGGGTCTGCACTGGTTGTTTTCTTTCTCCTGGCTCTGGGAAGCTGGAAACCACCTGGACCAAGCTTTCTTCAAAGCAGCTGGAGGTGAGTGTGTTTCTAGGAGGTGGGTCTGGCCAGGAGAAGAGTCCTTTCAATGACAACAGTCCTGCCTCATCTTTCATTATTATGCTCTTCCAATTTTTCCCTTTCCCTTCCATTCCAGAACATGGACAATGTGCATACTTGCAGGCACGCACATTTCAGAGTACAGACTACTGGCTACTATTGAAAAGACAGAAGCTTTTTTTTTTTTTTTTTGTATATAACATCCACAAAAAACAATGGTCCTGCTCTGTCAATAAGACAGAGGAAATTACCTCTCCTCCTTCCATAGATAAGTCTTGCTGTTGCTTTTCTTTGTGACCTCTTTTCCCTATAATGGGAATTTGCCTTTAATATTTCTTGGAATAAAAATGTAGAAAGAGGGCCTAGGGGCCTCATGGCCCACGCATGGGCCCAATCCCATGTTTAACAGCCAGGGTGGGTCCACTTCCAATCTGATATCCATAGCCATTTTTCACACCATGGCCGTTATTAACAGTTTCACTAGAGACTTAAGAGGTCTGTCCTAGGCTTACAAAGAGTTTCTGCCTTAATAGAGCTCATGATCTACTGTTAGAGAAGTACTTTTTTTTTTTTTCATATGAGTGATGTCACTTATGAATTCAAAAACCTTTGTAGGCTCACCAACAAGGATAGAATAGGAAAGTCTGGGTCCACTATGACTGTGCCTCAACTTGCATTTTCAGCCTCAACCCTTCCTTCGTTCATGCACTCTGTCCAAACACACCAAATACCCAACCACCCTGAGAACACCGAAAAACCCTGGCCCTTCTTACGTGCATCTCTGAGACCGCTCATCTGAATCCTAACCACAGTCCTAGATAATAGATGCTCAATAAATATTTGTTAAATCAATGGAAAGAATGAATACAACAGGAGGAAAGTGGTTTGAGGATTAAAATTAGTGGAAATAAATGTACAGTGAAACTTGGAACATTATGAACTGGGTTCTGGGGTAATACTCGGGATTCCCAGCTTTGTATTTGGAGTTCACAGAGCAGAAATAGGATTGAGTTTCTCTGCTAACACCCAATTCATCCACTGTACACTGTAACATCATTAGGCAATCTCAAATATTATCAGGAGGTTGTCAGGTAATAGGGGATCCGAATTCACCTTATACTCATCTAGTTAAAAACAAAGCAAGCACTCTTAATACACTGCCAAGAGCTAGTGCTCGACCGGCACGTAATTATTAGTAGTTAATTTCACAAGTATGAAGCATCTGGCACTTGAATTGTGGCTGGAATGCGAGAGGAAAATGTAATCCCCAGGAGCACCGACAAGGCCTGTGGGAGGCTCAAGAGCTCTCCAAGACAGGCTCCATCTTTCCCATGCACTGCCCGCTGCTCTCACCTCTTTCAGCGGGCTCCCTCTTCAAGCCTCTAGTGCTGGGGTTGCCATAGTTGCACTAGGTCAGCTTTTTCTTTGACTCCTTCCAGCCCCCACCCCTCCCTGCTTTCCTAGTCCAATCACCATCTATAAATTCTGTCGCTGGCATCCGGGGTCTCTTAGGCAACAATGTGTGGTCTCTTGATTGGCCGGGACATCCAGGAGGGCTGGCTCCAAAATTGGGCACCGAGATAAAATTAAAAAGTGTGCGCACCAAGCAGGTGGAGCTACGTGGACATCCTGCTGCTACGCTGGGCTGGGAAGGTACGCAATTCGGAAACCAGGGGCATGGAAACCTTCATTCAAAACGTGCTGCTGTCGTGTTCCAGATCGGCCCTTACCCACTGAGCATGCCCAGTTATGTTATTCTGGTCACTCCGGAGTTCCGAAATGCGAACTCCACTTTGCCAGGTTTTAAGAGTGGCCAATAGGTAAAATAGGGTTGGAGGAAAACGAATTCGCGTCTGGTTCGATGGAAGAATAGCACCTGCAGCAGGAAATGGGAAGACGTGGGGGAGATTGTCCAACATGCAAACCCACAAGTGCTCCCCCAGCAATTTATATTTATTGGATTATGAATTCAGGCTGAGTGACAGATACACCAGGGAACCAGCAGATGGCATGCCTTAATAACAATAACTCTAAATTTGGAAATCTTAACATCCGGTCTAATTTAATTATTTAAATTTGTTGACTACCTACCTTGTAACAAGGCCTGGAGTGAGCATATATGGATTAAAAAAAAAAAGAAATCTAATAAGGAAACTGGAAAAAGCAGTAAATAACTAATAGAAGGCTCACAGACCCAACATCTGTGAGCTGTAGAATACCATGAAGTACCATGAAGTTCAAAATTTTAGAATCAAGCTTCTTTGGCCTAGGCAAAACAGTTGTTATGGGCAGCATTAATCTCCCCTCCCTCAAGCCAAAGCAAACAAACAAAATAACTTTCCTGGCTATTTTTGTTTCCTAAAATAATGTACTCTTCTCCAACTCAAAGGAAGTTACAAACCTTATGTTTGTATTGTGTTTCATAGTTTTTAAATAGGTAACATTTGTATGACTCCAATTTAAATAGCAGAAAAAGGTAAGTTGAGCTCATGGAGGTGGTTGCTTAATCCAAGTTAACAAAGGATCAGCAAGCGGCCAAACTGAAATTGGAACCCAGGTTGTCTGAATTCCAAGGTAGAGGTTTCCACATGAGCAGGTTGTATGTAAATGAATAAACAAAGCCTTTAGGGGGTGTGAGGGGGCTCCTGGAGGAGGTGTGCCTATGTAATACTAAGTTACCATGCATTACCAATTAACATTTATGATTTCAAAACAGGTTCCTCCAGAAGGAGACCAGTTTTAACAATGTCAAGAGTGCAGAGCCTCTATGTGATGCTCCCACGTGTTAATTAAAGACTTTCTATTACAACATGGAAGGAAATCGAGATGGGACATAGCATCTCACTTTATCCCTGTTGGATTTGAATATTTTTATCCCTGACAAAAGGTTCCTTTTGTCTCTCCTCTCAACAGAACCTTCTGGGCCTCCTTCTTCCTGCAGCTCATCTGTCCGACTATTGTTCCCCCAAAGGAGAGTGAGTCACACCATTTCTACTGTGTTCATAGTGACACACAGAGAGCTCAATGTCTGTGATTCTTCAACATTGCTTTTACACAGAAGAACTCAATCATTAAAAAAACAAAAACAAAAAAACCTTAGACACTTTTTATTTTTTGCCATTATACATGTACTCTTTTTGTTTGTTTGCATTACAATTCTTAATACCTTAGAGACTTTTTCATAAGAAATAACTTATATCTCCATGGAGATTTTTTAAAATGTTAACTTTGGCTTTGTGTGTGTTTAACAAACAAGAAGTCCTCTTGTGTATTTCCAGGTCTCATTCTCCTCTCTGCCTGCCTAGAGACAGTCATGAAATTCATTGTTATGAATGTGTAGCCTCCTTGTTTATTATTATGTATATGTTAGTCTTCATAAATGACATGAATTAACACTAGTTATTTTTTAAGGCATCATCATTTATATATTTTTTTTAATATTTATTTTTTAGTTTTAGGTGGACACAATGTTTATTTTATTTTTACGTGGTGCTAAGAATCGAATCCAGTGCCTCACACATGCTAGGTGAGCGTGCTATCACTTGAGCCACATTCCCAGCCCCATCATCATTTATATATCTTGTTGTTTGCTTTTCACCAAATACAAATTTTAGAGGTTTAGTCATGTCGGTACATTCATTTCTACATCATTCGCACCTTCCAATGAGAGCTGTGATGTGTCCTATGCCTGACAGTCTTTACAGGATAATGTGTAAATCAAATAAAAAATGCACCTAGCCACACATCTGCAGAGGTTCCTCAGCCACAGGGATCTGGAAATACACAAAACAGGCATAGAGGTTTTTCCAGCCTTGCCGCCTCACCTTCAGCACAGGTGCTGCTGGCTCCCCAGGACACGCTGGCTTGCCTAGAATCAGCCTAAGGACCACTATGTCTTTACAAAAGAAGAATGTTGCTGTACAATTATGTGTTTATTAGGATAATGGAAATTGTCGTTGGAGGTCTCGTTTATTATGCCAGTTCACAGAGGTTTTGTTGTTATGACATGACTGGCCGGGCCTCCCAATGCTAGGTAGGTGCCCCTACCAAAGAACTACATCCCCCAAACAGATTACCTTCTGATGGGAAATTATGCCTCAGCTCAACTCTTCAGTGTTCACTTAAAATCTGAACATCTTTTAAGACAATTGTAAAATATACATAAAAGTTATCTGAACCGTTTTTTTAGGTACACTAATTAGTAGTGTTGAGTACATTCACTTGTGCAACAGGATCAACATTACTAGTCCTGCGTGCTACCAACAGAACAAAAAGGATGTCCCTGAAGTTTAAGTTGAAGAGGGGTGAGGAGGAGGAAGAGAAAGGTAAAGTGTAATACTAAGAAAAATAGCCACGGCTTTGAATGTCATTAAAACACTGCAAGGGGGGCTGGGGTTGTGGCTCAGCGGTAGTGCGCTGGCCTAGCACGTGAGACGCGCTGGGCTGGATCCTGAGCACCACATAAAAAATAAATAAATAAATAAAGGTATTGTGCCAGCTACAACTAAAAAAATATTAAACAACAACAACAAAACACCGTGTGGCTTGGATAAGTCATCTAACCTTTTAGGCGTTTATCTCATCATTTGAAAAACAGAGATTCTCTGTTGGTGATCGCTAAGGGCTTTTTAGTTCTCAAATCTTCTACGTAGAAAAAGACAACGGAGACCTTTCCTAAAGAGCAAAAGATGGGGCACAGCACTAGTTAGCCACGAGCTTCACCTGTTTAATAGGGTCTTGGCAAAGAGGATGCAAATTACTCCCGGGCCAGTATTCTGTTCCTGTCTGCCACAGTGTGTCAGCCTGGCGGCTGCAACCGACCAAATGCCCGCCGCTACCTGCGCCCTGTTCCCCCCTCGGTACTGCTACCCGCCTTCGGACCCCCGAGTCCCGAGGTCTGCACCCCGGCGCACAGAGCAGGTGTTGGGGTTCTTGCATTGACAGCCTCGCAGGCTTGGGTGCTGGCGAGTCGCGGTGCTGTTGCAGCAGGGGAGGGCGCGCTTTGCAAGGAGGACCGAGCGCCACTCAGAAGACTGCTTCCGTAGTTGGGAACACCACGCCAGTGCGGGACAGCGGCTGGCGTCGTCGCTGAGCTCGAGGCGAACAGCCCGCGCGCGACCAGCTCCGCAGCCGCGCTCCAGAACCGAGGCCCGGCCGAGCGTGCGCGGCGCGCCTGCGCCGTGCGTGCGCGCGCTCTCGCTGCCGGTCCGCGCGCCCCGGCGCTCGCCAAAGCTCGCGGTCGCTCTGAGGCGCGCGCCGGCGGTCCTCGGCCGCTCGGGGTACCTGAGGGACGCGCGGCCGCCTGCGGCCGGCGCCGCAGCCCTTTGGAGCCCGGCGCCCGGATCTGAGGTGAGCCCGTGGCGACGGTCCCCGGGACCGGGTGGGCGGGAAGGGCAGCGGCGAGAGCGCCGGACTAGGAGGCGCCGCGGCGGTGGGGGGCTGCTCCGCCAAACCCTGCCGAGGAGCCTCCTGCAGCCCAGCGCCTCCTCCTCAGGGATCGTTATTCTCGTCGCGGCCAAAACAAAAGCGGTGGGCGCCGGGCCGTGGCGGGCGTCGGGGCGGCTTCCTGCGGCCGGCTGGGCCGCGGCGGGCCGGGGTCGCGGCGCGGAGTTTGGGGCTGGGGGCTGAGCCGGGGCTGCCCCGGGAGGCGGTCCACCCGGTCCGCCCCGCGGGCGCCGGGCAACCTGTGCGAGTGGGGACACGGCGGCTCGCTGCACCCCGCCGCCCCGCGCGGGAGGCCGGCCGGGCGAGCGGCTCCTGCGCCCGGCGCCGCGGGGGCGTCGGCGGGAGGACAATGCGCCCCGCGCCGCCCGCCCGGCGCGCCGTCGCTCTTGCCCGGCCCCGCTCGCGTGAGCTCGGGGCCGACCTTTCCGTCCCGAGCCGAAAAGTTGTCCCTCCCAGCCACCAGTTTGCAAAGTCTGTGCCCCCCGTGTCTCCCGGGTGCCCCTGGCACGGCTGTGCGTTTGCCCCGGGGTGGGTGCCGCTGGGTCAGGAACACATGGCCTCCGAAATAAAGGCGCCGAGCGAGCGAGCGAGCGAGCGGGCAGCCAGAAGTGGACTTGTGTCATTCCAGAAACGTAAACATCATCCTAGAGTCCTTTGGTATCTTAGAGTCTGGGGGTCAGCTGCCTCCTCCTGTAAGAGAAACAGGGCTTTTTTTCCTTTTCTTTTTCTAGAAAGGGATTAAAAGAAACAAAAGTGCATGCCATTTTTTTTTCCAGGTGGAGGAGCAGATATAAACTTGAAAAATATTATGAAGAAGGTCGGGGTTTTATCCACTGTAAAATGAGGCTTTGAATTTTGGCTTCCTTCTGAATTTAGGTCTCTGCAGCAGCAGAGCAGACCAACTGCATGTACAAGTATTCTAACAAAATCTTTTTTTGAAATTGTATTGGGGATTGAATTCAGGGACTCGTACCTGCTAGGCAGGCACTTTCCCGATTACCAACATTCCTAGCCGCCCCCCTTTCTTTTAAAGTTTTTATTTTTTAAGACAGTGTCTAGTTGAGTTGCCCCAGGCTGGCATCCAACTTGTGATCCTCCTGCCTCGGCCTTGGAGTCGCTGGGATCCCAGGTGTACGATATCACACCTTACTTCAAACAATTTTGTGTTAGAAAAGTGGTTTTGATAGACCTGGAATATTTATAACTGGCATTGGGTTACTTTGCAAAACCAATACATAGGAGAAAGGAAACAAAGACCCAGCTGACATGGAGGACGTTACCTCCCTCCTCAGCTTTTTTTTTTTTTTTATCCCTTAGTGGTATCTTGGTCGCATTCTAGGCTGGAAAGAAATAGATAAATCCTTAGTTCTGTTATTATAAAGGAGGTACTCCTGACGATAATACTTCCACCTTTGCTTTTAAGCAAATCAATATGATCCTTTTCCTCCAGGAAACAAAAACATCTACTTGAACTATCAAACCACAGAATAAAGCTAAAAAGATTGTTAGGAATCTTTCAGTTAGGAAAGAAGTAGTGTAAAAGCTTGACTCTGTGGACTTAAGATAAAATATAAGCAAAAAACAGCCCTTCTCTTATTAGTAAAATAACATGCCCCCCAAGCCCCCAAAGCTTTGAAGCTATTAAGAAAATAAGTAAATTATTAATAATGCCTACCATTATACCCTCTCTTTCTTCTTACTTCTTTTTCCTCATCCACTACTAATCTTTTCTATCTCCATCACTTTCCCAAAGCTGTAACACTGTCCTGTTAATAAAAGGAGAAGAAAGGACCATGGGATCTTAGGTGCTTTCATTCCTTTTCTCATCTTCTACTATATTTCTTTGAGCTTTATTGTGTGCTTTGAGTTATTTAGGTGGATTTTTTTGGAGGGGGGATTTTGTGATTGAGATACTTGAAGTAGTGAGGGTTGACAAGAATATAAGAGCCAAGTGCACATTCTTTGTGTAGTATAATGTGAAAGCTTTATCATTGGGGAAGGAGAGAGGTTTTTTTGCTCACAATAGATTGTCTGTTTCCCACTTGACCTACAGAAAATTATCTACCCAATTTACATTTCATATTAGTTAGTAAAAATATAAGATTTTATACTCAAAACATCTTGAGCTATTGGTTCATTGATGTAAGATTGTTATTGACTTTATTTTCTTTAGGAGACAGGAGGCCGAAAACCTCTTTAGTAGGGGAGAATGGCGTTATCCTCAAGGTTTTTGTTTTTTTGTTTTTACCCCCGCCCAAACTCTAGAATTATGGCTGCTTAAAGCTACAGCTCTGTACAAAAAAAGCAATAAGGCATATTTTTAAAAATGACTTCAAAAATACATACTGGAGGGCTGGGATTGTGGCTCAGTGGTAGAGTGAGGCCCTGGATTCCATCCTCAGTACCACACTAAATAAATAAAAATAAAGATATTGTGTCCATCTACAACTAAAAAAATATTTTTAAAAAATACACACTGGAGAAATTTTTCAGTCTAGATTGGTGAAAAGATGCTCATCCAAGTTTTGAGAAAAGAAAATAAGGTTTTCAGAAGTGGTATTTCTTAAGGGTATGAATAAATGTTTGAAGAGTAACAGCTCTTTACTGGCTAGGAAAGAGTTTTAACTATTGTGACAAAAAGGAATTCCCTCATTTGGCGGTTCTAGTTAATTATGCTGAGAACTAGTGAAAGTTTGGTAAACTGTTGAAAGTTTGGCGCCCCAAAAAATGCATTGCAAATGAAATATGAGATGAATATAACTGGGCAACTAAGCATAACAAAAAAATCTGATCCCCAAATTTTATCTTAACTGAAATATTTTTGTAAGCAGGGCATACAAACCATCCAACCTTGCTAAGGAGGAGGAAGCAGGGACTTGATACTTTCTAATGAAAATTCCAAGAATTTTCTGATGAACAGATTTTAATTGCAAAGGAAGCTGGGCTGGAATTTCAACCCTTTTTTTTAGACCAGAATCTATCCATCTTTTAACTTAGTTTATTTTCAGATTAATTTTTAAAAGCTCCTATGCTGTCTTCAGTCTTTGCATTTAATAATTTGTAAATGGGACTGCATTTTGGTGCATACCCTTTATTTTAATTCTGAATCTTAAATGTATTTGTTTTTCATGGGGATTGAAAAATTAGATTGTTGTGATCAGATGACAAGATGGACTTCAAAAATTAAGTGAAGTAGGTAGGTCAGAAAAGAATATTCACTGTGAGATTAATAGTAATCTACATTCTATGAATTAAGTAAGAAGCTATATAAACTTTCTAATAAGACAATAAAATCCTTCAGAGAAGAAACTATTATTTAGAGGTAGTCATTGCCAATCCTTGTAATGCATTCTTAGAAAACCTGTCTGAAAGACAATGTCTTTCCTTTTCCCATGGTAGCTGTTGTGAATTCAACATTTACTTTGAGACAAACTTTGGATGATATTTCTGAATTAAAAATGAAAAATTTTGGGCTCAGGATGTGGCTCAAGCGGTAGCGGGCTCGCCTGGCATGCGTGCAGCCCGGGTTCGATCCTCAGCACCACATACCAACAAAGATGTTGTGTCCGCCGAGAACTAAAAAATAAATATTAAAAATTCTCTCTCTCTCTCTCTCTCCTCTCTCACTCTCTTTAAAAAAAAAATGAAAAATTTTATCTGTATTTACAGGGTGTCAGGAAAATGAAATCTAAACCAAGAATGATGAAATGGGTTCCTTTCTGTAAAGAAATTGTTGTTGAAATAGCGTTGCTGAACATAGTCTTTTGTTGCCAGATATCCTTGACATACCCTTAGGGTCCAGTTTTCTCATAGTTTCTTTGGGGATTCAGCCTGCTTTCCCTTTCACAGTTGCTACCTCTTGCTTTTCCCACATGAGTTCTTTGGGTATGGCTTTGTTGCCACCCTGGAAGATGGTCTTCCAAAGTTGCATTTATTGCTGTCCTTCAGGACAAATATTTAGCTGATCTTATTTTAAGGGTTTTCTTTTTCCCCATTTTTTTTTTATTGGTGCACAATTTGCTTTATAGCTGCACATAATGATGAGATTTGTTGTTATATATTTGTTCATGCATAAAACATAATAATATAATTTGACCGATATAGAGCTTTTACTTTTTAATCATCAAAAGAAAACTGATAGATAATTGGGGAATATCAGATTCCTGATGTTAACATTCATAAAAATAGGAACACATAGGTTTAAAGTATCTAGTCGTTTCTCTTTTTTTTCTTTCTTTCTCTCCCCTCACTATGATAGGAGATAATCCCAGGGATTTATATGTTCTAGACAAGCCCCTATACCTCTAAGCTACATGCCCAACTCTAGTCCTTTTTATTTTCTGATGTGATGTTAACCAAGTAACTTAATAGTTTTCAACATATTTTATATTGTTCTGTGGAGAAGTAAAAATTTCTCTTTTTCCATAGCTAGTTCATGACCAATTATTGTCACAGCATTCACTTTCTTTTCTTTTTTGGGGGGTAGGGTGGGGTGTGCTGGGGTATTGAACCCAAGGGCACTTTACTCACTGAGTTACATCCTTACCCCTTTTTACTTTTAATTTTGAGATAGGGTCTTGCTAAGTTGTTGAAGGTCATGATGAGTTGTTAAGGCTGGCCTTGAATTTGTGATCCTCCTGCCTCAGCCTCCCAATTGCTGGGATTATACCACCATACCTGGTTTATAGCATTCATTTTTGCCTGGACCTTGATGCCTGAAATTGTCCGCTTGGGTTTTATTAACCCAGTAGGTCCCTTTATTCAATTGAAATGCTACAGATTTCCAAAATTTAAGAATATGATAATATCAGTAAGAAAGCCCTAAACAGCTATTAATGAGTTGCTATATTTTGGCAAGATCTTTTTGGGTCCAGAATCTTCTCTGTGTCTTATGTCTGGAACTTTAATTTAGAGCTTTTTCATGGATGACCATCCCTTAGGAAAAGTGGCATTCTCATATAATCCTCATTAGAAGCAGTTATTTCATTATGTTATTGAGGAACAATTTGAAATATGTATGAGAAGTTTTTAATAATGTGTATTCCATTTGATTTAGTTAATAGGTGATCTGACTTTTTTCCAGTGTTGAAAAATAAAAGTTTTGAATCATACTGAATTGATCATCACATTTTTGCTTATTACCCATAGTAGGACAGGTAGTGTACCTTGGCTTATTGCTTTAATTAGCAACCAATAATCTATTCAGCTAGTATTTATTCTTGTCAGCTAGTCAGAACACATTTATAGATTTTGCAGTTAATTATTCCATATATGAAATAATGTAACATGGATTCTTTTATAAAATTACATAGAGCATTTATATTATTATTTAGGTAAAATTTTTTATTTTTTTATTTGTTCTAATTAGTTATTCATGACATTAGAATGCATTTTGACATATCATACATAAACGGTCTATAACTTCTCATTCTTCTGATTGTACATGATATAAAATTACACTGGTCATGTAATCATATATGCTCATTCATCCTACTGTATATTATTTTTAAATAATTGAAATAGTTTTATTATAGTCCATGCACATATTTTTCTAACAAGCTGGGTTTTATACGTATATATGTACATGTATATATATGTTTTGTAAACTACTTTTTATTTATTTATTTTTTACTCATTGTCATAATATTATCATGTCAATAAATATAGGTCTATAGTCTATCTTTTTTGTTGGGGAGTGCTAGTGCTGGGGATTTAACATAAGACCTTGCTCATATTAAGCAACCTACTGCAGTCAGGCTCTTTATTTTTAGTAACTATATAATATTCTATTATGCAATTATAACATAATTTATTTGGTCAATTCCTTTTTTTGAGAGAGAGAGAGAATTTTTAATATTTATTTATTTAGTTAGTTTTCGGCAGACACAACATCTTTGTTTGTATATGGTGCTGAGGATGGAACCTGGGCCACACGCATGCCAGGCGAGCGCACTACCGCTTAAGCCACATCCCCAGCCCTTGGTTAATTCCTTATTGGTAGACTCTAAGGTTGTTTACTTTTAATACCTTTGTTTTATTTATTTATTTTTATGCAGTGCTGAGGATCAAATCCAGGCCCTCACACGCTCTAGGCAAGTGCTCTACCGCTGAGCCACAACCCCAGCCCCTGTTTACAGTTTTTTCTTGTAAACAATGTTATGATAAAATTTAATTTTGCATCGTGCACTCGTGTGTTTGGGTTTTTTTTTTTTTTTTTTGTACCAGGGATTGAACTCTGGGTACTTGATCACTGGGCCATATCCCCAACCTTATTTGTATTTTATTAGAGACCTCTCACTGAGTTACTTAGTGCCTCGCCGGTTAACTTGTGATTCTCCTGTCTCAGCCTCCTGAGCCACTGGGATTATAGGCATGTGCCGCCATGCTCAGCTTATACTCATGTGTTTATCTTCTTAGAATAAATTATAAAATAGATTTGCTGGATCAAATTATGCACATTTTAAGTACTTTTAATATAAGTAGTCATTTCTTAAAGTGTCAACTAATTTACATTGCTTTTGAAAGTAGTTGAAAATTTCTTTTCCTTATACTCTCTCCTGTATTGTGTTTATTTTTGCCCATTTGATTAGCAAAAAACATTATCTTATGCTTGCATTCTTTATTATTAATGTATTAATGTAATGAAAATTCTTTACTAAGATCTTTAATCTGCCTATTTTCTTTTTTTTCACTGCATTCCACTGTTCCCTCCACCCCTTTGTAATAATCATGAACTACAGTCTTACCGTATTAAGATTATTGTCTTTCTGTAGTTTTAAAGATTTGCAAAAGTATTTTGAAACTGGGTGCAGTGGTGCATCCCTGTAATCCCAGCTCTTCGAAGGCTGAGGCAAGAAGATCACAAGTTCAAGGCCAGCCTGGACAATTAGGGGACACTGTCTCAAAATAAAAATTTTTAAGAAATTTTTTTTCAGTAATAATGCCCCTGGATTTAATACCTAGTACTAAAAACTAAAAACTAAAATCTATAAGTTAAAAAATAAATTCTAAAAATCATTTTTATGTAAGTGATTTGGACATTGTAATACATAAGGAAACACATAAGCCCACATGAAGCTGGGCTGGGATTGTGGCTCAGTGGTAGAGCACTTGCCTAGCATGTGTGAGGCACTGGCTTCGATTCTCAGCACCACATAAAAATAAATAAGGGAATGTGTCCATCTACAACTAAAAAATATTTTAAAAAAGAAGAAGGAGGTCAGAAGCATCACTTAAAAGTAAGGCAAAAGGAATAATTGAGAAGAAATCAAGTAAAATAAATGAAGTAAATAGAAGAATAAGGACGTATTTCATGTGGTTTTAAAAATGCAAAAAGGTATTACTTAATTTCTTCCTTAAATTTTATGTAATTAGTCTTCTTTTAACCATATGAACCTATAAATGCTTGAAAAAGAGACTAGTTTAAATGAAATGTTGAAATTCTTGGTTTTGTAGTATTCATAGCCAATAGGGAGCAATGTTCCCTTAATTTTCTTTTTTTACTTGCAAGTAGATAAACATGCTGCACAGGCAATAAACTACAGAGACTGAACTTACATAGATGTTTTAATCTATAATCAAATAAAGCTTTCAACAATTATTTGACAATTAAGAATATGCATAATCAGTACTATGCTTCGAGGTAATTAAGCTTAAACATGTTTTTATGTTTAATATCAGTTTTTCTGTAGCCAGATCTCAACATTTCTGGGATTATCTTAAAGGAGAGAAAGGAGAAAAAAAAAAAAGACCAAAAATCTGTCACAGAAATCTCTGGCTTAAAGTATAAGGAGATTTAGACTTTTTGAGCAGGACCATAAATAAACTTAGTGTTTCTAATTCTGGAGACCAAAGACTTCCTTTTCCCTTCCATCATTTAAGACCATCTTCTAGAAATTTGGAAGATTGAGCCACTGTTTTGTTTTCTCCAAATACTTTTCTACCTGGAGCTGGGGATACAGAGGTCCCAGTCATTGATAATCAGTGCTGAAGGACAAATTCTTTCACTGTTCAAGCTAAGCTGGTTTTTAGGTCTCAAGTTGTAAGCTCTCATGGCTATTTGAGTTAGTATTTTAGTTGTCCTGTTAACCTGAGTCTCTAGGAATATCTGAATCTGAATTTCTCTTCTTTTCTTTTTTTTTTTTTTTTAGAATTATGACCAGCATTTATTGAACACTATTAATGTATTTCTCATCTTTTCTTAACTTTGGCTGCCTGTAAGAAACACAAGAATATCCAGTGCATAAGAAACAAAATTTAATGAAAACAAAGTTAGCATCATTGCTAAACCAAATCAAATGTGAATAGCTTAGAATATGCTTTTTTCATACCACACTTGCTCCATGCACATTCTTTTTAGCACCAGTTGAGCATCACATGTATTGTCACCTTGGGAAAGTAGAGGCAAAGTCAAGAGATTCTAAAGCTCAGTGGAAAGGATAACTGGGAATCATTCCTATTTTAGGGATGATTTCTGTTCTCTGGAGCCTGGCTGTGTGTAATGGCTGTTCATTAAATGTTTGTAATTCAAGGTCTGTATCTCTGGTTTTAAATTTTTGTGCTATCTAAAAAGATGATATAGTGTTGAGAAAATTACTCATATTACTTTTAGAACCTTCTATTTGTCAAGTTCATTATTGGTTGATAGAAGTAGCATCTTGATCAACCGTAATTCAGTAATAAAAATACCTAATGTTTTATAATGTTTTACTATTTATAAAGTACTTTTGCATACATTATCTCATAATTCACTCATATATCATCTTGTAAGAAAAGTGGTGGTGGAACATTTCCAGGAAGAAAAATTATGGGTTCATAGAAGTTAAATGATATGTTATGTTCACACAGCTATAAGAGGCTTAAATTTATCTTTTGTTTTATTTTTCAAACCTTTCACAGATCCCTTCTGCCAAATCAGTTCATATAAAAACTGTACTATTAATGATTAAAACACATAATAAATTTTAAATTCAATTATTTAGGTTACAACAAATGTTTAAGTAAAACTTAGGACAAAAGCATAAGAATTTTTTAAAGTGAATCCGTTTTATCTTGACAAATGAAAGATTGCCTCCATGGACAAGAAGGTAAACCATGTGTTTCTATAAGCAACTGAAGGAAGAAAATCAAATTTGTTTGTTAAATGCTATTTAAGGACAGTTTTAGCATATCTATAGCACAAATGATAAAGTAGAAAAACTATATTGTGTTTTTGTGAGGTACCCATGATTTTATCTATTACATCAGTATGATGTCTCATCAAACATTTTAATGTTAAGTGCACAATATTTTGAGAGGAAATGACTAATTTCTCCCATTTTTTAAATAATTCTTTCAGATATTTCAATCAAAGGAAGAAATAGCTCTTCTCCTAAGATGGAATCTGTGATTTGGGAATGTGGTTGATCAACTTGATATGTTGGCCAAAGGTGCCCTATGTAATAAAACGAAAAGAAGAGACAAGATGATGTCATTTGCCCGTGTTGTGAAACCAAAAACAAATGCCTTTTGTGAGACCAAGCTAACAAACCTCTGATGGTACAAAGAGTATTTAACTTTTGAAGAACTTAACAGTAAGATATAGAAGAAATACTTTCAAGCTGAGACCTGCAGGTGTATATTGATCTAAAATACATACTGAGTAGGCCTGATCATCTGAATTTCATTCAGATCAAGGAAGAATGGCTATGAGTTGGATGGTCTTCTCTCTTTGGCTCTTGACTATGTTTGTGGGGCATATAAGTGGGCACAGTTTGTTTTCTTGTGAACCTATTACGTTGAGGATGTGCCAGGATTTGCCTTATAACACTACCTTCATGCCTAACCTTCTGAATCATTATGACCAACAGACAGCAGCTTTAGCAATGGAGGTAAGACTTGATCTGTCCTTTAACATATCTCAGAAAATGATATTACCCTGTCATCTAATGTGTTTGATGAATAATAGGAAAATATGCTATTTTAAACTATTTCATGTGCTTATAAAAATTTATAAATTTTGGTTCAGTCTGATGGATTGAAGAATTCCTATATAGGAATGCTACTCCAGATTTACTTTTCAGACATTATACTTTTACAAAGAAATTTGAAACACTAGAATATGGGAGATAATAGTCATTCAGAAGTTTAAAATTGTCTAAGTTATAACATGATTACAACCCTCTTATCATCCCTCTTATTTGGCTAATAAAAACTTCAGATAAAGAGCATATGATAATAACATGCATAGTTAAGTCATTAAGTATTGAATATAATGTGATTTTTTTAAAAGAATGAGTTCTTTTGTTCTGCCTTTAAACTTAACAATCTTTGAGTTTTTTTTAAATATTCAAGATGATTTCCTGGTCCTACTGTGTTTATATCAGTGTAAGAACAACTCTCAAATAAAAAAAATTTGTTATATGGATTTTCTGTTATTGATTTCTCAGATTTTATGAGAAGTTTTTGTCTTATTTGAATTTTTTAATAGTAATTTTTAGGCACTTCTTAATGACTTTACTTTAGAAACTGACAAATTAATGGTTTTAGTTAATGATAGGTTTTGTGTTTGTGACTCTGTAATGGTTTTAGAATTGAGGACACAGATATATGTGCCAGGTAAGAACTGGGAGACAGTAAACAGTGGTGGTAAGGAGCTTTGGAGTTAGACAACATAGGTTTGAATTATAGCTTCACTACTTTCTATCAGTGTTACAAGTTAATATGAATTTTCCCACCATAGTTTCTTTCTTTATAAAATAAGATCACACAGGCTTTTGTAATGTAAAATAAAAATATATCTATAAAGTACTGTAAATACTCTATGATAGTTTTTGCCATTTTTTCCATATTATATTAATATGCTATATAGATAGTATAATTTAGAGAGAATGTCTTATACTTTTGCCTTTAATCCATTTGCACTGTGCTTTCAGCAAATGCAGCGTACACGTTTTGGAATTTTTCATTGTATAATAAAAGTCAAATGTTATTTCAAAGTAGATTAAAATAAATCTGGGAAATTTTGTAGATTATTATTCATAGATTTTGCAGTGTGAGGGGCATCTCTTATATATTCGAAATACTTGAAGATGTTTTAGAAAATATTTTCTGCTCTTCCTCTGACTACACAAGGTCTAATTAGTGAACAGAGAGATATGGTATAGATTGTCAGGTTAGGTTATGTGACAAGGGGGTATTGGTTAAATACAGAAAATTAGCTCCAGCCATGGTAGCCTTTGTTATGTATTAAAGTTATTGATTTTTCTCCCCAAAAAATTGAGTTAGAAATACCTTTGTTTCTAGTATCATTGTAGGTTATAACTTTTGTAAAGCAAATAGGGTAGTAAGAAACTAGGCATGAAGCTGGGTTTTTTTCTTATTTATTTTTTAGATGTTGGTAGACCTTTATTTTATTCATTTATTTATATGCGGTGCTGAGAATTGAACCCAGTGCCTCATACGTGCTAGGCAAGAGCTCTACTACTGAGCCACAACCCTAGCCCCTAGCTTTTATACTAACTTGCGTTCAACTTTTAGCTCTGCTGTGCAGTAAGCTTAAGACTTTGGACAAGTTACTAAACATTCTTGAACCTTGTTTTCTTAATATGTGAAAGGCAATAATAACACCTGTGATTTATGAAATAGCACAACACCTAGTACACAATAGGTGATCTGCAAATGTTAATTCTATTCCAAATTCTTTTTCTAAATGAACTTGTATCTTTAGTTGTAGGTTCATGGGGCATTCATAATGATGGTCTGGTAGGCATTCTCTACCTCTTCTCACATATGCTCAAAAAAGTCTAGATATTTTGTGGGCAGTGGATGCCTCTGTTTGAATTTCAAACTAGATTTTGCAGTGTGAGGAGAGCTCCTAAGGGGGCAGTAGTTTCTAAGAGAGAAAGTTTCCAATGATTTGAAGCAGTGTTGGAGATACTTGCTTATTGCATGGTTGTCATATTAGGATCATGATGCCCCTGATAGGAAGAAAAGAATCCTGAAACAGTTTAAGAGTGTAAAGTTTCTGTAATAGCAAAAGACATGGAAACTCATTGGATAGCACGACATGTGCATAGCTGCTGATGACACCTCTTCATTTCTTCTCTGCTGATCTTGGAACTTTGGATATGTCTGCTAGTTTTTACCAGGAGCAAGTAATTAGAGCAAACAGTTCCAGCTCACTGGAGACTAGATAAACTGAAAGATAGTTCCCTAGCTATAGCATTAGCAAGCCCAGGCTTCAAGCCCATCTGGAACAGTAAGCTAGGCATACCAAGAATGAGAGAAATTACAAAATCTGAATTATTTTAGATTTGATTATTTACAAGAGGTTGGATCTTCTCACATTGTATAAATGGATTCCTATCTGTACTTTCTTTCAGTTGAAAGTGGGACATAGTTAAATAGGGTTAACCCATTAAATTGAAATTGATTATAAGTACCAAATGAGATATATGAAAATTATTTTTTAAAATAGCAGTACCTACCCAGAAGATGAAAGCATGATAGATGTTCACAAGTTAACTCTCATTTTTTTCTCCTAGCCTTATTATTCTCTTCAGAAGCTGTTTATCACAATTGCACAGAATGTCTTAGCATTACTTGAACCTACCAAGTTTTTGTAAATGCTGTCTTTGTCATGAAGACTATTCCAGTATTCCTATTGGTGATCTCTCACTTACTTTTCAAAACCTGGTTTTGTTGTTGCTTCTTTGAAACCTAGGATGTTCAAAGTCTATTGCTCTTTCCTCCACACTTACCAGTATGCTTTATATGTACCCCTGTTCTGATGTGTGCATTATTATGTTAGAATTTTTTATATTTTTATTCTTCCTAGTAGAATTTCAACTTCATGGAAGCAGAGCTTGTCCATGTTCATCTTTCTATCTCTAGTATTTAATATAGAGACACATAGTAAATGCTTAACGTAGAGCCTCACACATAATAGATGCTAAATAAATGTTTGAATTAATTTCACTGTAAATCCTTTAGAGGTGACGGTGGTCAACACAATCGTGTTGTACTTAAACTCTTAATTTTATGGGGTTAGAAATAGTAGTTTGGTGGGGATGGTGATGTTAATATAATACTAAGTTACTACACGTTTGTGAACACTAGTATGTCACTTTTTCTTATTTTTCAAAGTGACTTGAAGCTTTCAGCATTGTGTTTGCGTTTATAACTGGTATAATTAAATAAAGGAACAACAGAACAGAATTTTCCCTTCTCTAGGCTTATGTCAAAATTCTTTTGTACTCAATTCACTGTTTAGAGTTAGTGGTGGACTGGGGTTGTGGCTCAGTGGTAGAGTGCTTACTTTGCATGTGTGAGGCACTAAGTTCAATTTTCTAAATGAAGGTATTGAGCCCATCTACAACTAAAAAAATGGTTTTTTAAAAAAAGAGTCAGTGGTAGGGCTGGGGATGTGGCTCAAGCATCACATACAAAAAGATATTGTGTCCACCAAAAACTAAAAAAATAAATATTAAAATATTAAAATTCTCTTAAAAAAAAAGAGTCAATGGTAGAGGCTGGGTTTATAGCTCAGTGGTAGAGTACTTGCCTAGCAATCGCGAGGTCCTGGATTCAATCCTCAGCACCACATAAAAATAAATAAATACAAATAAAAATGTTATGTCCATCTACAACTAAAAAAAATATTAAAAAAGAAGAAGAAGGAAGAAAAGTCAATGGTAGCCAGGTTGAGGGGTGCCTTTAATCCCAGTAGTTTAGGATGCTGAGGCAGGAGAATAGCAAGTTCAAAGCCAGCCTCAGCAACTTAAGAGAGGTCCTAAACAATTTATTGAGATCTTCTCTCAAAATAATTTTATAATGAGGTCTGAGGATGTGGCTCAGTGTTGAAGAGCTTCTGGGTTCAGTCCCTGGTACCAAAACACACACACACACACACACACACACACACACACGGGTAACCATGTGTGTGTATCATTCTGGTTTTGTTGAAAAAAGTATATTCATGTTCATGTAGAGTAAGTGATCTGGTAGGATTTACATTAAGACAACTGTGGTTATTTCTGAATTAACTGTTGTGTTTGCTATGTTCTTCATTTAATGTTTGTATTTTCTTTTTCTTTCTTTTAAATTTTTCAGTATTGGAGATTTTACCCAAGGCCTCGTGCATGCTAGGCAAATGCTCTACCACTGAGTTACAGCCCTACCCTGTAGTTTCTTTTTCTTATTTTTCTGTATGAAACACATTGTGCTTCCCCATCTCCACCCCACCACTACACAGCTGGTGCTGGAGATTGAACCAAGGGCCTAGTACAGGCTAATAAACATGTGCTCTACTACTTAATTTCACCCCTAGCCCATACATTGTGCTTTTAAAACACTAATATTAGTAAGGACGTTTTAGTTTTAAAAATTTGAACTGTCCTGTTTTGTTCCTCTTTCAGGGCAGCGCCTAAGACATAGTATTCATTAAATATAATTTGATTGAATGCTGTAGTGTAAGAAAGAACTTGGTGTTACAAAAGGCATGAAGTGCTTTCAAAGAGAAGGATCATGTGGAGGCTTTAAGTTGTAGATGGTCAATTGGACTTTAAAATTCAGATAGGGTTTTTTGTTTATTTTTTAAGAGACTAGTATAATGTACCTCATGTAACAATAATTCTGGGTATTCTGGGATTCTGGGCAAGCACTCTATCTCTGAGCTACATTCCTTAACTCTGAAGGGTCTTTAGAAGCCTGTTTTGTGATCAGAGTAAACCAACCAGAATGAAGTTGTTTCTAAATTGAAAAAATGTACTCACAAGTAGTGGAGAATTATTTGCACCTGATTTTAGGGGGAAAAAAATCAGCTTTTGAACATTTTTATTCATTTTTTTAGTGTGACAAATCAGTTTAAAGGAATTACCTTAAAAATAATTTGCCTGGGCTGGGATTGTGGCTCAGTGGTAGAGTGCTTGCCTCGCACGTGCGAGACCCTGGGTTTGATCCTCAGCACCACATACAAAAATAAACAAGTGAAATAAAGGTATTGTGTCCAACTACAACTAAAAAATAAATATTAAAAAAATTTTTCCTTATTTTTAATTTATTTTTATCTTTATTGGTATTGGGTATCAAGTCCAGGGTGCTTTACTTAACCACTCAGCTACATCCCCAGCACTATTTATTTTTTCATTTTGAAATAGTATCTTGCTAAGTTGGTGAGGGTTTTGCTGAGTTGTTGAAGCTGCCCTTGACCTTGGGATCTTCCTGACTCAGCCTCCTGAGACTATGGGATTATAGATCTACACCACTGTCTCCAGCAAAAATACTTGTTGTAAATTAAGTTATTAGAAGTAGTGAAATTCGGTTTGCAAAGTTTTATTTTTAAGACATGCCATATGGGCTGGGGATGTGGCTCAAGCGGTAGCGTGCTCACCTGGCATGCATGCAGCCTGGGTTCGATCCTCAGTACCACATACAAACAAAGATGTTGTGTCTGCCGAAAAACTAAAAAATAAATATTAAAATTCTCTCTCTCTCTCTCTCTCTCTCTCTCTCTCTCTCTCTCTCTCTCTTCTGTCTCTCTCTTTAAAAAAAAACCCTATTAATTGATTAAATAATGGGCTGGGGATAAATCTATATATAAAAAAAGACATGCCATAATTTAGGATTCTCCATGATATTGGAAATATTAAAAGTTTACTTCCTAAAAAAAGTCAAATTTATGGACTGAGTATGAAGGTGAATAGGTTCCTGTGATAGTGGTGAATTCTACAAACCAACTCACTGAAAGACTTTTGGAAAGTACTTACACACTGTCATAGGACACTTAAAAATTAAGGTTAGGAAAAAAAATTCTAAGATTAGAGGATTATTTTGTAGATGCAAATTAATAAAGTTTTAGACCTTTTTCCATTAGAGACTATTGTTCCAGAAAGGGAGTTTTTAAGCTTTCATTTTATTTGCTTAAAGTCATTCTAAAAAGTTGTTTTTAAGTAATTTCTTACTCTAATTTGAATCTGAAATAGCTATGAATACCATTTTTTAATTTTCAAGGCAATTCCACATTCGATTTCTCAGTGAATTTAGTCATAATATTCCCAAACCCAGTAGGGTGCAGTTTCCATGGTTACCATACCCTTTGTAAAGTGACAAAGGTTGGAATTCTGATTCTCTTGAGTCAAATTTTGGCCTTTGACTCTGTCCCCTTTTCACACCCCTTCCTAAGCTTGGGTTGTTGCTATGCTTGGAGGTTTGTCAGCTAGCAGGTTCCTATGGTAACAGGAATGGAAATTTGAAAGAAGAATGAATGGGAGCACAAAAGCTTGGTTGATTTGAATTTGAACAAAGAATGCAAGGTTCCATGTAGTGCACCTTTGTTGTAGAAACCAGAAATTTAATTTTAGAAAGTTACTTTCCAGTTTGTAAACTTCTTATACCCTGGTCTTGATTTAGTGAACAAAAGTATTACTGTTTAGGGAAATAGTAAGAACCTTTACAATTCAATCAGCTAAAGTTCTCTTTTTCTACTTCATAGAACTTTAATAGTATTCTTTATGTTATGTACTTGTTATTGACTTTTAAATGTCCAGGTTGCCAATTTAATTTTGATTTTGTTGTGGTTTAAAATTGTTGGTAAAGTTAAAATCAAGGCAATTTGCTAATTTGAAAAGCATTAATTTTGATTTGTTTTTATATAAGCTTTGTTGAGGTGTGTACACGATAAGCTGCACTCTTAAAAGTGTTCACTTCCATGAGTTTTTGACCAAGCATATGATACCACCACCACAAAGTACAGAACATTTCTGCCACGTCAAAAGCTTCCTTATGTTCCTTTATAGTCCATCCTTCTTTCTGCTCATTGTTCCAAAGCAAATCAGTGATCTGTTTTCTGTCATTATGAATTAGTTTTCATTTTCTAGAGTTTTATATAAATGGAATTATAGCATCTACATTTTTATGTCTTGTTTCTTTTACCCAGCATTACGATTTTGAGATTTATGTTTTGTTTTACTTTTTAAGAGAAAACTAAAACGTAAGTTAAGTAGAACAAATTGGTTAAGTATAAGGACTGGATAAGAATGCCAAAGTTTCTATGCCTTATTTTTTACATGTGTATCATAGAATGAGATTAGTTTTAATAGTATCCCTTATGGAATTGTAAGAAAAAGAGAACTTTAGCTGATTGATTTGAAATGAGGTAACGCGTATAAGGCTTTTTCAGCATTTCCCGTCCCACAGTGTCAGTAAATGCTAAGATACAGCCCAAAGTACTTTAAGCTAGTAATTAGCAAAAGCATGCAGCACAAAATTGTCATTTATGGAAATTTTGTAATTCATGATGGGGTTCCCAGGTGGAAGTTTGGTTAACATATTAACATCATGATATCTTATTGCTTGATATTTTACAAATTGGTAGTACCAAACAAGTTGAAGACTGAAATCATACATGTGCATAAGTATATGCATTATGTACATATATTATGTATATATTGGATTCACCAGAAGTTGCAAAAATAGTACAGACATTCTGTGTACCCTTGTCTGTTTCCTGCCCCATTCTTACCATTTTATGTAACTATAATATACTATCAAAACCAGGAAATTGATTCTGTTTATAGACCTTATCACATTTCATCAGTTTTTAGGTGTTTTTATTGTCTGTGTATAATTGTGTGTGTGTACATGTACAGCTCTGGTCATTATCATTTTAGCACAAGCATAGATTTCTGTAACTACTGATGTAATAAAGATACAGAGTGTTCTGTCACCTCCAAGGAACACTCTCATGCTTCCTCTTTTTTCTTCCCCTTTCCTAATCCCATCAACCATTAATCTGTTCTTCCTCTAAATTTTGTCATATCAAGAATGTTGTATACTTGTGTCTTGGACCATTTTGTGCTGCTATAACAGAGGCTGAGTAATTTGAGTCTTCTTGCTATGCTTATGCCACGGCAGAAGTGGAAGGTCAAAAAGGGGCAGTGAGAGAACAGGTACACACGTATTTGTGAAAGGGGGTCAAACTCATTCTTTTATAAGGAACCGGTCCTACAATAATTTAACAGTAACGGCATAAATCCTTTCATGAGGCAGAACGTGCAGAGCCTACTCACCTCTTAAAAGGCCCAGGTCTTAATCCTGTAACAGTGATAATTTTCTAGCATGCTTTTTGGAGATCACATTCAAAGGATGTCTTTTGAGATTGGCTTCTTTCTCTTAGTATAATGCTTTTTATATCCAATCAAGTTGTTACATGTCTCAAGTTTTTGCTTTTAATTGCTGAATAGTATTCCATTTTACAGATGTGCCACAATTAGTTTAACCATTTACCCACTGAAGGACACTTGGGTTGTTTCTGGCAGTTTGCTATTACAAATAAAGCTGCAATGAATATTTGTGGACAAGTTTTTGTATGAACATAACTTTTCATTTCTCTGGGAAATGCTCAGGAATATGATTGCTGGATTGTATGGTAAGCATATGTTTGGGTTTTTAAGAAATTGTTTTAACTGTTTTCCATAGTGGTCATAACATTTTACATTCCCATCAGTAATATATGAGAGATCTGCTTTCTTTCCACTATTTGGTATTATAACTAATTTTTAAAAATTTCCTCTGTAATAATATATCATGTGGTTTTAATTTGCATTACTCTAATGTCTAATAAAATTGAACATATCTAGGTGTTTATGTCATTCATATATCTATCTTTTGCTCGTTTTCCAAGTGGATCTTTTTTTTTTTTTTAATTTGAGTCTTGAGAGTTCTTTATATATTCTGTATACAAATCTTTGATATCATATGAGATTTGGAAATAGTTTATTCCAGTTCATAACTTGCCTTTTCATCCTTTTAACATGGTCTTTAGGAGAATAAAAGTTTTCAATTCTAATGAAGTCCAGTCTACCAAATTTTTTTAAAAATTATGAATTGTGATTTTTGGTTTCATTTCTAAGAACCTTTCACCTTCCCCTAGGTCTTGAAGATTTTCTCTTTTTTAAAAAAATTTTTTATAGTTTCATAGTGAAATCTGTGATAAATTTTAAGTTAAGTCAGGCGAGGTGCATGTTAATAATCTCAGTGACTCAGGGGGCTACAGGAGGATCGCAAATAACCACTGTGTATAACTTCTTGCCTTTTCCCTCTTTTTTCTTTTAGTGCTTGTCCTCTTTCCATTTAATGTATATTAATTGAAAAATATATTCTGGTGTATACCTCAGACTTAACCAAATCAGAATTTTCAGGGGTAGAGTTAAAAAGGTTTTATTTAAACAAAACAAAACAAAACCAAAACTCCTCTTTAGAATTTTTTAATAATCTTTTTTTCAAGATGAGTAAAAATGAAAGTTGAAATATTACAAAAGCTTTAACTTGTATACAGTTATTTATCTAATTATTCAATTTTATTTTCATAGCCATTCCACCCAATGGTGAATCTGGATTGTTCTCGGGATTTCCGGCCATTTCTCTGTGCACTCTATGCTCCTATTTGTATGGAATATGGACATGTCACACTTCCCTGTCGTAGGCTGTGTCAGCGGGCCTATAGTGAATGTTCGAAGCTCATGGAAATGTTTGGTGTCCCTTGGCCTGAAGATATGGAATGCAGCAGGTATGAAAATCATAGACTTCCATTGGTTATTATGCAGCGGTGTGTTTCTAAGCATTTCCTAAACATTTGACGATTATTAAACATTCTTATAGTTTTGTATGAGTAAACATTAGAACAATGTTGTATTCTGAAATAGTTCAAGTATAAAAAATAAGATGAAATCCTATGTACCTGTGATTATCTAGCTTTGTCCAGTATTAACGTTTTGTAATGTTTATTTCAGATTTAAGAAGTTAAACAGTGTAGGTACATTTGGAGGTTCTTTATTGGTAATTCTCTTGACCTCATACCCTTCTTCCTTCCCAGGGGTGAATTTGTTGTTAAGCATTTCTATGTTTGGTTTTATACTTAGTACATTATATACCTATCCACAAACAACATACTTTTTTTTTTTTTTTTTGTATGTATCTATCTGTATCTGTTGGTCTGGTTCATTCCTCTTAACAGTTAATTAAAAGCTAATATCCTGTAGTTGACTTTGTAATATACTGTAGCTATTTAGCCACCTGTTGTCATTTGTGTTGTTCCCAGGTTTTTGTTAAGAGCAATACTGATTTCTCTTTCATTTTTAAAAGTAATTGTGTTTGTGATCTAGCAATAGCTGGTGTGCTGGTATGGCAGGTCAACAGAGCAAGAGGGGCAAACTTCCTTTTATGAGGGCATGAATCCATGAGGGCTCTGCCTTTGTGACTTAATCACTTCCCCCAAAGGCTCCACCTCAGTGGGGTTTAAGTTTCAGTGCATGATTTTGGGGAGACATTTAGGCCATAGCACCATTCTTCAATTTTATGGACATTCTCAGACTTTTTATTTTTTTATTCTAAATAGCGTCCTTCCTAATCTCATTCATTTCTTTATTTCACTTAAACTTTGTCATCTGTCTATTGAAATAGCACTTTTGTTTGCAATTTCAGCTCATTCTTTCCATTTGGGATTGTTCAGATATGCAAATGGACTGATCTAATCAATTTCTTATAAGTTAATTAGGATATCTACTTAATGATTCTCAAGCCACAGCAATTTTATTTGATTTTTGTAACTATTTCTCTTTGTCTGTAAAATTTCTGTTCATTTCCCCCTAACACCTGTGCCAAATCTACAGTGCTTACTTCAAGCCCATATCTCACCTTTCTTCCCTCAACCTCTGCCTATCCTGCTTTCCTGAAAATTATATAAACCATCTTGTGTGATCTGCTATATCTCAAACCAGTCCTTCTCAATTTCTTTCTTGTATCTTCTTCCTCTTTCTGTCACTTGCACATTGGTGCTTCCCAAATTTTATCTCTTGTTTTACAGGTTTCTCTGGAAACAAATTTCACTAATTTAAAACTTTTATTTGTATGCTGTTGACTCTTAAACCTGTATCTGTAACCGTGATATCTCCCTCCTAAGTTCTCCAAACTTGCATATCCATTAGCAGTCGCAAATCGTAATCCAAATTTGTCTCATATCTCCATTTCAGCATGCCTGAAATTTTATTTCTGGGCTCTTTTTTGTTTTTAATAACCTGGAAGTCATTTTCTGTACTTTCTTCACTGACTTCAACCCCCACATGCAATCAGTTATAAATTTTGTTGCTTTTATCTGTTTGCATATATCTTATTCTCATTACCTTTCTGGCTTTATTTGTTTTAGTTTATTTTTAAAATTCATTCTATTCTAACTGATCTCCCTGCCCCCTTTTTCATATAGCTCAAATCTGTCTTCCTTACTCCTCCTAGTTCTTTTTGATTACTTGCATTAGGGTTATATGAATATATTCAATTAATGTCCATTAGTGCAACAAATATTAAGTGAATGTCTTGGTGTGCCAGACACTATACTAATGTTGAAAATGAGCCATGAACAAAAATTAAGTCCCTGTATTTATGGAGCTAAAATTCTGGTGGTGGTGGTAAGTAGACTTTAGGGGAAGGCTTTATGATAAGGAGGCTTTAGACCAAGGACCTAAATGAAGTGAGAGAACAAATGAAACAGATATCTGACAGTCTGAGCAGAGGAAACAGTAGCAAGTGCAGAGGCTCTGAAGTTGGAAGCATGCTTAGAAAATTCAAAGAATAGAAGACCAAAGAGGCTGGAGCCAGGTGAGTGAGGGAGAATGGAAGGAAATAAGATCAGAAGTTTGGGGATTAAGGATCTATAATAGTTGCTAGGGAATTTGGATTTGACTCTGAATGAGATGAGAAACCAGGAGGTTTTGAGCAGAAGAGTTATGATTATGGACTTATAAGTTGCTTGTCTTTAAAGGTTCACTCTGGGGCTGGGGATGCAGCTCAGTGGTAGACCACTCACCTAGTATGCTGGAGGCCCTGGGTTTGATCCTCAGCACTGCCAACAAGGAAAAAAAAATTTGCTCTGACTGTCATGTAGAAATGAGGAATTTGGACATGGCCCCCAGAAGTCTAAGTAAGTGGTACTGATGTCTCAGACTAGGTAGTAGCAGTAGTGGACAAGAGAACTGGTCAGATTCTGGATATCTTGCAAAGTAGTGACAGAAATTACTGGTAGATTGTGACGTAAAAGAAAGAAGGGACTTGGAGGATAACCCCAAGGCAACAGGAAAAATGGAATCACCACTTATTGAGGAAACCTGAGGCATGGAAGTCAAGTGTTTGATATTAGAAGGGTTAAAGATTGAGGTGCCTATGAGATGTCCTAGTTTATATATTTCCTTGACCATTTGTGGACACAAATATACCTGTAGAAAATAAATAGCTTTACTTTGTATGGTTGTAAATTTTATATCAGCATGCATACACACATTTTTACAATGTGTATACCTCTCTAACCTCATCTGTAACAAGCCATTCATTGATACAAAACACATCCTGGTCAAGCATCCATTCCTTTGCTTGCATTTGCTTCCTAGAATACTGATTGGCATACTGTTGATACTGGGAGGTGCCAATTCAAAAGCCTGCATGAGGTACTTGCTCTCTGAAGTCTTTAATTAAACCCTTTCCCCTGATCCAATTAATCCTGGTCTTCTATACATCCTGTAGATTTTGATTATCTCATGTATCACACTGGTATATTTTGTGGTGTTTATATAAGTTTGTGTCTCTTTCTAAACTCAAAGATGGAGGGCCTGGTTTTGTTTATCTTAGCTACAGCATACTACATCAATACATACTTGATAAACAAACTTCTGTAGTATTACCCTATAATTCCAAGTCCCATGAAAAAAATAGTTTGTGGGGCTGAAGTTGTGGCTCAGCGGTAGAGCACTCGCTTCGATGTGCAGGGCCCTGGGTTCGATCCTCAGCACCACATAAAAATAAATAAAAGTTATTGTGTACAACTACAAAAAAAATATTAAAAAAAGAAAATAGTTTGTATTAGAAAATAAAGGATTTTAAGATATTAATCAACAGTGATTATGAAAGTATTTGGCAAACTTTACATTAGTGACAGTTTCTTGGAAACTATTTGATGCATATGAGACAGTAAATAGCCAGTAATTGGGAGTCTGAAGGCAAAAAAATTTGAAGATGAAGGGAATTCATGGGAATGTTGTCCTTAGTCACAGAAGTTTGTCTGTCAGCCAGTGTGAGGATCAAGTGTGTGGATCATTTTTCTTTGAAAACTTATTAAAATACAGATTTCTGAACCTTAATCACAAGCATTCTGAAATATGATTTGTGGTGGTAGAGATTAAGAATTTGCATTTTTAAAAATCCCCAAGTTTTTCTTATGTGCATAGAAGTGTGAAAATAACTGAATTAGAGACTACAGGGGATTAGAGAGAAATCAGGGATGGTAGGAAAGAACTAGGTGACATTAGAGACCTTAGAAGCCCTTTAATTAGTTAATAGGATAAGCAGAGAGTGAATGTGAAATGGAAAGAGAAGATCTAAAAACTGAACCACTTGCAAGGATTTTTTTCTTTCTTTAATTCTTTTTTTTTTTTTTTTAAACTGGGGATTGATCCCAGGGCCTCACACGTAGTAGGCAAGCACTCTACCACTGAGCTACATCCCCAGCCCTTTTAATTTTTATTTATTTATGTATTTTTATTTTTTTGTACCAGGGATTAAACTTAGGGGTGCTTAACCACTGAGCCACATCCCCAGCCCTTTTTTAAAAAATATTTTATTTAGAGACAGGGTCTTGCTGAGTTGCTTATTGTGTTGCTAAGCTTCTGAGATTGGCTTTGAACTTGCAGTCCTCCTGTCTCAGCATTCTGAGCCTCTGAAATTATAGGCATGCACCATTATGCCCAGCCTTTTTATTTATTTTGAAACAGGGTCTTTGTAAATTGCCCAGGATGGCCCCAAACTTGCCAATCATTCAATCTTAACTGTGTCCTAAATACTCTGTACTATTCATAATATAGCTGCATTTTGCTATTTATTAGTACTGATTTTTTTTTAATTTATTTTTTTTATTGTTGGTCGTTCAAAACCTTACACAGTTCTTAATACATCATATTTCACAGTTTGATTCAAGCGGGTTATGAACTCCCAACTTTACCCCGTATACAGATTGCTGTATCACATCAGTTACCCTTCCATTGATTGACATATTGCCTTTCTAGTGTCTGATGTATTCTGCTGTCAGTCCTATTCTCTATTAGTACTGATTTTGAAGGTAAAACAAATTTAAGTTTAAAATCATGTCTTTTTTTTTTTTTTTTTTTTTGGTCATGTATGTCTGATTCATTGGTCCATGAACAAGATAACCACCATTTACTTTATTGATACTTCCACAATTGCCCTCCAAGTACATAGGAGTAACTAAGGTCATGGTCCTAAACTTGGAAATCCAAATTGTTAGGAGGCAGTACATTTCCCTGTAAATAAAATTGGTTCTCATCTTGTGTTTTTTTAGGTTTCCAGATTGTGATGAGCCATATCCTCGACTTGTGGATCTAAATCTAGTTGGAGATCCAACTGAAGGAGCCCCAGTGGCAGTGCAGAGAGATTATGGTTTTTGGTGTCCCCGGGAGTTGAAAATTGACCCTGATCTTGGTTATTCTTTTTTACACGTGCGTGATTGTTCACCTCCTTGTCCAAATATGTACTTCAGGAGAGAAGAACTGTCGTTTGCCCGCTATTTCATAGGATTGATTTCAATCATTTGCCTCTCTGCAACGTTGTTTACTTTTTTAACTTTTTTGATTGATGTCACAAGATTCCGCTATCCTGAAAGGCCTATTATATTTTATGCAGTCTGCTACATGATGGTGTCATTAATTTTCTTCATTGGGTTTTTGCTTGAGGACCGAGTAGCCTGCAATGCATCCAGTCCTGCACAGTATAAGGCTTCCACAGTGACACAAGGATCTCATAATAAAGCCTGTACCATGCTTTTTATGGTACTCTATTTTTTCACAATGGCTGGCAGTGTGTGGTGGGTAATCCTTACCATCACATGGTTTTTAGCAGCTGTGCCAAAGTGGGGTAGTGAAGCCATCGAGAAGAAAGCACTGCTATTTCATGCCAGTGCATGGGGCATTCCTGGAACTCTGACTATCATCCTTTTAGCGATGAATAAAATTGAAGGTGACAATATTAGTGGCGTGTGTTTTGTTGGCCTCTACGATGTTGATGCATTGAGATATTTTGTTCTTGCTCCCCTCTGCCTATATGTGGTAGTTGGGGTTTCTCTCCTTTTAGCTGGCATTATATCTCTGAACAGAGTTCGAATTGAGATTCCATTAGAAAAGGAGAACCAAGATAAATTAGTGAAGTTTATGATCCGGATTGGTGTTTTCAGCATTCTTTATCTGGTACCACTCTTGGTTGTAATTGGATGCTACTTTTATGAGCAAGCTTACCGTGGCATCTGGGAAACAACATGGATACAAGAACGCTGCAGAGAATATCACATTCCTTGTCCATATCAGGTAAGGGAAACCTTGTTATAAATTTCAGAATGTGTAATAGTGAAAGTAAGAAGAAGGCATGTTACTATGAAGAGCTAATTTGGCTGTTTCTTAAAAACTCATCATGAATCTTCAACTTATTTATTTTTTTACTAGTCTATTTTAATTATAAAGAATAATGAGTTTGATTGTGGTGTACATTTTGAAATTTAAAATGGAGATATTTAACAAATATATTGTAAATATATAATATGCATGTTTGCATAGACATCTTCATTTTAAAAGATGATTTACATTTCTAAGCCATGGGCTTTTTTTTAACTTTTTTTTTTTTTTTAGTTGTAGATGGACACAATATCTTTATTTTATGTATTTATTTTTATGTGGTGCTGAGGATAGAACCCAGTACCTCACACGTGCTAGGCAAGAACTCTACCACTGAGCCACAGCCCCAGCTCCTAAACTATGGGCTTTTAAGAGATCTGTTTCCATTATTGTAAAACAGTTGTGTGTATTGATTCTTTAGAAGTCCAGGTTTAGCCAGGCACTGTGGTACAGTCCTATAATCCCAGTGGCTTGGGAGGCTGAGGCAGGAGGATCATAAGTTAAAAACCAGCTTCAGCAACTTAGCAAGACCCTGACTCAAAAAAGGCTGGGGATGTGGGTTAGTGGTGGAGAACCCCTGGGTTCAATCCATAGTACCAAAAAGCTGCAGGGGTGCAGTGGAGGGTTCTGGGGATATGGCTCCACTGGTTAAGCGCCTCTGGGTTCAATCCCTCGTCCAAAAAAACCAAAAAAATTAGAAGTCCACATTTGTGGGGGAGAAATATTGTACCAACTCTGATAAGAAGGCACTGTCTTGGGCTAGGGATATAGCTCAGTTGATAGAGTGCTTGCCTGTCACACGCAAGGCCCCTGGGTTTAATTCCCAGCACCATACACACCAAAAAAGAAGGCACCATCTTTGATGGAAATTTTACTGATCAGATAAGGAAATAATTGTTATAATTTTGCAAAAATAATAGAAAGCAATTATGTAAACTCTTGTGGTCTTGTTTTTTTCTTGGATATTGAAGATTTTATAATGTACTTTTAGGTTTAAAGATTTCAGATCCTCTATTAGTCATGGAATTTTAGATCTAGAAAGAACTTCAGAGTTCGTTTATTGGTATTCCTGCTCTAAATTTCTTGAACATCATCTCATTTGAAGCTTAGAAATGTGAAGTGATTTGCTCAGGCTTAGTAAGTGACCTCTTGGGATTTATTTTAAAGGAGACGCATAGTCAAGGAAAGTAGCTTTCCGGAGTTGATGCTGAGTATTTATTCCTCCACCTTAAATCCTTCTTTAGAACCTATGCCTCTAGCTATTACTCTCTTCTTCCCCTTTAAAACAAATTTTCAAGGATAAGTACTCTTTATTGATCTAGGTGTCCTAGTCACAAAGTGCACTGGCTGCCTTCAAACTCTCCCAATCCTTATGTTTCTCTAATAACTTTTCAATACATTTTTAAAGTACTTAATGTATTATAGATAATTTTGGTTTACTTGCTTTTTTCTTTTTTCTTTTTTTTTTTTTGAGAGAAATTTTTTTAATATTTATTTTTTAGTTCTCGGCGGACACAACATCTTTGTTGGTATGTGGTGCTGGGGATCGAACCCGGGCCGCACGCATGCCAGACGAGCGCGCTACCGCTGAGCCACATCCCCAGCCCCTTGCTTTTTTCTTATACTAGGGTGAACTTTACAAGCAAAATCTTTTTTATTTTTTGAATATATATTCTGTAGGTTAGTAAATGAGAGCCATGAGAAGTGGGTATATAGTTAAGAAGAGACATTTTTAAGAAATGGTAACAGTGGTATTGGGGACACTATATGGGGTTAGTATATTATCAGTGCTTAAATTCAGTGACTGAGAATACTAGCTTCCCATTTGCTTTGTGGTATAAATCCTGTACAAATTATATTTTTATCATTTAATAATTTTAGTTATGAATTTTTAAAATAAACCAACTCATAATTTAGAGACCAGGAAAAAAATGAATAATTGAAATTCAATTAAATTTCTTGGCAGAGTTACTTACTAAAAAACTCAATGATTCAGACCTAAAGGTAAGTAACCAAATTTTGCCTCAACTGAGAAAGAAAGATGGTTAAATTTGTTAAATGCTTCCCCAAACAAGTTGTCTAGGATTCAAAAAATATTATCTTAGGGATATTGAAGAAATAATGTTGACTATGAAATAAACTTTAAAAATACCAAACCTTGCCGAGCGTGGTGATACACACCGGAAAACCCAGCTACTCAGGAAGCAGAGGCAGAAGAATCAAGTTCCAGGCCAGCTTGGGCAATTTAGCTAGCAAGACCCTGTTTCAAAACAAAAACAAACCTTAAACATATAAATTGGTAAATTAGAGCAGGCAGGATTCTGCTCTCCTTGAGACATTCCTAAAATTCTTTTAGCATCTTTAGAACCAGTGTGAGTTACAAGGACATGTATGTATGTGTGCTTTTCTGTATAATCATAGGTTTAAAATGTATTTTAATGAAATATTTCCAACATATGTGAAAGAATAGAGAATGGTGTAATGACAAAGGTATTAAGCTATAAGCTAGAGAGCAGGAATCTTAGCTTCATATCTTATTTTTATGATTTACTAGTTTTATAACCTTGAGCAAACTTCACTTCTCTTTGTTTCAGTTTTTCTTCTATAAAATGGGGGATATTAATAGCATCTACCTCCTGGGGTATTTTTTGTTTTGGTTTGGCTACTGGGTTATTTTTCAGATTAGAAAAATAACATAGACATATGCCTACTGTATAGTAAGTGCTTGGATGTTAGCTCTGTTTTTACTCTTTTTCTTCTATTGCTATGGGTATGTATATCATATGTACAATATTTATTATATATGTGATTTTTCAAAAGAACCACCCAATACCATGCTTTAACAAATGTTATATTTGCTTCAGACTTTTTGAAGAAATATTACAGATTTAGCTAAAGCTTCCTGTATTCCCCTCCCTATTCCTCCCTATCAGAAAGAGCCATCATCCTAGAGTATATCATTGCCTTGAAAGTCTGTACAATGAGAAATATGTGTATAGGTCTAAAAATTGTTTTACATAGTATATAAGTGATATCATCTGTGTATTTCTTCAGCTTGTTTTTTTTAACTCAACATTTTGTTTTTGACATGTAATTATGTTAATACCACAACTCTAGTTTTTTTTGTTTGCTTGTTTGTTTTTGGTTTTTTTTTTTTTTTGGTACCAGGATTGAACCCAGGGGGCACTTAACCACTGAGCCACATCCCCAGCCCTTTTTTATTTTTCATTTGAGACAAGGTCTTGCTGAGTTGCTTACAGCCTTGCTAAATTGCTGAGGCTGGCTTTGAACTTGCAATCCACCTGCCTCAGCCTCCCAAGCTGCTGGAATTACAGATGTGTGTCTAGTTCATTTTTTTAAAATGCATTTTCTTTTAAGGAAGTTTGTATTATAAAATATTTCGAATATATAGAAGTATAGAAAAGTAAATACCCATGTACTCATAACCCAACCATCTTGAAGTGTTATGTCAAATACATCTATAGCTATGTCCATACATAAATGCCTATATCATATCTGTGTCTATCCATGAATGAAAGATATACTTGATGACTCTTCTGTTCTCTTCTCTCATTCCTTTCCCATCTCCCTGCCCTGTTTATGCCCTGTTTATGGTAACCCTTCTCATAAATAGGATATTTATCATTCTCCCAAATATTTTTATGTCCTTACTGAATGTTTATGTTCATAAAACTTGCTGTTTTGCGAGTTTTAAAAATACATGTAAAGTGGGATCATTCTGTAGCTTGCTTTTTTCACTCAAGTTTATGTTTTTGAGACTATACATCAGTATGTGTACTGCTCATTTGTTCATTTTTAACTGCAGTGGTGTGCTCTTCTATTTACTCATTTTTCTATTGCAATTTACTCATTTTTCTATTGATGGATATACAATTTCTTAATTTTTCTGCTCTTATAAACCATTTTGCAGCAAAATTCTTATTATACCTGTCTATCCTGCACATGAGTAAAAGTTTCAATGTGTTTACCAAAAGTGGAATTGTTGGGCTGGTGTTGTGGCTTAGTGGTAGAGCGCTTGCCTGGAATGTGTGTCGCACTGGGTTCGATCCTCAGCACCACATGAAAAGAAATAAATAAAGGTATTGTATCCATCTACAACTAAAAATATATTTTTTAAAAAACCCAAAAAACAAAAGTGGAATCGTTGCATTGTAAGATATAAGCATCTTCAATTCAAGTGGTTACTTCATTTATTTTTCTCACCAGGAGTTTGAACTTCTCTCTTCTCCTCATCCTGGTGTTCTCATGCTTTAAAGTTTTTGCCAGCCTTTGAAATGATATCTCAGTGGTTTAGCAATTTTCATTTCCCTTTTCAGTAATAAGAGTAAGTGTGTTTTTGTATATTTTTTGGCCATTTGGGATTTCTGTTGTAATCTGCCACTGCTCTATTAAGTTTATTGCCTTTTTTTTTTAAGAGAGAGAGAGAATTTTTTCATATTTATTTTTTTAGTTCTCGGCGGACACAACATCTCTGTTTGTATGTGGTGCTGAGGATCGAACCCGGCCGCACGCAGGCCAGGCGAGTGCCATACCGCTTGAGCCACATCCCCAGCCCAAAGGTTTATTGCCTTTTGTTGTATAAATATTCTTGGTAGTCTTTGTCAGTTATTTGCATTGCACATCTCTTCTACTGCTCTCTAGTTTGTCTTTTCACTTTTTTTGTTCTTTCTTTGGTCTTTTGTGTTTTAAAAATTATTTTAAAATCTGCCTTTAAAGTCATAAAAGTTCTGCCATGTTTTTTCTAACAGTTTTTACAATTTTTTATACATTTCTCTAATCCCTTTATGTTTATTTTTGTCTCTGTTATAAGGAACATAATTTTATTTTTTTCACATAAATAAGCAGTATGCCTTCTGCACAGTTTGTCAGATAACCCATTTGAATTACAGCACAACCTCTGTCAGCTACAGTTTCGTTTTTAAGGTGCTTTTGTTCCATTGGTCTATTTGTTTAACAGTGTTTTGATTCTACATTTTCCCTACTCTATTCTTCAAAATTATTTTAGTTGCTCTTGGCACTTTTCTCTTCTAGGTGAATTTCTTTTAAAAATATTTTTTAGTTGTAGTTGATACAATACCTTTATTTAATTTATTTATTTATATGTGGTGCTAAGGATCAAACCCAGGCCTCGCACGTGCTGGTCGAGTGCTCTACCGCCGAGCCACAACCCCAGCCTCTTTTCTAGGTGAATTTTCTATGGAAAAAAAATGATTTTGATTAAAATTGTTTTTATAAATGAATTGGGAAAATTGCTTTGAAGTACTGAATATTAATATCTTTTTATTTATATTCTCCTTCCTTCATTTGTTCCTGAAAACTTTATTGTTACAATTATAACACTTATTACATTTTTCAAATTGGTTATTGCTGGTGTGCAAGGATGCCACTGGTTGCTTTTCTATGTTTACCTTATATTGAACATCGTTGCTGAATTTTTTTATTAGTTCCAATTATATATCGATTCTCTTAGATATTCTTTGTAGAAATCTTGTCTGCAAATAAGGACAGATCTTTGTCATGCTGTTTTTCTAATTTTTATATAAAGATTTGGCACATTCTCCTATAAAACTGTCCAACTGTTCTGCTGTCTTTGAGGAATAGGGGAAGTGTGAAAGTTTTTAGTAGTGATTTTATTGAGGACTTTTATTTCTTCTTGAAGGACTCCCTGTAGTTTATATTTTTCTGGAGAAGTTTCATCTTACTTTACATATACAATGTCATAAGTTTGTTTTTTAAAAAAAATGTAACTATTTCCTTTTTGGCTGCTCCTGTATATTTTCTTTTCTCCTTTAATTCATATATTGTATTTCCTAATTTTAAAAATGCATTTAATAGCTAACTTGGAATTTAATGCCAAAAAAATTACTAACTTGATGGTCATTCATTCTATTTTCCATATTTGGCTCCAGGCGACTGTAATTTATTTATTTCCTTCCTTCCTTCCTTCCTTCCTTCCTTCCTTCCTTCCTTCCTTCCTTCCTTCCTTCCTTCCTTCCTTCCCTTTTTCCTTTTTTTCTGTGTGTGTGTGTGTGTGTGTGTGTGTGTGAGAGAGAGAGAGAGAGAGAGAGAGAGAAAGAGAGAGAGAGAAAACACTTTTTGGTCAAGTTAGAGAATCTCTGACCTTTTATTCTCTCAGAGAAAGAAAACTTGATGGAAGGGGACATTTTTTACACTAACATCCATGGGTGTTTTTTTGTTTGTTTGTTTGTTTGTAAATTTTATTTGTTTTAATTAGTTTTACACGGACAGCATCCATGGGTAATAGCACTCGGATACGTACATTTTTCTATTTCCTTCGGTGTGTATGTGTTTTTATTCCAGAATTAGTTTTGAACTTTCTCTTTAACATAATAATTGAAAGGCTATTTGGAAGGTGGGTGCATGTATGGTTCAAAAAAGATAAACATGAACTCATGTTACTTGTATATTATTTCCATAGATTTCATGGTGTGTGAACTATGTGATCTTATTTCATAACCACAATAGCCTTATGAAATTTATAGTATGGCTTCGTTCCTGTCTTCCATAAAGCATTTGAAGCAGAAGTAAGTCTTGTGGCTTATCCAGAGTCACATTAGCTATAAACTGGCCCACCCAACCTGTAGCCCACTTATTTATTGCTTTTATTTGTAGTCTTATATGTATATGTTGAGTGTATAAATATATTTTTTAGGGGCTGGGTTGTGGCTCAGTAGTGTAGTGCTTTCTTAGTATGTGTGAAGCACTGGGTTTGATTCTCGGCACCACATAAAAATAAATAAAATCAAGGTATTGTGTCCATCTGCAACTAAAAAAATTTTAAAAGATATATATTTCATAAAGTTTACCACTTCAACATGTACAGTTACATTCATGTTGTGCAACCATCACTACCATCCATCTCCAGGAGCCTTTTCATCTTCCCAAATGGATACTAATCATTAAACAATAATTCTCCATTTCTCCTTCCCACAACCTCTGGCAACCACTATTCTACTGTCTGTCTCTAGGAATTTGACTACTCTAGGGACCTCAAATAAGTGGAATTATGTAATACTTATCCTACTTTATGCTTTTTAAATATTCAAATATTACTATATTACTAATTTTCATTCAAATTTTTATTTTAGGGAAATATTTTTATACTTGTGAATTAAGAACCAGTGATACTAAGTTCCCATTTTGAAGTTATGGCCATAATAATTGAATGAGATTTGCTATTATTAAACATGCCTAAATGTTCAGCTCCAGGCAGTCATTGATCTGCTTCTGTCTCTACAAATTAGTCTTTTCTAGGAATTTCATATAAGTTGAGTCATTATAATATATATTCTTTTGTATCGGTTTCTTTCCCTTGATACAGTGTTTTTGAGATTCATCTATGTGATAGCATATATCAGTATTCCATTCCTTTTTATTATTGAATGATATTCCACTGTATGGATATACCACATTTTGTGTATTTATTGACAAGATGATGGACATTTGGATCACTGTAGCTTTTTAGTTATCATGAATAATGTTAATATGAATGTTCACTACAAATATTTATGTGAACATGTGTTTTTGTTTCTTTTAGATAGATATTTAGGAGTAAAATCATTAGGCTGCTTCATAAACTTATTTTTAACTTAAAAAAAATGCCTAAAAAACACATAGAAGGGTCTGGAGTTGTGGCTCACTGATAGAGCACTTGCGTGGCATGTATGAGGCACTGGGTTTGATTCTCAGCACCACATGTAAATAAATGAATAAAATAAAGATCCATCAACAACTAAAAAAAAATATTTTAAAAAAACACATAGAGGATCTGATGATAATTCCTAATGAGAACATTTTTAAATTATTAAGTAATGATGGAGTCAAACCTTGGGAGACTTAGAGGAAATAATATTTGAATTATATTTTATTAAAAATAGGAAAGTTGTTTTATAGTTATTTTATATTATAGAAGCTTTCAAATATCTGAAAAATCAATCTGTGAAAGTGGTTAATCACATTGTTTCAAAATATCAACTGGGTTTAATGCAAATTATATATATGTTTATAATTTTAAGAAAAATTGGCTGGTTATAAAGCATTTTAATATCTATAAGATGAATATTCTTACCCAAGACTGAATTTCACTACCTAAATTTAAAAATACTTCATGCTAATTGTTTTTGGCGAAAAATGCTAATTTTTTAAATTTTGGATACTGGGGATTAAACTCAGGGGCACTTGACCTCCGAGCCACATCCCCACCCCTATTTTGTATTTCATTTAGAGACTCACTGAGTTATTTCATTTAGAGTCTCACTGAGTTGCTCAGCATCTCGATTTTTTTTGCTGAGGCTGGCATTGAACTCGTGATCCTCCTGCCATAGCAGCTGGGATTACAGGCATGCCCCTGGCTAAAAATGTAATTTTTTAATATGTATTAAGTGATACTTGAAAAAGTATACTATTTAGTGCCTAAATTCAGAATCAGTTATGTAATACATCCCAAATAGACTAATGTTTATTTCATAATTTAAAAATAGTGAAGTTTATTCTTAGAATTTTTTTAATCATATGTATTTTTAAATGTTAGTAATTTTCCAGATACTTGGTGGTTTTCCTCTTTAATTTAATAATTCCTTCTATTTATTTAGTTCCTTCTAAGAGACTCAAAACATTTTATGAGTTAAAATTCTCAAAGGTTATGGGTATTTCTATAGTAGTTTTTGAGTGTAGTATAACATATTGGTTAAAAACTGTGCTTGAGGGCTGGAGCTGCAGCTCAGTAGTAGAACACTTGTCTGACACTAGACCCAGAACCCTGCCCCCCTGCCCCCCATACAAAAAATGATACGAAAAACTGGACTTTAAAGTGAGACAGGCTGGGTTTTTATCCCTACTTTACCATTTCTTCATGTAAAATGAAGGGAATAATGTTAAAGTAATATCTACCTCATGAGTGGCTATGAAGATTAAGATCCATTTAAACCTCTTACCAGAGTGCCTTGCTGAAAGCAAAATTTCAATATTAATTTCTGTTGTTACAAGTACATAATTCTTGAGGGTTGAGTATCAGAATCATCTTTTTGTTCTTAATTTTAAATGTTGATTTTCAAAAGCATACATTTCATTTCCTAAGGACACTTCCATTTTTCATCTTTCAGCCATATAATCCAATGCAATATGTCCCAAGGAATTTTGACACTAGAACTTCTAGTTTTAACAAAAGAAATATGTCACCATAGTATAAGCAACTTAGCTAAGTCTATCAAATTCACATTAGGGACATTTGTAGATTTCTAAAGTTTAAAAAAATGTATTTTCATAGAAAAACAAACATTATTTTATTCTTCCAGGCAACCCATCTGTTGTTTATCTTCTCTTGATTCAGAAAAATACAAAAATAGCAGAATAACATTAAATCTAATTCATTATGATTTTAGCTTCATTTTCTGATAAGAATGTTTCCCTTACTAGGCAGTTTCAAAAGGAGTTAGCATTATTTATGAAAGGACCATATGAGAAATGGGTATGTTTTTTGCTTCCATCACTAAAGGCAGTGAATAATTCTTTTTTTAAAAAATACAAATATTAGTATTACTAATACTGATTACTAATAATTAGTAATTAAACCTATTACTAATACTAATAGGTTTTATGGGGGGGGGACTAGTCATTTACCTAGTGGTAAATATCCTGCCAAATTAATTTCTGCTCAAAATTCTTTAGTTTCATATAGTATAAAGAAAGGAGAATTCCCTGAAAAAAATACTCATTAAATTCTTGTTTAGGAAAATATTATAGAATGTTACCTTATAGAAGTGTAGAATATCATAGACATTTATACTATAAATACATAGACTAAGCAGTATACTATATACTATAGACTATTACTATAAAAGGTAGAAAACTACTGTCAAATGACACTTTCGGATAAATAATGAAAAATAGAAGTTGCTATTCTGGCCTCTGATAAACACAATAGCCTAAGCTGTGAATATAGTTTATATATCAAAAGAAAAAATGTGAGCAAATATTTAATTTTAGTTAATGACATATATGCTAAAGTGCTTATGAGGAAGTATACTAATATCTGAGAATTTAGTTTGAAGTCCATCAAAAATTAAGGTGTATTAATGAATGGATGGAGCAATGGATCTATGGATAGATATGTGATAAGGAAAATGTAGTAAGATGCTGATGCAGTCTAGGTGATGAGATTATAGGTATTCATTGTAAAAGTCTTTCAGCTTTGCCTTTTGTTTGAAAATTTTTATAATAAAATGTTTTGGAAAAAAAAAACATCAGGACTGGGGCTGTAGCTCATTGATACAGCACCCGCCTGGAACCTGTGAGGCCCTGGGTTCAATCCTCAGTACACATAAAAATAAAGACATTGTATCCAGCTACAATTAAAAAATATTAAGAAAAAAAAACACCAAGTGAAAACACCTTAAAGAATACAGTATTGTATACAGTGAATCAAAATGCATTCTGCTGTCACATATACATAATTAAATAAATAAATAAAAATACAGTATTGAGGAGCTGGGGTTGTGGCTCAGTAGTAGAGTGCTTGCCTAGCATGTGTGAGGCACTGTGTTCAATTCTCAGCAAATGAACACAAAAAAGGCCCATAAACATCTAAAAAAATTTTTTTTAAAGAATACAGTATTGATCATACTCTACAGCTAAAAATACAAAGTTGTTTGGTAAGTATACAGAGATTAATTTAGAACAGCATATTATGAAAATTCTTCATAGTCAAGTTAAAATATTTCTCTGTATATAATTGAGCAGGAAAAACTTACCTCAGGTCCTAAAGTTTAAAAGTAATCAGATAGTTACTTTAACAATTTTTCAGACAAGTATCTTTATCCTAAAATAAAATAGAGCATTTCATCCCAGAAGATAACTATGGAAGAAGTAAAAATAAATGATGTCTTAAAAATACCACCAAATACAGCACTTTGCATGCAAATACATGCAAATACACATTCTTGTGTGAACATTACAGTTATATTTTGCATGCCTGAGGGAAAGAGAATGGTGGCTGCTGTTCTGAAGCCCCACGGCTTGTTGCTTGTATGCTGTTCATTTGAAAGGATTGTGTCTGTGTAGAGGGCTTTGCCTTGCCCCTTTTAATATGAGAAGGCCAATTGACTTGCTTTAGAAATTTTTATCCCTCTTCTGGTCTTGGCCCTAACTGATGCTTATCACTTGTAATGTAATTGGAGATAGTGAAGATCTTAAAATGATAAGCCTTCCCTTTAAGGCTTAAAGCAGGAATCTTCATAAGCAACCCTCTCTTTGCCTCCTTTCTCCCAGGTTCCTCTTAATTAGAGGAGTCCTTTCAGTGGGAGGGATACACATCAAGGGGAAAAGAGGAGAATTATTAGTTTTCTCCTAATTCTTTTCATTTTATTCCTTCCTCCCTCAAAATGTACATCTGTTGGTATAGTGGCTTGTTCTCTGAGAATTCAGTTTTGTTGACCTAGATCAGAGCACCTTCTTCCTAGAGGTAGAGCTAAGAGGTGAGATATGAGCTCCTACAAAGATCAGAGTATCAAACATTTACCAAATATATTCAAAATAATTGGCTTTCTGATTCACTGGCTTGCTAGGTTAGACTATATTTCCCAGGGCCTCTATAATATAAACTTATGGGAAATACTTGTTGGGTGCTTGGATTGGGTGGCTATTTTCTGGAATGTGTGCTTGCTTCTTTCTACCAATAGAGTTTACATATTAATAGTGAATTGACTGTTTATTTTAAAACCAGTTTAACAGTTCTACATGTCACCAAAATATAAAATTGAACTAAATATTAGAGAAACCAATGAAATATAGGTTGAAAAAGAAAGCAGTATTTCATGAAAACTAAGTTAATTACTTTGGAAAGGCTTGATAAAGGCAAATTGTTTAGGACAAAAGGTTGTTGAAGTTGGTATAAGATAAACTGTCAGAGATTAGGTCGAAAAGATTGTAAAAATCTAGAATTTTGCACTTAAGTTGCTTATTATTATTATTATTTTCTTTCCTCACTGTAACAAACTTGAAATCATGAATGATGAATAATCCCATGGCACGTAAGAAGAAACTGGAATATAAGTAGCAAATGCTATTCTTTGGTTATTAGAGGTCTCTCAAAGGAGTTAGTTAAGTCCTTGGTTGACAGTGTCTGGCCCTCTTGGTTCAAGTGGAACCTTGAGGAGGTGGGACCCAGTGGAAGGAAGTTAGGTCATTGGAGGTATTCCCCTGAAGGCAGTGTTGGGACTCTGGTCCCTCTTTTCTCTAGGGTAAACATGTTCCCTCCACTATGTATTCCCACCATGATGTACTATGCTACCACAGGCCCAAAGCAACAGGACCAAGTGACCATGAAATGAAACCATGAGCCAGAATAAGCCTTTCCTTCTTATAAGTGATTGACTCAGGCATTTTGTAACAGTAACAGAAAGCTAACTAACGGGAATACATGTTTGGATGTAAATGGTATTAAGAAAAGGCTTATTAGGGCTGGGGTTGTGGCTCAGGGGTAAAGCGCTTGCCTAACATGTGAGACACTGTGTTTGATTCTCAGCACCATTTATAAATAAATAAAGGTCCATTGACAAATATTAAAGAAAAGAAAAGGCTTAGCCAGGCATGGTGGTACACACCTCTAATTCCAGAGACTTGGGAGGCTGAGGCAGGAAGATCTCAAGTTTGAGGCCAGCCTCAGCCACTTAGCAAGGCCCTTAACAAGATCTGGTCTCAAAATAAAAAAAAAAAAAGTGAGGGGACTAGGGATGTAGCTCAGTGGTAGAGTAAGTGCCCCTGGGTTCAATCCCTAGTACGAAAAAAGAAAAAAGCTTTAGACTTGTCAGGTAACTATAATCGTGTACTAAGTTTATGTCATCTATGAAATCTTCTTTAATTTTTTAATTTATATATGACAGAATGTATTACAATTCTTATTACCAAATATAGAGCATAATTTTTCATATCTCTGGTTGTATACAAAGTATATTCACACCAATTCTTGTCTTCATACCGGTACTTTGGAAATAATGACCATCACATTCCACCATCACTTCTAGCCCTGTGTCTCCTTCTTTCCTCTCCAACCCCTCCTCTTCCCTGTCTAGAGTTCGTCTATCCCTCCCATGCTCCCTCTCCCTACCCCACTATGAATTAGCTTCCTTATATCAGAGAAAACATTCAGCATTTGATTTTTTGGGGATTGGCTAACTTCACTTCTCATTATCTTCTCTAACTCCATCCATTTATCTGCAAATGCCATCATTTTATTAATCAGCAATATTCCATTGTGTATATATGCCAATTTTTTTATCCATTCATTTACTGAAAGGTATCTAGGTTGGTTCCATAGTTTAACTACCGTGAATTGTGCTGTAAACATTGATGTGGCTGTGTCCCTGTAGTAGGTTGTTTTTAAGTCCTTTGGGTATAGACCAGGGAGAGGGACAGCTGGGTCAAATGGTAGTTCCAGAACTTCCTTGCTGAGCCTAGATCACTAGGGTCAGAGACTAAAAGTGTTTTCAGGTGATTTTTCCTCCTGCCAGTAAGCAGAAGCAAACTCCTTCTATAGGATTCCCACTGATTCTCCAAACAAATATCTTACAATATAATTCCATTATGAAAACAAGACTCTCTTGAGAGTGTAACTACAACAGGCTTAGATCAGAACTCCAGATAACAAAATTGGCAATTGCTGAATAATGATAAATGCATTCTTTTTAGAAATAATAGGTGGGCTTTGAACTCACAGTCCTCATGCCTCAGCCTCCTGAGCTGCTGGGATTATAGGTATGTACTCCTGTGCCTGGCAATAATAGATTTGTTTTTTTTTAATGATATTTCTTTTTTTAAAATATATTTTTAGTTGTAGATGGATACAATACCTTTACTTCGTTCATTTATGTTTATGTGATTGATGCTGAGAATTGAACCTAGTACCTCACATGTGGTAGGCAAGGCTCTATCACTGAGCTACCACCCCAGCCCTAAAAAATGAGATTTCCAGAAACAACTTTTGAAGTAGAAACTCCATTGCTGGAATATAATACAGGCCTGCTGTGGTGGCACACACCTGTAATCCCAGTGGCTAGGGAGGCTGAGACAAGAGGACTGCAAGTTCAATACTAGCCTCAGCAACTTAGATCCTAAGCAACTTAATGAAACCCTGTCTCAAAATATTTAAAAAGGCTGGGGATATGCCTCAGTGGTAAAGCACCCCTAGCTTGAATTTCCAGTACCAAAATAAAAAAAAAAAATACAAAACAGCAGTTATGGACAAAGATGAAGAGAAATCTAGTGAACTAGATAAAAAGAAATTTAGTGAACTGGTTTACAAAGGTGAAAAAAGGACAATTAAATATGAAAGTGATGTTAAGAGACATGGAATATAAAGTGAGAAGGCCTAATAGGAATTCAGTCAGAGGGAGGGGGACACAAAGTGTAAGGGAGACAATATTTAAAGAGAAAAAATGGCTGCACATTTTCCAAAATTGCTGAACATGTGAATCTGTCAGTAAAGGAGGTAGTATATTTTCCTAGTACAACAAATACACATAAATCTACGTTTTGGTAAATCTGCAGAACACCAAAGGCAAAAATATTGAAAGAAGTCTCTAAAAGAGGACATCTAAAATAGACAAACAGAATAACCACTGACTCCCAGCAACAATGAAAACCAAAAGGTGGTATTATACTATCTTTAAAATGTTGGGAAAAAAACTTTTCAATTAGAGTTTTGTACCTTATAAAACTATTGTGGCAGACATGGAGATGCACTGCCAGATGGTCCCCAAAGATTTGCCACTCAGGTACAGGAAATTTTGTCAGTAGACACCCTTCAGCTGCAGAGAGTTTCCTTATCTGAGATATTGGCCTTGGGGCAGCCCTAACCTACCTCTCTGCTTTTTAAAAGGCATTTTAAATGTTTCTGATGCACAGATATGTATGTATATTCAATATGTTGAATGCTAGTGGATCTACTGCCTACTTAATAAATAATACTAACAAAACTCCTTAGATAGATACCCTTTATCACGTCTCCTGTTTAAAGTATTATTATCTAGAATTTGGTGTTTTTTGTATATTTACTTAACATTTATTCACATCTTCATAAATAACATTATTAAAGTTATTTTTTAAACTTTATAGTGTTAAATCTGTGCATTTTATGCAGCTTGCCTTTGCCCCTCATGTTTATGGGATCTGTCTGGGGTGATGCGTGTTTGTTGCTTTCCTTGCTGTTCAGCATTCTGTTGCATGAATGTATCACACCCATTTCTTTATTCTGTTCCTAATGAATATGTAGGTGGTTTTTTATTTCTTACCTATTATAAATAATGCTGTTCTGAATATTCTTACACATCCATGTGAATTTCTCTGAAGTTTTTACCTAAAACTGGAATTTTGTGAGTTATAAGATATGTGAGGCAAGACGCAGTGGCACATGCCTGTAATCAAAGTGGCTCAGGAGGCTGAGGCACAAGGATTGTGAGTTCAAAGCCAGCATCAGCAAAAGTAAGGTGGTAAAACTCACTGAGACCCTGTTTCTAAATAAAATATAAAATAGGGCTGGGAATGTGCTTCAGTGTTTGAGTGTCCCTGAGTTCAATCCCTGGTACCCAAATTTTAGCTGTATGTTGCTAATTGCTTTCCAGAGTGGTTGTACCAGTTTAGAATCCTATATAAAAGTAAAAAAAAGTTTTTATTGTTCCATATTGTTACCATCACTTGATATATTAATTTTTCCAGTCTTATTGGCAATCATCATTTTGCTACTTTAGTTTGTATTTCTTTGATGACTGGTGAGTCAATTCTTTTCTTAAGTTTATTAGCTATTCAGATTTCTTCTGAGAATTGTTTGTTTATTCATACATACAAATATATATGTTCTATGTTATAATTCTCAGTTTTATTCATTATAGATTATCATGTAATTGACCTTTTCATGTTTCACTGGTATCCACTGATAAACAGAAATTTACATTTTAATGTATATATTATTTATTATTCGTCTTTTTCTTTAATTATTTAAATAGTATCTTATTTAAGAAATCTGTACCCTGAGGACATGAAAACATTCTGTATTTTCTTCTAGCAGTTTAAAAAATTTTGCCTTTTAGGTTTAGGTTTTTAAAATTTATTTTTATATCTGGTATGAGGATAGATGCCATTTTAAAAACATGTAGCTATCAAGTTAGCACCACTTACTGACTAGTCCATCCTTCCACCACTTCTAATGCTACCTCCACCATCAGTCAAGTTTCCACATGTGAAACTCATTTTGATATTGTCTTCCATGGTCTACTTCTCTATCTCTATGCTACACTCTCTTAATTACTATCACATTACAACAGGGCTTTATATCTAATAGAACAAGTAGGTGATTTTCTAAAGCATAATGAAAGTAAAGGCTCATGGCTGCATTCCAGGTACTGTGGAGACGGAGGCAGGAAGATTGTAAGTTCGAGGCCAACCTGGGCAATCTAGCAAAACCCTGTATCAAAGTAAAAAGGCCTGGGGATGTAGCTCAGTGGTAGAGCTCTTGCCTAGCATGCACAAGGTTCAATCCTAATTACCATGCAAAAAAATAAAAAAGGTGTAATATGATTAAAAATGCATAAAAATTGGAATGAAAAGGCTCTATTCAAGAATTGTTGCTTACCCATTGTACGACAGACTCTGCGTGAGGAGCCTGATCAGTAGTTCATTTTTATCTGGGTTTTAAATGACCACAGGCTTGATATAAGTCAACATTTTGTAGTGAATTTATTTTAAAAATAAAAGTAAATCTAATGCAATCTGTGTCTCCATTAGTAAAGTATAGATTCCACTTGATAAGGAAAGAAACTAAGAACTTGTACCAACCTGATTCAAAGCCAAGGTCTCAAAAGCAAAATTTGAACTTAGGCCACCAAATAATCATAAATATGCCTTAGGCTTTTTTTTTTTCTCCTTGTGCATGAGTAATTTTTTTCTGTTTAATTAAAAAAAAATTTAATCCCCAGGGTCTTTGGTGGCTTATGGATCTAAGTAGGAAAAAGTAAATGTGGATCAATGTTTTTCATATGATGGTTGAACAAAATCATATTGCAGTTATATTAATATCAGTGGTGTTAGTGAAGATCGATAGTTCAGAAGGTAGTGATTATAGTCTGTTTATAGCTAGCTGAGCTGTTGTGGTAGGAGGACAGTAATTGAGATGGAGCTTATGATAGACATTGAGGTCTCTCCTTTGCTGGAAATTCTCCTTCATTCCCAGGTGATAGGCCAAAGAAATATGTCAAAGTGAATTTTCTCAGTTACTAAGATTATATTTTGTGATATCAGGAGGAATATTGGGTTTTCAGGGATATGTATAAAAGAAAGAATATTTTTAATGTTTCTCATTTGTCTATTTTAATATATAAGGAACTGATTTATTTTGTGAATATTTTGAAATCTGTAGTTCATTATAAAATAAAAACTGAATATTGTATTTCTTTTCCTTTATTCAAATATTTTTAAGTGAGCTTTGTCCTTCTAGCTAGTATTTATTCTCCTAACTCTTTCTTCATTTACAAGGAGTTTGAACCCAGGGACACTTCACCACTGAGCTACATTCCCAGTCCTTTTTAGTTTTTGAGACAGGGTCTCACACCAAGCTGCTAAGACTGGCCTTGAATTTACAATCTTCCTGCCTCACCCTCCTAAGTATCTGGGATGTGTGTGTGGTGCTGGATGTCACACCAGAGCCTCTCACATGCTAGATAAGCACTCAAACTCCTTTATAGCAATGGCGTGGCTATTTTCCCCATCCCTCGGTGTCTTGCCCTCTCACGCTGACACTGTGCTTACAGCATGTGCACAGCCTATGTTGCTTGAGTTGCCTTCTCACTGTGTCCCTACCATTGGCAGCGGCTGACATGTCTTCCCTGGAATTTTGGCTTTAACTAGATCCTTATAATACCAAATATTCCATGCTACATCCCTGTTATTCAGTTTCTTTGTATGAAAGTTTGTTGTTGCTTTTGTTCTTTCTGATTTTGCTTTTAATGCTCCTTCCCTATAACTCAAGCATTACTCTTATGTGAGCAATGATAATTTACAAAAGATAGTACTTTGTAGCTTAAGACCCTAAAGAATAGAAGCACTCTACCAACTGAGCTATATCCCCAGCCCCACGATTTACATTTTACTATATATTTTTTTAAACATTTTGATCCCTTTGGTAGCTGTTCTTCAAAGACAGGCACCCCCAGACTCCAGCCATAAATCATACCTCTTGCTCTTATGTAGTCCCTTTCTTTGAGTTGGGCTGGTCCTGTGACTTGCTTTTGATTAGTAGAATGCCACAGAAGTGATTTGCGTGACCCTGAGGCTGTCATAAGAAGCCGGGAAACTTTTACCAAGTTCTATAATACTCATTCTGAGAGAAGTTAGCCTCCAGTAAGAATTCAGACTACTGTGAGATCACAGAGATGTGGAAGCCCAAGCCATCCATGAATATGTGGAAAGGTTACTTAAAGATAGGGAAGTAGAGAGCAAGAGGTTGAGAGATCACCTAGATCACCCTAGACAGCTCTCACCTTCTCCAACCATCCTAGCTGAGATGCCAGGTATCTGAGTGCAGAAACATTTTGTATGTATATCTGCTCCATCTTCCATTCAGATGACTCCAGCCCTAGGCATCATCTGACTGTAATTACATGTGAGAGCCCAAGTGGGAATCACCCAACTGAGCCCAGTCAAATCACAGAACTGTGAGAGAGAAGAGATTCTTATTTTAAGCCACTAAGTTTTGGAGTGGTTTCTCACACATCAGTGGAGAACAATGCATAGTGATGTGTAATAAAGCACACCAAGAGTCATATTTAATATATGCACAAATAGTGTAATATGATAGATATTATATATAATTGTATAAAACCATAATTATAGTGGGCACATTAGTCTTATACCTAGTTGTGTGCTGGAGCTAGTTCCTGCAGACTTTTATTTTTTTTAGAGCATTATAGTTACACACGGTAGTTAGGTTTATCCTGACAAAAATCATACATGAATGAAATTCAATTTTGGCTTCCAATTCCCCCCCAAGCCTCACCCCATTCTCCTTCCTCTACTCTAATGGTCTTCCTTTTGCTCATCCATTTATTTTTAATTGGTTCTTCCTACTTAAAGGTGAAATTCTGTGATATATTTATATATGCACATAACATGATTTTTTAATTCTTCATTTCTCCCCTTTCCCATCCCTCTTGTCTCCCTTTTGATCTTTCTTCTACACTACTAATCTTTCCTATATCTTTATGATATCTTGTACCCGCTCCCTTTCCTTTCTTAACATTCAACCTTTGAATTTCTGAGTCTGACTTATTTCACTTAGCATGATGTTCTCCGTTTCCATCCATTTATCAGAAAACGCTATGATTTCATTCTTCTTTAAGGCTGAGTAAGACTACATTGTGTATTTTACACAATTTCTTAATCTATTTATCTGTTGATGGGTATTTGGGTTGATGTCATAATTTAGCTATTGTGAAATGTGCTTATGAAAACATTGAAACATTAAAACTCTCTCTTCATTGGCTATAATCTCTATAGCATGCTGATTTTATTTCATTTGACTAAATACCAAGGAATGGGATAGTTTGGTGATATGGTGTTTCCATTCCTAGTTTTTTGAGGAATCTCCATACTGCTTTCCAAAGTGATTGTATTAGTCTGCAGTCCCACCAACAATGTACATGTACCTTTTCCTCACAACCTCACTAGCATTATTATTGTTTATGTTTTTGATAACAGCCATCTTGACTAAGTGAGATGAGATCTTAGTCTAGTTTTGATTTGCATTTCACTGATTGCTGGAGACATTGAACACTTTTCATATATTTGTTGGCCATTTATGTTTCTTTTGAGAAATTTATGTGTAGTTATATTGTCCCTTTATTGATTGGATTATTTGGTTTGTCGGTTTTTTGGGGGGGTAAGTTTTTTGAGTTCTTTATATGATTCTGGCTATTAATCCTCTGTCAGAGGAGTAGTTGGCAGAGTTTCTCCCATCCTGTAGGCTCTCTCTTCATGCTCTTAATCATTTCCTTTTCTGTGCAGAAGTTTCTAAATTTGATGGCACCCCACTTATTGATTCTTGGTTTTATTTCTTGTGCTTTGGGGGTCTTGTTAAGGAAGTCAGTGTGTCACCACCAATATGATGGAGTGTTGACCCTATTTTCTTCTAGCAGTTGCAAGGTTTCTGGTCTTAATTCCTAAGTCTTTGATTCATTTGGATTTGACTTTAGTGCAGTGAGAGATAGGGAACTAGTTTCATTTTTCTACATATAGATATGCAGTTTTCCCAGCACCATTTGTTAAAAGGGCTATCTTTTCTCCAAAATATATTTTTAGCACCTTTGTCAAGTATCAGATGGCTGCAAGTATGTGGTTTTGCTTCTTTGTCTTCTGTTCTGTTCCATTGGTCTTCATATCTGTTTGGGTGCCAATCATTCAGACTGTTAAGAGGCAACAGATTGAATGTGGTGACACACACCTATAATTACACCAACTAGGGAAGCTGAGGCAGGAAGATTGCAAGTTTCAGGCCAGCCTGGCCAATTTATTAGGACCCTATTTCAAACTTAAAAACAAAAAGGTCTGGAGGCTTAGCTCAATGGTAGAATGCTTGCCCACCATGCGCAGGGTCCTGTGGTTTATTTCTAGCACCTCCCACACACATACACACATATACACACACACAAAAAAATTACCATGTAAATTTAACTGTGAACCTGAGCTCTTTACGGTTTTTTTTTTGCAAAACTATATATATGTCTGTATATTTTCTCTGTTTATTCATGCTATGGACTCTAATTGAAGAGGTTTTTATAACAAAATCAGTGCTTTTATCTGCCATGTGATTTGCAATAATTTTATGCCAACTTTTTTTATTGTCTTTGACCATATTATGAGAATTATGGCAGTTCAGGAATGTAGGGGTTTATGTAGTCACACTTCTTTCTTTTCTTTTTTTATTTGTTCTACTTAGTTATATATGACATCAGAATGCATTTCAATTCATTGTACACAAATGGAGCACAACAGTTCAATTCTCTGGTTGTACACAATGTAGAGCCATCATACATGTACCTAGGGTCATGATGTCCATCTCATTTCACCATCTTTCTTTACTTTGATGTCTTCTACTGTTGTGTCATTGTTAAAAAGTATCGCCCACACCAAGAATATAAAAGCTTTTATCTGGAACTTGATGGTTCCTTCCCTCCCTCTCTCTATTTCTCTTGCAGGACTGGGGATGGAACCCAGGGCCAGGGCCTCACACATGGTAGGCATGTGCTCCACCACTGAGCTACACTTCCAACTTTATTTCTTTTGAGACAGAGTCTCACCAGTGCCTACACTGGCCTCAAATTTATAGTCCTCCTGCTTTAGCCTTCTAAGTAGCTGGTATTACAGATGTGTGCCACCATTCCCACTATGTGAATTTTTTTAACATTTGAATTTTTAATCATTAGCAACTTATCTTGGTATGAAATATGATATAGCTTAAGCTCTATTTCTAGATGTCCATCTAGAATCCATTTATTTATGTTTTACACAATATCTTTATTGTTTATTAATTTTTATGTGGTGCTGAGTATCAAACCCAGTGCCTCACACATGCTAGGCAGGCACTCTACCACTGAGCCACAACCCCAGCCCTAGAATTCATTTATTGAATGAATAGTTTTTAAATACAAATACTGTGCCCCAATATTACACAGTTTTATTTATTATAGCTTAAATCTCTTTTTCAGGATTTTCCTGATTATTATTATTTGTTTTTTCCATGTAAACTTTAGAATTGTCTAACTCCCAGATAACTTTATTGGTATTTTCATTGGAATTTTGAAAGTGTATTAAATTTTAATTACTAAGCTGGACACGGTAGTACATGTGTAATCCCAGAAGCTCAGAAGGCTGAGGCGAAGGCTTGCAAATTCAAAGCTGCCCTCAGCAACTTAGTGAGGCCCTAATGGGCAACTTAACTGTCTCAAAATTTTTAAAAAATTTAAATAAAGGGCTGGGGTAAGTGCTGCTGGGTTCAATTCCTAGTACCCTGTCCCCCCCACACACATACTTTTTTAAAATTACTAAATCAGGGAAAATTCAACACTTTCATAATAGTGATTCTTTTTTAGCCAATTTTGAGCCATTTTAAGGGAAGTGTGTTTTTTTTTGTTTTGTTTTGTTTTTTTTTTAAAGAGAGAGGGACAGAGAGAATTTTAATATTTATTTTTTAGCTTTCGGCAGACACAACATCTTTGTTTGTATGTGGTGCTGAGGATTGAACCCCGGCCGCACGCATGTCAGGCGAGTGCGTTACCGCTTGAGCCACATCCCCAGCCCCGGGAAGTGTGTTTTAAAGAGTCTTCAAATTCCTCATTTTTCGTATTAAATTTATTCCTAGGCTTTTGTTGTTTTGTTTTTGTTCCTTTTCTCACTAGGTTGAACTCATTTGCTAGGTCTACTATGACAAGATATCACAGACTTAGTGATTTCAACAACAGATATTTATTTTCTCACAGTGTCACAGTTTGTCCATTGTAGTTTAGGGCTATTAAAATAAGGTTAATTAAGAATGGTGACCTAGGCTGGAGTTGTGTTTCAGTGGTAGAGCGCTTACCTAGCATGCATGAGGCACTGGGCTCAATCCTCAGCACCACATAAAAATAAAGTTATTATGTCCACCTAAAACTAAAAAATATATAAAACAACAACAATAAAAAAAGAATGGTGACCTGGCATAGTGGCTCATACCTCTAATCCTAGCTCTTACCTCTAATCCTAGCTCCCCTGAAGGCTGAGGCAGGAAGATCACAAGTTCAAGACCAGCCTGGGCAACTTAGCCAGGTCCTTCATCAAAATAAAAAGTAAAATAAGGGTTTGGGATGTGGCTCAGAGTTACAGCACCCCTAAATTCAATCCCCTACACTACAAATAAAATAAAATGGAAAAAGAAGAAGAAGAAAAATAGTGGTGGCAATAGATAGTAATATTTCTGATCTTAGTGAGAATATTTCTAGTGGCTTCTGGTGTTCCTATTAATCATGATTATGATTTTTGAATTAAGATAGAGATATTTTGTCTCTTTAAGGATTTTCTCATTATACATTTGTATTTTTGTATAATTTTTTAAAAATCAAGAATGGATAACTTTATCAACACCTTTTCAGTACCCGTGAAGATTATCATGTTTTCTCTTTGGTCTAATAATATATTGAATTTATAAGTAAATTTACTAACATTGAACTATCCCTGTTTTCCTACATTGTTCTAAACTTTAGTTTGTTATTGAATCTATTTGCACAAAAATTCATTAGTGAGATACACATTTTTTATTTTTTATGTGGTTGGTTAAGTCTCACTTTATGCGTGCTTTAAAGAATATGAATGGTTTTCTTCTTTTTCTGTGTTTTAGGACAATTTGGAATTATATTTTCTTTAAGGTTCATTAGTACTTTCCTGTGACATTGTCAAGTCTAGGGCTTTTTTGAAGGAGGTAACTTTTTTCTTTTTTTTAAATGGTGCTGTGAATGTTGCAAGGGGTTTACCATAAGTAACCCAGGAGGTGGCTCTTCGGTGACTTTATTTCTTCTATAATTTATTGTTTACCATCTCATCTAGTTTTGTTCAATTATATTTTTCTACCATTTGTTTTCATTAACTTTCGAGTTTGTTTACATAGAATTGAACAAGGTAATCCCATAAGGCCTTTATTTTTGCTGGATTTGTAGCTGTCTCCTCATCATGTGTATGTGTGTACATACTTTTTTTTCTACTCTTTATTGTTTTGATCAGACTAGAGAATGGTCTATTTACTTATTTTTAGGTAATACTATTGGATTTACTGATTAGTGCTTTTTTTTGTTTTTGTTTTATAATTACTTTATCTTTACTAATCCTTCATTTTGCTTTATTGATTGATAATGCAGTTATTTTTCCTAGTTAGTCACTTGTCTATTAATTCAATTTATGGTTTCTTGTTCCATAGAAATATCAAATTTTTAGTAGTCAAAGCTCTTTTTCTTTTATAGTTTTTTATTTTCATATTACATTTTTTAAAACAGCCTTTTTAACCATCATCCCATTATAAATTTTCTATATTTTTTCATGCTTTTATTACTTATTTCTCTCTAGATTTTTTTTTTCACTGTGTGAAGTGGCATCCAGATTATTTTTTTCCAAGTGGATTGGATTGCCAGCCTTTCTGATATCATGTATTAAACAATTTATCTTTTCCTCATATTTGAAATGCCACTTTTTACTCTGTACTTTTCAAGTTCTGTGAAAAATCCTAGTGATCTTCTGGGATTGTATTAATTGTATATAATTAATTTGGGAGATAATTGAATTGACATTTTTAAAACATTGAATTTTCATGTAGATATGGTATATTTATTTTATTTATTTCTCCATATCAGTTTTTCTATGTGCCTTTTAGTTTTATTATTTTATTTTTATTTATTTTGGGAGGGGTGGGGGGGTACTAGGGATTGAACTCGGGCACTCAACCACCGAGGCACACTCCCAGCCCTATTTTGTATTTTATTTAGAGACAGGGTCTCACTGAATTGCTTAGCACCTCGAAGCTGCTGAGGCTGACTTTGTTCCTCCTGCCTCAGCCTCCAGAGCCACTGGGATTACACCATGCCCAGCTTCTTTTACTTTCTTGTTAGGTTTATTCCTAGGGTTTTATGTTTTTTGTTGTTTCTTTTTTTAAATATTTATTTACTTTTTAGTTGTAGTTGGATACAATACCTTTGCTTATTTATTTTTATGTGGTGCTGAGGATCGAACCCAGGGCCTCACGGTGAGACATGCTATGCAAGTGCTCTACGGCTGAGCCACAGTCCCAGCCCCAAGTTTTTGTTGTTTCTATAAAGGAAATTTGTTTTCATTATTATGTTTCTTACCTGGTTTTTGATGGTATATAAGAAAACATCTAATTTTTTTTTTATATTAACCTTCTCCAACTTACTTACTGAATGCTTTGATTATTTCTATTAGTTTTTTAGTTGCTTTTCTTAGATTTTTCTGGCTAGTCCTTTTTCTCTTCATTCCCAATACTTCACTATTTCCTTAGTTTTATTTCCGGCATGATATCATACCTTACTGAATGGCTACAGTTAGCTATTCTTTTTATTATTATTATTTAGTTGTAGTTGGACACAATACCTTTATTTATATGTGATGCTGAGGATTGAACCTAGGGCCTCACATGTGCTAGGTGAGTACTCTACCGCTGAGCCATAACCCCAGCCCCATTTAGCTATTCTTTATAGCTCTGCACAATAAACTAGGCAGAACAATTAGAGATATTGAATATTGACAAAGCAACCTTGTAATTTATCACTACTGCTATATTAATTGCATTCATAGTACAAAACTTAGTTGAAAGTAAATTCATTTGTTAGATAAGAGAAGGACTGGATGACTTCTGAGCGAGTACTTGATAGCATTGATTGAATTGAGAGAAAAGAGTTGAGTGACTAAGAGGGCCATAGGTGAGAAAAGGGTAGAAGAAAGACAGCAGGAATAGGAGGCCAAAAAGAAAACATAATATCTTATTGAGATGAAATCATGGTAAAATATAAGATGGTCATTGATAACTGATGCTACTCAGCAGTGTTAGAATAAGCATACCAACACAAAGCCATTGTTTTTGTTACCAAGTAGTCTGTGATCTGCTTTAGTCTTTCATATACTTGTTAATTGTAGTTCTTAACTATTTTGTGGCTTCTTTAATTTGTATTTTTTTTTCTATTAGTGTGGTGGGAGTACTTATCAAAACTTACTTCTATGAAAATCAGTAGTATTCTTTGAGTAGTAGAACTGACTGGATAATTTTATGTGAAACCTGAAAGAATTATACCTTAATTTCAGGTCATGATTGTGATTTAAGTTCTATGTTTTGAACCAATCCAATTATACTCTGTGCCAATAATAGATAAAAACATAATAAGAAAAAAATTTTTAATGTAATCCAGAAGACAACATAAACTAATTTGTATAATAGAAATGCAAATTCACAACTAGAAATGAAAACATGGGCCTACCGGATTTGAGGTCTGGAAATGGCTGGAGGTAATTGGGAGTTCAATTTCAGTGTGGTATTGGGAAGTTAAAATGTCACAGAAGTCAGGAGTCCATAGCTAGGCTCAATAGTTAAAAGTAGGAATTTTAAGTTGGGCTGCCCTGCTCCTATAAGGAGGGTTGTATAGGAAATTCCCTGAGGTTGGGCTGGGTTGTGACTCAGTGGTAGAGTGCTTACCTAGCATGTGTGAGGCAATGGGTTCAATCCTCAGAACCACATAAAAATAATAAAATAAAGGTATTGTGTTCATCTACAATGAAAAATATTTAAAAAAAAAAAAAAAAGGTTCCCTGAGGCCATGGCTTATATAAAAAATACTTATCTAGAGTCATAGAAGGGCCTAAAAACTGAACAATACTTGAGCCATTCTGCAGTGGCTTACTGCCAGAACCTGTAGTAGTTCTGATATATGGAGCTTCCATTCACCTACAGGACACCTGGTTTTCAACTAGGGCCCCGCTGGGCAATGGTAAAGGCAAACAGAAAGATGTGAGACAGGACGAGATAAATGGAAAGGGATGAAAAAGACAGAACCCTCTATGGGTCTGCAAACTAGGCCAGACACATGCCTATAATCCCAGCTTCTTGGGAGGCTGAGACAGCAGGATAGCAAGTTCCAGGCCAGCCTCAGCTGCAGCGAGGCCCTGAGCAACTTAGTGAGACCCTGTCACAAAAAATAAAATGGGCTGGGGATGTAGCTCAGTGGTTAAGCACCCCTGAGTTTAACCCCTGGTTTAAAAAAAAAAAAAATTTGCAAACTAAAATTCCAAAGCATTATTTTAAAAAGAAAAAAGCTAAACCTAGAAGACATTCAATAAAGTCAACAATCAGAAAATTCATTCACTCTCAGATGAAATAGACTGATTGTATTAAAAACTTAAAAAATAATAAGTATGGGGGCTGGAGTTGTGGCTCAATGGTAGAACAATTGCCTCCAAAGTGTGAGGCACTGGGTTTGATCCTAGCACCACATAAAAACAAATAAAGGCATTGGGTCTATACACAACTAAAAACAAAACAAAACACTATGTTAAAAAATAATAAGTATGTTTAAGATTCGTCAAAAGATAAACCATTTTTAAAAGAAGAAATTATGATGAATAAGACATGAAGTCAGAATAGACAGCTAAGTATAAGAACTGACTACTCATCTTAAGAATAAAATATGAACTTATGGAAATTGAATCATAGAATGAAAACTAAATTAGACATGGTTGAAGAAGGAGTTATTGAAGTAGGAAATTGTTCTGAAAAGTTTACCCAGTATGCAGAATACAGAGAGACAGAAAATACTCAAAAATATGTAATTATGCAGCTAGGAAACATTAAAAATAGAATAAGACGCCTGAGAGTATAGTTCCAGAAGAGGTTCTAAGAAAAACTAAGAAACAGTAATCAAAGAGCTAATGACTAAGAGTTTTCTAGAACTGAAAACCTACGTCCTCAGATTAAGAGCACAATCTAAATACTGAACAGGAAAAGCAAAAGTCAACTATAAAGAGAAACATTTAGTGCAACTATAAAACAAAAGATAAAAGAAAAACTTAAAGACTACCAGAGAGGAAAAAAAATAGATTTCCAGAAGGGTATGGATTAGACTCTTTTCAACAACAATAGGAGTTTACAACCAAAGAATTTTAAAAATACTGAGATGATAACTTCACTTCATTAAACCACCATTCAAGTTTAAGGGGAAAAATATTAACAGCAAAATAAAGATATTTTCAGACAAAGACTTTAATTTATCTTTGATATGCCCTATTTGAAAGGGCATCTAAAAGGGCATCTTTTTAGGAAGAAGGAAGGGGAACCCAAAGGTGTAGGAGTAGGTATACTTTTTGGCAGTTAATTAGCAATGATAATCAAAATAATTATTTTTGTCAAAATCACTCTGAAATACCTGGAAAATAATAAAGAAATAAGTAATTGAAGAAACACTGTCATGTGAAAAAAAAAAGAAGATGGAGATGCTGAATAATTTTAACTTTATTTTCCCTAATAAAACCACATATTAGGAGCTGGGGTTGTGACTCAGTGGTAGAGTGCTTGCCTGGCATGTGTGAGGCACTGGGTTCGATTCTCAGCACTGCATATAAATAAATGAACAAAATAAAGGCCCATTTAAAAAAATAATCTCTTTAAAAAATAAAAATTTAAAAACACACATATTAATATATTGAATATATTGAATACCTCCTGTGTTTTAGGCACTGTTCCGGAGTCTGGGAATAAAAGAGTTTTTAGAGGAAGTAAAGTACAGACTGCTTTTTAAAAGGCACTATTAACCCAAACAGATTTAAAGAAATACATGGTTAAATGGGGGCAGGGATCCTTGAAAACGAGTAAAAATAGGGAAGAAAAGAAAGCTGTGGCAGTATTAATGTTAGAAAAAAATGTAGTTTAAGGTGAAGAGCATTAATGAAGCAAAATGAGTAGCTGGAGCAATCTGTTGTGAAATTGAAAGTGAAAATTAACAGGATTAATTGACAAGTTCACAGTCTTGTGAGAGATTATAGAATATCTATTAAAACTGGTAGGGACTGGGGGTGTAGCTCTTTGGTAGAGCCCTGGTCTAGCATGCACTGGGCTATGGATTTGATTCCCAGCACTGCAAAAAATAAAACTGATAGGTAAACAGAAAATTCATCAATATAGAAGACTTGAACAAGACAACTAATAAATTTAATCTAATGCAAATAGAAAAAATTTTAACCAACCACAGAGATTCTGCAGTAATTTAGAGTACACAAGAAATATTTACAAAAATTTTGTCCTAAATGACAGAAATTCTCCAAAATTTAAGGTAACCAGAATCATACATAACATAATCTCGAACCACAGTAATTAAACAGAACAAACAACAAAATGAAACAGTATTAAAAAAAATCATTTGACTAGAAACTAGAACATGTACTTCTAACAACTTAATATGTTGAAGAGGAAGTTTGAAAACAGCCTGTGTAGTACACATGAAGTAGGGAGAAGGAAGGGTATATTAAAGATAGGAACAGAATTAATAAATAAGGGGGGGTTGATACTTTATTAATTGCAAGATAGACCAAGAAAAAGTCTGTATTATTTGAATCCATTTCTGTTCATGGTTTATTTTCTAAGTTAGCAAAGTCTGTCTCTCTCTCTGCATTTTTGTGGTACTGGGGATTGAACTCAGAAGCATTCTACCACTGAGCTACAATCCCCACCCTTTTTTATTTTGAGACAGGATCTGAATAAGTTGCTAAGGCTGGCCTCAAATTTAGAATCCTCCTACCTCAGCCTCCGAGTAGCTATAGCTAGTATTACAGGCATGTTCCAGCATTCCAGGCAGCAAACTTAGATATTTAATATCAACCAATAAGAAAAACATAGGTCTCATAGTGGCAATGCTATGGAATGGTTTATGGGTATTAAAATGTGAAGTTCTAGGGGGAAATACCCCAAAGGTATAGAGATTAATACATATAAGTTCATTGCCAAATTTTTAAGAATATATTTTCTATAAAACAAAAAAAATTACCTATAGAAACTTAAAATATCAAATTTGTAGAATTGTTTTACTGTTGCTTGTTTTGTTTAAAATGTCTCTGGCCTTTAAAGAAAAGTTTGTTCTGCATATTTGAGGTGTTTTCTCTGCCTTGTTGTAGGTCACTCAGACGAGCCGTCCAGACCTGATTCTCTTCCTGATGAAATACCTGATGGCTCTCATAGTTGGTATTCCCTCTGTTTTTTGGGTTGGAAGCAAAAAGACATGTTTTGAATGGGCAAGTTTTTTTCATGGTCGTAGGAAAAAAGAGTAAGTTAATAAATTCTCATAGTGTTCATAAACCTTACATTTATGTAAGTTTTTTGTTTGGCTTATCTTAAAGTAGATATATATATATTTATTTATTTATTTATTTATTTTGTGATGCTGAGGCTCAAACCCAGTGCCTCACCCTTGCTAGGTAAATGCTGCTGAGCCACAGCCCCATCCCTTTTAAAGCAGTTTATATTTGGAGAAGTATTCAAATAAGATTGTAACTTTGTCAGCAACCACCAGTTATGATTGGCACAGTAGCAGGTCTTATTAAAAACTTTTTTAAAAAAATTATTTTTAGTTGTCAATGAATATTTATTTATTTATTTGCAGTGCTGAGAATCAAACCAGTACCTCACACATGATAGGCAAGCGCTGTACCATTATTTTCTATACATTTTTTATTTGATCCTCTTGATATTTCTGAGAGGATTTGTATGTATTCGAATCTCTGTTTTACAGATGAGAAAACTAAGACATAGAAAGGTTAAATGCCTGGCCAAAGTCACACAGGTATTTAATATTAAGAGATAAATTGAGAAGCTGGGATATAGCTCAGTGGTAGAACACTTACCTAGCATATTTCCAGAACTGGGTTCAATTCCCAATAATGCAAACCCCTCTCCCCACCCCCAAAAAGATGAATTGAACTTCCATTTGGGCTAAGGCTATAGCTCAGTGGCAGAGCACTTGCCTAGCATATGTGAAGCATTGAATTCTATCCTTATCACCACATAAAAAATAAAACAAATAAAATAAAGGAATGCTGTCCATCTACAACTTCAAAAAAAAAATTGAACTTCCATTTGCAATTGTCCATTGTTCCTCCAAGTATACAGAAGATGATATAGAGAGATGGACTGATATTTCATTCTAATTTAGTATGTTTGTTTAATTAATTGTTTTATTTTAATTAGGTATATATGACAGCAGAATTCAGTTTGATTCATTGTACACAATTGCAGCACAACTTTACGTTTTTATCATTGTACACGACTTGGTGTCACATCATGTGCAGTCATACGTGTACCTAGGGTAATGATGTCCATCATATTAAAGTTTATAACCTCAGTTTTTTGTTTTGTCTAATTGCAATCTGAAACTATTGAAACAAAGTTAATTTTGGGTAGTGGCAGTGGATAGTCTTATTTTCCTAATTTTAAAGAGATTTTTTTCTATATTATTTCTATTTCTAATGGTGTTTCCATTACACGTTTGGCTTTGAATCAAGAATAATATTATTAAGAGGATCAATGGAGAATGTATATAAAGTATTCAATAAATATTTGTCTCCTGTCTGTTCTTCTACCCTAGCTAAAAACAATCATTTTGTAATTTGAGAACTTAGAAAATATATTTCTCAATATATGATCCTGTCTTTGCATGTTGAGTTTTATTTTTTTTTAATATTTTTTAGTTGTAGATGGACACGATATCTTTATTTTTATTTATTTAATGTGTTGTGAGGATCGAACCCAGGGCTTCACATGTGCAAGGCAAGCACTCTACCACTAAGCTACAACCCCAGCCCATATTTTTTTAATGAAATTGTTTATCTAATTTTAACTTTAACTTATTCTCATAGGGAGTCACTTCTTTCATAAACCAAGTCACCAGTCTTTAGAACTATTTATTTAGCTTTTTGTTAACTGAATTATTGCCTTGTTCCTCATCATAAACATCTACTTTTAACTCTTTTCATACCACTTGAAAACTTATGCTCATGACAATAATTCATCCCCTTAAATTTATTCCCTTAAACTTTTAATTTGGTACGAATTTTATGTTTGTTTAAATCAGTGTCTCATTTTGTTCTATTTATGGCTACCTATGTTTATTACAGCACCAGAAAACTGCTTCTACCACAAAATCAACTTTTAGCCTTAAATCATCTTGTATTCATTATTATAATGAGGCCTCTCCCAACTTCCATAATCATGCAAGAAAACAGATTTTCTATTTTATAATTATTCCTTTGTAATATTTTAGTGTCTTTACAATCATAAATTTCTTTAGCTAAAAGAGACCTTTTAGCAATTTTGAAATTGTACACCTTTATTTTATAAATGAGTAAAATGAAGGAAAGAACGGTATTGATAGAGTTGGAACTAAAATCCTGATTTCTTTTCTCTAATATAGGTCTCTTTTCATCATACCACTTCAAGGAATAGATTGACATGAATTTTTGTTTTATATTCCCTTTGTCAACAAGGTTACCTTAAAACAAGCCTAAAGACCTAATTTGGAGAGCATTTAATTTCAAGAATAACATCAGTATGTCATAATGGGGTTGTCTCTTGGTTCACAGGGATGCCAGTCTGAATCTTAATTTTACTATTATATTGTCTAGGATAGTGAATGAGAGCCGGCAGGTGCTCCAGGAACCTGACTTTGCTCAGTCACTCCTGAGAGACCCAAACACGCCCATCATAAGAAAATCAAGGGGCACTTCCACTCAAGGAACATCCACACATGCTTCCTCAACCCAGCTGGCTATGGTAGATGATCAAAGAAGCAAAGCAGGAAGTGTCCACAGCAAAGTAAGCAGCTACCACGGCAGCCTCCACAGATCGCGCGATGGCAGGTAGGTGTGATTGTAGCTTAGTTTGTTCCCTGTGTTGATTTATGGTCCTGTAGCTGAAGAACGAAGAGAAGCCATTTCTGAAACAGAAGTTGAACATTATTAAAACCTTTTGACGTTTACTAGGTAGAGTTGTTCCAGGTTATGGTCAGCCATTAAGCCAATCAGAGGACTTAGAATTTAACTTAGCAGGGCTGGGGATGTGGCTCAAGCGGTATAGCGCTCGCCTGGCATGCATGCGGCCCGGGTTCGATCCTCAGCACCACATACAAACAAAGATGTTGTGTCCGCCGAAAACTAAAAAATAGATATTAAAATTCTCTCTCTCTCTCTCTCTCTCTCTCTCTTTTAAAAAAAATTTAATTTAGCCTTAAAACAGTTAAGCAATATGGAGTCATCATAGAACATTGAGTAGGGAGAAGGTGAAAGTGGTAGGTTAGTTAGATTAATTAAGCTAACGATTATGGAATACACTAGTACAGTGCTGTGCTAGGCTCCAGAAATGCAAAGATGACTTAAGCATTATCATAGTTCTTAATAAGTTCCTACCTACTCTATTTACAAAGATAGTGTAGTTAGTGGTGTGGTTAATAACTTGGGTCTGGACTGATGAGCCTCAGTTTTCTCATCTATAAAATAGAAATAGCATTAATATCTGTCCCTTAAGTAATGTTGTAAAAATTAAATGAGATAACATACCTGATTATTTAGAATAGTGCCTATATCAATAAGGGTCTGTTTTCAGTCTCTATTATTACAAATGAACAATTAAAGTAAAATATAAGTATAGTAGTAGAGTCTAGGGGTTGGCAAAAATATTTTAGGCTTTATGAGTCACACATTGTCTATTCAAGTCTGCAATTGTAGCATGAAAACAGCCATAGACAACATGTAGTAAGAAACATGGGGGTGACGATATTCCAATAAAATTTTATCTACAAAATCCAGAGGGGAGTCAGATTCAGCCATTAGGCCAAAGTTTGTCAGCCTCTGTTTACCAGGTACAATAAAATATAGAGAAGGGAGATAATTCTGGTGGGTGGGAGCATTTCAAAAAATGCTTCACACAGAGAATGTTTTAAGAGAGTCTGTCTGGGATGGGGGTTCTCTGTGTTTCTCATTTGCTAGCAAGGCAATAAAACTTTTTCCCTTTTCTTAAAAAGAAAAAAAAAGTTTGGCTGTGGGCTTCTTGTTAAATTGAGACACTAGAATTAAAAAGCAGTTAGGAACTTTGCAATAATTCATTGGAGAGATGATAAAGGCTTACAGGAGACTAGTGGCAGTAGGAAGAGGAAAAAAAGCTGACCTCAAATATATGTAGAAAGAAGAAATGATAAGCTTTGATGATAGGTTAATATTAGCAGCTGGAAACAAACAAAAAAATGTGCCAAAGATTTTCTTTCTTTTTTTAAGATTTCTTGTTTGGGCAAATGAAAGAGTGAAAATTCTGATATGTAAATCAGGAACATTCTGTGTTTACTTCACAACATCTCCATCTCGAACTGTTTTGTATCCTGTTGATCTCAGACCAGCCTTTTCTTAGTTTTCTCCCTATCCTCCCACTGTAGAATGTGACCCCTATACTCTCCTTTATTTTTTAGTTGTGGATGGACATAATACCTTTATTTTATTTATTTTTTTGTGTTGCTGAGGATCGAACCCAATGCCTCACTCATGCTAGATGAGCATTCTACCACTGAGCCACAACCCCAGCCCTATAGTCTCCTTTTTGACCGTCTGGTTTTCCTTTCAACCTGCTTTCTTTTGCCTTCTAATTTGATCAGCTACCCTATGCTTTAAAAAGCAACAATCTTTCTTCACCTCTGATATATCTTCTATCTGTGTATGTGTACACGCACATAATTTAGGCATTGAACCTAAGGCCTTGCACATGATAGGAAAGTGCTCTACCATTGAACTACATCCATTTTTATTTCAAGTCAAGGATCTTGGTAAGGTGAATGTTCTTAATATTTCCTATCTATTCTGTCCTTCATCCCTTGTAATACTAGTCTTTTTCTCCTCCTTACTTAGCTGCACTAAACCCTTTAACATCACCAGTGACTTCTTAACCACGTTCAACGATTCCCTTTTGCTTTCTGGCTTCTTTCCCTCTACTTAGCACTCCTATATAAGAAGCATTCTTCCAAGTGCTAAGAATGCAAAGATGGAAGACAGAAACTAAATTATCAATTTCAGTACATTTTAATAGGTATAATAAAAGTATATACATGGTGCTTTGGGATCCCAGAGAAGAAAACCATTTGCCTCATCATGGAAGGTCTGAGACAACTTCCCAAGATGAGGCACTTCTACTTCAAATGGGATTTGGAGGAGACAATTGGGAATGAAAGATGAGGAAAAACCATGTTCAGAGGCAAGGAGGACAGGCAGGTTGTTAGGTGCCCGGGCACATTATGCAGGTTTGATATTTATTTTCTATATAACTGGTTTCTAATTATCCATGGAAAGGGTGTTCATATTTGAGAATTTTTTGAGAATAGTCATACATATCACTTATTTAGACATAATTATACAACAGAGTGATTTTTTCCTACAAAAAATGCTTTCTTTGAGTTTTATTTCTAACTCAAAAGATTTAGATTTTATTTTAAAAAACACCAAATTCATATTTAAATGATGATTTATTTTTAAATTATATTCTACCTTTACTAGAACACTGCAGTTTGCTTTTTTCATTAGCCATATTTATTTTAAATAAATAGCCATTGAGAGGTAAAAGATCTCCAAATCAGTTGGCAAATCATATTTGGAAACTTGGGAAAATCTTGCTTAGTTTTAGGACAATAACCATTATCCAAAATAACAATTTTTAAAGTTGAATAACAAGAATATTGTGGAACTGAAACCATGCTGAGGAGTTAAGATGTTTCCCTAACAGCAGTGATAAACTATTATGGGACTGTGAGTGCTGGGGGTGATAAAAATCAGACTTGAATTTTAGAGAAACTACTTGGCAATGGCATAATAAAGAAGGGGATTGTAAATTAGACTGGTTATGGGGCTGGGATTTAATTTTTAATAATTTTTTTAGTTTTTGGCGGACACAACATCTTTGTATGTGGTGCTGAGGATTGAACCTGGACTGCACGCATGCCAGGTGAGCGCTACCGCTTGAGCCACATTCCCAGCCCATGGGGCTGGGATTGTGGCTTACAGGTAGAGCACTCGACCAGCATGGGCGGGACCAGGATTCGATCCTCAGCACCACATAAAAATAAAGACATTGTGTTATGTCTATCTACACCTAAAAAATAAATATTTAACAAAAAACCAAAAAGATTGGTTAGGAAGTTTCTACAGTAATTCAAAGGTCCTAATTTAAGATACTGATAAGAATCAAAATTTTAGAATATATTTTATCAGTTACCACCTTCATCATTGACTTGGATATTACTGATCTCTTCCTTTTTGATGAACAATGAATAATTATTTATGGTACAATTCCTTTATATGTGGCATTCTATGTATAAAGATATATAGAAGAAAGGTAAGGTGTAATTTCTCCATTCTAAGAGCAATGTAACCTTATAGAAAAGGACATATACAAATTAACCTGTCACATAAAAGCTCAGGCCAGGATATAATTTAAACAGTATTAGGTATGATTGATGTTTGTAGAACTTCAGGAAAGAGAAAGATTAGATTGGTCCATGAAAATATAGTAGAAGACATAAATAGGGTAAATAAATTATAAAAGATAATTCATATTGAGCTATAGAGGAAATAAATAGGGTGAATAAATGGTAAAAGATAAATTCATAGTGAGCAGAGAATTTCTAAGGGCAGTTAAAGATAGGAGATTTCAACCAGTGTAATCTGAGTGGAACTGGAGCTTAAATAAGAAAGTTTTTAATCATCAGTATAAGGTAGTGGTAATTAAAATTGTGAGATGGAATGCCTTGAGTCACAAGGGAAAAAAGTACAAGACCCTAGTAAATACTTAGAGTAGTAATAATAAAGAGAGAAGAAGAGTAGGCATGTGATTCAGAGAAAGTACTCACAAACCTACAAGGGAATCTGTGAATGTGTTTGTCACAAAAACCAGAGGATCCAACATGATTTCCTACCTCTCTGTGTAATCAAAAATCATACACTTGCTTCAGGGCTGTGTAATTCCAATTTCCATGGCAGTTAATTTTCTGCTTTTTATAATTCTTTAGGTTTTGATCTATTTTCAGTACAGGTTTCTTTCCTCAGCTAAGTTTGCAACTTCTAGAGAATGAGACAAGGTGACATATGTTTCTGTATTCCTTCTTAGTATATAGCACTGTGCTAGGGATATATATAGTAGGAGATGAGCAAATCTATCAGAGAAATAATGACTTTAGAGAAATATATCCCTTTCCCAGAAATTCAGGGCCAGAGCTACAATGGCACCTATAGAAAGCATCCTATATTGAGGCTCATGCTATAGGACCCTCTGCCAGATTGAGAGATCACAAACTATGTTGAACCTGAAAATCCAAACAAGGATTTTTATAATTCCAAAAGTCATCTGATTGAGATTTCTTTCTACTTCCTTGAAACTTAACTTTGCATGCTAATGCTATCTCTTGGTCATCCTCTCACTGTCTTGTGGTTTCTTGGCTGTGGGACACAAACATCTAACACCCAGTGCAGACAACTTGATGAAATATTATTGATCTCTGTGCTGTGCACACCTACATATATATGTTAACTTCAAAAAATAAGTAATTGGTAGTTAGATGAGAGGATGTATAGAAAAGGAAGTGGATGAGTAGGTGGGTGGAAGTTTGGAAATGAGTGATTAGGTTGGTAAATAGGTGATCTGACAAGGAAAGCTGGGGAGTGAATAATGAAGTACTAGTAAATCTTCAGTTAATTCAATTATTATGATCAATGGGAGCAAATAATATAGAGAATCAAAAAGAATAAATCATTTTCTAGAGTTTTTTTTTCATTTTAACTTTGGAATGTACTATATTATCTTCTTAACAGTGGCAGTAAAATAACCATCCTAATTGTTTTGCCTAACCTTATATTAAAATTATTGCATATTCATATTATGTATTAGAATATATAGTCATTGATTTGAATGACCTTGAAAAAATAAATTTGGCAATTCTACACATAACTGAGATTAAACACTATAATATTTTTTATATAATTGATTCCTAATTATCCATGGAAAGGGTGTTCATATTTGAGAATTTTTTGTGGATAGTCACAGACATTACTCATTTAGATGTAATTATACAACAGTAATTTTTCTACAAAACTGCTTTCTTTGAGTTTTATTTCTAATTCAAAGGTTTGATTTTATTTTTAAAAAATACCAAATTCATTTTAAATGATGATTTATTTTTTAATTATGTTCTAGCTTTACTAGAACTCTGCATAGTTTGCTTTTTCATTAGCAATATTTATTTGGAATAAATAGCCATTGAGAGGTAAAAGCTCTCCAAATCAGTTGGCAAATCATATTTGGAAACTTTGGAAAATCTTGCTTAGTTTCAGGACAATAATCATTATTCAAAATAATAGTTATTAAAGTAGGATAACAAGAATATTGTGAAATATTTTTATCTGCAAACATTGTAAATTTTTTTGTAAATTTTTAAAAATCTTTTATTTATTTTTTTTATCGAACCCAGTACCTCACATGTGCTAGGCAAGCGCTCTACAGCTGAGCTATGACTCCAACCCCTGTAAATTATTTTACCAAAATATGTATTACAAATTTAAATCTGTTTGGATCCTAAATGTGAAATATCTGTAATAAATGAAAACTACATATTATTTTAGCCATTAACATGAGAAATTTTTTGAACATTTAAATATGCATCTTTTCATTCTTAAATTTTCTTTTTTCTTAAACTGGAAACAAAGATACACCTTTTAAAAATTATTTTCAAAGGAGTTCTTAATTTTCAAACTTGGTAATCTAATAGAATGTTCTTTGATAAGCACATCTATAAAACCTGAGGACTGACGGGTGGGGTGGTGCCGCCTATAATCCCAGTAACTCAGGAGGCTGAGGCAGGAAGATCAAAAGTTCAAAGCCAGCCTCAGCAACTTAGGGAGATCCTAAGCAATTTATCAATACCCTGCCTCAAAATAAAATAATAATAAAAAGGGCTGGGGATGTTGTTAAATGGTTAAGCACCCCCTGGGTTAAAAAAATAGCGTTCACCTTAGTAATGTATGAATCTTTCAAATCTCTAAACTTTATGAATGATTCACATTGAGTTATTATTATAAAGGAATGATATAGGAATGCTTTTTGACAGTCAATAAATCTTTAGCTGCTTATGATTATTTTGATGACTATTAAAAGAGAACCAGATACGGTGGCATACACCTGTAATCCCAGGGCCTTCGGAGGCTGAGGCAGGGGGATGGTGAGTTCAAAAAAGACTGGTGATACAGCTCAGTGGAAAATTATTTGCCTAGCATGCATAAGACCCTGGGTTCAATTGTCAGTACTGCAAAAACAACGAAGGGCTGGGGTTGTAGCTCAGCGGTAGAGTGCTCACTTGGCATGTGCAAGGTCCTAGGTTAGATCCTCAGCACCACATAAAAATAAATAAAATAAAAGTATTGTGTCCAACTACAACAAAAAATAAATAAATATTTTAAAAAATATATTCCTTAAAGTTACAAATTATACTCCATTTTCTTTGTGTTTTAGTATCTTAAATTAAATATTTTTTTACAAAAGAATGTATGTATGAGCATATGAACAAACACTATTTTTGAATACTGTTTCTTGAGGTACTAGGGATTTAAAGAGAAATAAAATATGGTTCTTATCCTGAAAGAACTCACTGCTGTGCAAGAGAGATTGATAATCATCTAGTAAACTATAAGCGAAGAACTAATAAAAAATTGTAATTGATTTTCATGACCTTGACTGGCCTAGAGCTAATAATTTCTCATTCCTCATGACAGAATTTTTTAGTATTTTTGCCTCTGATGAGGCTTATTGAGTTAGGATTGCAACAAAAGGAAGTTTAACAGCACTACTATTGCCTTTCAAGATAAGAACCGTGATGGAGGAGGCTGCCTGTGCTGAGCCAAGTAGCCCAGCGACATGCTTGGAGCCAGTCTTGGGCCAAGGGTACAGAGAATTTGCTGTAGTATGAATATAGGTTAGAGTGTTAAGACTTTAAAGATGTCGCTTATATGAAAGATTCTTCACAGCCTGAAGTCCTAATGAAAGTAATTACAGGTGGTTAATCAGTTGTTAACTGAGTTATTTGCCAATGCATTCACTTATTTATTTATTTTAAGTTATACTAATTTCATCTCTGATTTCACATGCTTCTTCTTCAGATACTAGTCTTAGTAGAATTTGAGTTTGCACTACTACTGATTATAACTAGTCTTCTAGACTCCAGGGGCACTGTCATGTATCCTCTGTTGTTCCTCCTGTCCCTGGACCGCCTAAAAGTTATTTGAATATGAGAAAAGTGCCCATACTTGGCACAGCTCCAAATTAGTCAGCCTCCCTTTACCCTAGGGTAACCCTTTTGTAGGCAATAAGACCTTAATTTTGATCCGGAATGGATTAGCTCATCATTTTTGTCTTTTGTTAGCTTTGCCAGATAATTCTATAGGCTTAAAGAAATTAACCAAAAGTTGGGTACTGCTTTTCATTGTTGGTTTCCTACTCATTTTACTTACCGAGGCATTTTCATGTAAGTTCTTAGTGTTATTTTCTAGTGTGTTCTGTTGCCCACCTCAAAACCTACTCTCCTGCGTCAGGTACACTCCCTGCAGTTACCGAGGAGTGGAGGAGAGACTACCTCACGGCAGCACATCACGACTAACGGATCACTCCAGGCACAGTAGTTCCCACCGGCTCAACGAACAGTCGCGGCATAGCAGCATCAGAGACCTCAGCAACAACCCCATGACTCACATCACACATGGCACCAGCATGAATCGTGTTATCGAGGAGGATGGAACCAGTGCTTAGTTTGTCTTGTCTAAGGTGGAAAGTTGTGCTGTTTAAAAAGCAGATTTTATTCTTTGCCTTTGCATGACTGATTGCTATAGCTATTATCCTGCTTTCAGTCAGGTGCAGATTGTGTCCATTGGGAAGGTGAATTTTTGCTTTTTATATTGCATCAAACTTGGAACATCAAAGCATCCAAAATACTAAACATTATATCATCACAAAAATAAGTCTTTCTAGGTTGTGAAGAGATAATTATTTGTCTGGTAAGCATTTTTATAAACCCACTTATTTTATATTTAGGAAAATTCTAAGTGTGTGGTGACTGCTTTGTAGTGAAATTTCATATAATATGAACTAGTTGTGAGATAACATTCTGGTAGCTCTGTTAATACAACAAAGTTTCAGAATTAAAGAAATTTTCTATGCAAGGTTTATTTCTCAGATGAATAGGACTTTGTAGTTTTATTTCCACTAAGTAAAAAAAGAACTGTTTTTAAAGAGTAGGAAAATTTAATAAATCAGCAAGGGTATTTTAGCTAATAGAATGTAAGTGCAACAGAAGAATCTGATTCACCTGTGGAGATTCTCTCAAAATTCTATAAAAATAATCCAGAGATATTCAGGATTTGGATAAACAATGGGATAAACACAGAGATGGGCATTTTTCCCTATAATTGTGTTGCTTTTATTACTTTTGTAAATATTACTTTTATTGGCTGTGTTTTTATAATATCCATATGCATGATGGAAAAATTTTAATTTGTAGCCATCTTTTCCCAGGTAATACTATTGAGTCATAGAACTTCATGTTCAGATCTGCTGTGTGGAGGCATGTAGTAAGCATCACACTTTATAAGGGTTTTTTTTGTATGTGTGGTAACCACAAAATGGCAAAATGTTTTCTCTGTTTTCATTGTTGTATTTTATTATGGTGAGATTTGACCTTGCCAAACCCACCATACCTTGGTATCCAGGCCCTCCCTATAGTGAGCTGATTGTCTGCAATGCATTCATTGTTCAGTAGGCAGTTGGCTACAGCTTTTGCCCCACATCCCTGTTTTCAGTTTCTGGACCATTCTTGTTTCAGCTGAAATATATATATAATCTATGTCCAAAGTGGTAATTAATTTGGATATTTGAAAATCATTGTAGCTAAATGAAGCATGATTAGTCTCACTATGAATATATTTTAATCTTAAAAATATCAAGTCAAAAATGTTTGACATTTTATCTTGTAATGTTTAATTTACAATATGAACTGTGAATTTTATTAGGCATGAAATTGATCGGAAGGGAAAGAAAATGTCTGGAAAATGCCAAATGTGTTCTGTAGAAAACACAAGTGATCCTTAACCCTGATTGCAGATAAAAATCACTTGGGGAACTTCTGATACATGCTCTCCCCTACATAATTCTCTTTTTAGATGAGAATTGCTAGCTTTTTAAAAGAAGCTTTCTGAGTGATTCTAATTTGCAGCCACATTTGAGGCACATGATTTGAAACTCATCTGCCCCTGATAGTGATCTGATGGTATTTCATTACATCCTATGAAGATCTAGCTGGATTCGACAATATGTTTTTATGTCATTACCTATCATACAATTGTTTCCTACTTTATTTCCTACATTTAGAAATGCATAATTCTTGGCTTCACTCCCAGAGATTCTTATTCAATAAGAATTGAAGGTAATTGGGCTTTAAAACCTGTAGTTATAAAAATACCACAGATGATTCTTATGCAGGTAATTTGGGACCACACTTAAAAAATATTCTAGACTCTTGGGGAGTCCTGACTCTGCCATATTGCTAGTTTCTGACCTTTAACGATTCAATCTCTTTGAACCTGGGTCCCATTATTTGAAAATGAAGATGAAAGATTAATACCTATTTTACCTACCTCACAAAGTTGTTGAATTAAGATCAATGAAAACAATTTTATGGAAGCTCTTTGCAAACTGTAAAGCATGAAATATAAGGGACTAAGATTAGAGGGCTTAATAAATGTGTTTTAGGACTACTGTAGTACATTTCTTCACATGTTTTTAATTCCTGTGTATATTTGTTTCTCTCCCTCTTTAAAAAAAAAAAAAAATAGTACCAAGAGAATAGGTATTGAAAAAGAAGCTTTCACTGGGCAGAAGAATCAGTCTGAAAATCATAATTTATTTGTATATCATCTTTCATAGTACATATATCTTAATATGAATTATCAATTCTTCATAAGATATATTTGAACATTTCACCCAGTTTTTTTTCCTCTGTTCTCTTTGTCTTTCCCTGGAACTAGAGTTAATGCTCTAACAGGCAAGGTCTGAATTCCCTCACAACTGATAATTAGTAAACCATTCCTCTGAAGAGCCCATGTTATAACCTACCTATAAACAAATCAATAATTCATAAAGCGTTGAGAATTTCTCCTGAGAACAGCATGAGAGAACCAAAACAAACACTCGCAAACAAAAATAAGAAGTTAAAATAGAAGGTACCAGTTTGAGCTCAAAGATGTTGTCATCTATCACCATCTGCATTATATTATCAACTGCCAAAATGTTAATTAGTTTTCATGTATAAGTGAGCCAAGTATAGACAGTTAAGTGAACATTGCTATGAAAATCTTAACTTTGTGTTTCCAGATATTTTTGTATTTATGTGTCTTCTCTGTTAAAACTAATTGTTGCTATGTTTGTGAATGCTATTTTGACTTTCCAGTTACTTTCAGTAAATATCTTAATGCCCCACAAAATTTACATTATATTGTTAGTCTGTTGTTTTAAGTAATCAAACCTAGTGCTCCAAGTAAAGAATGTTTTCTTTTTGAAGAGACCAATGAAGAACTATTGCAAAAACAGCAATTGCAAGTCTTGACTTGCTTAAACCAACTTGAACAAGTGTGGACAGTCTTCTTACTGTATGCTTAATTTTTATTTGTGTCATGATTAGCATATGCTAGTGTTTAGTGTTTTGTTTGTTCAGTTGACAACTGAGAAAAAATACTTCTCTCTAAAATGTTCATATGTTGTCAAAAGGTTTTTTGAAAAGTAATTTCAACAATATTATTTTATTCAATAATTAGGTAAGAGATCCAAGACAATATTAAGATCCAAACAATAATTTATTTCAAACAACAATTGATTAATAACAACTATCACAGGGCTAAACATATAGTAAGTTTCTCCATATTTAAATTAATGAATAACTCATGTCACACAATTTGCTTTTTTTTAGTACCAAGAATTGAATCCAGGGGCACTTAACCACTGAGCCACATCCCCAACCCCCAACCCCCTTTTATTTTATTAGAGACAGGGTTTCTCTGAGTTGCTTAGGGCCTCGATAAATTGCTTAGGCTGGCTTGGAACTCGTGATCTTCCTGCCTCAGCTGCCAGAGCTGCTGGGATCACGGGTGTGCACGAGGGCACCCTACTCACAGTTTGCTTTTTACTGTCTCCCATCAAATTTGAAAGATTCAGATTTAAACTAAGTGAAGTGAATAAGAAACAATTTACACCAAGTAAGCTTATTTCTCCTAGAATAACAGTCTGTTATTATTTTAATTAAAAGAATAATATATATAAAAACCATTTTAATTAATTTTTTAAAATGAATAGTGATTCTTAGAAATAAGTAATTTAGGGCTGGGGTTATGGCAGTGATGGAGTGCTTGCCTAGCACATATGAGGTGCTGGGTTTAATCCCCAGCACCACATAAAAACAAATAAAGTAGATGTATTGTGTCCATCTACAACTAAAAAGAAAAAAGTAATTAAACTCTTGTTAGTCCTCATGCTAAATAAAATTTCTATGTACCAGATGAATGAATAGATAATCAAGCAAACCTTTTTTTTTTTCTTCTGCTTCTGAAAGCAGATCTATAAAAATTCTAAGAATCTTTTCGAATTAGGAAAATGTACTGCATTTTAACATACCTCATTGTCTTTGTTATGGTAATAGCTGAAAATAAGTGAAATTGTACCCATCATAGCTTAAGCTATGTCTCCATGAAATGAAAGGAAGTACTTAAAAATTTTTTGGTAAAATATAGTGGGTCATTGCCTGGAGCTTAGAAGATATATACCAACATTTCAGTGTATTTATAGTGCTTTTTGACATGCCAAAGGTACATTTACACATTCTCATATTTGGTTGACTTATGTAATTTAGTTTAATGAAAATTCGACCAGGCTTGAAATTCAAAGACCCATAATAATTTTGTCAACTGGATTGGTCATTTAATTTCTCTTATTCTAATTTCTTCAGTATAAAATGAAAATAGTGTATTTTTTGGTCCCAGCCTACTTCACTGGATATTGTGAGGATCAAAGGAGACAATAATGTGTTGGGCTGGAGTGTAGCTCAGTGGGAGAGCACTTGCCTCACTTGTGCAAGGCTCTGGGTTCCATCCCCAGTGCTGGGGAACAAAGAGCATACATAAACTGCTGTACTGATACTGTCTTTGTTAGAATTTGGGGGTTGTAGAAAGCAAGGCTATAGTCTTCAGTAGTATTTGTTTTTATAGTGACAACAAAATAGGTAATTAGACCAGTGTTCATTCGATAAACCCAATCAGCACTCCAATTAACTTTTTTTAAAAACAGGTTCTTTTAGAGTAACTATTCTTTTTAATGGTTTGGTTCTTTCAGATATGTTACACCAAGTGTGCACTCAAATTTCATATGGCTGAATTTCTAGGTCACTTCCAATAGAAATTGGGGGTCTCCGTTTTTTTGTTTTTCCTTTTATATGGAACTGTATGAGCTCATTATTAGCTTGGCTTGGTGGAAACTTATAAGAAAAATATAAAGAGGAATGTAGGCCCTGTAATCTTTTTTTTTCTTTGAGGACTTTTATGTACCTGATTCTTTCTGATTGAGAACAAATTTTGAAAAGATGATTACTATAATTTGTTTATTTTTTTATTATGGCAAAACTTTGAATTTTAAGCTATAATACTATGGGAATTATTTGTATATATGTACATGAATTTTTAAAAACCTGTGTAAAGCAAGAATTTCTTCTTCATTCTTTACACATGAACAAAGTAAGACATTTTTATAGACCCTAGATTTACAAAGGAATTTGTGATTCTCTTATTTAAACTTTTTGTTTGCCTTTTTATGACCAATTAAAATAAGGAAAACTTTTTACATTTAATTCAGCTGTGTTTCCTAGTATCCATATAATTTTATAGATTATCTTATATAATTTTGATCTATTTTTATGAAATATTTATATTGTTTAATTCTCTTCTTTCTAGTTATATGATTTTGGTAAAGGCATAGAAAGATATAACATTCTTTACTTTCCTTCTCTTATTGGTCTATGTTTTTTCTAACTTAATTTGAACCCTATTTTTTTAGTAATCAATTTGATACAGGATTATATTGTTCTCTCAGGATTCAGGTCTTCTAGGAAAGAAGTCCATCCAGAACCAGCCACCTTGGTGGACATTCCTGTTTGGTTAAATTATAAAGATTTAATATAATTTAATCAGCATATTTCTTACTGTGGTCTCTAATTAGAAAGTAAAACTTGGTTGCTATAAAGACAAAGTAAAGTTTTTACTAATAATTTATTCGAACCCCAAACCAATACAACATTGCTTCCCATAAGGTAGAATAGTAACTCCACCTCATGCACTGAAGAGCAGTTTCCTTTCCAGGACTCTTTTAATAATCACCTGTCTCAGGAAATCTTTGGTGTCCTTCATGGACATTTTTGTTGTCATGATAGTGTTTTTCATATCTTATTCTCATTTTATTGGCCTCTACACCAGTTTTCCCTGATGGAGAAACAAATTTTTTACCTTGTAATAATATAAAACTTAAAGATTCCATGTTCCATTGTTCTGCTAGTCTCCTTTAATTAGTAAAGTTAGTGTTTTTAAGATATGTTATATTTGCTGAAGTATTACTTGATTACTATTGAAGGCTTAAGGTTTTTTATGTAAATCAGCTTGTTTTTATATACCAACTTGCATTTATTTCTTTGTATTGTGCTTATTGACTTTTCCCTAATATCTTGGAGCTTAACAGTTTCTGTTTTCTAAATTGAGGTGCTTTCCCTAATGACTAGTAAAAAATGCATTGTTATTTTTTAAATATCCCAGGGTTTTAAGTCAAGTACCCTGATTTGTAGTCTTACCTCTCTTTTCAATATAACTTTGGACAAAGCATTTTACCTGCTTAGGCCTCGGTGTCTTCATCTATAAATGAAAGGATTAGATGAGGGCACATCTCAGATTCCTCTGAGCTCTAATTTGATTCTCTCTTGACCATTTTATAACCATGATTCCAGGCTCTATTTTATTCTTGTTATTTTTCCCATGAATTTAAACTTATTAGATTGACTTTTACAACTTAAACTTAACAGGATTTAAATATGTTATTAACTTTGTTTTCCATCATTATTTCAAGTAGTTTTAAAAGAAAAAATACATTACAGTAACAAAAATGAAAGAAAAGTTATAGATACTGGACATGGCCTTTTTTGATGGGAAAAGTCTTCTGAAGGACCAACATAAGCATCTTTTTTTTTTTTTAGAGTGAATTTTAATATTTATTTTTTAGTTTTCGGCGGACACAACATCTGTGTTTGTATGTGGTGCTGAGGATCAAACCAGAGCCGCACGCATGCCAGTCGAGCACGCTACCACTTGAGCCACATCCCCAGCCCCCCCAACATAAGCATCTTAATTGATAACACAAAAAGAATGACATAAAATTTGTAATATTTTTTTTCTTAAATATGAATACAGCTAGGGCTGAGATTGCGGCTCAGTGGTAGAGCTCTCACTAGCATGTGCAGGGCCCTGGGTTCGGTCCTCGGCACCACATAAAATAAATGAATGGAATAAAGGTGTCCAACTAAAACTAAAAAACAAAATAAATATTTAAATATATATATATGAATACAGCTAGTTGGCCAAAACTTTACACAGAATGAGTTCAGTGGGGCTGGATATAGTTCAGTGGCAGAGTACTTGCTTAGCATGCAGAACACCCTGGGTTCAGTACATACAAATGTATTGAAGCTAAAATTAATGAACAAATCAGTGATAACACTGGTCCATTTAATTTAAAAAAACTTAAGTTTTTGCCACAGTGATAGCACTGGTTCGTTTAATTAAAAAACTTAAAAGTTTTTGCCAGGTGTGGTGGTACACATCTGTTACCCCAGCAACTCAGGAGGCTGAGGCAGGAGGATTACAGATTCAAAGCCAGCCTCAGCAACTTAGTGAGATCTTCTCTCAAAATAAAAAATGAAAAGAGCTGGGGAGGTGGCTCAGCGGTAAAGTGCCCCTGAGTTCAACCCCTAGTACCAAAAAATAAATAAATAAATAGTTATTTGTTTTTACCAACATCAAAAGAACTATAAGGGGCTGGGGAGGTGGCTCAGTGGTAGAGCGCTTGCCTAGCATGTGTGAGGCACTGGGTTTGATTCTCAGCATCCCAAATAAATAAATAAAGGTCCATTGACAACTAAAAGAAATATTTTAAAAAGTATAAAACCTAAAAGAAATTATAGAGGAGTTGATTGAAAGTTTTCTGTTAAATAATTATTTAAACTGAATTATTAGATTTCTTGCATAAATATTGTTGCCAGGTTACCATGGACAAGTGAATGCCTTTTTAAAAAATATTGTTAGAAGTAAAAGTGATTATTTGGTTTTTTTCTGGCTGTGCAGAAAATGTTCCTATGGAGGCTTCTTGATTGTCCTCTAATAAAATGTAGAGGTTCCATTAGTTCCATCTTTTCAGCAGGATTCTCTTGTGGATAAGTGTTCTCTGAGAACCAGGCCATGGAGGTCTCTGTTATGTTTCAAGATCGTTGTCTTGGCTTTCATTGTCTTCATTTGCTCATCTCAATGTCTTGAACACTTGGTCTGTAGATCTGACAGTGTAGGAATGAAGTCTGGGTCTAATGAGAACAATAGTGGAAAGTTGATACAGGAAGGCATAATGTGTTTTTTGGTGTGATTTGTTTTAAACTATACTCGATTCCTTACCTGAAGTCATTTTTTCTGAATAATGCAACTCTCCCAGCCCAGAAATTAGACACCTAGGATTTCTCTCTCGGAGATGCCTGTACAGTTATGCATCACACAACATTTCAATCACGGATGGATGACACATATAACAGTGGTCCCATGAGACTGTATCATCTAGTAATGTGTGTGTGTGTGTGTACACTCAATAGTGAAATCACCTATCAGCTCATTTCTCAGAATTTATCCCCATTACTAAGTGGCACGTGCCTGTTTTATGTTGTTTTCATTGACTATAAAAACAACAACAAATTTACTGTCAGTGTGGCTTTGTAAGTCACATTTGTTAAATTTGAGTCTGAGGTCCAATTTCATTGAACATTTTCTGGGTTTTGATAATGGGCCATTCTGTGAAATAAACCACATAAGCCTTGAGTGATTTATATTGATCCATCTGCCATTTTCATATTTATCTAGCTACTCCTTCCATCCTCAGTTTTGAAAAAGAAATTGACACATTTCTTCCCTTAATTCTGCTTCTGAACTAATCTTGTCAGCAAAGACAGTTGATATGAAATAATTCTTTATTCTTGAGACAAGATCAGTACAGTAGTTCTCTACATTGAGCAGCATTATTTTTTACATGTTTAAAAAATAATATATTTTCTCCATTTGTGAATTTAAAAATTTAAAAATCCATCAGGCATGGTGGTAAATGCTTATAATCCTAGCCCCTCAGGAGACTGAGGCAGGAGAATTGGTAGTGAGCTAGCCTGGCCAACTTAGTCCCATCTCAAAAAATAAGAACTAAAAACTGGACTAGGGGGCTAGGGTTGTGGCTCAGTGGTAAAGTGCTCGCCTAGCATGTAGGAGGCACTGAGTTCGATCCTCAGCACAACATAAATGTAAAATAAAGATATTGTGTCTACCTAAAAACTAAAAAAATAAATAAGTATCTTTTTAAAAAATGGACTAGGGACGTGTTGCAGTGATAGAATACTTGCTTAGCATTTCCAAGCCCCTGGGTTTATTTTCCAGTACTGGGGGAAAAAAAATCATAAGGACTCTCCAGTGTGAAGATATTAATCTGGAAGTTCTCCTGTTATCAGGTGCTGTTTCTATTAATGTGAGTTATCAGACTAAATCTGAATTCTTTATTATTCTTCTTTATAATATCTAACTTCTAAAGAATCATTCTGTCTTACATTATATCTTTAAAACCAACTTTAGACAACTTTTCTGCTGTTATTTTCAATTGCCAAATTTTGTTTTTGAGTTATCTTTTACCATTGAAGTTTTAAAGTGTTGTACACATGAAGGAGTGACTATAGTTTAGACATGTACTTTGGCATGATAGAGATAGCACTATTACCATCCCTTTACCCAACCTCCAAACAAAAGTTCATCTGACACCTCAGAAATTGTCAAATTGGCTTATTTTATTTCAAAGAGCTGTGGAAGCTGATCCTTTAAAATTAAAATGTTTAATTAAGAAAATTTCTATATTTTAATCTGGTCATGAATTTGGGATTATTATTTTTAGTTGTTTCACATTCTATAAATATGCAATTATGCAATACTCAAAGCTCATATTTAATTAATCTGAGCTGGGTTTGGTTGGGGTGTTTTTTGTTTGTTTTTTGTTTTTGTTTTTGTTTTTGTTTTGCTTTTTAGGCTTCTTGGGATTTTTTGTTTGTTTAGTATTCTACATTTTTGTAAGTGTATATATATCACTGTCCTCTCAGCAGGCAGCTCTCCTGTAGATCAGCTGTTCTCACTGGGAATCAGGCCAAGGAGGTTCTTGCTGGCTTTTTAGAGGCAAAATAATTTCTGCTCTCACATCTAACATGGTCTCAAATTTTGCTAATGATTGAATATTATCCTCTTGATTGACATTTTAAAATAGTGAAAATACCATGTTATACAAATCAACAAATTTGCCATAAAATGCCATTTAAAGATTTTTCTCTATGCCTATAAGAATAAAACATGAGTATAAAAAATATATAAAATATGAAGCTTCCGCGCAAGAAACCAGCAACTTTATGATCTAAAAAGTTGTAAATTAGGTTGTTTCGAATTCAAAGTACATCTCCTGATATAAATTGTTATTTTGAATAATAGGGGTAACAGCTTGCTAACTAAAGCTAATTTAGTTCAGTGTACTCTAGAATTACTGTAGGTGTCTTGATTTGGGATAAATTTTTGTAATGGAGAAAGCTAATTTTGATCTCAATAATTACTTGGTACATTTCTCCTAGGTGACACTCGGGATACTCTGAGCCCTATCTACTTGCATACATACCCTCTATTTGAACTGTTCCTCAAATGCTGCATTTCTACCTTTCTAGCCTAATACCTTTCTATCTGCCTTCTCTCCTCATTGATCCTTACCAAAATTTCCAAAGCATGACCCATCTCCAGTGTTAGGAAGAAGGAAATTTGCATTAACCAGTTCATATTAAAGTATTAGTGACTGTAGCCCTTTTATCTACTCAAAAAGAAATCTGTATTTAAAAAAAAACACATTGGTGTTAGCACAAATTAATCTCAATGAGTAGAAAATTAAGATTTAAAATAAAAGTGGAGGGGCTGAGGATGTGGCTCAGGTGGTAACAAAACGTGTTACGTGCGCGGGGTGCTGGGTTCGATCCTCAGCACCACATAAAAATAAAATAAAGATGTTGTGTCCACCAAAAACTAAAAAATAAATATTAAAAAAAAAGTGGAAATAATTTTTTAGTGTTGAAATTATTTTGAGGCAAGAGATATCAGGAAGTGTCCTGTCTTGGAAATCTGCTCCCTTTTCCTCAAGCCATGTTTTGTTTGAAAATGCTGTATGTTTTCAGTGACCTTAAGGAAGGGATCTGATCATCCTATTTTGTGAAGTCAGGGCTGCTAGTCCTACTTTTCTCTCCTTCAAGGGATGTCTGGAGCATCTCCCTCTCCCTCTCCCACGCCCTGCTGAGACTGTTTCCAGCTCATCCTGCCAGACCTCACAGCTGGGCCTGTCTTGCAGCTCTGCTCACTGACTCCATAGGTGAACACTGTCCATGCTTATCAAGAAAAAGTTTTTCCCCATTTTGTTGTTAATAGAGAAGAGGGAAAAAATATTTCTTTTTCAACATTCTAAAATATTATTATTTCTAAATAGCTGACACTTAACAATTTAGTGTCCAAATCCTATTCTGAATTAAGTTTCTGGGTAATTCTAAATTCTAAAATTTTAATCTTGGTTTATCACATAAACATCTAGTTAGGAAATATTTATTTGTGGCATTAGTTCCTCATGTTTCTTTTTGACACATTAACTAAAATTGTTCATCTGTGTCCAGATGGATGGGAAGGTTGTAGGTGCTGGGACCTGTGTAGGCCAGTGCACTTGGGAAGAGCCTGGACCGAACTCTGGCATTAGCTAGGTGTGTGCTGCACTCTGCTCTTGTAGATTTATTTTGTTTACAGTAGACCAGTGTCAGTTTTTGTAAATGTTTTTTCTTAGCACTTTAACTGTGAGTGTACAAACTGATTTTAAATGTAGTGGTTGTATATTTTGGTTATAAATTGGAAATTTTTAATAAAATTAAATAATTTGTTCTTCTTTCTGTCATTAATACCTGCATGAATATAATGTTTTATGTCATCTTCCAGACTTCAGTCTATTTAATGTATCACATTGCTATTTTTTAATTAGGTTTCATATCTTATATTCTTATAATATTACTAAGTTTTTTATTCATAATTACATGGGTATCACAGTAGTCTGGGGCATATATAAACATATTCCATCCTATATCATGTGTCTCTCTCTCATACTTGTTTGATCAATATAGATAAGAACCATCTCTGTTTATTGTAAATCCTCAGTATATAACACTACCACGCATATAATAGAGGCTAGATAAATATCTGTTGGGGAAAAATGAATATATTAAAGTATCAATTTTCCAATAAGAAATCTTACATGAGCAAATGAATTACCAGGTGATTTTTTTTTGTCCATTCACAGGAATGCAGATCAAGATTTAAAGTACTATTGTATTAATATATATCTTGCCTAAACATAGTTGCCAGGGACCTTAGAAATCATAAGGTCCAACTTCCCACCCAGAGCAGAAGTCCCTCAAAACCACACTGTTACCCTCTGCTTGGATGGTTTCAGTAGCAGGAAGCTCACCACTTGGTAAGGACTTCCATTCCATTTTGAGACATTCTACTTGTTACAAGACTTTCCATATATTGAGTGTAAAATGTACCTTTACTCATTGATACCGTTCTATAGATATTCATATTTCTATTACAGCACTGCTTTCTGACATTGGAAAAGAGGTCTCTTGTTCCCTCCAAATCTTTTCTGCAGGCAAGACATGGCCTATTCTCAAATTCCTCATCTTTAGTTCTCATGTGAAATCCTATCAGACTCCAATTGTTCCTCTTGAAAACACATGAGTTTGTTATTTCTTTTAAAATCTATAGAACTAAATACTTATCTTCAGATGCTATAAAATCAGTGAAGAATCCATTGTACACTATGTTCTGCTCACTGTACTTTTAAAAATTCTCAGCTGAAGCAAAAACTCTTCCAGTGAATAAAGAGTCCAACCATCCACAATGAAGATAGGTGTGCTCACATGTTCATTAGTTGTTTAAACTCTAGTGTTTGTCAACTAAAGCATGATATTTTCCTGAGACATTGATTGGTTACCTACTGAGTGCCAGGCAGTGAATCAAAGAGTACTTAATTTCCTGACAATTTACTTCCAGATGGACAAGATATTTAATTAAGATGGGAAAACTGGTGAGCAAATGCTGATCTCTAGCAGGTGGAGGTGAATCCTATTGTGTGCTGCAGCACAGACACACAGTGTCTTCCCTGCGAAAAGAATATGAACTTGTTAGATTTTAATGTCCTTTTACCAACTAAAATGATGTATGTAGTCTCAGCACAGAAAACAGATGATAGCAAGCTTTTGTTTAAAGGGAAAGTGAAGTTAACTCTTCTTAGCAGCCTTTCTTATCCCTCCGTCTGCCCTGCAGTGTTCTGGAAGCACCCAGTAGAATTCTCTCCACTCAAAGTGCCTACTTAAAAATTACTAAATTGCTCTGTATCTTGACTGGTTGTCACTTGAATCTATAAATGATAAATTCATTGAACTAGAGAAATACACATAAATGAGTGCTTGCAATAGGGATGAGGTCTGAATAAGTTAGACTATGTCAATATCCTGGACTTGATATTGTATTGTTACCATGGAGAAACTGGGTGTAAGTAATATTTCTTTAAAAGAACCTATTAGCATTTGTTTTGAGGAGATTCTTGGCAAGAGTCTCTTACCCAAAAATCCTTCAGTTCTTATGTGGCCTTCCTAATTTAATGTTCTCAAGTGAAAACAAGACCCTGTTAATCCACTTTATACAAAGAAAGTATCTCTCACAATTCCTTCCTTCCTCTAAGCTTCAGAAGTCTAATTGTTATGCACCTTTACTCTGAGTGTGGCAGAATGACCACACACACACACACACACACACACACACACACACACACACACGTGTCCACTCTAACTCCCAGAACCTGGCAATATCTTATCTTACATGGCAAAAGGGCCTTTGTTGTTGTGGTTAAGCTTACAAAACTTGAAATAAGGAGACTATTCTGGATTATCCTTGGGCACTCAATCTAATCACATGGTTTCTTAAAAGCAAAGAGCTTTTCCTGTCTGGTCAGAGAAAGATGTGGCAACAAAAGAGTTGGGATGACTTAACCCACCATCCTTGACTTCAAAGAGGGAGGAAGCAGTAAACTAGGAACGGAACCACCAGTTGACCCAGTTATCCCACTCCTCGGCATATACCCAAAGGATTTAAAATCATCCTACTATAGTGATGCAACCACATCAATGTTTATAGCAGCTCAATTTATTTTTTTTTATATTTATCTTTTAGTTTTTCGGCGGACACAACATCTTTGTATGTGGTGCTGAGGATCGAACCTGGGCCGCACGCATGCCAGGCGAGCACGCTACTGCTTGAGCCACATCCCCAGCCCGGGGCTATAGCAACTCAATTTATAATAGCTATGCTATGGAACTGTCCTAGGTAGCCATCAACAGATGAATGGATAAAGAAAATATGGTACATACACACAGTGTACTATTACTCAATCATAAAGAATGAAATTATGACATTTGCCAGTAAATGGATGGAACTGTAGACTATCGTACTAGGTGAAGTAAGCCAGTCCAAAAAACCAAGGGCCAAATATTCTCTCTGATATGTAGATGCTAACTCACTAAGGGAGTGGGGGTAATAGAAGTTCATTGTATTAGACAAAGGGGAATGAAGGAAATGGAGGGGGGTGGGAATGAGAAAGACAGTAGAATGAATCGGACATAACTTTCCTGTGCGCGTATACGAATACACGACCAGTGTCACTCCACATCATGCACGACCACAAGAATGCGAAGTTTTACTCCATGTATGTATGATATGTCAAAATACATTCTACTGTCATGTGTATCTAATAAAAGCAAATGAAGAAAAAAAAGAGGGGGGCTGGAGATGTGGCTCAAGCGGTAGCGCCCTCGCCTGGCATGAGTGCGGCCCAGGTTCGATCCTCAGCACCACATATCAACAAAGATGTTGTGTCTGCCGAGAACTAAAAAAAAAAAAAAATATTAAAAATTCTCAAAAAAAAAAAAAAAAAAGAGGGAGGAAGGAGGCCTTTTGCTAAGGAATGCCTGTATCTCTCAAAGCTGGGGGTAGCTTTCTGCTCAGAGCCAACAAGAAAACATGGAGGTCAGTCCTGCAACTGCAAAGAACTGAATTCTTCCAACAACCAGAAAGAGTAAAGAAAGCAACCCTCCCTGTTTAGAAAGGAACTGCCTTGAACCTGGTGTGGGACGCCCATGTCAGACTTCCCAGGTACAGATGATAAAATTGTCTTGCTTATCCTCCTTTAAGTTTGGGATAATTTGTTCTGACAGCAATAGAAAGTGAATATCCTAAGCCTCACACCTCCACTCTGGCCAAGTGCAGGCAGTAAACAAATGAGTAATGGAAAATGGCTCAAGGAAGCCATGAAGAATCAGAAACATTTCAGAGAGCTGGCCAGTTGCCCTGCCACAGACTGCTGAGGGAAGACGGGGAGATGCTGCGCTGTACCAGGAGCCGCAGCCCCTGCTGCCTTTCCTCGGATTTCACCTTTGACTCATTTTTTCATCATCATTCTTAACAGTTTTCTTAAATTTATTCCCACATACCCTTTAATTCATCCTACTTTCTTCCTCTATAAAACTCGTGTTCTTTATTTTTTTCTGTTTACATAGCAGGCATTTTCTCTGCTAAGAACTACATTCCTACCAGAAGATAGGAACAGGTTAGGCCTTTTGTCAGGAGATGGCAGCAGGTTAGGCCTTAGGAAAATGTTGAAATTTTCAAGTGTGCCAAGTTTTAGGTTAGGGAACATAGTTCCATTACCCGGTTTCTGGGTACTCCTCAGCAGTATACACAAGAGAGTTCTGGGTCAATCCACTAGTTTTTAAAGAACAACAAACAAAACACAAAATCAGGCACTCAAAAATTTTTTGAAAATAGCAGAAAAATTTTGGCTGAGGTACTGATGACTCACTATTGTTTTTTATTATCTCTTTGTACACAACTCAAGTCTACAAGACCTGCAGAGCTAATGGAAAGTCTTCACAATCTCAAATAATATTAGATGAGCTGCTGTACAATCATACAGTAGGAGTACTTAAACACTTTACATGAAGTGGATCAACCAAGCATATGTATTTTTATTTTAGGAATTTTTTGACACAAGACTTGTTAGAAAAGTGTTTGCTAAATATGGGAAATAAATCCATGCACTAAATCCGGAGGAAGCTTCTGGCTTCCCATATGTCCTGTGGCCAGAAGGGTAGAAGGAAGGAAGGAAGTTGTTCTTTGGCAACAGATTGGATAGGATGAGCCAGGTCTGTGGTCCCCAGGGCAGGAGTGATGCGTGTGCCTCTCAGCCTTCAACTTGGTGGAGTCCAAATGGACCGGTACTGTAATGACCAGCTCGGTACACTTCTTGAGCGCATCTATGAGCATTTCCAAAAATTCCCTAGGTTGTGAGAGCCATGCGGCTGCCAGACATTGGTTTATTTCTGGCGCCACCACAACAGCACTAAAATTAACAAGCAAATCCAGAGGTTCTCAAGAGAGCAAACTAAATCCTTTAATCTAAAAATCCTTCCTTCTTGAATGGGAGTTCTTTTACAGAAACATGACATTTAATTGTAAGCCTGTTTCAGCTGTCATAGTTTCAGTTTTTTCTCCAGAGACAGAGGTCATATTTATATCATTTCTCTTGTTTGTTGATGACAGTCATTTTAGAAAATGATGTTTCAAGTCTGTGACCATACAATGCATTCATTAATACCCAGTTGTTTTTTTTATTTGTTTTTTTACCTACTCCTTACTCCAGGCATTTAAAGAATGCATAATGACATGGTTTCTACTCTGAGCAGGTAAGCTTTAAAACACCTAGTAAGTACTGTAATGTTGGTGTGTTCAAAGTGTACTGAACACATTTGTGTGACAGCACAAATGTGGAAGAAGTTACTTCCCACTAGGACTGGAGAATATGAAAGATTCAATCAATAGTTGGGGTTTTAAGTGTCTTAATCCATTTTCTGTTGCTATAGGAAGACACTGGAGATTGGGTAATTTTACAAAAGGTTCATCTGGTTCACAGTTCTGGAGGTGGAGGGTCCAAAATCAGTGGCTGCACAGCTTCTGGTGAGGGCCTAATTGTTTTGTCTTGTGGCAAAAAACAGAAGAGCCAGGAGAAGCAGAAGAAGCTAAGGATGCAGAACTGGCTTTATAACAACCCCCTAACCCTAACCATAGCCAGGCCAGTTCCCTAACAGGCAGAGCTCAGGGGCATTCACCTATTCCCGAGGCTCCACCCCCACGACCCAAGCACCTCCCACCAGAACCCATCTCCCAGCTGGGCTGCTTTGAGGAATTCAAACAGCAGCAGAGAACAAAACAGGCCATTGTTGTACAGTCCTGTAACCAGAATTTTAAGTTATTGTATTAATACAGGTTAGAGGTAATAGTGATGTGGACTAATGGTCATTGTAGAGATGGACAAAAAAGGGAGATTCAGGAAGTGTTCTGAAGGGAGAGTTCATGAGGCTTACTGGATGTGATGAATGAAAGATGACTGTTATTTTTGGCCTCTGCAGCCTGGTGACTTGTGGACACATAATGAAATAGGAAGAGGGGCACAGGGGGAGAATAAATGTTGGAGGGGAAAAATCAAGTTAGAAATCTGAGAATTCCCAAGATGCAGATGGTACCTAATGCCACTAGACTACATGAGATCGCCTTGGAGAAGACTGGATGGTGAAGGGAGCTTGTGTAGAAGAGGAAAGGTTAAGACAGGAGACCAAGAAGCAGAGGTCGGTGAGATAGGAGGGGGATGAAAGGAATGTGTTAGGAGAAGCCAGAAAGGTGCTTTGCAAAGGAAGTTCAACTGGTCAGGGGATGTTCATGGTCCAAACCAGTAAAACACACAAGACAGAGCACCACATCGTGGGTGACAGCCTCCACAGCTTCATATTTTAGAGTCAACAGATGCAGAATACAAAATAACAATCTGATGGAATAAAAGAAGATATGAGACATATAACTGAGAAACAGGGGACCAGGAAAAACAACTAGGCAGGTTTGGGGGGAAAAAAAGACAGCTGAATTTCTAGATACAAACAATTATTTAGATGAAATTAAAAACAAATTAAACACAGCCAATGAGAGATCAGTGAATTGAGTTGATTTTTTTTTTTTTATGTCCAGAATTCTTTGATATTCTTCCTTCAAAAGGTAGAGCATGGGGCTGGGGATGTGGCTCAGTGGTAGTGTTCTTGCCTGGCCTGTGCAAGACCCTGGGTTCCAACCCCTAAACAAACAACAGAAAGGGTGGAGCATAATTCGGCCCCCCTGCCCTGTACGTATATATTAGACTTAGTGATTTGCTTCCAGAAATGGATAGAGCAGAAGTGAGTATGTTTGATTTTGGAGAGAGATCACAGAAGGCACTGTGGCTTGCTGCTGCTTCCTGCTGCTTCCTGCTCCCTCGGTCCCTCCCTCCCTGACCCAGCTACACCATGTATAAACACTAGGCAGCCTTGCGGAGAGGCCTCTGGAGTGAGCCATCTTGGAAGAGGCTGCTATCCTGGTCGTGTTTTCCTATGACCACAGCCCAGCTGAAGCTGGACTGCTACTTGGTCAGAGACATCGAGCCAGAACCATGCAATAAGCCACTCCTGGATTCCTGACCCTCAGAAGTTGTGAAATGATCAGCATTTGTTGCTTTAAGCTGCTAAATTTTGGGATAATTTGTTATGCATCAAGAAATTACTGACAGGATTAATTTAAAGAAATTACCCAAGTGCAGCATAGAGAGACATGAAATGACATTAAATTGGCATTCCAGAAAGAATAGGAGAGAGGAAAAAAAACTATTTGAAGTTTATTTTTTTGTGTGAAGCATCACCCCCAAACCTAAGGTGATTTTTTTTTTAATTCACTTAGACACTGCAGGAAAACTGAACAACACCAGAGGAGAAAAAATAAAGTAGCCAGAGAAGAGACAGATCAATCACAAAGGGACAACAATTACTGAAGGCTTATTTCTCTACAACAAAGTGGACACCAGAAGACACCTTAAAGCAACTAAAAACCAAGAATTGTAAATCAACAAAACTATCTCTCAAGAACTAGGGCTAGAGGGATTGGTGGTGCACACCTGTAATCCCACCTACTTGGAGGCTGAGGCAGAAAAATAACAAAGTGTTAATTAAATGGCTGAGGACGCTTCTCAGTGGTAGTGTGCCCCTGGTTTCAATCCCCAGTACTGCAAAAAGAAAAAGAACAATGGCTGAAATGAGTGCTAGTAGGGGTAATCTGTGACCATCTACTTCAAACTGCCCCCATATACACCTCTTATTATTATTTAACAGGAAGAATAAAATCATACAAATCACACACCTTCAACCTAACAAGAAGACACTTCAAATTACCTGAGGTAGAAAATTAAACACTATTTTACAGCAGAGATGTCTCTCATGGTACCACTGCCAAATTTTGCAGAGTCAGGGGGTCCAGAAAAACTGCACTTAAGAGGGAAATGTTTTGAGCTAAAATCAAAGTTCACCCTAAGTGTGGAAATGCTGGTAAAGGGTCCTGTCAGATCCAAGTTCAAAGGGGCTTAAAAGCAGATGCAATATTTTAGTGCTCAGCCATAAAGAAGAATAAAATGATGGCATTTACTGGAAAATGGATGGAACAGGAGAACATAATGCTAAATGAAATAGGGCAGACTCAGAAAGTCAGGGGTCAAATGTTTTCTCTTATGTGTGGAAGCAGAGTAAAATAAGAGGAGAAGAGGGGAAGGTCCCCTGAAAGTGAAAGGAGCTCAGTAAAGGAGAGAAGAGGACTGAGGAGAAGGAAGGAAGGACGGGGAAAGAGAGGAAACTGCCACACTGTGTACCAAACTATGCTATGTACATATGTGAATACACCACAGAGAATTTCACTAGTATTTATGTCTCTAAAGCACTAATTTTAAAAACTATAAATAAATAGAAGGGTGACGGGTAAGGGAGGAGGGGAAGGAAAGTAGTGGGAACTGAAGTGGAGCAAATTATATTCCGTGTTTCTATGTTCATGTCAAAATGAACCCAGTACTACGTATCATTGGAATGCACTAATAAACAGATTTGAGGAGACAATCTTCATCTAGGGGTAAGACAATAGAAACAGTGGGGAGGGAGGAAGCGGGGAGTGCCCTTTGGAATATGGTAGTAAAAAGGGGAAGAATGGAAAGGGAAGATTCCAGCATCTTGCAAGATGAAAGAAAACTAGGAGTTCAAGGACTCACAACTCCTCCTGGACTACATCCCAAAAGCACCCACTAAAGAAATGCCCTAGTGGATTCTATCAAATATTTATTGAAGAAATAATATAAATTCCTTACAAACTCTGCACAATAACAGAGGAAGAGAGATAAACTCCCAATTGATTTTGTAAGGCTAGAATTATCTTGTTATCAAAGCCAGACAATGACATCAGGAAATGAATAACAGCAGTATCCCTCATGAACACATACATTATTCCACTTCTATTCAGTATCATGTGAGGTTGCGGCCTGTGTGCTACGACAGAAAACGAACAAATGAATGATTTCAGATTGATAAGAAAAAAACTAAAACTGTCTTTTTTGAAATATATTTTTAATTGGACACAATATCTTTACTTATTTATTCTTATGCGGTACTGAGGATCGAACCCAGCACCTCACATGTGCTAGGCAAGACAATTCAAGGAGGGAAAAGGTACTTTTTCCAGCAAATTGTGCTGGGAAAAAATAAAACCTACATCCATATGAAGACTTGCATGCAAATATTCATAACTGAAACAGAGCACATGTTTACAGCAGCCAAAAGTGGAAACAAACCCAACGTCCATAACTGGTGAGTGGGTAGCCAAATGTGGCATGTCCACACATGGCTTTACAGAGGGGATCTTAGATGCAGGTTTTTAGTGTCTTCATTGCCACTGGGTGTCACTGCTTCTAATATGTGCACAATATACACATCTGTGTTTCATCTCTCTCTCTAAAACATGGATTCACAGCAACACCTCAGATTCCATCCAACACTGCACAGTTCATTCACGCCTTTCCTATATTTGTTGTTTGCTTTTCTGACAGAAACCTGGCTTCCCATTTTTTCAACATTGCTACTCATTTACTCTTTCCTTTGTTTGTAATCCATCTCCCAAGTGCCAGTCTCCTCTTTGTTCCTGGCTATTCCCTCAGTCCCAGCACTGGAGGCCCCATCAGCCCAGGTTGACTTGATTTTATCAGGATCCTCTGGTTTTCTTATGTGAATGGGTTACCAGAGAAAAAGCCAAAGCAGGGATCAGTTTGAAGTCCATTGCAATAATCCAGTCAAGAGATGATGTCATCAGTGGAGATGGAGAGAAGTAGCCTAATTCTGGATATATTTTGAAAGTAGAAATGAAAGGAATTTGCTGGCAAATGGGAAGTAGAGTGTAAGGAAAAGGGAAATCAAGGAGGAACAAGTTTAGGGCCCGAAAAACTTAGCCTGTAACTGAGATTGGGGAGACTTCAGGAAGAGCTGTATCAGGGTGAACATAGGGGTGGGATATGGTGGCTTTGAGATGCCCATCAGATGTGTAAGTGGGTAGCTGCATGGGTGCCTAAGGGTCCAGGGAAGAGCTCTGAGCTATAGAGACAAATCTGGGCCATATGAGCATATGGATGATAGTAAACCAGGAGACCATGTGACACCACCTAAAGAGTAGGCAAGTATGAAGGAAAGAAGGGATCAAGGACTCATCCCAACATTTAGAAGTTGGCAAGGTGGAGGAGTGGCCAAAGGGTGGGCACATGTTCCGGAAGTTGAGTGAAGGGAGGTTTTCAAAGGGAGAGTATGACCCACTGCTTCTCCTACTGTTGACAAGAGGTCAGTGAGGACTGAGCAATGGCCCTGGGTTTAGCTATGGGAGTCTGGGTGGAAGAGAAAACCTGATAGGGTGAGAGGAGGATAGGCTGGGAGGAGCAGATGGGCAGCTCTTTCAAGGAGTTTCGCTAGAAAGGAAATGAGAGAAATAGATGGAGAGAAACTATTTTTTAAGATGGGAGAGGGAATAGCATGCTTGTATGCTGGTGAGCAGGATCCAAGACAGGAGGAAAATTCGATGATGCAAAAATATGGGGGGAATTGCTGCATGTCCTGGGTGGGCAAGAGGAGATGGCACCTTGTGGAGAGCACAGGGATTGTCCTGGCCAGGTGCAAGGACAGTTCCTTCACTACACAGGAAGTGAGTAGAGTTTGCACTGCGTGAGTGGTGGGAGCTTGAGGAAATTTCTTCTATCTGGGCCAATTTTCAGAGTGAAGCAGGAAGTAAGGTCATTCAGAACAGGGAACAAGGAGAAGATGTGGGAGGCTCAAGGAGAAGGAATTAGGAAACTCAATCGGCTGACCAGGCGGTGTAAAGCTCCACCTGAGACTGGCGATGCTGAACTTGATCGGTAGGTGGCGCTGGAGTTTTCCAGCTTCCTTCAGCTGGATGGGTACTGGTGCAGTTCTTTTGAAACAGGGCTTGGCTAAGTTGCTGAAGCTGGCTTTGAATTTTCGATCCTCCCGTCTCAGCCTCCCGAGCTGCTGGAATTATGTGTGTGCCAAAGGATACAGTTTTTTCAAGGCGACTAACCCGAAGCTTAGCCAGTGATTAGAAGGATATCAAGAATTTTTGTTCACTTTCTGTGAACAAAATTATAATGTGTCTTTTAATTGATGCTTAACTAATCTGTAATTTGGTGAAACTGTTTCTCACTGGTTGTTAGCTCTACTAATTTTCAAGATATCATTTGAGCTGAAACATATTAATCTGTTTTATTGCTAGTGCTACTCACCGTCTCTCCTCCCTACCCAACCATTCTGTGCTGAGCTCCCAAGACCCTCATCCAGAGCCGGGCCTCACACTGCTGGCCAAGCTCCTGGCCCCTTGGCCACACTGGGCACTCGTAGGTTCTGTCATGAGCTAGTGGCCAACAGTCCCTGTAGGCTCTTGGCTTCAAATAAGTTATTATCTTCAGAAGAGTCAAAACAGGTTTTTAAGTGTGGACTGGGAGAAAAGGGCAATGAGGAGGCACTCCTGGCTTAGACTTGAATTTGGCTCCAGGTTCTGGAGATAAGAATGCAGGGTCTGGCTTTGAGGGGGAGACCAAGATGGAGCAGAGGAGATGAAGCTGTCAGGAGCAGTCTCTGGTGCCATAGTGGTTCTTGGTGTGGACCTCCAAGTGCTGAGACAGGTGCAGGAGTTGGTTTGCAAAAGAAGAGTGGGACCAGGTGTGGCAGTTTCCCAGGAACAAAGGACAGAGAATGACTAAGTGGTGAGAGTTGTGGGCACAACAGAAGGCGAGGGAATCAGAGAGAAGGATGGTGTGCACATGACCCAAACTCTGGGACCTGGAAGATGCTCCATTAATTTATTACATTGAAACTCTTAGTTATTAGAACAACTGATAGTTTAGAATCTAACCATTAGATAACATAACAAAGATGCAGTTAAAACGTCCTTTTTCTACTTGAGGGGAATTTTTTTCTGTTCCCCATTAGTTTATCAGCATGGGTTAACTTGTAGATTACATCTTTCTTTCTGAGTGGATAAGATAAAGATAGGAAAGGTTGTAAGGCAGAAGGAAACACCGTGGTTTAGCCTGAGGATGCAAGCTCTAAGCTGGGAAAGGCTGGACAAAAGATGTAGGCTCCAAACCAGCTGCTTCTACTTTGCAGTTTTGGACCATATCACCCCTGACTGATTCAGGCGCATGCTGAGCAAGGAATCCTGCCACCTCTGAATTACCTTTTCTTGGTACTAATTACCTAGTTCTCAGTCTGCAAACATTGTCTTCTTCTTCTCCCATCTCTTGTCTTCCTGATTTTCCCTAGTCAATAGACTCTATTGATACAGAAACAATATAAACATATCTAGGGAGGGGCAATTAATTCCCCTTTTAAAACAAAAATCTCAGGATCAGAAAAATCCTTAAAAATTCATCTAACTCAGGAATGGGCAAACTCTGTAAAGGGGCTGACAGTAAATATTTTAGGCTAACTGCAATCGACAGTCAATGCTTCTCAACCCTACTGCTGTAACACAAGAGCCTTTGGAGCAATTATGACAATACACAAACAAAAGTTGGGACTGTTCCAATAAAATCTGATTTACAAAAACGGGACTGTAGTCTACTGACCCCTGATCCAATCAACAGATGATAAAACTCAGGCCAGTTAGCTCGAAGGGAGACCGAGACTAGAAACCTACTTCCCTTGAGTCTCAGAGAAGGGTTCTTTCCATTAGGACAGAGATCCTCAAATTTTACTTTTATGAAAATCACCTGGAGTGGGAAAATATGAAAACAGATTCCTCAGAGATTTTAGATTCAATAAGTGTGAGTAAGACCCAGGAATCTAGATTTTAAAAGCACAGTTGTACTCCTGTGGCCCAAGAACCAGACTTTGAAAAGCACACCCCACCATCATGCATCCTCAAACCCACACAGGGTGGACCCCGCTGTCACGGATGGTCAAACTGGTGGGGGAGGAGCTGTTCAATGTCTCTAGATTGGATTTCCGTCCTCTTTGCCCCAGAAGCCCTAGCTCTGCTGTGACACGCCTCTCCACCAGAGCCAGCAGGTGGGTGTGTGGGGACACCTGCTGCAGGCTGGTGGGCGGATGCGCCAGAGGCAGCTGCTAATGAGCAGCTCTTGCTTATTTGCTACAGGGAGGCCCTCTCTCTTAGCCGGTGCCTGCAGCCTTCCCGAGTAGGCGAGTAGGCGGAGTTGAGTGGATGCCACAGGGGGCGCCTTTACCTGGGTGGAAAGTGTCAGAGCCACAGCTCTATTCACATTCTGCCAGAGGGTCAGACGGGCTGCGGGGAAGCTGGCAGCAGTTGCTGGGTACAGAAGTTTCACACTTGATGTGTTCTTTTCTTCCTTGATCCATTACCCCTGCCCAGCCCACCTTGATCCCTTGAATGGGGACATTGTGTGCTCCAAGTCATCCAAAACAAAGCCCCAGTTCTTTTGAGCACTCCCTGACCCCCGCCCCCAGCTGCTTAAGAAATATGACCCCTAAGAAAATAATGGGAGTTTAAGAATATGATGTCAGGAGTCTTGTTCCTGTAAGGGGCTGGGCTACCACAGAAACTTCTGCCCTCACCTTAGCCCTGCTTCAGACCGGCAGGACCTTTTTCCTGTGGTTCTTCGTGTCTTGTAGGAACTCTAGAATGAAAACCCTACAGCGAGTCTAAATAGCCAGACTTAAAAGTGAAGCCTGAGGATAAGTTGGAACTCGGGGAACTGCACTCCAGCATGCCCTCCTGGGCCTTCCCAGACACTGGGAGGAAAGGCGGAGTCCAGGGCGGAGGGCAGACTCAGGTCCCTGAGGTTGAAGGCCTCACTGTTGACAGACCTTAACAAAAGACCGCACAGTGCAGAAGTCCAAGAAGGGAGGTTCCCTCCATCCCCGGGCCCCTGATCCCTGCAGCCCTTGGCACTGGACTAGAGAAGTCTGGGCCGGCCATGCCAGCGGTCTTGGCTCCTGCCGTCTGTCCACGCCTGCTGGACAACTTCTGAGGTGCCAGTGTATTGATCCAAAGGTGTCAGTTTTCATCTATTTGAATCCCTTCATTGCACAAATGGGAAATGATGAGAAACGGGGCCCCAGGTGACGCCTGGGGGCGGCGGGGTAGCGTGGCTGACTCCAGGAGCCGGCGCCCTTTACGGTGCCTTTCAAAGCCGCCGCCGTGCTCCTCTCAGTGGGAGGAGCGAGCAAGATTGGCGACGCGGAGGCAGGGAGGAGCGCAGTCTTCAAGCTCAGCGGGCGCTGGTCTCGGATGGGCCCTGGTCTTGGATGGGCCCTTGGAACGCGCGAGCTGGATGCGCAGCTGCGCCCTTCTCCCGCTGCTTCCTGGCTTTCCCGGTGCCTCTTTCTAGCCTTCTCTCCATCCTCCTGCCTCTCCGCCTTGCTTTCTGCTTTGGCCTCTCTGAAGCCTTGTTTGGACCCGGAGTTCTTAACCTATAGCTCCCAGACCCCTTGAACACAGATGCGAGACAGGCACGGACCCCGTTCTAGCCTCCACCTCCTGTCCTGGGCTCTGCCGGCTCGCGCCCCCGAGCGCTGGTACCGTGCAGCATCGCTGCCACGCTGTCCTGCTCTTCTCGCGGGCCTTCCCTTTTTCCTTCCATCTTTGGTTTTATGCCTTGCACTCTTCTTTCTGGAAACTGGGCAGAATATGAAGCAATATTAATCACTGCTATGTGTTCAACAGTACTCAGGGGGATAGTCACAAGTTTCTTCTTTCTCTTCTGTGCCCGTGGATTTTGTTCCCCTGAACAGGGAATGGCTGGTTCCCCAGGTTGGTACACTTGGACATCTGGAGTGTAATGGCTCCTCCTAGCGTCGCCGTTTTAGATTGCCTACTGGAACCTGGGTCCAAGAATGCCATTTGGCTTCTGCAGGCTGCTGGCTGGTGGGTGTATTAGGAGAGCTAGACGCCACCTCGATTTTCTTTCGTTTTCTTTTTTTTTTTTCGGGGATTGGATTCAAGGGAACTTAAACACTGAGCCACATCCCCAGCCCTTTTTTTGAATTTTCATTTAGAGACAAGATCTTGCTGAATTGCTTAGGGCCTCACTAAGTTGCTAAGGCTGGCTTTGAACTCGAGATCCTCCTGTTTCAGCCTCCGGAGCCTCTGGATTACAGGCGTGCACCACCACTCCTGGCCCACTTTGATTTTCGAACAGAGTGAGGGTGTGCTCATCCAGGAGGCAGCCTCTTAGGCCAGGGTGATGCTCAAGAGGAGGTAAACGATTGGGAAGAGTCCCTTGCAAGAATGAGATTTAGTTTTCAAAGACTGAATAGGGAGTAGTGAAACTGATATTGGACTCTGTCAAAGCAGAAAGCAACTCTGTGTTGGACTTTTTAGCTATATGTGGCAGATGCAAGAAGCTAAAAGATCCACATAAAAACTACTACTCAGTTAGCAGTCTGACAGCAGTCCCCAGGGAGAGAAGCACTGAGAAGTTGTCCTAAGCAAAACCAAAACGCCGTATAACGGTCGCAGAGGAAAATGTTTGGAGGTAGCTTATAGTTATTATCTCCCCTCTGTTCCCATAATAGTGTAGAGCCAGAAAAAGACTTTGAGTAACTAGGGAGATTCGCACAAAAATATACTCACACCTGAACAATGAGACATTGGAAAATTTTGCTTTTTAATGTTTACTTTTTAAAAATTGAAATTTTACTGCTTTATGTTCAGTTTTTCATGATCAATTACTTTCATTTTATTGTTTTGGAATAAAAAATGCTATTTAAAGATACACATGTTGATAATTTTTTGTTTATAATTTTTTAACTTGAAGTATGTTAAATTATTGTTTCACTGATATTTACACTAATAAATTCTGGGTTTTTAAAAAAATTTTTAGTTTTAGATGAACACAATATTTTTTTTATTTATTTTTATGTAGTGCTGAGGATCGAACCCAGTGCTGTGAGGCAAGCGCTCTACCACTTAGCCACTGCCCCAGGCCCATAAATTCTGTTTTTTAGAAAAATATCCATTAAAATATGTATATTGTATATGAAACAATATGTTACAAATACTTGGCACATTTGGTTCATTTAATCTTTAGGATCCTATTATCACCTCCACTTCACAGGTGGAGATAGTAATGGAAGACTAAGTAAATTTCCTAAGATGACACAGCTGGTATAGAGAGAACTCATGATCTGGATCCCAACTCTGTGCTCTTAAATGCTACGTGTGTAAACCAGAAATATTAGTATTTCAGTATTACCTGCAACAAAAATCCATGTTTTGCTTTATACCAGGACTGTAATTAGCACCTCAAGGGAACTACATTCTAAAAGCCTTCTAAATTCTCCATTCTCTTGAGATACGGCTCCGTAGCTCAGTGGCTCAATACCTAAGGTGTTTGCTCCCAAAGTCTACAGGTAAGTCAATAAGGGCACATAGAATAACAGGGATCTCATCCCTGCTAATGACAACCCTACAACAAAGGGATTGCCATCTTGGTCACAAATGGAAGGGCAGCCCACAGAGTCACAGATGTCCAGTCTGAGAATGTGCCCATGTGAACTCTGTACCTGGGGATGGTCCACGTGCTGACAGCATTGGCGTTATCACTGGGTCCAGAGAAGTTGGAAAGAAAAGGGCTCAAGAGATGGCGTGGGGAAATCTGTGCCTGCGCCCTAAGGGCTCTGTCCCCAGTGGTATTCCCTCTACTCTTCAGGGACGGACAGAAAGCTACTTTCACATTCAAGGATGAAGTGGTGACCTAAATTAGAGGTCTCTCTTATTTTTTTTTTTTTTAAAGAGAGAGTGAGAGGAGAGTGAGAGAGAGAGCGAGAGAATTTTTATTATTTATTTTCTAGTTCTCGGCAGACACAACATCTTTGTTGGTATGTGGTGCTGAGGATCAAACCCGGGCCGCACGCATGCCAGGCGAGCGCGCTACCGCTTGAGCCACATCCCCAGCCCCTCTCTTATTTTGTTTAAAGGCCATTTTATGGGATATACAAGTCTTCCTGGCATTATATCATTTTCCCCTTTGATTCAGCTGGTCCCACACATCCCTCGGGCCTCTCTCTGAACCCTCCCGTCCTGCTTCTCCCCAGACCTCCCTCACACGGCTCTGTTCACCCCCTTGGCTTCATCCAGCCTGATTCAGGCCTGCCCTTGGAGGAGGGCAGCTCTCCGTCCATGAACCACGAAGCCCTTCCGTCTCCCTCACATGCCTATCTCCTCTGTCTCCTTCTGCATGCAAAGCTGTCCATGAAAAGTTGGGATTTGGGAACTTCAGTCTACTGATCCTGATATAACCTTGTCCCTGGGATCCAAACAAGATTGGGGGAGTCTAGTTCACACTCATCTCTGTGCTTTCCTCACTCGGAGCCTCTGCTTCAGCCCTTGGTCTTTCTGGTGGATCCTATGCTCCTCTAAGTGCTGTCTGGGCTCCCCCCAAACCAGCCCAGAAATCAGACTCATCTTTCCCTTGTGTCCCCTGAAACCTGCTTATGGGGGCACCTGTAGTAGCAGGACTGAGAATGTTCAGGAGCAGGAGCAGCTCAGGCCTTCAGAGTGGAAGAAGTGTTCAGAAGCCCCTGGGCCGGGCCTGCCCGCAGCTCCCAGGTTGCTCATTCCTCAGGACACCTTAGCACTCCTCTCCCACTCCCTTCCTCCCTCCTCTAACTGCTTTGCCCAATTCCCCTGGGAACTGCGTGTTTTTCTCTAGCTTACAGAGCAGTTCAGCATCCCAGCCCGCTGGTTTTCAAAGTGTCATAATCCATTAGTGGGTAGTAGAATTGATTTAGTTGGTTACAACCAGATTTTCTCTTAAAAGAAATAGAGTAGCATAGAAAATATGAAAGCGTGCATGGTAAAGGAAAGCACTGTTTTGTGACTTGTTTTGATCCTGCTGTATAAATAAGAGTTTATAAAAGTTATAGTGAAAAACAAACAAACCAGGGCTAGGATTGTGGCTCAGTGGTAGAGCACTCGCCTGGAACATGTAAGTCACTGAGTTCGATTCTCAGCACCACGTAAAAATATAAAAATAAAATAAATGTATTGTGTCTACTTACAGCTAAAAACAAAACAAAACAACAACAAAAATCCCATAAAACATTGTCTGGCCCCAGTGGGTGAACTTAGCTTCAGATTCACCTTCAGGTAGCCATTGCCAGCCAAGAACTCAGCAGGGCAGAAGCACCTCTCTTTGAATATGATCTACTCTCCTTAAAGGCCACGGTGTGGTGGTGTGTGCCTGTAATACCAGCTACTTGGGAGGTGAGGCAGGAGGATCCCAAGTTCAAAGCCAGCCTTGACAAGTTAGAAAGACCCTGTCTCAAAATAAAAATTTTTAGAAAAAGAAGGGCTGGAGAACATGGCTCAGTGGTAGAGCACTCATCCAACATGTATGAGGCCCTGGGTTCACTCCCCAGGAGGGAGGAGGAGGAGGAGGAAATAGAAGAGGAGGAGGAAGAGGAAGAAATAGAAGAGGAGGAGGAAGAAGAAGAAATAGAGGAGGAGGAGGAGGAGGAAGGCATGATTGTTGTCATTTTTTCTTTTTTCATTTTCTCCTCTTCCTTCCTTCCTTCTTTCTTTCCATCTTCTCCTTCTTCCCTTTACCCTTCTTCTTCCTCCTCTTCCCTCCCTTTGTTCTGTAGTGCTAGGGACTGAAGCCAAGGCCCCCTGCATGCTGCACAAGCACTCACCCCCCCAGAGCTCCACCCACCCACATTTTGCTGTTCTGGAAAACCAGTGTCACTACTCTGCTTCCAGGTCTGTCTCCATACCTGAGCTTGGGAGTTGGCAGCTCTTCAAAAAGTTCAGATCCTTTGCTGAATTCATTTAGCAGCTCTTCCTTGGTCCATTTGTATGGGCCTGTTAGAAGAAAGTCTTTACTTGCAATGCCCAGGAGAGAGGTTTCAGGTATGGCTTCCTCCTTGCCTCTGCGCTGTCAGGATAAGTCCCTTCATCAATACAAATATGAAATCCAGACATCTTTAAAGTCTTCTACTTCAACTTAATGATAAATAACCTTTCTTTCTCTACTTCCAGAAAGCTGCATTGTAGTAATCAGCTCCAGTGATATGAGAGAAGCCAAACTGAGCAAGTTCCACCTGTACAACACCATTTCCAGCCCCAATGACAAATGCGTCCCATGGAGTCTTGTGCTTCTGCAGCCACCTTCTGAGTCAATCCATGCTCTCCTCTCCAACCAGATTTCTCCTGGGTCTCCATATTTCTGTCAAGTTTGCAGTTCCCTCTTGTGGACAGCACCCCAATGCTGTTGGGATGAGACCATCCTCCTGGGACTGTCCTCTAGGAGTCGCCTGTAATATTTAAGTTAAAAAACAATGATGGCATTTTAGACTGTATAAAAATGGCCCTGGCAGTGCAGGTGTGGTGGTACACACTTGGAATCCCAGTGACTATAGAGACTGAGGCAGGAGGATCGCAATTTTGAGGCCAGCTTGGGCAAATTAGTGAGACCTTGTTTCAAAATAAATAGTAAGAAGGGCTGGGGATGTGGCTTCATGAAAAAAAATAATTGATTTAAAAATGCTTCTGCAGCAAAAAATGCCTCTCCGACTATCACAAACCTGACAGATACAGTTACAGAGAAGACCGTCAGGCCAGAAGCAAGCTGGCCCTGCCCACCCCACTTGAGGGCAGTGTATCATAACTGCAGCCCGCTTGGGCTGACTGAAGGTTAAGTTCCCAACTCATCTGTTTTGAAGGGTGAGGTGTGGGGTGGGGTGAGGTGTGGGGTGGGGTGAGGTGTGGGGTGGGGCGAGGCGAGACAGGAGTGGGAAAGAACCAGTTGTTACTGAAGCCTACCCTATGGGAGGGTGAGGGTCAGGTTAAAAGACTGGATTTCTGAGTCTTGCTGTGGGTTACATAAATGAGTTAGTAACAACTCCCGGCAGGCGGAACCGAAGGCCCGGTGGACGGTGATCAACCTCTCCCGAGCGCCCATGTTTCTTACTGGGGACATAGGGAGGTGCAGGGCCTCTCTTGGGGAAAGTGGCCTCAATGGATGTGAGGCACAGCCCAGGAGGCGGTGGGACCCGCCGTACAGCTCTAACCCCTGGCTCCCAGGTGGAGTTTGGCCTTGCTGAGTTGGTATGCGAGGTTAGGAGAGAGCTGGGTCCTCCCCAGGAGGCTTCCTGCTGCCCCTACCCCACCCTTCTCCTGGTGGGAAGGGCAAAACCCAAATCCCCCACAGCAGGGTTTCTATCTCTAGGCCTCTTGTGATTGTGTATGTAAGTGGGGGTCATTTAGAGATTTTAGGTGATTTTCCCTTTAAGTACATCTTTTCAAAACTTAATAACAGCCCTACTGTAAATTGGTTTCCTGAGGAGAAAAAAACAAGCCGGCCTAATACAAATCCAATAGTTCCGGGTTTTTTTTTAACTTTTAGAGCAACAACTGCATCGTTTAAACATTGTTTACATGTAACTCTGTACCCTGGCGCATGGGAGCCTTGTTTTGCAAAACAAATGGAGCTTTTTCTACAGAGAATCCAGAATGCTGTAGAGAATCGTGAACTCTTCCTTCCACCCACGCCTCAGAGGAAAGGGGTGGGCAGCGGGAGAGAGGGAGTCGCGGAGAGGGGTGGCCGCGAGACGGACGTGGGAGGATGCAGGGGGCAACCGGCGTGGAGAGCAGGCGGGGAGCCGCAGGGAAGGGGCGGGAGGGGTGCCACGTGGCCTCCGAGTATTAGACCCAGGGTCAGCAGTGGGAGAGGGCTGCTATTCCACCGCTTTTCCCAGGGCCACCCATCCAGGGCCACAGACGCTGCCAGGTGCCCATCGTCTGCTCGCGCGAGGGCCTTGCGCCCCCTGCCGGCTGCTGCGGGTCCTGCGCGCTGCCGCCTGCGGTGCTGGGCCCAGAGTCCAGAGGGCGCGCGAGACGCTCAGCTCCTTGCTGCCTGGGAATTCGTGGTCACCCGCGGGCTACTTCATTTTGCAACTTTTAATATATTTTTACCTTTTAATTGAGGTGCGACTTGAAGCCCACAAATCACCGCATCTTAGAAAAGCCTTATAGGGCTGGGGACGTGGCTCAAGCGGTAGCGCGCTCGCCGGGCATGCGTGCGGCCCGGGTTCCATCCTCAGCACCACATACCAACAGAGATGTTGTGTCCGCCGAGAACTAAAAAATAAATATTAAAAATTTCTCAAGACACGGGGCTTGGGGCTCCGGGGCTCCCTCCTGCCCCTTCCGGGCAGAGGGGCGGTGGCCAGCTTTCGGTTCCCTGTCCCTGTGGACTGGCTTTGGCAGCGTGGATCCAGGGGGAGCGCTGCGAACCGCTGTGCTGCGTTGGGCGGTCGGCCCTGCCCCGACAAAGCGGTGACTCGTCCTTCCCCTGCGGGTGGCATTCCCTCGTGGGTTGCTCCCGGCTGGTCCATCCCGTCGCCGATGGAGCTGGGCTGTGCAGCCCTGGGTTGTCAGGAGGAGAGCGGTTGCGAGCGACCTGGGGACGCAGACCCTCCGCCCCTGCTGTGAAAGGCAGCAGTAGAATCCCGAGGCAGAAGGAGACCCCGGCCAGCCTAGTAGGTGACACCCGGCGACTTCCACCTGGCTGGAGAGTGGCAAGTGGTGAGGGGCGCGCGGAGGTTGTGAAAGTATAAAGACGGGAAGGGAAGGACGAGGAGGAAGGAGCCAGGGCTGTGGCCCTGGAGGACAGGGCGGGCGGGAGGTCCTGGCCTGGCCAGCTGTGTCGCCTGCGGCCCCTGTGTTCTGAGAGCACTCCAGGGTCCAGGATGCTCCTGCTGACCCCAAGAGAGAAAGAAAGGCAGAGAGATACAAAGCTTTCTTTCTTTTTCTTCCTTCCTTTCTTCCTTCCTCTCTTTCTGTTTTCCTTGTTGCTGCTGCTGGGGATTGAACCCAAGGCCGTGGGGATGTCTTCTACCCCTGAGCTACCACGGAGGCACACCCAGGCCCTTGTAAGAGGTTAAAAGCGTCCAGAACTATGCCATTTGCCTGTAAAGTGAGTAAATTAATTTCCCTGATGGCAAAAACAAAAGAAATACTCCCCAATAAGTTGCTCATGTGCCACCCTGTGTTTATGGCAGAGCCCTGGTCGTGTAAATCAAAATTTAATACCCCACCATTATGTTGTTAGGATCTCCCCATGAGTTTTTCACATCGTGTTTATTTAAACATGAATATTTAAACACTTAACTTCATCCTTTTAAAGATAGCATCTTAGAAAAGCCTTATAAGCAAACACCTAAGTAAGATAGAATATTCTCTTCATTAACCTCTACTTTTTCATGTTAACTCACCCCAAATGTATTTTAGAAGTCTGTCTCAGGTGCCCCTCTCCAGCCCGGTCACAGGTTGTCATCTCAGGCTCTCTGTCCTCTCTGACATTCAGGAAAAGCTGCCTGAGTCCTCCTGCCTGAGTCGCTTGAGAAAGTCACAGTCAATTTTTGGCTTGACCTCCCGGTCTGTGGAATTCTGACAGGACACAAAACAGCCCAAGACTCCAGTTCACTCTAGCTTGTGGTGACATATGGTCGCCGAGTGCCTGCTACGTGCAACACAGTTTCTGGGCCTAAGACTCAGTGTCCAAGGTAAATCCATAAGATCCTTGCTGTGTGATAGGGCTTCCTCTGGTAGAGTGAGACAATAACCAAAGAAATAAACCAGAAAACTGTCAACAAGAGCCACACAGAGGATGAAGACAAGGCAGAAGGAGACACATCAGTGACACATTAGTAAATGAATGGATGACCTAAGGTGATGACATTAAGCTGAGTTCTTAAGGAACCCACTGTGCAGAGGCATGAGGCAGAGGCATAGCTGGTGCAAAGGCCCAGAGGCATGACCCAGCAGAGCACGCAGGAGAAACAGAAACAAAGCCAACTTGTGCAGAGCACAGTGAGGGAACAGAGAGCTGAGTGAGGCAAGTTAAGACGATAGCCTGGGGTCAGACCATGTGATTCCAAGAAGAGAGCTTGGAATTTCTTCTAAAATCCAAAGGGAAATCATAGGAAAGCTTTAATACGGTTTGATATGGTCCATTTTTCTAAAGGTCACTCTGGCGGTTCATGAAGAGGGGCAAGATGGGAATCGGGAAGACCAGTGAGGCTGATGCTGCTGACAAAGCCTGGTGACAGAGGGGACTTGGGTGTGGCCTTAGGTGGTAGGTGGAGTGGGAGCTTCTGAGATGGAGAAGGACAAGGGATGGGGCGTTGGGGGGGCGGGGGTCAGGGCCCCTAAAAGCCATAGGGAGATAAAGAAGTGTGGGGATCTCCTAGCTTTTTGGCTTAAGCCCCTGCGTGGGTCCTGCTGCCCAGCCACACAGGATGCCTGCGAGAGGAAGTCTGGGTGGGGAGGGGACTCCAGAGTTCTCTTCCCAGCCAGTTCCTGGGGACACCTGAGAACCCCATCAAGGGCTGCCCTGGAGCTCAGGGTAGAGGTCAGGGCTGAAAGCAGAACCTGGGGAGGCAGGGGACGATGGGGAGGGACTCAAGAAGTCCCATTCCTGTGTGTGGGGCTGCGGAGCCACAGGGCCGCCAAGACACACCCTTTTAAACCAGAGGAAGGAGAAGGCGGGTGAACCGGGACCCCTGAGCTCAGGCGCTGATGCTGGCCCCACACCAGGAACTCAAGAAGGACTGACTGTGTCAGCACTGTGCCAGCTGCTCCCAGGCGGCCTGCCTTACTTTCCCACCCTGGGCAGCAATTCCTACGGCCCCCGTTTTCCAGTTGAAGAAACTGGCTCCAGTCGGGGAAAGGACTTCTTTCCCACTTTGCAAACCAAACCCAGATCTGTTGGATACTACTCTACCGCCAGGTCCCTATTTGCTGTGTGTCCTTGGGACAGTGTTTTTACCTCTCTGGGTTGGGGTTTCTTCACTAATAAATGGAATGTTAACAATTGATACTTACAGTCTCCTGTAGTTTTAAATCTCTAGATTCTGAGTGCATTTGTATTCATTTGTGTTTCTGGTGCTGGGTATTAAACCTAGGGCCTGTCACGTGCTGAGCATGGGCTCTACCTCTGAGCTGATCCCCAGTCTCCTGAATGCACTTAAATGTGTTTAAGTTTTTTGAGTGAGGGTTTTGAGTCCTACTGTGACTGAAACTTTTTGGCTGGAGTGCATTTCCACTTCGCACAGCCAGAGGAATGGCCTTGCCTTCGGACCACCTGGCCTGAAGGGACTCACTGCCCGGATGCTGAAGCCTGAGGTGACAGCCCCTCATAGAACACAGGGCACTACTTTGGCTTCTCTGTCTCCTCTACCCATGCCTCTTTCCTTTTCTCCTTCTTCTTTTTCTTTAACTTGATTTTATTTATTTATTCTTATGTGGTGCTGAGGATGGAACCCAGCGCCTCATTCCTGTTAGGCAAGCGCTCTGCCACGGAGCCACGACCCCAGGCCCCTCTTTCCTTTCTTTATCTCTGGAAAATACTTCTCATTTTCTAAATCCTTGTGCTTTGAAGACCAGATTGGCTGGGGAGTGTCCAGGGGTCACAGGGTGACATCCAGAATGCCAGCCTGCAGCTGTCACCCTGGCCGTTCCTCCGATGTCATGTGGAATGAAAGCCCCAGCAGACGTGTGCACTGGGGATCAGTGGGGCGGCGCCACTGACCTGAGGTCCCTTTTCCCTTCTGCCACGGGGAGCTCTTTTGGTTCTAGCCTGACAAGGAAGAAAGAGCCCCTTGCTCTGCGCTGTTGGCAAAGCCCGGAGCAAAGGATGTTCCTGAATGCCACGCTTCTGCGGCTACAGCAGAGCCAAGCTGACACCGAACTTGCCATCCTCCTGCCTCAGCCCCTTGAATCAGTGGGGTTACAGGTGTGCACCGCTGTGCTTGTCTCAAGTTTCCTAAGGTTGAAGCTTAGATTACTGGTTTTGGATCTTTCTTCTTTCCTATTATCAGCAGGTTGCTTAATCTCCAAATATTTTAGAATTTTTCACCTATTTTTTCCTGTGATTAATTCCATTGGAGAACTGAGAGCCTACTTTGAATAAATTTTATTCCCTTAAATTTTTCAAGAAAACATTCATAGCCCAGAATGTAGGTGGTGAACAGTGAGCTTGCCAAGAGTGTCATCTGCTGTTACTGAAGGCATAGTCATCTGTCAACGTCAATGGCATCCCTTTGGTGGTGCAGTTGATCCTGCAGGAAGGATATCTGTTCCATCTTACTGATATCCTTCCTGCAGGATCTAGCCATTTCTGACAGAGCCTCCAGATATAACAGTGGATGCAGGCATTTCTCCTTGGGATCCTGTTAGTTTTCACCTAATGCATTTTGGTGTTCTCTTATTAGGCGCATACATGTTAAAGATTGCTACATCTTCCTGGCGTCCTGACCCCACTGTCATTATGTAATGTTCTGAGAGTTCCTTGCTCTAAAGCCTCTGCTTTGTCTGAGATTTATGTTGCTACTCCATATTTCTTTTTTTTATTTTTTTAATATTTCTTTTAATTAGTGTAAGCATGGTATATCTTTCTCCAGCTCTTGACTTTTTTCTTTAGTATTATATAAAATCTACCCTGGTAAATCTGTTACTTTGGAAAATGTAACTACTCTTGTAAAAGGCATTATAGTAAGCTATTTTCAGCCATTAATTCTTGAGTATAAATTAGTATATAAGATCCTTTCAATAAATAAGTAAGGAGAATTTTACATGTGGGAGGGTCAGTAACTCCCATAAAAAAAAAAGGGGTCAATAATTGAGGCAGAAAGACGGAGGCCCCACAGAGAGAAAGGAGAGGCAGTCAGTTACGAAGGCAGAAATGTGTGCTCTTCAAGATTTTTGTACAGGGCTGATATTGCCTGATTGCTCGAGAGCTTTTCTAAGTCATTTCAATTAGTAGTTGTGCACAGAGTGTGCATTGGCTATGGAGACTGTCCAGGAAAGCCTGGGGCTCCTGGGGATGATCTGGTGATTACAATCCTTAGTGGTTCCTTGTCTGCCTTGGAACTTGCAGTGGCTTAGGAAATTGAAAGGAAGACAAAATTGATTTGCAGACTTATTCCCTGAGGTTCCTGTTTGCTTCCTTCTTACAGTCACAACCTCTTTTATCATCTCAAACTCTTTTTTTTTTCCTTAGGCTGCATCACGACAGTGCAGTGTGCCTAGTTGGCCTCAACTCCAGGATACCCACTTCTTGTTAGAGAGGCTCAGTCTCCAGAAGATTTGTCCAGGCAGGACTGGCATTTCAGACAAGCCGAGTATGTTGTGTGACTCTGTGGTATGATTTGGGGAGTGTCTTCAGGGTTGCCATGTCCTACTCATGCCTAAAATTCCATCCTTAGTGATTCATACATGTTTACACCCTTGCCTGGAAGCAAGAGATACAGAAAGAAAAGGCTGGTAACTTACTTCTGAATTTTGCTTGGAGATGTCCTATATCTAGGGTCATAGAGAGACTTCTGAGTCTTGGAGTGTCTTGCAACTTACCAGTAAAACCTATAAAATTCACAACAGGACCTTACGGGTTGGCACAGGGGAAGGAAAATCAAAGAGGCTTTCGGTGACTGTTTTTCAGGGAGCAGATTAATAGCGATGAGTTGTTTTTTGATCAAATTCGGACAAGGTCATGGCATTTAATATTGGCTCAATTGGTAGTTTGTCTGTCTTCTGTATGCTCTAGTATTCATGTTCGTGTAAAACACATGAAATAAAATTGCATGCCGGCACCCTACTATTTTGCATGGTCTTTATTGGAGCAAATTTATTACTGTAGTGATCTGATAGCTTCACTAAAATTCTGCTGAGTGGTATAGAAAGCTCTTGTCTCTCTTTGGTGACCATTTAATCTTTCATCTGCTCATCTATTTCCTCATCTTTTCACTCTTCTCCCATCACCCAATTCATACAGACATACAGCACAGTAATCCACACATGCTGTTGCCTTCTAAGAATGGCTGTATATGATGTTTATGAGTATCCAATGCAGATCTGTTCTTACTATCCTTGGTCCACACCTTTCCCTAACTCCAGGATTAGCAGGTCCCAACTGGACTCTTCAGGCTCTGTTCACTTCAGTCCTCCACCTTTATTTCATGTCCCATATGGGAGCAAAGTACAGAGGGACAACATGGAGACATCCCTGGACCCAGTTGGAAGGCTTGGGGTAGGCTCCTGCTTGATCCTTCTACTTCTGAAAGACAAATAGATGTCAGACAAGTCTACAGAGGAAATAACATCTTACCATACTGAGGGAAAAATATATATAACGTGTATGCCAAGGTTCACAGCAGGTTAATCCAGGATTGCCCAAAGGGGGCAACAACCTGTGTCCATCAGCAGATGAATGGGTAACTGAAGTGGGGTGTATACATGCAATGGACTAAAAAGGGAGTGAGGTTTTGATACATGCTCCAGCATGGACAAGCCTTGATAACATTTCCTCAGCAAAGATGCCAGACACAAAGGAGAAACACAATATGAGTTCATTCATGTGAAATATCCAGAATAGACAAATTCATAGAGATTGAAAGTAGAAGAGCCAGGAATCATGGGGCCTGCCTGTAATCCCAGCTACTCAGGAGGCTGAGACAGAAGGATTGCAAATTCAAGGGCAGCCTGGGCAACTTAGCAAGACCCTGTCTCAAAAAAGGGCTGCTGTTATGATTTAGATGTGCGGTGTTCCCCAAAAGCTCATGTGTGAGACAATGCAAGAATGTTCAGAGGTGAAGTGATAAGGTTATGAGAGCCTTAATCAGAGAATTAATCCACCGATAAGGATTAGTGAGGTGGTAACTGTAGACAGGTAGGGTGTGGCTGGAGGAGGTAGGCCACTGAGGGTATGTCTGGGAGGCTTTACATTTCGGTGAACGGAGCTCTCTTTCTGCTTCCTGATTGCCATGCCCTGAGCTGCTTTCCTTTGCTGTGTCCCTTTGCCATGATGTTTGAGCCCAGAGCTATGGAATTGACTGACCATGGACCGAACGTCTTAAACTGTGAGCCAAAATAAATTTTTCCTCCTCTAAATTGTTCTTCTCAAGCAATTTGGCCATAGCAATATGAAAATTAACTAAAACAGCTGGAGATGCAGTTCAGCAGCAGAGTGTTTCTGGGTTCAATCCCCAATAGTGGAGAAGGTGCAGGGACAGAAGAAAATGCAGATAAGACGTTATCAGGGTCTAGGGGAAGGGGAGAAGAGGGTTATTGCTTGAACAAGTACAGAGTGTCAGTAAAAGGTGACGAAACTTTTGAAAATAGTGTTGATGGGCTGGGGATGTGGCTCAAGCGGTAACGCGCTCGCCTGGCATGCGTGCGGCCCGGGTTCGATCCTCAGCACCACATACCAACAAAGATGTTGTGTTCGTCGAGAACTAAAAAATAAATATTAAAAAAAAAATTCTCTCTCTCCTCTCTCACTCTCTCTTTAAAAAAAAAAAAAGAAAATAGTGTTGATGTTTGCATTGCAATGTGAATGAAGATAACACCACTGAATTCTACTCTTAAAAATAGTTGAGAGAGGACTGCCGTTGTAGCTCAGAGGCAGAGCTACAGGCCTAGCATGCCGCACTGGGTTCGCTCCTTAGCACCACATCAAAAAAAAAAAAAAAAAAAAAAGAAACAAATAAAATAAAGGCATGCTGTCTGCATACAACTACAAAAAAATTTAAAAAAATAGTTAAAATAGTAACTTTTAAGTTTTATATGTATATATGTACAACATTTATCCCATCATAATAAAAGTGTATAATAATAATAAAACTATAGATGTGGCTCAAGATTCCTGGCATGGGTATCCAATAGAGCTATAGAAAAGAGTGAAAAACGTGAAGGCCCTAACACTAAGATCCAGTGTAAGTAACAGAAAACCCCACCCACTTTAGTCTTCTCACCTGCTTTCGCACGCACTGTACGAGCTCTAACAAGTGTCCACCTGAGTCCTCCTCTGGGCTCAGCTGCAGACCGAGTCTCTAAATTGGGAGAAACCACATGGAAGTGCTCATGATAAAAGCCATGGTGCGTGAGCCCCCTATTAGCTACCCTACATGTCGTGTTCCTGAGACCGTCTTCTAAGGGAGACTGTGCTACCAAGAGAACTGAGAGGAGAGATGTTTCCCTCCCAAATTTGAACTGCTTCATGTTTGCCCCAAGCTGCTGGGCAGCCAGGGAGTATCAGGGTGCTGATAGAAAGCACTTCCTCCTAGTAGGTCTGTTCTCCCTGCCCTCCCCCCGCCGCTTCTCACTGGGCCATCCTGCTGCCCATGGCTCTCACCACCCTGGTGGAGACCCACCAGCATCACTGCCCAGCTGGACGCTGTCGAACCCGCAAGAGCTGCCCCTCTGACTACTTTCTACTGAGGTGCCCCAGGTACTTAATCAGGTAAGTCAGTTACTTGGGCTTGCTGGTACAGTGCAGGTCCAACTCTGCCCTCATGTGGGCAACTTGAAATCAGCCCTGGCTGGGGTATCTACAGCACAGATGTCTCGTGCCACGTGCTTTTATTTCTGGAGAGCCAGGTATCATTTTATCACGATGTCACTGACTGGGCTTCTTGGATTGTTCTGACTCTGCCAAGAAAAATGGATCTCAATTTTTTTTTTGGGGGGGTTTGTTTCTCTGCAATCTTCTGGGTCCCCAAGGCCCCAGGAGGCAGTGACCATTCTCAGTGAAGTCATAAAGTTTCTCCTCCCCCGGATGGTCTGGCTAACCAGGAGAGGTGGCACCATTCAGGAAGGTATTCAGCTAATGGAAGTACCTTTTGTTATCACTCCTGAACCAGAGCTCAGAGCTCCTCACTGGACAAACTGTGGGATCCTGCTCCCCCCAGTTGTCAAACCCTTGACTTCTCTAGACATAACCCTTTAACTCCACTGGAACTGTTTCCCTGGGGCACGTGCAGCAGAGAAAACTCGTGGGTCGTTGTGGTCCCCGTTACCTAGCACGCTCTTATTCTCTGGGTGGACGGGGCTGCTCTGTGGTTTTGCCGGGAACAGTGACAGCCGGTTTCTCCATCAACTTGACATCATAGTTTTAATATCCAAAATTGTTTTCCCGGGTTTCAAAAGCCTTCCCCAGCCTTAGAGTTGACTCAGTGACTTATGTCACTACGGGGAAGGTAGTCACAGCAACTTTCAAGCCCCGGATTTATTTTTGCATTTTATGGGGAGAGAGCAACAAGCAGCCTACGCGGCCCGCGCCGGGGCGTCCTACCAGCGCCGCCGCCAGGGGTCAGTGCAGGCTCGGAGCTGGCGGGAGGGTCCCATAATGCACCGGGCTCCGGGCCTGCGCCGCGGCCTGAACCCAGCGGCCGACGGCGACCCAGCCGTGTCCACCGGCGGGTGGGTGTGGCCGCCCGGGGCGTGGCCTGCCTCGGGGGCGGGGCCTGCGCCGAGGGGCGGGGCCCGGAGCCGCGCGGCTCGTCCCCGTGCTGGCGCCCGCCGCTGCAGACCTGGCACCTGGCGCGGTAGCAAGGTAGGGGCTTTTCGCGACCGTCCCCTTCGTGGGCGTGAGGTCTTTTCTTGGGGTGCGGTTGGGGAAGCGCGGAGCCGGTGCCGTCCGGGGACGGTCCCCCACTTGTCGCCGGGGCTGCCGCGCGCTCGGAGCCCAACTCTTTGTCTGGCCGGGTTCTCCCGCCCTGCGTCTCCGCGGGCTCGGGAGCGGGTCCCCGTGCGGCGGCTGCAGGAGGCGACCCCCGCCGGGCTCTGCGCGGGAGCCGAGCGCTGGGGGCGGGGGCGGGGGGCAACTGCCTGACGCCGGCCCGCGCCCCTCCGGGCTTCGGTGCCCAGGGGGTCCTCGGTGATGCGGCGCGGACCCCGCCGCCACGCCCCCCGCCCCGCGTGCGCGGCCGCCCGGGCCCGGGAGCCCGCGGTCGGGCTTCTCGGAAAGTAAAGTTTGGCGGGTTGGAAGGTCTGAGCACGGGCGCCCGGGGCTGCGGCAGCGGGGCTCCGTCGCCCCCAGCCTGTTCTGGCTCACACCGTCTGGCTCTGTCCCTTCTGTCGCTTCCCGTTACCCCAGTGTCCCCTTGGCATTAGTGTCCCACCCTGGACGCAGCGATGCTAGGGAGGCTCCACCTCCACCCACTTTTCAAAGCCCAGCAAAGTTTAGACCTCTAACCCCCATTCCCAGCTAAAATAAATCATATACAATTTTTAGTTGTAGGTGGACACGATACCTTTATTTTATTATGCGGTGCTGAAGATACAACCCAACAACCCAACAACCCAGTGCCTCACACGGGCCAGGCAAGCGCTCTGCCACTGAGCCCGGCCCCAGCACTTTTTATTTTTAATTTTGAGTCAAGGTCTTGCTAAATTGCCTAGGGCCTCACTCAATTGCTGAGACTGACCTTGAAATTTTGATCCTCCTGCCTCATCCTCTGGGAGTATGGGCCCTAGTATCTGGTTGTTCCTTTCAAATCTAAAATGCTAAGAATGAACACAGTTCCTTTTAGGCTAGGCAGATCTCTTGACTTGATAATCAAAAATAAGAAGATTCTTTCAAATTGTTATGACTTTACCTCTGCCTACGGTGAGTCTAGGAGTTAGGATTCTAAATCCTTTTTAAGCAGAAACTAAATGGTCTTCAACTGTCTCTAGGTACTTTTCTTTAGAAGTGTCAATTTTCTTTCAAAGTATGAAATTATGAATTGTAGTGTTTGATATTTTTATTTGGAAGTTCTGCATTTTCCACATGTGATGTTAATGTTCATTTGAAAGCATTGTGTATTTTCGAATAATAAAGATAAAATTCCTTAAAAAAATTTAAAAACAACAAAAAATTCAACACAGCTAGTATGCGTTAGTGGTTCCCATCATGCCATCCCAGGAGTAGAACGAAGCCAGAAAGAAACAAAATTTAGTAAGCCACTAATAGTTGACAACACACAAGAGGTAAAGGACACTATCTGGAGCTTAAAAGGAGCCATTTAGAGCTATTTTACAGCAAGATCACTTTGCACAGTAGAGGGCAAGCACTGTGATCGCAGGGCTTCCAGAACTCCCTCTGGAAAGGGATTGGCATACAAAGACTTTTAAGCAGAAGCCACTGGAACTAAGTAGTTGCCCCATATCAACTCTAAGTACATGCTGTGGGTGAATTTAAGAAACAGGTGGTCCACTGCTTTGATGACCTTCCAATGCCCTCTGTGCTTTCAAATAAATAAATAAATAAAAAGGCAGCTGCCACAGTTCTTGCTTCAGAGGGAGGTAAATTTAAAACTGATCTGCAACCACAGACCGGTTTACAGGAATTGGCACAACTGGGTGACTCATCAATCAATCATTTTTGCAGCAGGCATTTACAGGCTCCTGCTGGATGCATTGCTGTGCCCATGCAGAGTGGAAAACACCACAAGCGGGATTTGCTAATGGGTCTGTGTCAATGAGACCTTGGAAGTAGGGGCCCAGAGCGTTTCTTAGAAGCTGATAAAAACCAAAGCATCTCCAGAAGATTCATCAAGATCAGAGTAACTCAATTTTTTTTTTTTAATTTTTTTTTGGTATTGAGGATTGAACTCAGAGCTGCTTAATCATTGAGCTACATCCCCAGCCCTTTTTACTTTTTGAGACAGGGTCTCAAAAATAATTTAACCCCTTGTTTGAAGAAGCTGACTTAGATAAAGCAGCCCAGAGACTGTTATACTACAGCGTGGGTTTGGTGTGGTGATGGGTGCTTTCCACTCCCACTCCAGTGTCATGGAGTTGGGAGAGGACTTCTGGAAAAGCCAGTGCCTGACGTCAAAGGATGACTAGCTGGGTATGCTGACGCACACCTGCAATCCCAGCCACTGGGGAGGTTGAGGCCAGGGGATGAAAAGTTCAAGACCAGCCTCAGTGATAGTGAGACCCTGTCTCAAAGTAAAAAGTTTAAAGGCCTAGGGATGTAGCTCAGTGGTAAAGTGTCCCTGGATTCAATCCCTGGTACAAAAAAAAAAAAAAAAAAGCTAAAGTAGCAAAGAAAGAAAAGGAATAATTGGAGAGATGGGTCAGTGCACTGAAGGCCTTGTTAAGATGAGGGTAGCCACTGAAAACCTCAGCAGGAAATGGCCAGGAGCAGGCCTGCTAGATCACTTGGCCTGAAGTTGAGTGAAGTAGGAAGTGGTGGAGGGGATTACCAGGAAGCAGGGTGGGCGTAGCAGTTGTGGGATGCCCTGCTGTTTTCAGCTTTCTCTTTCTCCCGCAGTCTTCTGTTGAGTTTGGGTGACCACCCTTTGCAGCTGGCAGGGTAGGATTAGTAGCTTCATTTTGTAAGAGCTTACCTAGGTGCTTTGAATACACCAACTCTGGTCCTTTTGAAAACTCTACAAATTAAGTTCCCACAGCCCACTTTTCAGAAGTTGACACTGAGTCCGAGGTGAGGAGGAGGGGGGAGGGAGGATTAGTCCAGCCCCATGCCCAGTGTGTGGGGGGGAGAGACCGAGCAGCAAGGGGCCTGCTCCATCCAGATTGAAGCAAGACAACCCTTCCAGGCAAGCCCCACCTGAGTCGGCATGATGACCAGCTCCTTGAGCAGCTCTGTCTGTGCATTTAAAAGCCCCTTTGAACAAGAGTCTGAGGTTCCTCACAAAATGAAACATAGGATTAGCATGTGACTGGCAATCCCATTCTGGGTTTAAATCCAAAAGAATTTAGAGGGTCTCAGATACTCTACTACACCCCTGTTCACTTTTTTTTTTTTTTTGGTGATGCTGGGATGGAACTGCAGGGTCTTGTGCATGCTAGGCAAGTGCTCTGCCACTGAGACACTTTCCTAGTCCTTTTCAAATTTTATTTTGAGGGCGGGGTTGTGGCTCAGTGGCAGAGTGCTTGCCTAGTGTGTGTGTGAGGCATTGGGTTGGATTCTCAGCACCAGATATAAATAAATAAAATAAAGGACTATCATCACCAAGTTTAAAAATATATATATTTTCTAAAAAAAATTAAATTTGAGGCAGGGATCTTTCTATATTTCCCCAGCTGGCCTCAAATTTTGATGCTCCTGTCTGAGCCTCCCGAGTCGATGAGATTACTGGTGTGTACCACGATGTTAGCTCATAACCAACACTCTTTACAGTAGCCCAAAAGTTGAAGCAATCTATGTATGGATGAATGAGAAATAAAATGTGTGTATCTACAGTGGCTATTGATCATCCCTTAAAAAGGAAGGGAATTCTGGCACTTGTTACAACATAGATTAATCTTGAAGATGTTGTGCTGAGTGTATGAGCCAGTTGCAAAGGACAAATGCTATATTATTCCCCTCGTATGATGTCCCTAGAGTAGTCAAATTCATAGTGCTTGGCATGGTGGCACACTTCTGTAACCCCAGTGATTCAACAGGCTGAGCAGGAGGATCACAAGTTGGAGCTGGCCTGGGCGACTTAGTAAGACTCTCCCTGTCTCAAAAAAAAAAAAAAATAGTGGGGAGATATGTGGCTCAGTGATATAGAGTATACCTGGTTCAACCCCTAGTACCACCAAAAAAAAAAAAAAAAAAGTTTTCATAGAATCCTGGGAGGAGGAATGGGGAATTAATGTGTCATGGGCATGGAGTTTGCATTGGGAAAATGAAGTTCTGGAGGTTGAGGGTTGTATCACAATGTGAAGGTACTAATGCCACTAAACTGGATATTTAAAAATGATTGAAATGGTAGATTTTATCATACACACAAAGTGTCCCATTGAACATCACAAGGTCAGATTACCAATGTCCAGGGGCTTGTGACAAATTTATGATAACACTAGGAAATGCAATTCAAAAAATGTGAAGCAGTTATCTCCTAGAATCCAGCCCAAGGAAGGAAGGCCAGCTGGCTTCTGAGGCTAAGCCTGGGAGATAGCAGAGATCTCCTTCAGTTTAAAATATGTCATGCAGATAAGAAGTGGGAGGCCCAGAGTTATCAAGGGATTTGGCCAGGGACACTGAACCAGTTCATGCAAAGTGAGAATGTGAAGCCAAAGCTGTTCCCTCCTCCCAGACACTAGTGCTGGGGACCAACAGGGGCCCTAAGCTGACAAAGCTGGGCCCTTTCTGTTCAAGCAGGAAGCAGACCATATTGCTCCTCTGTGTCAGCCTTGTGACAGCCAATTCATGGGATTTTGATTTCTGAAGAGATTTGGGTGCTTAGATGGAGCCAGAAACCAACACCCAATTCTAGGTATGGAGGTGAGACAGTGGTGGTAAATCAGTTTATTCCTTATCAATATTTGAGAGCCTGTGATATGCCAGATATCCTCTTTAATTTATAACTTGTGTGTAGCAGCGGGGGATCTGACAATTTTATCCTTCATGCTCTTCCAGTCACCCTTGTAAACAAGAATTCTAAGTTGCAGAAACCTTCACCGACTCCTAGAAGGGACCATCAGGGGAGCAGGTAGAGCTGGGCAGAGGTTGCCCAATGCCTGGGTTATGAATCAGCGAGAAGCCCCAGAGCTATGGGATTCTAACACGACACGTGTCGGGGGGGCTGTGGATGCAGAAGGACAGGCCCTGTGCCTATTACTGTGGCACAGACCAGGTGGGGGGGGTGCCTGCATGCAGGATCAGAGTGAGATGCCCGGCAGAAACTCCCAAAGACAGAGTGACATTGGAAATGAGGAAGGTGCTGAGAGAGGGGTGGGACAGAGAGCAGTCAGAAAAGACCCTGATTTCCATGGTGCTGTCCCAGTGTGGTGCCAGGTCAGCTCTTCCACACAACAGTGCACACAAGTTGATAGATTAAGGCCTCCCCCCAACCTTTTTAAAATCCTATATTTGGACCTGCCTCTTCTAGGAACCTGAGATGTAGGATACAAGATACCTTAAGAAACAAGGCACTGGGGTGGTTTAGTGAAGCAACCCCCAGCTTTGAAACCACTGCTCCAACTGGGGCCGTGGGAAAGGTACCCGCTCTCTGTAGTGTGCAGGTGGAAACTTTGCAGAGTGATTGTGGGAATTGGAGACCTGTGAGTGTGTTCACTCGGCAGTCCCAAGTGTCCACGTAGTGCCACTCCCGCCTTAGGAGCAGGAAAGGAAGAGAAGGGTAAGATGTGGCTCTTATGGTTCTTAAGAGGTAGTCCCTGCTGGTGTGGAAGACAGCCTTGGACAGGCAGGTGGACCGAGGGGGGCTCTGCTGGAGACATGCCTGGCACACAGGGTGCAGCCCCCTGTTTAAATATGGGTGGTTTCCAAAACACAAAAGTGGTCCTAGCAGTGACTCAGACACAAGTGCTCCCACCCACCCGAGAGGAGACGTCTGGCCTGAGTTCAGCTTGAAGTTTCTTGGAAGCCACAGCAGAAAAGGGAACAGGTTGGGCCGTGTGGTGGTTTATTCTGTCAATATTCAGACATTTCCTGAACTGAACTCAAGGAAGTGTTTATCACCAGGGCTCCCTTGAATGTGGTTCTGAAGCTGTGGCCAGCATCTGCAGTCACATTCTTATGGACAGCTCTGAAAATGTCAGGCTGCTGAATGGCTTTTATGCCGCAACACTCTTCTCACCTTTAGCGGAGACGCTGGCACTGTCGTGGAATGCGCCATCTGTACTGTGGAGCTAGGTTCACTTGCGAGGAGTTGTCTAAAGACGAGCTGTCAGAACCCCGAGAAGTGGGAAGTGAAAATGATGGGGGGCTGCTGAGAAGGAGCAAGCTCCTGCACTGGACCTCCATACGCCAGACTGGGAATTAGAAGGGAGCCTCTCACACCACCACGCTGAAGCTAAGCAGTTAATCTGAACTTCTGAGAAACCAGAATTAGAGGAAAAGAGTCAAATGTTCCAAGCAGGCCAGCTTCAATTGGCAGGCTAATGAAAGGTGCCGTTAACCCATCAGTCATTTTCCTTTTGCTCAGTCTCCCTGTCCCTGCCTTACAAAGAAAGTAGCCTTTGCCGGGCTTGGTGGCATGCACCTGTCATCCCATTGAAGTTTGAAGCCAGCCTCAAACCAAGAGCTGGGGTGTGGCTCAGTGGTTAAGCACCCCTGGGTTCGATCCCCAGTACCAACAACAAAAAAGAAACTTTGAAATGACTGACTTACTCTTTTTAAAAATATTTTTTAGATGTTGATGGACCTTTATTTTATTCATGTATTTATATGTGGTGCTGAGAATCCAACCCAGGGCCTGGCACATTGCCAGGCAAGCGCTCTACCTCTGAGCCCCAACCCGGCCCCACTGATGCTCTCTTGTTCTTTTGTTTCTGCTTTCTTCAGCTTTTCTCTGTTTAAACCAAAGTCTTCTGCTCGGCCCATCGGATGGGGAGGCAGCTCAGTGGTAGAGCACTTGCCTAGAACATAGGGGGGCCCTGGGTTTGATCCCCAGCACTGCAAATCTTTCAAATAATTGTCATTTATCCTTCAAGGTAAACCTCAGAAATCCTAGCTCTGCTGCTTACTAGCCACGTGATTTCACAGATTAATTTTTCTCATCCTCAGTGGGATGTTACTATCTACCTTATATCGATTGTTTTACCAAAGATAAGTTATACAGATGAAGAAAGTAAAAGCCTTAGTGTCCAGAATTTAATTACAAAAGAGGATGGAAGGAGAGAAGAGATAAGGGAAGTTAATCAATCAACAGCTGAATAAGAGGACTGGGGATACAGCTCAGTTGGTAGAGTGCTTGCCTCCATCATAAGGCCCTGGGTTCAATCCCCAGCACCACAAACAGCTGACTAAGAAACCATCAAAAAGATCATTTATGCTGAAACCTTCACCTAAATCTCATCACCAGGGCAGGGGAGCCCTGTTTACAGGTAAATTTTTAGATATTAACTCTGATCAATCCAAAGACGGTAACCTCTGCCTGTGGACTGTCCTCCCATCCCAAAGCTCCCTGCCTCTGCATCCCATCTACGGCCAGCATAGGTTCAGCGTAAACAACTTCTGACTTCCCAAATCTCCTTCATTGAGAAGTACGCTTGGCTCTGGTTCTGAGACATTTTCCATCTGCTACCTCACCTTGCTGCTGCAACTTTGAAGAAATTTGTCCCAGGACCTGGTCTTTTTCTGGCTAGCATCGTAACAGCTCAGTGAACTCTTTCAGAAAACCCTCCGTCTCAAGAGTTTCGGTTTAACACAATTGATAATAAGTAAAAATAATAGCAAACAGTGATTGTGCTTTCCTCGGATCAGGCCCTTTGTAAGTACTCTACATGCATTATTTCCTGTACTCTTTTTTTTTTTTTTAAACTAGAGAGAGAACCCAGGGGGTGCTTCACCAAGCTACATCCCCAGCCCTCTGTGTCTGCTCTGAGCTATAGGAGCAGAGTTGAATAATTTGACAGAAATGTGGATGGCCCCCTAAGGCCTAAAATATTTACTATGTGTCCCTTTACAGCAAGCATTTGCTGACCTCTAGCCTAGAATAAGATGTCCAGAGGCAGCTGCAGAACAGAAACTCAGCCAGTCACAGTGTACCCAAGACTGCCCAGGGGCACACTGTACCCAAGACTGCCCGGGGGCACACTGTACCCAAGACTGCCCGGGGGCACAGTTCAGTGAGATCTAGAAGGAGCACAGATCCCACCTGCCCTCATATTGGGGCCCGTGGACAAAGGCTGTGCTGGGCTGTTCTGGTGTCCACATGGACAGGGTTGAGGACGAGGGCTTGGGCTGGGCCTCTGCTGGCTGAGCCAGTGTGGGGCTAGACTGCAGAGAAATCCGGGGTTGAGCCAGGTGCCGTGGTGCACACCTGTGGTCCCAGCTACTCAGGAGGCTGAGGACTTTAAAAATCTGATCTTGGGCTGGGGATACAGCGGAATGGCAGAACCCTTGTCTGGTGTCTGTGAGGTCCTCGTATTGCAAAATAAATACATAATGTGAAGAATGCTGAGCTAGGCCAGGGAAACGGGATGGATTCACACCTGGCCAAGATGGTGCCACACTTCTCAACTGTTCTCGGCCCCGTGGCGTCTGGTCTGGCACCTTCCTGGTCCTCTGGCGTCCTTTGCCCTTCCCTGTGTCCTGTGCTCACTTGTGCTTTGCAGCTTCTGGTGCCCAAGGTCAGCCTGGCACACTCCTCAGGCTTGTTCATGAACTTGCTTCTTCGGCTTCCCTTGTACCAGGGTTGGGATCTCCCTCAAGTGTTCATGTGCTGGCAGCTTGGTCCCCTGTGGCCGCATGAGAGGTGGCGGAACCTCTCAGAGTGGTGGTTAGTGGGAGGTCCTTAGGTCATTGGGTCGCTGGTCTCCTGGAGTTCTCACAAGTGCAGGCTGCTGTAAGGAATGCCTCTGACTCTCTGGCTTCCGGTCTTGCCACGTGATCTTTCTCCACACACACTACCGTTGTGAGGCGTCTACTCCAAGGTCTTCACCAGAGGCTGAGCCTGTGGGCTGTTCAATCTAGGATTCTTAGCTCCACAACTGAGAGTTATATCAAGCTCTTTTCTTTACTCATCTCAGGTATTTTGTTACAGCAACAGAAAACGAACGAACACACCACCCTTCTGTACCCTCTGTACTTAGGAAAGTCCTCAGCCTCAGGATTCTGCTGAAGCATTGCCTTGGCATTGAGATCTCACTGGGTCTTTCTGCCTGTCCAGAAAGAAGGCATCCTCTCTTCCTTCCTGCCTCACTCCATCTTCTGTCCCAGTCCGTCACTCTGCTTAGGCATTGGTCACTCAGTCTGTGGATTCTTTGTGTTTATGTGCAGGGTTCGAGCCCAGGGCCTCAGGCATGCTAGGCATGCCCTACCACTGAGCTACATTGCCTGCCCTGCCTATGGATCCTTTGTGCTCATTGACGGCATTATAATGTTAGTTCTCCAGGCTGAGGAGGAGGATAGAGGAATGAGCTTTCTAGCTCCAGAACCTGGAAATTATAGAGTAGAAATGAGGCAGATAAATGAAAATCCAGGCAAGCAAACTAAGGGTGGCGACAGTTCCACTTGGGTTTTTGTATTTGTTTTTCCTTTTTGAAGGATATTGATAATTCAGTAGGAAATACTGTCGGCTACAGCAAAAACACTGTCAAACTGTATTGGAGTCATACCTCTCTAAAGGTGGATATCACAACGTAAGGCTGCATTGTCTGTGATTCTGAGTAGACGTTTCCAAAGAGGATAAGACAGTACAGTCCCGAAACTCTGACGATAAAATGTAAGTACAGAACTTGAAAAATGTAGATGGCTGGCGTGGCCTGCTGGAGGAGATCTTTCAACCGTGGGCGCCTCTCATGAGCTCTTACCACCCCCGAGTCCTGAGATGGGAAGGGCCTCATCTGGAAGGCTTATTTCCTCTGCTCCATGCAAGGGTTGTTGCTAGCGACTTGACTCCCTTAACTGGGTGATCACTGAGACCTCAGAATCTTCATTTTATAAACACCGTTTAAGTTGATGACTTTTTTTAAAAAAATGTTTTTTTTAGTTGTAGATGGACACAATACCTTTATTTTATTTGTTTATTTCTATGTGGTGTCGGATATCGAACCCAGCGCCTCACACATGCTAGGCAAGCACTCTACTGAGCTACAACCCTGGCCCTAAGTTGATGACTTTTTGTGTGGGTTTTTTTTTTTTTTTGTACTGAGGATTAAACCCAGATTCTTGTGCATGCTAGACAAGCGCTCTGCCACTGAGCTGTATCTCCAGCCCTTTTTATTTTGAGACGGGGTCTCACTACGTTGCCAAGATTGGCCTTGAACTTGGGATCCTCCTGCCTTAGCCTCTTGAGTAGCTGGGATTCCACTTGTGCACCACCTGGCTGTTCGTGTGTGTGTGTATGTGTGTGTGTGTGTGTGTGTGTGTGTGTGTTTTGCTTTTTTTTTTTTTTTGGTACTGGGGATTAAACCCAAGGGCACTCAACCACTGAGCTACATCCCCAGCCCTTTTTTGTATTTTATGTAGAATAGGGTTTTGCTGAGTTGCTTGGGACCTCCCCAAGTTGCTGAGGCTGGCTTTGAGCTCTTGATCCTCCCGTCTCAGCTTCCTGAGTTGCTGGGATTACAGGTGTGCACCACTGTGCCCTGCTGGTGTATATATATATATATTTTAAACCTAGAACCCTTATCTTATTCTAGCCTACTGAATCTTATCATCTGTATCCCTGTCCATCATGACATCATTGAGTGGCTCATCACCATCATCTTTGCAGTTCACTATGCAGAAAATTTAGTAATATGTCAACAAACTTAAGTTTCTTTTTCACATCATTAGTGAAAAATGAGACTTGAGGGGCTGGGGATGTGGCTCAAGCGGTAGTGCGCTCACCTGGCATGTTTGTGGCCCAGGTTCGATCCTCAGCACCACATACAAACAAAGATGTTGTGTCCACCGAAAGCTAAAAAGAAAATTAAATAAATAAATATTAAAAAATTAAAAAAAAAAGAAAAGAAAAATGGGACTTGAACTCGGGGGCACTCAACCACTGAGCACGTCCCTAGTGCTGTTTTCTATTTTATTAGAGACCGGGTCTCACTGAGTTGCTTAGCTAAATTGCTGAGGCTGGCTTTGAACTCGCCATCCTCCTGCCTTCGCCTCCCGAGCCGGTGGGATTACAGGCGTGCGCCCCGGCGCCAGCTGGGACTTTTTTCCTTAATAAAAGATGCTGTTTCTAAATCAGTTGTCTCATTACAGTTAAATGTTTAATTGCAGATCCCGTTGTTTCTCAACAGGTTTTGGCAAACCTGAGTGGTTTCTGTCATCCTCTGTGTCCTCATAGCTTACAGGTAACCCTCCTGGATTTTCTAGAACTTTCTCTCCCATACTCCACAGCAGATTGTTCAGGTGGCCTCCAGGCTCCCCTCACTCTGTGCAGAGGGCCTGCTGCTGGACTTTACGGAGGTTGAGGCCTTCAAACAGCTCCTTTCAGTCCGTGGGTTTCCCTTCCCTCTCGGGGACCTCTGGGTTGAGTGTCCCCTCTCCTGTACCTCCTGGCCTTTGCATGCTCTCCGTGGCACCCATCAAAACCCACCCTCCCTAGCAACCTCCTCTTCACAACCTGGTTCCTGACTCAGAGTGGCTGGTATCCATTGCTGTCCCTTACCTCGGTGCCCTTCAGTCTGGCCTCTCCTCCCATGGTCACTGACGCTGTCCTCGGTCAGGTCACCAACTGAGTCCTTGCAGCTAAGTCCAGTGGTCTGCATCTAACCGTCACTCAGAAGCACTTGGTCTCGCTGGCTGGTGCCTCCTGGGGAGGTCTCTGGTGGGGTCCTCTGCAGTCCTGGTCCTCTGCAGTCCTGGTCCTCTGCAGTCCTGGTCCCCTGTAGTCCTGGTCCCCTGCAGTCCTGGTCCTCTGCAGTCCTGGTCCTCTGCTGTCCTGGTCCTCTGTTGTCCTGGTCCTCTGCTGTCCTGGTCCTCTGCAGTCTTGGTCCTCTGTAGTCCTGGTCCCCTGCAGTCCTGGTCCTCTGCAGTCCTGGTCCCCTGCAGTCCTGGTCCCCTGCAGTCCTGGTCCCCTGCTGTCCTGGTCCTCTGTTGTCCCAGTGCTGTTCGTTCTTGGCTCCTGCTGGGCTCGTCTTCTGGTGCCACGTCTACCCTGGGCTCCCCATTTGAGCTGTACCCGTCCTCCTGGAATTCTTTCAGTTCCTGGTGACAGAATCCAGAGTCAGACTGAACTAACCACAAGAACACCAGCACTGCCAGGGAGAAGAGCACAGTCTGAAGGGGACCCCCCGACCTGAGCTGGCTGGTCCGAGGCAGACTGAGGGCTCACAAGCAGCCCCCCTCTGCCTCTTGGTTCCTTTTCCTCTGTGTTCTCTGCCGTCTCAGGCAGCCTCTTGCCAAGAGGTAGCCAAGTGCCTGCCGCAGTTTCAGGCTGCTCCAGCCCTCTTGGCTGACACAGGTTGCTTCTCCCTGTTCTCTGGGCCTGGAATCAGTCTTGCCCTCCGCACACCTGCTCACTCACCTAGTCTGGGCCCGGCTCCTCTGTCTCTCCCCTTCCCCTGGCCCGGTCTCCCTTGGTCGGATTCGTGCTGCAGACTCCTGGTGGGTTCCTGCTCAGCCCCGCAGCCTGGACCACCTTTCAGCCTGCAGATGAAAGCAAAGGCAAACTGTTGTGCTCTGGGAGGGCCGGCTGCCCGGCTGCTGCTTCCCCTTGTCCCTTGTCCTCTGCAGGTCTGCCTCACATGCAGCGAGCCCTCTCCCGGGGGCTCTCCCCTCTCTCCTCAGGGCTCCCTCTGCTGGGAGGGCCCCGCTCCTCGGCTCTGGGCTCAGACTTTTGCTCATGCCTTCGCTCTCACGCTCTCACGTGGACGTGGCTCGGGGAGAAGAGCCTTCTGTGCTGGCGCACGTGCTTCCTGTTAGATGTTCTTTTCTGTCCTGTTCCTCATCACTGGGTTGTGGTTGCTTGTTAAGTCACCTGTATCCCTCTGCCCACTGAGGTCTGCAAAGGCAAAAGCCCCCTCATTCTGTGAAATGTCCCCGGCTGGACAGAGCACTCGACATGAACTCGTGGAATTTTAAGATAAAATGAGATGCAATTGCACCAGGTGATTTGCCAGGACTCTAGATTTTAGGAAGTCGATTGATTCCATACGCTACTGGAGAATCTAAAATTGTAATTGATGTCCACTCTTTATTTCTATGCTTATTGGTCTTCCTTAAAGGATGTCAGAGATTTTGAAGTGAGGAAGTGCTAGATGATTACCTAGTTCTAACTCATGTCCTTTGACTGGTTAGGAGGGAATTGCTCAGAGGGACTTGGTGGTGACGTGTATATGCTGCAGAGCTATTTCTGATTGCACAATTGCACCTGAACTTTGAGCTCTTGACTTCTAGTCCAGGGCCTTTTCCTCTTCATCATGGTATTAACACTTAAAAAATGTTGGGAGGGTGCTGGAGGTTGGACTCTTTGCCCTTGCTTGACCATGGAGCCACAACTGGTATTGGTGTCTTGAACGGCTCCTGGGGTACAATTCTGTGCAGTACAGAAGCCTTCTGCCTGTTTCCTCACGTGATTTTACTGATCCGGTACCTTTTAGGATGCTAACAGGTTTTCAGCATGAAACTCACTTCCCAGCCTGCAGAGCCTGAGGGTCCATGAGGTTCCGTCCTCTTGGGTAGGGCTGCTGTCCCACAGGTCACCCACAAAGAACTGGCAGTTTCACATTTTACCCAGCAGGGTCCTTGATGAGTAGGTGCCCTGGGGGTGATGCTCTGAGGAGCGCACTAGGTTGTGGAGAGGGAGTTGTGAACGTGGGCTCAGTGCTTTCTACTAGCTGCTCTTCGTCCCCTCTGGAGCTCACCGTCAGGTCCCCAAGGGAGTGTGAGCTTCAGGGATGGTTGTTTCCACAGAAACCAAGTGAAGGCTGGAAAGAGTAACTTCCTTTTTGCTCTTTTTGTTGTAGATGGACACAATACCTTTGTTAGTTATTTTTTTGGGTGCTGGGGAGCCAACCCAGTGCCTCCCGTGTACGAGGCAAGCTCCCACTGCTGAGCCCCAGTCCTGGCGTAGTTTTACGTGTGAAGCGCCTGGTGGGTCCTGCCAGTCTTTTTCACTGTGAGTCAACAATATTGCGGATGTTTGCATCTTTTGTCCTCAATCTGGGGACATGCTTTGCTTCTTCTGGAAAGGGGACAGAGACAGGGGATACTCTAAAAGGAAGGGTTCAGCCTGTCTCTGTTGGGGCTTGCTGGGTGTTGGTCATAGTTCTTGTCACTGAAAAAGAAATTCAAAAAGAAGTGAAAGAGGGGTTTAAAGTTACTTAAAACAGATGTTTGTGCTCAAATCTAAGAATTCCAAACATAACCCTCTGACCCAGCAAGTCAACTTTTGGAAGTCTTTCCTATGGAGATAATTAAACACATGCAAAAAATATTTTTGAACATGTGTTCATTTCAGTCTTGTTGTCTTCCTTTGGTGTCTGTTTTGGGGCTGAGGCTGGGACCAGGGTCTCACCCAGCAGCATGGCTTTACCACGGGCCTACCTCCTGGCGCTCGGCCTAGTGTAGGATGGAGAAGAGTTGGAAACCACCTAAATTTTCAATTATAGGGACTTAACATAAAAATAAGAATAACATTCTTTGTTAAATTATATATTTCCTGATATATAAAGATATTTATGATTTATTGGAAAACAGAAAATGTACATTTCATCCTACTTTTTTGTAAATGTAAATATACAACAATGACTAGGATATTCATGATTATACAGTTGTGAGGAAATAAATATTTTTGCTTATCTGTACTTTCAGCTTTTCTACAATAAGACCTTATAAAATTAATAACTATATATTTTTTGTTTATTCAATAATTTATTTTGAGACAAGGTCTTGCTGTGTTGCCCAGGCTGGCTCCAACTCCTGGGCTCGGGGGATCCTCCTGCCTCAGCCTCTTGGGTAGCTGAGACATATCCCACCACATCCAGCTCTAAGGATCTTTTATTTTTTCTCTTTTTCTTTCTTTTTTTGGTGTGTGTGTATTACTGGGCATGGAACTCAGGGCCTCTTGCATACAACCCAAGTGCTCTACCACTGAGCTGCATCCCCAGCCTATAAAGTAATTTTTAATTTTTTTTAATCTGTTAATGGACCTCTGTTTTATTCATTTACCTATATGCGGCGCTGAGAATCAAACCCAGTGCCTCTCACATGCAAGGCAAGCACTCTACTACTGAGCCACAACCCCAGCCCCAAGCTATTTTTAATATAAAAATTCTTCTACTATAATAAATAATAAAATTAATGTCATAATTTTTTATGGCTTATTCTCCCTAAGGTGACTAATAGTTAAGGTTTTGTGAAAAGGAACATATTTTTTATTTTCTTACCTTGATACCACTTTTGTAGGGGATACAGTGGGTTCCAAAGGAAAAGCTATGTGAAGTTGGAGTTCTCTTTTGAGCCTTGGGATATTTGCGTTTCAGCTTTTCGTCCAGTCCCCTATGTAACTCATGGAACAGGCCCTCCTCATTACTACCCCAGCAGAGGTATGAAAGTGTCTTTGTGGACAGGGGTGTGGTTCAATGGTAAGCACTTGTCCCGCGCGCGCGCGCGCGTGTGTGTGTGTGTGTGTGTGTGTGTGTTTGGCCTGGGTTTGATTCCTAGCAAGGCAAAAAAGATAAAAGTGTCGGTGGGCTGCACTCCTGGGATGAAACATGGCCCATGTGGACATCAGGGAGCCTGGCAGGCAGGTCCCCTGATCTCTCTCCCCATGACTACTGTGAAGAAGCAGCAAATTGTCAAGGAAAGCCCTGGCCATTACTTACTCATGGATTCAACAAGTGTCGGAAAGCTGAAGACCTAGATTCAAATCCTGGTTGAAACCTGGCCTACTATTTAACTTTGCAAACTTGGGGAAGTATGTTAATTTCTCTGAGCCTCAGTTTCCTTATTTATAAAATGGTTAATAAGATAACATTTTTGTTGTAAGGATTGAATGAGATGCCAAATGTTTAATGCCCAGCATACAGCAAACTCTCAATAAATACTAACTGTTAAAGGCCTAATTAAAGAGCCAGATATTGAGGTTCAAGGTCATTCATTCAGGCAAATGTTTGCCAACAGTATTGTAGGTGCCTGGCTTATTTCAGAGAACAAGACAGACAAAAATCCCTCTCCTGAGGCTTACATTTGAGCAAATGCAAAGATTAACTAAAATGTAGCTCAATTCATGGTCATTAACAGTAATTACTATTAATTTCGTATTCATTCTGTGCCAGCCACTATTTAAGTGATTTTCATTACATAACTTGAAGTAAGTTCCTTTTTAAGTCGTCTTTAACCCGCCGGTAGGGGTCATTGCTCTTTGATAGTATGGCAGCTGGATGTCCCAGAGGTGATACAGATGATCAGTGGGGGAGGGCCCTCCCTCAGGTTGTTGGGGTATCAAGTCTAACCACTGCACTTCCCACCCTCCCTTGGGGAGTCTTGCTTTCATGGTTCTTTCTTGATATTCCTGCCGTATTGTAGGAGCTGTGATTGATTCCAGATCCTTTTAAAATTAAAAACAAAAACCAAAACACTTTGTACCTGTCTGTCACTTCCACCTCTGCGTGTCCTCGACCACGCGTGTTCTGTTCTTGTGCCCTTGCTGCCCCCATGCCCACAGGGGTTCCTCTAGGATTCCTCTCTAGAGCCGCCGCGGCTGGGTGATGGTGAGTGCGCCTGGACAGGCCAGGTGTTCTGCAGGGTGTGGGTCCGCTGGTGGTGGGAGGGGCAGCTGCCGCCCCTCCACCTCAGTCCTGCCTTGTCTGACTGTGGAAATGGTTTGCTAGTCCCGGGCCTGTGAAGTGGGTCTTGAGGGTGTGTGCTCCTGGTTACTGATGAGGCCCAGCATCTTTTCTGTGTGTTGGCCATTTTGGTCTCCCCTTTGTTGAATGATCTGGTCATATTCTTGGTTCTTTTGGTCTGTGGTGTTGTCGTGTTCTTACTGGTTGTGTGGCTCATTGTAAGTTCTGGTTACTAATCCTTGACCAGTCATGTGCAGGGCAGGTACCTTCTCCAGGTGTCTTGCTTATCTTTTCACCTTATTTATGGTTTATTTTGATGGATAAGCAACTTCGATTTTAATATAGTCAACTATTTCACAATCATTTCTTTCTTTTTTTTTTTTTTTTTAAAGAGAGAGTGAGAGAGGAGAGAGAGAGAATTTTTAATATTTATTTTCTAGTTCTTGGCAGACACAACATTTTTGTTGGTATGTGGTAGTGAGGATCGAACCCGGGCCGCACGCATGGCAGGCGAGCGCGCTACCGCTTGAGCCACATCCCCAGCCCACAATCATTTCTTTATTGTTCTTTCCAGTGTTGTCTTAGAAATTCTTTCCCCACTCACAAATTGTATATTATCTTGTATTTATTTTTCAAAACATTTTTAAAAGTTTTTATTTTTTGTTACACATGTAGGCATTCCACATGTAATTGTAAACAAGATGCACATGTCCTGATTTTCAAAATTTATTCTGTGGCCAGGTGCAGTGGCACACCCCTGTAATCCCAGCAACTCAGGAGGCTGAGGCAGGAGGATCACAAGTTCAAAGCCAGCCTCAGCAACTTAGCAAGGCCCTAAGCAACTTAATGAGACCTGTCTCAAAATAAAAAAGGGCTGGGGATGTGGCTCAGTGGTCAAGCACCCCTAGGTTCAATCTCTGGTACCGCCCCCCCTCAAATAAATCTGTTATTGTTGTAAGGTCCCAGGAATCCATTTTTCTTTTCTTAAGCAATATGGATCACTGACAGGTCCAGCGCCTTTGGTGTATAGACTGTTCTGTCTGATACCAAGTTTCCATGCAGGTAGGACCTGTCTGGGACCCCTTTGGGTAGCTGATCTGGTTTTTGGCTCCTGGGCTGACATCACCTGGTTGATCTCCCACAGGGAGGGGCTGTCTGTCCTGTTTCCTTCTTTCAAAATTACTTTGTTATTCTCCGTTCTTTTTCTTTGTTCCTCCACTTGGATTTTAGAATCAGCTCACCTAGGACCTTAAAGACAGTGCTTCATCTAGACCACGTGCTTCCGTCGCACCAGACGCCATGCCCGTATCCTTCCCACACTGTCTTCACCACAGGTTCTCGTCCATGGATCTACTTTCATTTTGCACTGATTACCTTTTCTTTTTAATACTTACAAACTTTAGCCACTTTTGTGTAGGACTCAGCGTCTCAGTTGGTCATGGTGTGATGGACGGCTCTGCTGTGGTGGAACGCTAGCTCTGGTAGCCAGAGTTGGAAACCTCTGGGCTGAGTAGATTCCATTGTGTGTGTGGACCACTTGGTTTATCTGGTGTCCCCAGGTTCACAGTTGGGTCATTTCCATCTTTTGGCTGTGGGGGACAGTGCCCCTGTGAACACTGCTGTACAAGTATCTGAGTCCTTGTTTTAAATCTGTGGCTGTTTTCCCAGGATTGGAGCTGTTGGGTCACATGGTGATCCCATCCCCTGGGATCTGCCAAGCTGCGCTCTGCAGTGGCTGTTCCACTTGACATTCCCATCAGCAGTGTGCAGGGGTTCTAGTTCCCCAGTGTCTCCAACACTTATTTTCCTTTAAAAACAAAAAAGAGAAAACCCTCTGGCCACTGTCGTCAGTGTGAAGTGGACTCTCATTGTGGTTTTGATTTGCATTTACCTAATTTCTAATGATGTTGAGCATCTTATCATGTGCTTCTTGTCCATCTAAGTATCTTCTTGGAAAAATGTCTATTAAAATCTTTTTTTTTAAAACATTTTATCTTTTTTTTTTTTGTTTTTTTTTTAGAGAGAGGAGAGGGGGGAGAGAGAGAGAGAGAGAGAGAGAGAGAGAGAGAGAGAGAGAGAGAGAGAGAGAGAATTTATTTATTTATTTTAGTTCTCGGCGGACACAACATCTTTGTTTGTGGTGCTGAGGATCGAACCCGGGCCGCACGCATGCCAGGCGAGCACACTACCGCTTGAGCCACATCCCCAGCCCTATTAAAATCTTTTGTCCTTCACTCTCTTTACTATTTTTAGAGCATTTTTAAGTTCATAGCAACATTGAGAAGAAATCGGAGAATTCTCATATACTCCCCATCCCACACACAAATTTTTTCTGCACTCAACATTCCACACCCAGGGGCACATTTGCCACGATGGATGAACCCACCTTGTCCCATCACTGCCACCCAAAGTCCACAGTGTGCTTTGGGGGCCCACTCTCGGGGTAGTGCAGTCTGTGGGTTTTGACAAGCGCACAAGGACGTGCTTTCACAGGAGAGAAGTGTGTTTGATCGATTCTCCGCCCTGAAGTCCTCCCTGCTCCACCTGTTTGTCCCTGCCTCCCCACTATGCCTCTCTTTGCCCATTTTAAAATTGGGTTTTTGGCTTTTGTGTTGTGAGCTGTAAGGCTTCTTTACATCTTCTGACTATTAGGCCATTTTGGCACGTGGCTTACAGACATTTTCTCCCACGGTGGATGGTCTTTTCATTCTCTCCAGGGTCTTTTGATGCTCAAATGACTTCCATTTCCCCGAAGTCCAGAGTACCTGCTTTCCTCTTGTGTGTGCTTCAGTGTCATGCTTAAGGCACCATTGCCGAATCCAAGATCATGCAGATTTGCTCCTATGTTTTCTTCTAAGAATTTTCTAGATCCAGCTACTTATTCTAGGCCTCTGGTCCATTTTGGATTAATATTTAGGTATGAGGAAGGGTCCAACTTCCTTATTTTGCATGTACATATACAGTTTTTCTAGCACCCCTTGTTGAAGAGACTGTTCTTTTCCTATTGAATGGTTTGGGCACTCTTATCAAAAATAATTGACTAAGCCAGGCAGAGTGGCACAAGCCTGTAATCCCAGCTACTTGGGCAGAGAGGCTGAGGCAGGAGGATTGCAAATTTGGGTCAGCTTGGGCAATTTAGTGAAACCCTGTCTAAAATTTTTTAAAAAGGGGGAGGGATGCTGGGGATGTGGCTCAGTGGTAGAGGTAGAGGGCCCCTGGGTTCAGTCCCCAGGACTGCCTAAACAAACACAAAACTCAGCTGGCCGTAGACAGGCGGGCTTATTTCTGGGCTCCAAATTTTATTCCATGGTATGCATGTCTATTCTTATGCTGGTATCACATTGTTTGGTTACTGCAGCTTCGTAGTATGTTTTGAAATCAGAAAGTTGAGTCTCACAACTTTTATCTCCGTCTTCAAGATTTCTTTAGTTATTCCGGGTCTTTATGAATTCCTTATGAATTTTAGGATGGCCTTTTCCATTTATATGAAAGATGTCCTTAGGATTTTGATAAAGTTTGCATTGAATGTATATTTTTGCAGTGGGTAGTATTGCTATCATCTTAATGGTTCTTTTTTTTTTTAAACCGAGTTTTGGAAATCTTTTATTTATAACAGTTATACCCAATATAAGTGAAATTCAATCCTTATCCTTTCTTTAATACTGAGGGGAAAAGACAAAGCTATTGTTGAAGCTCAGTGAAATAAATCTGGAAACAAATCTGTTGTAAAGGTTTCAAATTCTTTTAACTCCAGGGTAAACCCCACAGGTCCTTTTGGGTTCCTTTTTCAGTTGTACCTAAATGTTTGACAATTAATCAAAAAAAGTGACAAGAGCTTTATCACTACTATAGGCAGAATCATTTAAAGGGTTTACTTATAGTCTTTCTCCAAGCAGTAAAATGCCCTACAAGGTAAAGTAGTAAAACAGTGCTATAATCTAGGCAAAAATTAAATGTTAAATCATTTTGCATAAGACAATAATGATTACTGAAAAAGTCTACAAATCTACTTAGTTTGCACATTTACCCTAAAGTCCAGTTCTCTTTGAATATCATATATTTAGTGAAACCGTTTAAAATTTTGTCTACTAGCTTTTGTAGGTCCCAAATAATTTACTTAACATGACTCTGCATAAATATCTTTCCCTTTTCAGTCCAAAACATAGTCCCAAGGAAATTGGGTTAAGACTATCTATCTTCCCTGAACATTATCCAGGCTTCACAGCATAATGTGAAAAGCTACTTCAACAAAATAAAACAAGACAAAAAGCCACTTCAAATCTTGTTTTTAATACATCCATACTTTCATACAGTATGAATGTATTAAAAAATCAATTCTCATTCCCTTTTTCACCCAAACGAAACTCTACATTTTATTTTGGTTAGATGAAAGACAGTCGTACTTAAGAGATACTTCACCTAAGCTAGTTAATACATGAATATTTTTCCATTTGATTAATCATTCTGAAATTAGATTGTTTTAGTTCATTAAAGTCAAGAGATAAAATTAAGTCTGAATTGTATATAGATCTAGGATGAGTCAATACCTACAAAAGATGTTTTTATTTTTTAAAGGGAGAGAATTTAGAATTTTTTTTGCCTATTTTTCTTTTTTTGAGAGAATTTTTAAATATTTTAAAAATTTTTTTGGTGGACACAACATCTTTATTTTTATTTTTATGTGGTGCTGAGGATTGAACCCAGCACCCCGCACATGCCAGGCGAGCGTGCTATGGCTTGAGCCACATCCCTAGCCCCAAAAGATGATTTTTAAAAAGATCTTAAGCTAGTAAACTTCAAAAATAATTGTAAGAAAAAATATATGAAGCAAAATAGTTTGTGATTTTATTGTTCTTCCCTAATTGTTACTGACGAAAAAAGAGTTTGTAATGTTTGTAAAGTCAGGTTAGCCATCTCCTGCCTTAACGTTAAACAAAAAGTAAAATTAAAGGCTCATTTCTTTGGATATTTGCATTTGACACTTAATAGTATTCAATAGTTACTTGTGCAACATCTTAATAGCTTTAAGTCTTCCAATCCATGAACATGGGCCACCTTTTTTTTTTTTTTTTAAAGAGAGAGTGAGAGAGGGGAGAGAGAGAGAGAGAGAGAGAGAGAGAGAGAGAGAGAGAGAGAGAGAGAGAATTTTTAATATTTATTTTTTAGTTCTCAGCGGACACAACATCTTTGTTGGTATGTGGTGCTGAGGATCGAACCCGGGCCGCACGCATGCCAGGTGAGCACGCTACCGCTTGAGCCACATCCCCAGCCCCTACATGGGCCATCTTTGCATTTATTTAGATTTTATTTAATTACTTTTAACAGCATTTATATATATATATATATATTTTAGTTTTATGTGGACACAATATTTTACATTTATGTGGTGCTAAGGATCGAACCCAGTGCCTCGTGCGTGCTAGGCAAGTACCACTGAGCCACGGCCGCATCCCAGCATTTATATTTTTTAATCTTTTAATTTTTTTGTCAGTTAGAAGTTGGTTGATTGCTGATTCTCACTAGGAAGATGGTAGCATATCTATAAGAGTTTCTTTCTCAGATATAGTCTTATAAATTTTACGTTCAAAGGGAAAAAGCAATACAATATTTTTATTAGTATGAAAATTGGTTTTCCTAGTCATGATCTTATAGGGTCCTGAATAAGGTCAAAAGGAACTTGGGGCCGGGGCTGCAGCTCAGTGGTAGAGCACTGGCCTAGCATGTGTGAGGCGCTAGGTTTGATTCTTGGCACCACATATAAGTGAATAAATAAAGATCCATCAAGAACTAAAAAGAAACTTGCCCGGCTTTCAGATTCTTGGGTGATTCCATTGACCTTGGCATGTTCAGTGGGTCACAGTGAGATGAGTTGGCCTGATGCTGTATTTGATTAAATAAAAAAAGAAAAAGTTTCTGAAAGAAGTCATTGTTGAGTTGTTCAGTGTTGCAACATCTTCTCTAACTCCGTCTCCCACCTTCCTGGTCATATCGCAGTCTACGTCGTGTAATCATTGAGGACAAAATACTTCAAGCACTGGACTTGGTGAAGCCCTGTCCTTCGCATTCCCCGGGTTAGTCATAACCTTCAAACGTTCAACTTGCCTGCACGTGCCCTGCCACCCACTGCCATTAGATTCAACAACATGCTGCGGAGGGTGCTCGGAGTCAGCTGGAACATTCGGGTGCTAACCATCTCAGCGCTTTCTGTCTCTTAAATAGAGGCTGCTATATCCAGCCCCAGGACAGTGAGTCTAGATCTCTTTTGCCACATAATGTGTCAAAACGAGGAAACAGAGCTGTTATTCGGTCAGGCCTGTTAGGCTGGGAGAACAAAACCGCAGGTCTTTGGGAGCCCAGGCAGGAGCTGGTGAGGGACCTGGTCCTCTGACTGCATGCCTCTGGAGTTTGTTTATTGACCTTGGGAGGTTGCGTAGGCCTCCGACATCAGCAGCTCCTGCAGGATGAGATCCCAAATCTGAAATGCCCGCAACCTGAAACCTGAGCACTGACCTGGTGCTCAAGAGGCTTTGGATTTTGGAACACTGGGGTTTGGGATTTTTCAGATTAGGGCTGTTCAACAGATAGTCTCTGCAATGATCTGAAATAGTCCCAATTCTGAAGCGCTTCTGGTCGGCATCTTAGATAAGAAGTGTTCACCCTGTTTTGAGGATATTCCCTCAATACTCTGAGCACTTTAAAATCTGTCCCCTGGCTTCAGCTTCATAAGAAGTCTGTAAGACGAGTATTACCATGTGTTTCATCATGAAGCCAGCTCGGAGCCACTGTGACCTGAGGGTAAGCGGTGGAGCCAGACTGAGGCCAGAGCAGTCCAGACCCCACCCTCTTGTCATTTTCCTAATCTTGGCTTCATTAGAATTCCCTGGGGCTTTGTCCCCCACCTCCTCGCCCCCCCCCCCAGTACTGGGGATTGAACCCAGAGCACACTACCACTAAGCTGCACCCCAGTCTCTTTAAATTTTATTTGGACACCGGGTCTTGCTAAGTTGCCCAGGTTGGCCTCCAACTTGCCATTCTCCTGCCTCAGCCTCCCAAGTAGCTGGGATTATAGGTGTGCACCACCTCACCCATGCTTTTTTAAAATTAAAAATATTAGTTATAGATGGACACAATACCTTTATTTATTTTTTTATGTAATGCCAGGGATAGAATTCAGTGCTTCACGCATGTTAGGCAAGCGCTCTACTACTGAGCTACAACCTCAGTCCTCTTTATTTAATGGTATGGGGATTGAACCCAGGGGTACTTAACCCCTGAACCCTCCCAACCCTTTTAAATTTTTTATTTTGAGACCCCTCCAAGTTGCTTAGGGCCTCATTAAGTTGCCTCACTAAGTTGCTGAGGTTGGCTTTGAACTTGCGATCCTCCTGCCTTGGCCTGCCAAGCCCATTCCCCCCACCTTTTTTTAACATGTTATTTTTTGGTTGTAGGTAGAGAATGCCTATTTTATTTTTATGTGGTGCTGAGGATTGAACCCAGTGCCTCATGTGTTCTAGGTGAGCGCTCTACCTCTGAGCTACAACCCTAACCCTAACCCCACAGCCGTTCATTCTTGATAGGTATTTAGCTAAAAAGGACCCAGGCGTCCTGTTTCTTGCTCTGCTATATACAGAATGAGCCATCCTGGTCATGAATGGCCCTGACACAGGACAGTGGTTGGTAGAGGGGAGGGACTAGCTGCAGCATTGCCGTTGGCACAGAAGTGAGAGGGGCCAGCGGGTGACTGGGTGGGTGGGAAGGAGCAGGAGGTGTCAGGATGAGTCAGGAGGAAGGCCACTGAAAACCTCTTTACAATAAATCTCTTCACTTTAGAGAAGCTCCTGCCATTAAAAATACTTTTCTCTGAGGCATACTAGACACTTGTCATTTATAATTTATCATCCGTGACCAATTGGGAGGTTGATGACACATAGCAGTTTGGATTTTGCTAAGGTGAACAGTTTTACAGTATGTGTGGACTGGGAGGCTGGGGTGTAGAGGGAAGCTCTTGCTTCCAAGAGAGCCCAGGCAGGGGTCCAACCCTTTGATCTCACTGCAGCTTTGCTGTATAAAAAGTGTTTTTCACAAAAGTCTAAAATGCCATATTTTTCAATTTTACAGAAATAGAGTTGACCTCAGTCTTAATCTGCTTTATATTGCTGTAACAGAATACCAGAGACAGGGAAATTTATAAAGAACAGATGTCTGAGGTCCTATATTCCAAGTGGTCTAGTCTGTTGGTGATGCTATCTATTGAGTGTTTTAATTGGCTTATGGTTTCTTTCTAGTCAAGGATTTGGGTTTTTTTCCCCCCAGTATCTCTGCCTCTTTCTTGAAGTAATCTCTTACAACTTGTATTTGCTGTCTTATCTCTTTGTTGGTGTGATCTATGGTCGCCTGTATTTGCTGTCTTATCTCTTCGTTGGAGTGATTGATTTTTGCCTGTATCTGCTCCCTTAGGTTGTTCTGTAATTCCCAGGTCATTTTAGCTGTGGATGTTCTGAACTCCTCTGACATTTCACCTACTGCGCTCTCTATGGATCCTGTTGTTGTAGTATCTTGGTTTGTTTGGGGCACTTTCCTCCCTTGTTTTTTCATGATGTCTCTGTGTCTTCCTCTCTTGCAGTGCAGATCCGGGGTATGACAGCTTCTGCCCTATTGTCTTACAGTGTCCCTATAGGTTATCCATACCTCACCTTTAAGGGAGAGATCAATATCACAGCACTCAGTGCACCCAGCGTGCAGCCATAAGTCAGTCAGCTTCTGTTTCCACATCTACAGTTTTGTCACTATCATCAGAAGTGATGAGTTCGGTTGTCTTCCACCATATAGTCAATAGGTCTGCATAATGGTCTAGAGTTTCTGATGGGGGAAGGGGGACCTGGGGGCTTGGCTGACATGTTTATGAGGCAGGATGTGAGAATATGGAGGTGTTGGATTATATGACTAGTGAGAGGGTGATCTAAGAAGCTGGCTGTTAGTAGGAGAAACAAGAGAGGCCACCCCATGCAAGACTCCCTGTCACCTCAGCAACAGGTAACTGTTAGCACCCCTAGTAGAGACACCTCTGGGGCAGCCAGGCCACAGGGGCCTTGGTGACGTCTTACCAGGTCCTTATTGTTGTCCCTTGATAGAAGCAGTGATATCCCAGTTTCATGGTGGTGGCAGCCTTAAGCTTGTTGGGCTGTGGAGCCAGGCTTTGGTGAGTAAGGAACCCAGCAGGGGGTGGCTCCCCGCATGGGCACAGGGTGGCTCTCTCTCCAGATCTCCAGGCGCAGGGCGGGTGGGCTCTCCTTTGGATCTGCGGGCCGCGGTGACGTCTGTAATTTATGATGAAGAGTCTGACTAATGAAGGAGTGAGAGTTTTGTGCTGTCACGCCATTCCCAAGCTCGGGAGGTTTAGGGATAGAGGTTTTGCAAATGCCAAGGCCTCCTGTATCCTTTCAAGCACTGAGGGGTTCCGTTTTGGGTCTAATTTGACTGGATTTTCTTTGTGTATAGCTGTTGGTTATGTGGTAAGAAACTTTGCTAAGTATTTGATCAAACCTTCTTTGATAATTAAAATTATCCCACAGTCACTAAGGAGCTAAGGAAAGAAATGGTGATGATCTGAACAACGCTGGCTGAGTGTCCCGGATGACTAGAACCGTCGTCATCAGCTAAGTGTGGCTGGCCACCAGGCGTGTCTTCACCACCCATCTTCCTCGCCCTGGCACCTTGGACAGCTCCACAGGCCTTCCTGGCTGTGAGGTGGCAGGGTGGCATCTTCAACAGTTGGGAAATTTCTAAAAATCATAGTACTTTATTTTTTGTGATGCTGAGGACTAAACCTAGGCCCTTGTACAAAGTACCCCACCTCTGGGGTCCAAAGTTTTGTAATATTTTGATCTCATTGTTTTTTTCCCCTTAATGGTGCTAGAGACCAAATCCAGGGTCTTGCTCCTGCTAGGCAGGTGCTCTCCTGCAGAGCACACCCCACCCCTAGGGCTGTGACTCTTTGCTTTTGGTACCAGGGATTGAACCCGGGGGTTGGGGGGTGGGATGGGGGTTAACCTCTGAGCCACATCCCCATCCCTTTATTTTGTTTTTTATTTTGAGACAGGGTCTCACTAAGTCCTTAGGGCCTTGCTAGGTTGCTGAGGCTGGCTTTTTTTTTATATTTATATTTTAGTTTTAGGTGGACACAATATCTTTATCTATATTTATGTGGTGCTGAGGATTGAACCCCGTGCCTCATGCGCTAAGTGAGCACTTTACCACTGAGCCACAACCCCAGCCCCACTGAGGCTGGCTTTGAACTTGAGATCCTCCTGCCTCGGCCTCTTGAGCCTGTGGGAGGCTGTGACATTCTGTCCATCTGAGCTTCTGTTCTTTATCCTCCAGGGTTTCTGGACTACATAAGAAATGTGGTTTGGCTTTGTTGTTAGTGCATACATCTTTCATGTTTTTTGGTGCATAAGAGTCATCTACACTTTTTTGGTGCATAAGAGTCATCTACACTTGTTAGGGGAAAAAAAGAAGTTGGAAAGCAAATCCGAGTGATCCGAGTGTGGAGACCAGGAGGAGCCACCACCCCTTATCTCATAGCTCGGAGGTGGCAGCATTCACATGGGACACATTTCCCTGGTGTTTCTCGGGTGTCCAAGCTTGACCTGGCAGTGAGCCAGGCTTTGACCTCTGGGGCTTTGCTTCTCCCTGGTAGAAGTTACCTAATCGACTTTCTGTGTGCTTTCTGACTCCTGGGAGAGTAACGGTCAGCCGCTGGAGGATTCTGGTAACTGGTGGGGGGAGCAGCACAGGATTGTCCTGGCAAGAGGCCAGTGGGCTCCAGGTGCTGGCTCAAGCAGAGGCACCTGTCGGCTGGGCAGGGCCGAGAAGCAAGGCCTTCCTGGGCTTGGTGGCAGCTCAGGGCCGGGCACAGAAGCAGTGCAGTCTCGGCTCTCATTTTGTGGACCTCACAGAGCATCCTGAGCTGGAAGCACACGCCTGGCCCCTGGCAAGCCCCGTGGAAGCGCTTCCTCTCCGCCTCCCAGGCCCTGGGGGAGGCTTCAGAGCCTCCTCTTGCCTCCACTGGAGCTGGAAGGCGGTCCAGGGCTCACAGAGAAGGTCTGCTTCACACACACGGGTCTCCTCCTCTCCTGCCCCGTCCATGCCTTTTCACCCTTCCTTGCCCATTTTCTGGGCTAAGAACACAATACCACCGACTGGAGGAATTAGGGGCTCTGTCTGGCCCAGTGCAGGGCCACTTCTGCCTTCTTGCAGGCAGTGTGCTGAGGTGCAGGGCATCACAAGGGCAAGGAGCCCTGCTGACTTTCCCGAGATGGGTCCACTTGGGAGGGCACTGCCCTGCGCGCCCAGGCTCACCGCTGATCACAGTGGGGATGGAGTTTAACGTGGACTCTGGAGGGGAAGCGGGTTCCATCCCTGGCAGCCTCCTTCAGCCTGCTCCAGGTAATCCGAGTTTGGAGCTCTGTGTGTGAGTGATTTAAATTTTTTTTGTAGTTCTGGGGATTGAGCCCAGAGCCTCGAGCATGGGTTAGAGCAAGTGCTCTACCACTGAATCACATCCCCAGTCCTTTTATTTTATTTTAATTGATTTTTGAGACAGGGTCTTGGTGAGTTGCCCAGGCTGGCCTCCAGCTTGCCGCCTCCTGCCTCAGCCTCCCCAGTTGCTGAGATGACAGGTGGGCACTGCCATGCCTGCTACTTATAAATATCAAGGCACACAAATATGTTCTTGTTTTCCCCTCTTTGTAAATGAAAGAATTATCATACACATTTTCTGCATCTTGGCTTTTTCCACTTTAATACGTTGTAGCGGTTTTTAAAACGTGTCTAGGTTGCGCATTTCCGCATGTGTTTATACCTTCAGGGTGCCCCGTGGTGAATGTGTAGGGTGATGTGTTCAACCAGCCCTGTCCCAGGGTGAGGGAGTCAGGCCGCCGTGAGTAACCTGAGTGCACGATGTTTGATGTTTCTGGGGTACGGTGGCGGGATAAATGCCCAGAGGTTAAGTCACTGGGTCCAGGGGAGAGCTCTTTGCTCCTTGGCCTCTGGCTGGGTTCCTCTGGTTCCTCTGCAGGGTGCTGCAGTCCGTCCTGTCCCAGCGCCCTGCTGCCCGGGGCCGTGCGCTTTTCCTGCTTCTCCAGCCAGCCTGGGGCCTCCAGCCGAGGGCGCGCAGGCCATGGTTCTCCTGCTTCTGCGGTGATGATTTCTGTGACACTGCTCGCTGGGGGCACAGACACTTTTGTTTTCGCTGTGACTGGGGCCAGGAGGCCAAGTGGGCTTGACAGAAAGGAGCCTAGCGGGACGGCGGTCCGACCTGTCAGTCACTCGAGGTCCTGCAGCTCAGCGCCGCCCTGGGACCCTAAGTGCCCGCTGGAGGCCAGCTCCTCATTCTTGGCTTGCTGTCCCCAGGAGAAGTTTGTGAAATGCACGCCCCTCACACAGTTTAGGATCCACGTTTAAAACCTGGAGGTTTCAGTAGTTGTGATACATCTTACAGAATATTATCAATATTGACTAAAAAGGCTGTTGAATTGCAGATGCGAGGTTCCTTTTTTTAGTGCACACGTATAAGTATATACTCACACATATCATGTGTATATGCAACAGTATACATATACAACAATATACCTTTTCTTGGTGTTTTAATTTTATATATATGTATACATACACATCAAGCCCTTACACAAACACACATGCACTATACATGTTTCCCCAATTTTTATTGTTAAAATACACCTAACATAGTTTGTCATCTTAACTACTTTTATTTTTTTAATTTTTAAAATTTTTTTTAGTTTTAGTTGGACACAATATCTTTATTTTGCTTTTATGTGGTGCTGAGAATCAAACCCAGTGCCTCACGCATGCTAGGCATGTGCGCTACCACTTCAGCCACATCCCCAGCCCCTTAACTACTTTTAAATGTATAGTTCACTAATATCAGACCAAAATGTGCAACTGTCACCACTTTCTTATTCTTTTTTTTTTTTTTTTTGCTACCAGGGATTGAACCCAGGGGCACTTAACCACTGAGCCACATCCCCAGCCCTTTTTTATATTTCATTTAGAGACAGGGTCTTGCTGAGTTGCTAAGTACCTCACTAATCTGCTGAGGCTAGCTTTGAACTTGTGATCCTCCTCCTCAGCCTCCTGAGCTTCTGGGGTGAGCCATGTGACTCCGGTTCTGCTTCTTGATGATGGTGCGAGGAGCCCTGATTGCATAAAGGGTGAATAGCAGTCGCTGAGGTTTCCCCGTGGTTGAGAGAGTCCCCCAAGGGTCCTGTGTTGGAAGCTTGGTCTCTAGAGTGGTGGTGGGAAAGGTGAGAGGATCCCTTAAGAGGTGGGTCCTCCAGGGAGGTCATCAAGTCACGGGGGGCGTCACCCTTGAAGAGATTAATGCTGGTTCCTCGAGTGAGTTATCTGGAGCTCCCTGAATCTCTCTGGCTTTGGTGATGTGCCTCTGTCACATGCACTCCTGCTGGATGCCACCTGTGGGGCTGGAGCCAGAGGCCTCACCAGGGCCTGAACTGATGGCGTTGGCTGAGGTGGGGCTTTCATTCCTGGAACTCGGAGCCGAATACACCCCTTTCTCTATACTTACGTGTGGTGTATAGTGTGTAATTATAAGAAGAATAATATGACAATTATGATTTAATGCAGTAATATAGGTAAGCTTTAGATTATGATTTCCATCCTATTTTAATGGTCCTGTGTCACTTTGATTGACATGTTAGAATTGGATACTGGGACTTACTGCGTTAATGCATCATCAGCTTGAAACTTCACCGGGTCACCTTAATCTGGGTGACAGCAGAGCATTGGGAACCTCCTGAGTTGCGGGTTTGCTCCTCTCAGTCCTTCTGTCTCTTGTTGCCTCAGCACCCACAGATGGGGTGTGGGCCATGAGATGAGCCATTTTAAGATTAGGCTGGGTGTGGGGTGTGCTCCCCTTCTGTGAAGGTCAGTCACAGGCCAGTCTCAGGCAGGTCAGAGGACGGGGAGAGCTCGCGCTGAGCATCTGCAGGTCGCGGGCTCCCCAGCTTGTGGTGCCCTGCCTGACTGGCAAGTGCCCAGTTTGAAGACCATGCTTCTTTGAAACTCCTCATCTCTCCCACCTTGCCAGACCGCGTTCCCACATCTCCCCTCAGCAGGGCAGTTCTGGACAGGCTGTGGTTGTCTCTCTGTCCTCTCTGTCACAGGGCTGCTTGGTCTCTGGCTCCTCCCGACTCCTGAACATGCAGGCTCAGCCTGCGGCTCTCAGTGGACAGGGGTAGCCAAGGGACCCTGGGGAAGTAGGGAGACAGTGAATGAGGGAATATTGCTCGCTCCTTGTCCTTTTAAAATTCCCCTGGGCCCTGGTCCGGTGACACCTTCTCCAGACTTGACAGAATGACCGTTGGTGACAAAGCACTGGACGGGCCGTTGATGAGAGAATGGGCAAAGAGAGACGGACGAGGCAGGATTTGGCTGGGTGGCTTAGTCTCTGGGCTGCCACATCAGAAGATCACAGCCTGGGTGCCCCGAGAGCAGAATTTATTGGGTGGAGATGTACTCCGTGGTGGAGCACTGCCTAGCACGCGGGAGACCCCAGGTTCTGTCCCCAGTGCTGCAAAAACAAAGGACCAGAATTTATTTCCTCACAGCTCTGAAGACTGGCAGTCCGAGGTCAGGGTGGCTGCACGGGGTTCTGTTGAGTCCTCTTCCTGGCTTGCTGTACCCTTCTTACTGTGTGCTCGTGTGACCTCTGGTGTGTTCATGGAGGGGGAGATGCTATCCCCCTTTTTATAAAGCCATCAGTGACCAGTTCTGTTGGACTAGTACCCAGCCTGTGACCTCATATACCCTTTTAACTGCTGTTTAGTAATCCCTAGCTATAGTCATGTTGGGGTTGGGATTTCAACATATGATTTTTTTTTTTTTTGGTACTGGCAATTAACCCCAGGGGCACTTAAACACTGAGCCACATCCCCAGCTCTTTTTTATATTTTATTCAAAGACAGGGTCTCATTGAGTTGCTTAGGACCTCACTGAGTTGCTGAGGCTGGCTTTGAACTTACAATCCTCCTGAGCCATCAGGATCATCGGCATGTGCTACCTCACCTGGCTTAATATATGAATTTTGAGGGACAAAATTGAGTTCACAGCAGGGGGAGTCAGATAGGAGGGCTCTAACTGGTGCTGCCACGCTGTGGCTGTAACCCTGAGGAACATGTCACTTGATGGTCTTTCTGGGTTTCAGGGTGGCATTTGTGCCTGGGGCAGTGGTGACCCCATCCATGGTAGAACAAGACACCATCCCGAGTTGAGTGGCATCCTGCCTTTCCTTCACTGTGTTGTTTACTCTGACAGAAATGGAAACCAGTGCATTTAAAAATATTTTTAAACTAATAAACGTTGACAGAGCATCGGGAGTAGAAGGCCTTAGCAGGAAACCATCAGTTTTCCAGAGAACCCTTTGGGTAAGTAGGGTTTAGCAGAGAAGCAGCCCAAAGGCATGATGGAAAGGGAAGAATCGGCGGAGAGACTAAGGGAGGCAAGGATTCGAGTTCCAGTCTGGTGACGGATGGCTCAGCGGCAGTGGGCAGGAGGGGACAGTGATCTGTGGAAGAGAAGTGAGCGTCTCATCTGTCACATCTCCCACCGTGGTTGCTTGTGAGGGGGATGTCCTTTTTCTTGTTGTTCTTTCTTTTTGTTCTTTTTTGCCTTTGGCGTGAACAAGTCTATGAGGTGATTTTTTTTTCCCTCCAGATGCAGAACGAGTGGTGGCCAACTGCTCTGGGGTTTGCAGGTCTACACATTATATTTTTCAATGATTCTTTAACTGCAGAACTCAGGTTTCAACATACTCTTCCTCTCGGGGGTTTGGTGACATCCATCCGTCTGCCAGCAGCCAGGACTGTGGATGAAGGTTGTTGCAGCTTAATTCTTTCTCCTTTTTGTGTGCGTTTCTGTCCCCTCACTGGAAACTCGCCACATTTCTTGGCGTTCTGAAATGTCACAAATGTAACTATGTTGGGTCTTTTTTTCAGTCACTCTGCACAGCAGCAGTTGAGCACTTTTTATTTATTTATTTTTATTCTGATTTGTTATGACCGCAGAATGCATTACAATTCATTACACACCTAGAGCAGTTTTCCATGTTTCTGGTTGTACACAACGTATGCCCTACCACTCGTGTCTACGTACCACACGTCCCCAGGTAGTGATGTCCATCTCATTCCACCATCTTTTCCACCCCCTGCCCCCTCCCATCCCCTCCCACCCCTTTGCCCATCTAGAGTTTGTCTGATCCTCCCATGCTCCCCACACAACCCCACTATGTGGTTGAGAGCTTTTAATCTGAAGACTTGGTTCTCTCATTAGCTGAGGTACATTTTTGTACATATTTAGATGAAAATGCACATGGGTGTACGTGTCAGCTTTTTATTCCTGACAAAATGCCCGAGACGAGCAACTCACAGGAGGAGAGGTTGATTTTGGTCTGTGGTTTCAGGCCGTGGTGTGGCATCATGGCAGGGAGCATGTGGTGGGGCAGAGTGGCTCCCCTCATGGCGGCTGGGAGACAGAATGAGAATGTGAGAAGGGCCTGGGACCAGATGTACCCTTCAGGACACCCCAGTGACCTATTTCCTCCACCAGGCCCCATCTCCTAGAGTCTCCACCACCTCCCAATAGTCCATTCAGTTATTGACCCATAGTGGATTAATCCACTGATGAGATCAGCCCTCATGATCTGATGATCTGATCACTTTGCAAAAGCCCCACCTCTGGATGCTGCTGCCTTCAACACATGCCTCTGCCTTTGGGTGACATTCAGATTCCAGCTTATAACCACACACGCTCACACACACACACACACACACACTCTCTCTCTCCCCCTCTCTCTCTCTTTTTCTTTCTCTCTCTCTCTAAAATCAAGACAGGGTCTCACTATGTTGCCGAGGATGGTCATCCTCCTTCTCCATCCTCCCTAGTAGCTGGGACTACAGGCATGTGTCACTTTGCCGGGCCCCATATTTTTGAAGATTTCCCCACCTTCCTTTCCCCCCTTTTGAGATCCCTGTTACAGGGCTGGACAACCTGGACTAGCCCAGAGCCTTATCTGTAATTCATTATATTTCCATATTTTGTCTGTTTGCTCTTTGTTCTGAAAGCTTTCCTTTCTGTCCAGATCATACAGTGTACATTCTAATAAAGTCCCCCTTCTGTTGGATGTCCCCCTCTGTAAGCACGCCTCAATCGCCAAGCACTTATTGGCGTTCTTTTCTGGATTATTTTCCATGGGTAGTGGAGGGCAAAGCCAGACGTGTTCCACGGGGAGCGCTCAGAACGCTGCCTTTCAGAGTCACCATGATGGCCAGGTGCCCTCCTGTACTTCCTGTCCATTGCCACCCTATTGAACCTTCCGGGACTTCTCTCCAGACCTGGCCTTCTCTGTGTGTGTGGGTCAGGGTCTCCTCGGCTTGCTTCTTATTTTTGTACTGCTATTATTATTTCATTCTTTCCCCAAGTACCTTTTCATCATTCTGTTGGGTCTTGAATGAGGGGGCTTGTGCTCAGTTCGTAGTTCACATGGGAGTCTGGGAGGCTCTTTCTTAAAGTTGTATTCCAGTTCTCTCCTTCGCCGTCTGCTCTCTGGCTTATCTCCTTAGCTGGCAATGGGTCCCCACAGTCGAGCCTCCTGGGCACTTCCCCCAACAGGCTGGACCCCAGATACTCTGGGACTGCGGGATGAGAGGATACGGTAGGATTAGTGAGCTCCTCTAGGGCTCACCTGTGTCTTGTTCAGGAGCACTTGTCCCCACACATGAGTGGGCAAGGAAGAGTGCGATGGGGTTGAGACAACTCTGAATATAGGAGGGATAGCTGGGGATTTGTAGCCTGTGGGCAGGTCCGAGGGTCAGAGAATGGATAACTAAGAAGAACTCGGTGAGGTAACAAGTTGGGGGTCTCTGCTAAACTTCCTTGGCAGAAGCCTTTCCTGAGCTCCCTCAGCAGGCTAAGGCAGCTGAGAAGGAGGACGAGGCTGTAGGAGGCTCAGAGGCTGCATGAAGCTGGGTGAGGAAGGAGTCCTGGCCCCTAAGCCTGAGCTGCACCCAGACCCTGGACACTGTGTCTTGATTGTGTCTGTGAGGGTGTTTCTGGAGGAGATCAGCATTTCATTCAGTGGACTCCACAGTGAGGATTGGCATCATACGACCCACTGAGGGGCTGAGTGGAACAAAGGTTGGAGGAAAGAGGAGCTTGTGCCCTTTCTGCTTCCTGTCTGCCAACTTTAGCTGGGGCGGGTCTCCTCATTTCTCTGGCCATCAGACTTGGATTTACTCACTGGCTCCCTTGGTTCCCAGGCCTTTGTAGGGGACCTGAGCTATACCACCAGCTCTCCTGGGCAGATCAGAAGACTTGGCCTCCACAGTCACATAAGTCAATTCTATCTCTAATTCATGGTGTGTCTGCAAGGGTGTTTCTGGATGAGATTAGCTCACTCACGCACATTCTCTCTCTCTCTCTTTCCTCCCGTTCTGATTTGGTTTCTCTGGAAAACCCTGACTGATAAGATTTTGGGAGTGGTTCTAGAAGAATATAGTTTTAAGGATGAATTTTCTTAATTGGTTCTAGAGTTTCTAGAATTCCCTGATATAATTATATTAAAATATGCTAATGACTATTTCTAGAGAGTCCGTAGCACAGACCTCTTATAAAGATACACAAAACACTGAATTGGGTACTCCTAATCAACCTCTCATAAGAAACAAGGAGCTGAGTAACGTATGATAACTTTTAAACGCCTCAAGATTACTCACAAATACAATCATGTCGGTCGACAAGGAGAATGAAGAAAGACATGGGCTCAAGGATTCAAATTTCTAGCTCAAGCACCTCATAAATGACCTAAAAGAAAAACTTCTGTGTGTGCCCTGAGGAGAGCCTTACCGTCTACAGCCAAAGGGCTGAAATTGCTGAAAATCCATCGCAGAGCCTCCTGTAAGTGGCCGAATCGCAGGCAAGTTCAACTCCCAGAGCATCTGTTGTTAACTGAGGACATGGGCTAGGAAAGGATGGGATGGGGGAAGTTGGGATGGGGACTTATGGGAAGACTGAAGAAGCTGGGGGCATGGAGCCCCAGGGATCTGAAGTCTTGTTGACCACAGGAACAGGTCTCGCACCCTCAGTGGGTCTGGCTCCCCGCCCCCAGTGCTGTAGTTCCTTCCACCTCAGGGTGTTAGCCCACATTTCCTGAAGAACCTCCAGTGGTCTCCTTAAGTCTAGCTGCCTTACAGGACAGTGCTGATTCCCCCCAGGGCCCCCTTCCACAGACCTCTGCTTTTCCAGCAGGCCCTGAGGTGAGCTCTAGCATGTGGCCCACGAGGAGGGCACTGCATCTCAACAGAACCCTGCGAGGCCTCTGATTCATTCATACAGATATTTAGGGAACATATGAGGGACGGATTCTAAGGGTGTGGGATATTGGTGGGAGGAAGATAAAGTAAGGCTGGGGCTGGGGCTCAGTGGTAGAGCACTTGCCTCCCATGTGCGAGGCACCAAGTTCCTCAGTACCATATAAAAATAAATAAAATAAAGGTATTGTGTCCATCTACAGCTAAGTATTAGAACATATAGAGTAAGAGCAGGCTGGGCTTCCCAGAGCAGGTCACGAAGCACAGGGTTAGTACTTAAAGCTGTAGCTCAAGCAGTTAGAAAGGACTCTTGCCGGGTTGGCTGAAACCTGGACCGAAGGGTGGCCCACCGGGAGCTACTGGGACGCATGCGACTTGGTTTAGAGTAGAGGAAGGGATGCAGAAGCTCAGGGGGTCTCTGATGAGAGCGTGAGTTTGAGAGGGACTCGGCCGCTTTGGGAGGGTCTGGAGGACACACTTTCACAGAGCCGCGAGGGAGCCCGGCATCCTCGGAGAGCTCTGTGGTGGCTCTGTCTGCATTCCAGCCCCCGCAGTGGGAGCTGCCGTCAGTGACCTGGGACACCTAAATGCAGTGGGAGGCATTGGATCCCAGGGTGCCACAGGGACTGAGCGGCCTCTTGTTACCATGATGCAGAGGGGTTTAGGAGACGCTGAGTTCACATTAGATGTGCTGAATGTAAAAAACTGCAACATGTTGGTAGAAGGGCCCAGAAAGCAACTGGGCTCAGAGAAGAGCCAGGGATAGAGACTTAAAGTTGAAAATCGTTGGTGTGGACTTGTTTATGTTAAAACAAGGAACAGAAGCAGCCTTTGGGTGGCGGAGTTCTCCTAGAGAAAAGGAAATGAGGAAAGCTGGGGTCTAGGACAGAGCCGGAGATACCAACACTGAAGGGCAGAGGGAGGGGGAGAGACACTGCTTCTCCGAGTGCAGGGTCTTAAGGGTCACCTGGGGAGCGCATCAGAACACAGGTTCTTGGAGCCCCACCCTCAGAGATGGGATGGGGAGCCTTGGGGGGGAGGAAGCAGGCTTTGGTGAGCAGAGGAGAGAGCTGTCTTGGTGCCGTGCTTGGACTGTTCTGCCAGGGAGTGGCACCCCAGGGGGCTGGGCTATCCTGCATTACAGAATGCAGGTGCTGCTGGTTGGCAGACTGCCCCTTTGGGGAGCACTGGGGGCCTCTTGGCTCTGCTGCCGAGGGAAGGAAGAGGAGGGCATTTGAGGGCAGTGGAGGCTTCCAGGCATGTAAAGAAACTTGTGTGTGTTTATGGGCTGTTTAAGGGGAAGGAGGCTGGAGAGAGGAACGTCCAAGATCCTGGAAGGAATGGGGATACGTAATAGAGAAAGCTGGTGGAGAAAGAATAGGGACGGAGAAAACGGAGACGGAGCATGAGACACAGCCACAGTGAGAGTACCAAAAGGCCATGGCGTCCACCTTAAAAAACCAAAGGCCCTTTGGTGGCCATGAGTTCTGGTCGCTTCCCCTTCTTTTGTGATTTTCTAAAGATGCCCTAAATCCTTGGAGCGGCTGTTGACTGTCCTGGCCCTCCCACTGGCCAGCATCCTCCTGGAGCTGCAGAGCCACAGAGGTGACGCGCCACAGATGAATGAGCAGTAACGAACAGGTTTTCAGCAGCACGAGGCATTTCAAGGATAAAGGAAAATTTCAAACAGCCTTTGATCATTATTGCTAGAAATCGTGTTTCTGCCCTCTTGGTGCTGGCACGGCTGGCAGGCTGTTTGACAGCTCCCCAGGATGTCGCTCCCTGGCAGAGCAGTCAAAGTACAGCACAAAGACACAGCTCTCCTCTGCTCAGCAAAGCCTGCTTCCTCGCAGCCTCAGAGCCCTCTGACAAACTAGAAAAGCTTCAAACATCTCTTTGTATGGTTACAGAAAACAACAACCCCAAGAATAGCTGTGAGCAGCTCTGTGCCTGTGTGTCACACTCTGAGTTCAAGACCACAGGAGTCGAGGGGGGCTTGTGCAGGCGTCCAGAGGCTAGGACAGTGCTGTTGGATTCTGAGGGGACCTTCATGTCCTTTTCTCTTCCCTAGAGATGGATGGTCACAGGAGTCAGACAAGGATTAAAATAGCTTTGTTGCTACTGAAGCTCCTCTGGAGGAGGTGGTTTGGACCCAAGACCAAAACAGGCATCTCGTTTCTTCTTCCATGAATGGAATTTTCCCCTGAGACATCGGTTTCTTGTTGACATTAGGCAAAGTGTCTGGAGACTGCTGTACCTGCTACCAGATGGAGGAGAGAAGAATGGGCAGACATCTCCCTAAGAGGAATTGAAAGCAGACTGGGAAGAGAGTACACAGTGACTCTGTACCTGGTCTCATCCACTATAGAAATAATCCTTCCCCGAGGAAGAGCAAGTAAGCAGGATTGTTAGTCTGTTACTATAACAAAATACCTGACACAATTAACTTATAAAGAGAGAAAAGCTTACTTTGGCTCACAGTGTTAAAGGTTCCATCCTTGATCGCCCGGACCTGTTGCTTAGGGCCTTTGGTAGGCGTGTCAGATGCAACGGCAGGGAGCAAATGGCCAGGCTACAAAAGAAAGAGGAAAGTCCTTTGGGGACTTTCCCCAATGACTTAAGGGGTTCCCACAAGGCCCCTCGTAAAGGTCCATAGTACCTCCCAATAGTGCCATTCTGGGGACCAAACCTTTAACACATAGGACACTCTACACCCAAACTGTAGCGCAGAGTGCTCAGGGAAAAGTGAGTACCATGGAGGGACTTTCCTTGGTTCTTGAGGAGAACGAGCCCGGGCAGAAGGGCCCGGCATGTAGTTCAGTTGTTTTTGCTTGTTTTCCGTTTTGGAGGTCTCCTCCGCTCTCCTTGATGTGCTTTCAGTTTCCCCTCCCCACTATAAGTGTCTACAAGGGCACAGCCAGGGGGCTGGGGTTGTGGCTCAGTGGTAGAGCGCCCGTCTAGCACGTGCGAGACCCTCGGTTCAATCCTCAGCACCACATAAAAATATGTGAATAAAATAAAGGTATTGTGCCCAACTACAACTAAAATTTAATATTAAAAAAAAAACACAGCAGAGAAATACTGCCTTTCCCCCACTGCTTTTTGAAAAGCTGGGTTCTCCCTGGGCTGCCCAGGCTGGGCTCAAATGGTTCTCCTGCCTCGGCTGCCCTCGTAGCTGGCACTACAGGTGCACACAGCCATGCTTGGGTTCCCCCATTCCTTTTGTACCTCCAGCTCAATTAAGATGTAATCGACAAATGAAAATTGTATCTAGTGACAGTGCATAACATGATATTTCGAGGTGTGGGTGTGTATGTGTGTGTATATATACATACACACACACACACACACACACACACATATCCTGAAACGATTAAATCAAGCTAGTTAAGGATGAGATGGAGATATTTGTTTATTTGTGTAACAATTTTCTTTTTCCTTTCTTTCTGTACTGGGATTGAACCCAAGGTTTTGTGCATGTGTTCTACACTGACTTATATTCCTAGTTCAGCAATTTTCAAATATGTAATAGTCTTTAAAAATTTTTTTTGTAGTTGTAGATGGACAGCATGCTTTAATTTATTTTTATGCGGTGTTAAGGATCCAACCCAGTGCCTCATATGTGCTAGGCAAGCGCTCTGCCACTGAGCTATAGCCGTAGCCCCTGTGATACCTTCTTCACTATAGTTGCTGTGCTACACAGTAGATCTGGATTAGTTCATGCTCACTGCGACCTTGTGCCTTTTGCCATCTCCGCATCCCCACAGCCCCTGGTGTCATTATTCTACTTTCTGCTTCTATGAGTTCGATTTCTTTACATTCCGTATGTACGTGAGATCATGCAGTGTTTGTCTTTCTGTGCCTGGTTTATTTCTCTTAGCATAGTGTCTTTTAAGTTCATTCGTATTGTCACAAATGTCAGGATTTCCTTCTTTTTTAATGTTGAATGGCAGTCCAACATAAAATATATATGAACACTGTTGCAGTATAAATGCATGTGTCTCTGTCTCCATTAGCTGTATCCATTCATCCATCAGTAGCATCCGTATGTGGATGGATTGCTTGGCTAATGTGGACAGTGCTGCAGATTTCATTTCTCTTGCAAAAATACTCAGAAGTGGGATTATTGGATCACATGGTAGTTTTCTGGCTTTAGTTTCTTGAGGAAACTCTACCATTTTCCAATTGGCTGCATCCATTTACATTCTCATGAGTAGTGTACAAGTAAGTGTTCCCTTTTCTCCATGTCCTTACCAACACTTGTGTCTTGTGTTTTGATAATAGCCCTTCTGACAGATATGTGGTAATATCTCATTGTGATTTTAATTTGCATTGAGGATTGGTGATGTGGAGCATTTTTTCATATACCCAATGGCTGTTTGTATGGCTTCTGTTGAGAAATGTCCGTTCAGATCCTTTGCCTCCTTTTAACAGGTTTGTTTTCATGCTACTGAGCTGTTTGAGTTCCTATGCTAGGTCTTGCATATTAGCCCCTCATCAGACATATGGTTTGCATATTGCCTTCCATTCATTGTTGTCTCTTTGTTGATTGTTTCTTTGGCTGTGCAGAAGCTTTTTAATTTGAAACAATCCCATTTGCCTATTGCTGCTTTTGTTTTGTGTATATTCCGGTCATCCAAAAATCATTGCCAGGGCTGGGGATATAACTCAGTTGGTAGGATGCTTATCTGGCATGCACAAGACCCTGGGTTCGATCCTCAGCGCCACAGAAACACACAAAACCAAAAAACATTGCCAACCCATGTCAAGAAACTTTCCCCTATCTTTCCTTTGAATAGTTTTAAAATTTCAGGTCTTGCGTTTAAGTCTTTAATCCATTTTTAGTTTACTTTAATATATGGTATGAGATAAGAGTTGGCTTTTATTCTTTTCCAAGTGGATATTCAGTTTTCTTAATGTCATTTATCAAAGAGGCTCTTCTTTTCCTATGTGTTTTCTCAGCACGTCCAGTGAAGGCTGATCACTGTAAACGCGTGGGCTTATTTCCGGGCCCTCTGTTCCTTTCCATTGCTCCCTATGTCCATCTTTAGGTCAGCACCACGCTATTTTGATGACTGTTGCTTTGTACCATATTTGAAGTTAGGTTGTATAATGTCTCTTGCTTTGTTCTTTTTTTCTCAAGATTGTTTGGCTGTTTGGGATCTTTTGTTGGTTTCATATGAATTTTAGGACTTTTTTTTTCTATTTCTGTGAAAAATATCGTTGGCATTTTGCTAGAGGTGGTGTGACACTTTAGCTACACTGATCCTTCCATTCTGTGGACACAAATGATCTTTCCACTCATTGGTTTCAGTTCCAGTTTCTTTCACAAAGGCTTATAGTTTTCAGAAGGGAAAATTAATTCCAAGAGTGGAAAAAAGGTTCACAAGAGATAGTTTTTGCTCTATTTTTCTTTCTCTGGACACACACAGGGGAGGGGAGAATATTTATTTATCCAAAACCTTTTAAAATTACAAACATCCTGATCCTTTTCCCTTAAATATTTTAGCATGGACTTCTTACGCAGGACATTCTTTTTCCTAACCACAGTGTATTTTTTTATATTTATTTTCTAGTTTTAGGTGGGCACGATATCTTTGTTTTATTTTCATGTAGTGTTGAGGATTGAACCCAGTGCCTCATGCATTCTAGGTGAGCACTCTACACTGAGCCACAATCCCAGCCTCACAATGTAGTTTTTAATTCAGAACATTTAATATTGCTTAACAATAAAGAGATCGTTTTCAAATTTCACCATTTGTTCCTCACATTTTAGGGCATTTTGTCCAAATTGACGTCCAGTCCAGGGTCGTGCGCTGTTTAGTCCAGCTGCCTTCCTGCCTCTTGCTGCCCTCTCCCTTCCTCCTTTCCTTTCTTTTTTCAGGACACTGAATTTCTAGAATGCAGGCCAGTTGTTTGGTAAATGTTCCTCGACTTAGGTTGGTTTGTTTCCTCATGATTAGAAAGCATCATGCTTTTTCTTTTGAAATTATTTCAAATTTACAGAACAGTTGCCAGAATTCCTAGCATTTTGCAACTTTTTTGTAAATTTGAAATCATCCTTAACCAGAGACACCAATTTCTAACATTTTTGCACATGGACAATGGTTTGGTCATTGATCCTCCCTCTCTTCCTTTACATATGAGTATATGGAGAGGGGGTTTTTGTGAAAACCTGAACCAGTCAAGAATAGTGTCGCCCTTTAAGCGGCAGCTTTTGAACTAGTCTTGAGGGATAAAGAAGCTTGCCAGCTGGACAGAGCTTGGATATGGGGAAGGATATGACAGCCAGAGGGATCAGCATGTGAGATTAAGGCAGTGGAAGTGAACGGGCTGGGACAGCCTTAGGTTTTGGAGTAACTAGGCTGGGGAAGAAGGGACCAGAAAGGCAGCTGGAATTGATCACTTATTATGTCAAGGCATTGGGACTTTGTTCCACTGGAAAAAAGAAAATGTTGAAGATTTTCAAAGTTCTCTAGAGGAACAGAATCGACAGAATATACATATGTATGATTACAAAAAAAGCATTTCTTAGACTGGCCCAGAAGCTGGATAGTCCTGCGATGGCCGTCTGCAGGCTGGAGAGCTGCAGGACCAGTAGCGGTGCAGTCCAGGAGCCTGGAGCCTCAGAGGGAGGAGAACCGCGGATGCAGCCCCTTCCAGGACTGAAGGCCTGACAGCTCCCTGGAGAGTTGCTAGAGTCCACTTTGGAAGAGTGAAGGAGCCGGAGTCTGCTGTCCCCCCCATGATGGCAGCAGCAATCAAGAGCTCTCTCAGGAAGACTCTGGCTCCCATCTGCTCCTGCTTCCTTGTTCCTCCACCTTTTTGTTCCACTCCAGGCCCCCAACCTATTAGACTGTACTGCCCACATTTATGGTGGGGTCCCTGGGTCCGCACCTCAGTTTGCTGTCCCTGTCATTCCTAGACACACCCTCATCAACATACCCAGACAACCCAGAGTAACCATTGCAGGGATGGATGTTTTAGACTTATTTTCTAGAAAGATTAACTCTAGGGCAAGTTGGAGAAGAAAGGACAAGAACAGGCCAATCAGGTGGAGACTGCATTGCACCAGCTGGGGTAAGACCCAGAGGAAGCCATGCAGGGGATGTTTGTAATGTGTATGGTCATTTTTCACATAACATCTCATGTAAGTTCCACAAAAACCTGAGGCCACAGATGTTAACTAACTTGGCCAAGAGCAGTCCTAGCAAGCTGATGGCATCATAAGATTAGAATCCAGGCCCACATGATGCTAAAACCCACCCTGAGATACAGTGGGACCATGCAGGACAGAGCAGAATGGAGGGAAGCTGTAGATTCCACTGTCAGGCTCTGATGGCCAGCTGGACATGGTGGGTGAGGGAGACAGGAAGATGACAGCCATTGTCATTGTCATTGGCTTGGACTACTGCCAAGATTGTGACTTCATGAATGAAGAAAACAATTTCTAGAGAAGGAAAAGAAGTGGGGAAGGTAGAGAAAATGGTTGTTTTGTTAACAATCTCTATAAATTTGGTTTGGACAACTGGGTTTGTGCAAGCTGAGGACAAGAGATCCAGTGGGCAGTTTGGCTCAAGGGCTCAGAGGAAAGTCGAGGCTAAAGATAGAGATTTGGGAGCTGGCTTGTGGCTCAGTGGTAGAGCACTTGCCTAGCATGTGTGAGGCACTGGGTTTGCGCCTCAGCATCACATAAAAAATAAATAAATAAAATAAAAAAATTATGTCCAACTTAAAAAAATATTTTTTTAAAAAATAAAACAAAACAAAAAAAAGGACAGAGATTTGGCTGTTCAAGTCATGCTGTTTTCACCCAGAGGTGCTGTGTGAGAGATTGGCTTGCTGGAATACTCAGCACTTGCCTTTAAAGGATGGTGGGAATTAAGATTCTCAGTGAAAGCAAAGAGGGAGAACGGTGAGAGGGCAATGTGGAGTGGGATGTGAGGGGGCAGATTCTTTTCAAGAGGGCACCCACTAGGTCTTCTTTAGTTCTGCAGAAGAGTTCCAAATGAGGCTTATAAAGATTCACTGGAGTTTGTGAATCAGGAAGTCACTGGTACCTTAATGAGAGCAGTTGCAGTAGAAATTGCTTCCAGGGATTAAAAGGTGAATGCAATGAAGGACGGGGACACAGTAGAAATTGCTCACAAAGACTTTTGGTATCATTGAAGACCATAGCAGCTAGCACTAGCTGGGGCTTCCTGCGTGCTGGGCGCTGGCCTAACAATTTACAGGTAGCCAGCCAGGGAAATCCTTACGATTATGAAGTGGGTGCTACGACTGTTCCCATCTTCTGATGGATGAAATTATAGCTGATAAGGTTAAATAATATGTCCAAGGTTCTACCTCTAATAACCAGTGGACCAAGGATTGAGATCTTGAGTCCTTCTGGGTTCAAAGCCAGAAAGACAGTGGCAGCTTGGGCTGGGCCTGTTTATGAGCAGAAGGAGAAGCCCTGCCATGAGCAGGCAGCAAAGAGAAAATAAACAGTGGAGCCAAGTCTACAGGAAGGATATTAGATCACATTAAAACATGGAGCTCTTAGTTTTGGAAAGGAAGTGGGGACATCTGTTTGTCAAAGGCCAGAGAAGATGAAAGAAGAAGGGGTGGATATGTACCAGATGTCAGCCAAGGTAACGTGCTTTGATGAGATTTAAGTCACATTGGCCCTGGCCCTCTCTGCGTCCCCTGGGAAGGTCAATCTGAGATTTCTGTGAATTCCTGAGAGCTCATCTTCTTGTGGATTTTTTGCTTTTGGAGTGAGAGCTTCCATTAAATTCTTCATCTCACTTGTAATTCAGCTCCTATGGTTATTTTTCTTTCCTTTTTTTTTTTTTTTTTGTGGCACTATGAATGGAGCCCAGAGGCATTCTAGCACCATGCTACATCCCCAGCCCTTTTTATTTTTTTGGGACAGGGTCTCCTAAATTGTTGAGTCTGTCCTCACAACCCTTCTGTCTTGGCCCCTTGAGTTCCTGGGATTACAGGTGTGTGTCACCATGCCTTGCTCAGCCCTACCCATCTTCTTTCTGGATTTCCCCCCAACTCACTCATATAAGGTACGTGACAGATATTACTTAAGGTTTAGGGGATTTTATGTCCCTAAACCTTAAGTAACATAAATAAGTTAAATTTTTTTTCTTAAATATATTTATTTTTAAGTGGTGCAGAGGATCGAACCCAGTGCCTCACATGTGAGGGGGCAAGTGCTCTACCACTGAGCTATAACCCCAGCTCTGCATAAATAAATTAAAATTTAATAATTGACATCTCTGTTTTCTTCAGCTCCATTATCACTGGGAGCTCTCTTCACAGGCTCCGACCTCTCCCATTATGAGAGCCCATCGCTTCCTACCTCCAGTAGCCATGTTCTTGGACTTTCCTCTCCTTTTAGTGTAGATCTGTTTATTCATCTCTTTGTTTCTGAGCTACATTTTCTTCTTCAACACATTGAGCATCACAGCAAGGTAGTCTTCCAAATAAGGCTCTTTTTGCATCTCTAAGAGGGACTCTGGCATCTGCTGCAGTAATATTTTTTCACACCAGTACTTATAGATAGGTTTAAAGTTGGAAGGAAGGTATTTAAAAGAGCTCACTCAATTCTGTTGCCTTCTGTTTTCACAGTGAAATGTGAGATTTGCTCCTCTGTTGAGCTAGGCATGGGTCTAGTAAAGGTTTGGACAGCTGGGGTTAGGGATTCTGTCAATAGAAATTTACCAGATTTCTAAAATTTCATAAAATATCATATTTACATAGAACGATTCTTTTCACAAAGCCTACAGACTTATGGAATTGATCCCCTTGCTAGAGATGGATTGTTTAGTTTACTGAGTTCTGGTCAGTATGAGGAAAGTGGAAAAAGCGCCTGAGGAGTGAAAAGTCAGAGGAAGTAAACTAGAGCTGGGAAATGGGGACCAGTCTCTGCTGATCCTCTTCCAGCACAGGCCTCAGCGTGGCTGGGCAGCTCTTGCAGTGTACTTTTGGGAATGGGGTGGGTATAAATTTGCAGTTGAAATATGATAAAGGAGTCATATTAATGATCTGTTCCTCCTGAACAGATTTTCTCAGACTTGTCCTTGTAGATGCAGACATTAGTTCACATTTCTGCAGTGAGGAGTACAGGAGTGGTCTAGCCTGGTGGTTCTGGCTCAGGGTCTTTCATGAGGCTTGATTGGAGCTGGGGACCTGCCCCCAGTCTCACAGATGTGTCATCTGCAGGAAGCCTTAGTTCCCAGTGACGAGTCCACAGTGTTGTCATGACATGCCGGGGAGCCTTTGCTAGAGTGAAAATCTTGAAAAATCTTGCAGCCACCGTGATGGAAGACCAGCTGTCTTGTGCCACTTAATCTTGGGAGTGACCTACCATATCTGTTGCTGTCTTCTGTTGGTCACACAGATGGTCCTTGGTTACAGTGTGTGGGGGACCACACAGGGCTGTGAACACCAGGGTGCAGGACCATTGTGGCTGTGTCTGAGGCTGGCTACCACAGGAGTGCTTCCTGTGTGTGTGTGTTTCAGTGGTGGTGGTGGGAGTGCTGAATACCTTAAAATGCCAGGAGGGTGTAGTTGGACAGACTAGCAGTTACACACTTTTAGATGTGAGGGACCAGAAAAGTTAAAAAAAAAAAAAAATGCTGGGGAGGGAATACCAAAACATTTCACTATTTTGTCAAGATTTTTCATCTACTACCACTATAATTTCACAAAAGCATCTTTTGACATTTAAAAACAGGAGAACATAATCTTGGAATGAAGGACATCTTTCAATTGAATAGGTTTAGCTGTATTCAAAACTCACAAGCTTGCTTTTCTGATGAAATTGTGTATGGATCAAATGAACTGTCATTCAAAACCACTGAGCTACACCATGGGATGAAATAGTTGACTGACTGATTGTAACTGGGGATGGAATCCAGAGGTGCTTTACCACTGAGTTCTATCCCAGTCCTTTTTATTTTTTATTTTGAGACAGGGTCTCACCCAGTTGCTTAGGGCATTGCTAAATTGCTGAGGCTGGTCTTGAACTTGTGATGCTTCTGCCTCAGCTGCTCAAATCGCTGGGATTACTTGTGTGCTAGACCACACCCAGTAAGCTAGTATCTTTAGAGATGATTATGTAGAAACACATAATAGTGCTTTAAAAGCAAGTGAACAAAGAACTCAAAGTGGCTGATACATACAGATAGCAATTTGATAAAGCTTATTACTTAATCTAATCAAATATGAAGTGAAAAGAGCATTTCAGCATAGTTAAATGTGCATAAAATAATAATTTATGCATAGTGATCTGAAAGTCTGCAGAGTTTTCATGTTTACTTAATTTTACATATAGTTATTGTATTTTTGTTTTAAAAATATGCTTTTCTAGCCAGGAGCAGTGGCGCATACCTGGAATCCCAGGTACTCAGGAGTCTGAGGCAGGATGATATGCAAGTTTGAGGTTGCTATAGGCAATTTAGACCCTGTCTCAAAATAAAAAGTGGAAAGGGATGGGGCTGTAGCTCAGGGTAGAACATTTGCCTAGAATGTGTGAGGCCCTGGGTTTAATCACCATTACTTAAAAAAAAAAAAAAAAAAAAAAAGCTTTTGTTAGTAAACTACATGTGCCTCTTTTTCTATGAGGGTGAAATATTTTGTCACTCTGTCCAGTATAGATGAGTTTTTAATTATTAGTGCCCCATCCATCAATGGATTTGTAGAAATAAGGTCACATTTTCATTTGGTTTTATCTTTAGCCTGTGTCATAGTTTTGCAAGGTTGCAGGCTTGAGTTAGGGAAGGGATCAATGATTATTTTGTTCTGAGATTTATTTGTCTCCTATTAGAATTATGCTCTTACCAATTAGGTTGAGAATTAATTTTGAATAATATTAAGGAAAATAGAGAAAAATTTTCTTTTCAATAAAATCTTGTTGCAAGTCTTCATGAGTTGATTTAAAACCTACATCTTTTGGGGGCTGGGGTTGTAGCTCAGCCGCAGAGTGCTTGCCTCACACATGTGAGGCACTGGGTTCCATCCACAGCACCGCATAAAAATAAATAAAATAAATAGAGAAGATATTGTGTCCATATTTAAAAAAAAATCTTAAAAAATACCTACATGTTTTTCTTTTGCAAATCTTATTGGTAGAAACTATGGTGTTTTTTGCCATCTATAAAATCATGTTATAAATAAGATATATATATATATATATATAAAATAAAATAAATAAATAAAATATTTATTTATTTATTTTTGTGTGTGTGGTGGTGCTGGGGATCAAACCCAGGGCCTTGTACATGAGAGGCAAGCACTCTACCAACTGAGCTATATCCCCAGCCCAAGTTATATATGTTTTGAAAGCATACACTGTGTGATTACTTCTGGAAATTGTGCTTTTAATTTTTACTTTCACCAAATTGGTTAACTGAGAAGTTAATTGATATTTTTCAAGAACCTCTGTATCATTTTGCCAACTAGAGTGCCTGATCCACACAAGGTGTCTTTTTTTTGTTGTTGTTGTTGTTGTTGTAGATGGACACAATACCTTTTATTCTATTTATTTTTATGCAGTCCTGAAAATCCAACTCAGTCCCTCCCACATACTAGGCAAGCGCTCTACCACTAGAGTCACAACCCCAGCTCCACACACGGTTTTTAAGAGAAGCTAGTGAGGGGCTGGAGTTGTAGCTCAATGGTAGAGTGTTTGCCCCTCATGCATGAGGCCCTGGGTTGAATCCTCAACACCACATAAAAAAATAAACAAAAATAAAGATATTTTTGGAAAAAAATATAAAAAGAGAAGCTAGTGAGCAGTTGCTCTTTTGAGTCTATGGATAACTTCTTTGGTTGTACATACAAATGTGACACTGGAGCTCGGCCACCTCTTTTCTCTGCTTGGAGCTCTCATGACTCAAGTCCCTGGAGCAGATGGACCATGTTGTGGCACCATGTGTCTAACCCAGCAGTTTTGCTACTAACTGGTGTGATTTAGGATAGACATTAGGTGCCTGTATGTTGACCTTAGTGGTATTTGTATCATTATACGAAATTTCCAGAATCAACTTTTGTTGTTGGTGGTTTGATATCCATTGCTGGATAGCTAATATCCACTGATAGCTAATTTGACCTCTTCCTGTAGTACACCCTCGGCCCCAAAATATTTTTTGACAATAAAATGTGCTTTGTCTTAGAGCCTATGTTAACTCAATGTTCTTGCCACAAATTATCTGTGAACTAACTAAACTATACCCTTCCTCTTGCCAGACAAAAACTAGGCAGTTTTAAAAGGTAACATCCCTTGGCAGGTAAGGAGTGCTGTCCTGGAGCCTCAGAAGATGACCTTTTGTTTCTTTTGGCACTGACAGACTGAAGAGAAGAGTGACCTTGGAGCCCAATCTAGACATTGTCATGCATTGTTCTAATTATAAGCCACAAAATTGCCCAATCACTTATATATAGGAAAGATCTCAAATAGTAGCTGTCAGCACTTTCTTTTAAAATCAAAGCATTACACATAGAACAGGTTCTTATCTGACTTAAACTCACTGACAGTTACTGAATCTTGAAGGTTGCTGGGGGTCACCAGTGGCTTCTTTGTGACTGATCTCTGCTGAGTGGTCCAGGGTCTGGCAGCCCTCTAGATGGAAAGTGACCACCAGCACCTCACTCCCTAAGACTTAAGAACTTCTTATCAATTTCTGCGTCTATAGAACTAAAATATCCCTTGGATATTAACCATTTGGGGAAAACCAATCAGTGGGGACTCCCTAAGCATTCTGCTGAAATCTGCAAAATAAAGAATGTCCTGGTGAGAGAACATTGTCTTGTTCAGTATGACTTCATCACACTCTGCATGTTTTAACATCTATGGCTCAAACTGAAATTCCCTTGTGAAGGAAAGAAATGTTAACCAATTTTTCTAGACACGCAATCCTTTGTATTGAACTCAATTTAGCGAATCAAATGCCTTAGTCAGGTCCATTAATGCAGCATACAATTTACAGTGCTGTCGTTAGTGTTTCCCTAAACCACCTTGTAGTGTAGTTGTTGAGATTTCAGCCTCTGCAGTCAGACTGCCTGGGTCCAGCACCTGCACTACAACTTTCTAGGTGTGTGATTTGAGCAAGTTACTTAACCTCTCTGAGTTCTAGTTTCCTCATCTGTGAAATGGGAATAATCATGGTACTTTACTGTGTGGTCCTTAAAGGACTAAATGAGATAATATGTGACATGTGCTCAGAGCAGTGTCTAGCACATAATAACTGTGCAGTTTTTTCCAGGGAAGAATACTGTAACTTCAGTCAGGGCATATTTGATTGCTGGAAACAAAAAGCTGTGATAGCTTATTATTATTAATAATAAGGCCACACAAATAATCTCATGGGTACCTGATGAAGCTGGGGTCTGGGAACCAGGGCTGAAAGTCGGCACCTCTGTGGCATCTCCCTCCATCTCTCTTGGATCATATGCTTTCCTCTGTACGTGGGCTCTCCTCTTCTGAGTCCTGCAGGTCATCTTTCTTGTTGTTATCACTGTGCACGCGTCTAGAAACTCCTTCCTCCAGTCCGTATAAGTTGTCAGATCAAGCAGACCGGATCTTGTGACTCGGCTTCATAGTGTCCCACTCCCAAGTGTCCAGGAGAGGGATATCTAGCCAGGCTGGGCCAGAGGAGATGAGGCCATGTGGTAAGTAATGTGGCTCTTTCCCAAGGTTGCTGGTTCTCTCAGAAGGTGGGGTAATGGACGGGGCAGGGGTGACAGTAACTGGTCACTCTAGGATAATCTTGGTGTTGAAGTTCAAGGCTGATTAAAGGTGCCTTTATTTGAGCACTCCGCCATCATTTCAATATTATTGAAGGATGATATACATATAGAAAAGGGCAGATAGGGTATGTGAACAGCTGGATGAATTTTGACAATCTGAACACGCGTGAGTACCCGGTGTCTAGCACAGGAGACGGCATTACCAGCCCACTTAGCTGCTCTGCTGTCCTCCAGTGGATTCCTTGAGGTGGAATTCCTTCGTTTTGCCTCTTTCTTGCTTCACATGGAGGCAATCATACGCTGAACTCTTGTTTTGGGTCTGGCTTCTTTTTGCTTTGCCTTGTGAGTTTCAGCAGTATTGCTGTGTGGGTTTGTAGAGCATTAATTTTCGTTGCTCTGAAGTAGTCGGTTGTATGAACGAACCATATTTTATCTGGTCTATTGCCAATGGTCATTTGGGTAGTTTTCTGTTCTTGTCTAGTCCTCCTAGTGAACTTTGTTGAACATGAACACATCACTGTTGACTGTTAACCACCAGAGACTCATACAAGGTGTGGGAATTGCCTTCCATCTCATGTGATTGAATTGCTGGTCTCTTGCAGAACAATACTGTTTTGCTTCTTATTCTGTGGCTTCTCTTTTTATATGGTGACTTTCATGTTGTAAGGGCAGGGCATGTTGCAAACATTTTTTTTGTGTGTGTGAAAGAACCTTGGGTACATTTCCATAGGTGCTCAACTGTCTGGGAACAATCCCTATTTCAGGCAAGGCCCCAGTTGTCATGTTAGGTCTCAGCTAGTCTGCTGCTTAGTCAAAGGGGATTGATCTAGGGGTGGACACATTATCCAGACACATTACCCAGACCCATCATATCTATTTTAGGAGTCAAAGATAATGCCAGGTTTGGAGTTTCTGTTTTAGGAATAGTAGTGCTAACATTATAAACAAGGACATTCCAGGAGAGCCAGGGGGTAGGGATGAATCTGAGTTCAGTGTGGGATATGTTAAGTTTACTGTTCTGGTGAAGGAGTGGAGTTAAGAGTTGGCAGGACTAAGAGTCCACTGTGCTTTGCATGCACTCTGCAGTCTTGGGCACCTAATTTATTTAGCCTCTTAAAGTTTCAGTTCCCTCTCCATAGGCTGGCACCTCCCAGTAAGATTAAAACAAGACAGTGCATATAAAGGGTGTAGCTTACTGCCTGGCAATTAAATATTCATAAAGTTTGCACTAATAGGATGATGGTGCTGTGATGGTATCTAGAGGGCCACTGGAAAACAGGGACTGGAGTGCTGAAGCAAGAGACCTGTGACAGGTGGAAACCATGCATAGCATCTGGCTGGAGGGGCAAGAATAGGGTGTGGAGAGGAACAGATGGCAGCCCAAGTCATGTTGTTGTGGACACAGCTTTTAGAAGAAGGAACAGGTGCTGGAGAAGGAGACTGAGGAGCTGCTCAAGAGGAAGGGGGAGGAGCAGGGGAGTGAGCCCCACAGGAGCCTGAGGAGGAGGGATGCTGGGCAGCATCCAGGGCACCAGTGAATCTGTGGCCTCCCCAAGTTTCAGGTGAATGTCCTTTATCTTCCTTAAGCTTGGCCACGGTAAAATCAAATAAGTCAGTGGTACAAATAAGTCAGCAATGTGTTAAGTTACTCAAATGTACACGATGACTGAGTTCTTCAGGTGGCAGGTATCTGCACGTCCACTCTCGCCAGTGGAGATGAACCAACACCAACAACACCTGGAAATTCTTCCCCTGACGCTTGTCCTGTCTCCTCCCACACTGCCAGGCTCCTTCCTGCTGCTGCCACCCACCTCTGGAGGAAAGCCAAGTAGATCACCTGTAAACCAAACCAAACTAAAAAAGAGAACAAAAAGAGACAGTTGGTATTACATGACCAGTAGTTTTCCCATTTTCTTTTTCTGGAATGCTTCTGGTTTTGCATTTTGTTTCCTCTTCTGACTTTCCTCAGCAAAATTGGTCAATGCTCCGTTTGTACACTATGATAGTGGTGGGACTTTAAAAGAGTATGTCTGCATGTAGTAATCAAGGGGAAAGGAGAGGAAGAGGCAGGTGCTAGGAGTAAAAGAAAATAGAAAAGGGGAGAGTAAAGATATCAGGAAAGCCGCAGAAAGGAGCAGGAAGAGGAGGGGCTGATTTGGGGAGGGAGGGGTGAGGAGGGCGCTCTGGGAAAGGGGTTGCTAGGGGTTTTTTAAGTTTCCTTTTGCAAATGGAATCCTAACTCAGACGTTCCCTGTGGGAATCAAATCTGTCGTTCCTGTTTTCTCAGCCTCCCAGCTAAGTATTGGGACTGAGCTCCACTAAGAGGGAGTGGATGGGGTCCGCAGCAGCTGCTGAGCAGTCTCAAGGGTGCAGTTCTCCATAAACAGACCACCCAAGGGCAGGGAGAAGAGCCAACCTGGCCGGGTGTGCCTGGGCTTCCCTGGAAATAGAAGCCCTGTCCTTTGGGGATTAAAACTATCTTTTTAAAAAATGTTGAAGCAAATCTGACCTTAGATTATACGTCAATTACAGATTTTAAAAGATGGTTTTAATTCATCCTGAATCAACAGTGGTGACAGGTCTCCCTTTTAGGACTGGTGGAACACCCTCCAACATTCCTTCGGTTGTCCACGGGGCGCTTTGTCCCCATCTCCAAATGTGTACGTAACAGCGGTGTTCCTGGGGGTAGCCACGGCGCACTTTTCGGCTTACAGGGGTTGGCTCTTGAGTTCTTAAACCGTATCTTTTTTATCCTTTTAACCTGCTGTTTTTGCAAAGCCCTGGGATTTTGGCTCAATATCCACGCAGTTCGGCCTTCCTTGTTCCACATTCGAAGCATTTCTAAAGCGCGGGCCACGCTGGGCACCGCCGCCTGGTTCAGGAAGGCCTTCTGCCCGGGTGGGTTATTTTTAGTGGTGGGGGGGGGGTGCCGTGAATTTCTCCCGAGCCTGCTGCGGCGGGGCGGCTCCACAGGCCGCCCGCGCCCTCGGCGGAGGCGCTCGGGACCAGCGGGGCGGCGAGCGCAGGACGCGCAGGTCCTGGGCGGGCTCCTTCCTGCCCGCGTGCCCCCCGCGCCTCCCACAATCCCCGGCGCCGGCCTCGCGCCCCTGACCCAGCGAGCCCCGTGCAGAGCGGGCGGCCTCGGCGGCCTTCGGACGCCGCCGGAAAGTGGCGAACGCCGCTTCGGCCATTTCCGGCCCGGCAAGCTTCGGCAAGTTCCGCAGTCGCCTGTCGGAAATGGCTGCCCGCCGGCAGAGGGAGCGGGGGATCCGGCGCGGCCTGGGAGGCGCGCGGCCGGCCGCCGGAGCGACTTCTGGGAAGCCGAGTTTCGCGCAGGCGGCGGCGGCTCGTCCCTGACCTGGAAGCCGGTAGGAGTTCGGGCGGCTGGGAGCCCCGGGAGCGGAGGGAGCGCGCGGAAGGGCTGGGGGAGGCCGCGGAGCTGGCCACCATCGCGGGGGGAAAAGGGTGCGTGGGAAGGACCTGGGCCGGCCGTGCCTGGAGCCAGCTGCCCGGGCGGCGCAAGGCGTGCAGCTGCGGAGCAGGCCTGCTCCGCGCCTGGGGGCCTGGGCAGCGGCCAGAGGAGGACCGGCGGGTGGCCTGAGTTGGAAGCCTGGCCTCCCCACCCCCGCACCCCCCACCTCGGGTTCCGTTGCTCGGGACCCACCTCCAGTCCTTCTGGACGCTCGTCAACAGCTGTCCAGCATCACGTGCTAGGTGAAGCCCACCGCCCGCGGGGTCGGTCCGGCTGCTCGCAGGGAGCATCTTCTGTGCACCGGGCGCAACCGGGCCGCCCTTCACCCATTCTCCCCGTGCACACTCCCACCTCTCCGCGGCCCTGCCCCACACACAGCCGAGCTGCCTGCGGCTGCCTTTCCTGGACTCTGTTTACTGGGCTCCTCTCCTTTCCTGATACCCACTTCCTGTCCGCGGCTCCAGGTGCAGCGTTCTTCGCATCTGCAGAGGCTCTGGCGGCTTCGCAGCACAGCAGGACAGGGCTGCTGAGTGCATGCCTGCGCCCTGGCCCGCGCTGCAGGCGAAAGCCCCGGCCCAAGCCCTTGGAGACCACGCAGGGCTGCCCGCTGCAGCGGAGCGCTGCTTTCTCCCCGCCACACTTGAGCCAGCTGCTGGCTCAGCTCCTTTGGATGCCTATGGCTCTCAGCAGACTGAAATTTGGTGGGCTCCTCCTCGAAGTCTGGAGGTCCCCTTAGTTAGACTCCTTTAGTGGAGGAGGAAACGAAAAACACCACTAGTCTGTTTTTTGTCTTACCCATATGTGATTTATTTAGGAGGCATCTTAAGCACTTCTCGTTACTTTGTCCCCTTCTTCCTCCAATTTAAATAGCTTTTGGAGGAGGGACGCCCCATGTTCTGATTTTGAAAACTCTTCAGTGTGTTGCAGTCATGTGGATGGTGCGCAGTTTTCTGTGTTGCTCAACAGTTAGCCTTGCACTCCAATGCCACACGGTCCTAGGGCCTGGGACAGTGGCACATGGGGCGTTCCTCTTGAGTGAAGCCAGGCGTTGTTCCCAACTTATTTAGCAGGGGGATTTTTAAATATTTACAGATGAAAGAAAAAGCCATTTTCTTAAACTCTTATTTGTTGTGTAAAAAATACCTTATCCTGAGGAATTCCCTGATCCTTGGCTGTGGAGAGCCTGAGGATTTGTTAATATCTTGAGTGTGAGAAGATGTTTTCTGGAAGAAAGCTAGAATTGTGGATCTTCAAAGTTCCCCAAACAGTATATATTTAACAAAGGAAGATGTGAGGGGCATACCTTACAGTATGCTTGACAAGCCTTTCCCTTCATTCCCCACCCCTCAGTTTCCTACAAGCCTTTCCCTTCATTCCCCACCCCTCAGTTTCCTACAGATAGTGGGGGCTGTTATTAAATATTTGGTCTCATAAGCAAAAAGACTTCAGTGAACAGGTGAGAGGAAGAAATGGCCTTTCTGAGAGGAGACCCTCCCAAGGATGACTGGAAGCCCTCAGAAGAATGTCTGTGCTAGAGAAAGTGGTGTCCTTAGGCACCAGTCAGTGGTCCCGTGGAAGGTACTGAGGTAGGTGGTGCAGCAGTGAGGTGGTGGTCCTTGTCCCCCTGGAACTGTGACTGGTTTTCTGGAGGAGGGTTGAAGGCTTTGCTTGAGGGAGATACAGGTATTTGGAGAGAATCTGTGTCTTTGCATACAGTTGGTTCAGAGTGAAGGAAGGAATATAAGCCAGGGAACTTTAACGAAGTCTTAAAACTGCCCACTGATTTCTGCCGGAAATTAAGTGTAGGTCAGAAAACTTCTGTTAACATTTTTCCTTCCATTTGAATTTTGTTTCCTCTTAAATTTTGGTAGTTGTTTCTTTTGAAAACCTTCGATGATGGGGCAGCTAAACCAAGAAGAAAGGATTTTTCATGTGTTGTAGGTCGCATGAAAATAGCAAAGCTCGGGCAGATGGAATTGAGATCCTCAGGAGAATAGGTGGGCTCGGCTGTAAGTCATTGTGACCCTTTCCTGCCTGAACCCCTCACACACTTGTACATTCCCAGTCTTTCAGGTCTTGGGTGATGAAATCAGTTGGAAGAGAAATGGGATCTATAAAATCTGTAATCTTGCAAGTAGAAGAGGAATAAGAGGAGACTCATTTAGAAACATACCTCTCCTATACCTTGGCCATAATATACAATAGCTATTGCTCAGAGACATCCAAATGACCTATTAAAAACCCCCGGATAGAGATAGAGAGATGAACCGTAGTCTATTAAGAGTGAAAGTAGCATATGCATAATATATAGCAGAGCCTGATATATACAGTAATACCTACCTGAAATCCATAGCTGAATGAGCAAGGCTATCTTCCTCTGAAACCACTAAGAAAAAACAGGCAGTGGCTGTAGCTTGCCAGTGCCTGCCCTAGAATAGCACCCCTCACACACACACACACCAGACTTGGTGTATTCCTCAGTTTGACTGGTCCGGTGTTTTAGATGGGTCAGTGGTGTTAACGATTAACATCCTGCATGTTTGCTTTGTTTGTCCTTTTCCCTCTTATGCTTTCCTCTCACCCTGTCATCATTTGAGCCCTCCAGTTTCCTTTTTTCCCCCTTGGTACCAGGGATAAAACCCAGAGGCACTTGAACACTGAGCCACATCCCCAGCCCTTATTGTTTAAAAAATTTTTAAAAGTTGTAGATGGACACACATCTTTCTTTTAGTTATTTTTATGTGGTGCTGAGGATTAAACACAGTGCTAGGAAAGCGCCCTAACACTGAGCTACAACCACAGCCCTTTTATTTTCAGTTTTTTATTTTGAGACAGGATCTCCTAAAGTTGCTTAGGGCCTCACTAAATTGCTGAGGCTGGCTTTGAACTTGTGATGCTCCTGCCTCAGCCTCCTGAGTGATGGGATTACAGGTGTGCACCACTGCACCTGGCTCCAATTTACTTTTATTTATTTTATTTTTATGTTTATAACATATGGTTTATTATGTAAATTTAAAACATAAATAACGTGGGCTGGGGATGTGGCTCAAGCGGCAGGGCCCTCGCCTGGCATGCTCGGGGCCCTGGGTTCGATCCTCAGCACCATATAAATGTAAAATAAAGATGTTGTGTCCACCAAAACCAAAAAAAAAAAAAAAAAAAAAAAAATTAAAAAAATTTTCTCTCTTAAAAAACATATAATATAAAGTGAGTAGTAGAATATATGGATCTAATTTACTTTTAAACAATTTTCAACAAATACTTGATATTCTAAAGGAAAAAAAATAGGTTGGGAATATACCCTTAACATGAGTAATAAGAGATAAGACATGTATGATATAAATACATTATGATGGTAGATTATGATAATATCCTCAATTACTGTTTAAGTTCTTTGACATCCTATAGTCCTTGCACATATTTTTTCTTGCACAGATTTTGATCTGTAAAATCCCTGAAAGATAGGCTAAACTTAAACATATTTCTTTTTTCAAGGGGAAAAGGTAGGTGGGAAAGAAAATTGAGTCTTGGGAGGATTAGGGTGTTTGGCCAAGGTCAGATGTAGCAAGTGGCAGACTTCATGAACTGGCCAATAATATTTACCTGCCTGTGCCTAGCTAAATTCTTTCAGTGATGTCACCTTTCTTGGGCAGCCCATTCCAATTTATAGACCAGGTTCTCGGAGCCTTTTCCTGTGGTTTGCTTCCCTATGAGTGTCGCACAGAACAAAAGTGTTTCTATTCCCTGTGGCTGTTCAAGATAGCCACCGTGTTTTACCATGACACAAGTTGCAAACTAGCATGCCTGAATCAAATAAGGCCAGCCCCGTTTACACAAAAGCTTCAATTGTAAGTCAACTTTTAGAAATGGGGAGATTGCACATAAAAAAAAAATTACTATTTTTATTTTCTTTGAGAAAAAGAATTTCATTGTACACAGCTCACATTTCTGATGTTGAACAGACTCTTCATTTTGCTAAGTGCCTACTGGCCAACTTTACCTGGCTCCCAGAACCTCCATAGTTGTTGAGGTTGCTGTCTGTTCATAGGTTCTCTATTCCCCATGCTAAGTATTCCCGTTTCTGCCAGCTGTTTCTTATTTGACAGTTTTAAACTTCTCTGCTCTTCATTTACTGTATTAATGGCCCTCTTAAAGTGTGGCTCTCAGTGCAGGCTACGTGTTCAGTATTCAGTGCTGGCTGACAGTACCTTCATTCCTTCTCTTCAACACTGTTAAAATAAAAGGCAAAATAAAAATCAAGGTGGTAGGTTTTTTTTCTAAACAGTACTATACACTTGACTCACTGAAGTCCTAGCCAACTAAATCACAGTTGTGTTTGCAGACATGTGCTCCTGTTAGGCCAAATCATTTCCATGTAGTTTTGAACCTTGTCTTTATCTCTATTAAATTTCCACTGTGTAGAATTCCGGACTGATAAAATTCTTTTGTGTTCTGGGTTTTCTCCTAATCTCCACTTACTCCTCCCAGCATGACTTCCTTTATTTCTGGAGCTGTGAAGTATATGAGCACTTTGTCTTTGAATGGAGAAGATAGTTGATAAGGTCCTAAACCATTATTAATGGATTCATAGGAAGGTTGGGAGCAGAGCTCTAAGAAAAGCATTGTGCTTGAGATTTTGGAAAGGAAATAAGGAGGAGATCTTGGGCATAATAGCCTTGCTGCCTTGAGTTGATGTGTTGGTGGGTCTCCCCTCACCCCATAAAACAAACATACGTGTGTTTTCTGGTTTCCAGGCAGTAATAAGTCAGGTCCTCGAATCTGAAAGCATTTGAGGTCATCCAATCTAACTCTTTAATTTACAAGTTCAAAAAAGACCTTGGAGTTAAGAAAACAAGGAATTTGAAATTAGGAGCCCTGGTGAATCAGAAAGATGGTGATAATAAAGCCATGCAAAAACTTGAGTCTTAGGGTGGATTCACCTGAGGGTGTAGTGGGATGCTGAGTCCCCTAGCTGGTTTGTGAATGGTTTGTCAAGCTTTGGCCTCAGTTTCTATACCTCATACCTCGTTTAGAAGGCACAGGGCACTAAATGATATTGTATATCTCCATAGTGTAAAACAAAAATGATGTTTTCTGGAGAAATCGAAACCTTAAATTCGCTTATACCCTAGGCACTTGAACAAGTTGAGAATTCAGGGAAAATGTTAGCAAAATCCATCTGAAGACCTTATTAAAAATTGTTCCTACACCTCTTCCCTCATTTATAAAAATGTATTCTCATTTTTAGAAGAGAGAGACAACTATGAAGAATGTAAAAATTCCATAATCTAGAAGTGCCACTGTTGTTTTTTACTTATATCTGTTTTTCTATTCAGAAATATAAACATTTGCATTTTATTTCACTTTTTAAATCTTTTTAAATATTTATTTCTTTTAGTTGTACACAATATCTTTGTTTTTATTTATTTTTATGTGGTGCTGAGGATTGAACCCAGGGCCTCACACACACTAGGTGAGCGCTCTACCACTGAGCCACAACCCCAGCCTCAACATTTGCATTCTAAATATTTTGTATCATACTGGGTATATGATTTTGAATCTATATTTTCCCACTTAACATTACATTGTGAACATTTGTCCACTTTATTTTAATTTTTGGACTGGAGATTGGACCCAGGGGCACTTAACTACTGAGCCACATCCTCAGCCCTTTTTTTGTATTTTATTTAGAGACAGGGTCTTGCTGAATTGCTTAGGGCCTCATTAAATTGCTGAGGCTGGCTTTGAACTTACCATTCTCTTGCCTCAGCCTCCTGAGCCTTTGGGATTACATGTGTGTGCTACCACCCCCAGCTCATTTTTCTACTTCATTTAAAATTATTGAAAAGCTTACTGATAGCATGATGACCTTATTAATGATTTTATTTTATTTTAGTAGTACTAGGGATTGAACCCAGGAGTGTTTTACCATTGAGCTGCATCCCACCCTTTTAAAAACTTTGAGACAGGTTCTTTTGCCAAATTGCCCAGACTGGCCTCGAATTTGTAATCCTCCTGCATCAACCTCCTGGTACTGACATTTCTGAAGTTATATTTAGTTTTGCTCCTATTATTGGACATTTAACTTATATGTTACATGTTTTATAAAGAATGCTGAGGTGATCGCATCTTTATATAGGTCTTTGTTACCTAGAAGACATTCCTAGAAAGCAAAATTTTTGCATGCCTGTAATCTCAGGGACTTGGGAAGCTGAGGCAGGAGGATCACAAATTTGAGGCCAGCCATGGCAACTCAGGAAGACCATGTCTCAAAGAACGGGATGTAGCTCAGTAGTAAACTATCCCTCAGTTCAATCCTCACTACCACCAGAACAAAACAAAAAGCAAAATTGCTGAGTCAAAGATAAGAAAATTTTAGACTTTTGTTAGGAATGGAAGTGACTTTTTAACCTTTACACTAGCTTGGTTCAAAGAGCTCCTGTCACATTGCAGTGCTGCTAAGTTCCGAACTGTGCTGTCCTTCCTTACCTTTATTTTACTGTTTTAGTGTGAACATTCTTTTAAAAATATTTTTTATATAAATGGACAAAAATACCTTTATTTTATTTGTTTATTATTGTTTTTTATGTGATGCTGAGGATCGAGCCTAATGCTTCACACGTGTTAGGCCAAGTGTGCTACCCCTGAGCCACAATCCCAGCCCCTAGTGTGAACATTCTTGAAGTTATTTATTTATTTATTTATTAATGAGCCTTAAGATTAATTTCTGTAAGTGGAATTTCAGGGCCAGAGGAGAGGCTTAGTCTCACCACTTTTGATTCACTGCCAAACTGTGCTCTGGGAAGGTGTGCCAATTTTCACGCCCTGCAGCAGAGTGTGGGAATGTTTACCCTGGATTCTGATTAGCACCAGATATTATGATGGGAAAGGTCACAGTATCTTGTTTGAAATGTACATTTCTTTGATTGCTAGGAAGGTTAAACATTTAAATGTGTTTTATAATTTGAACCCTATTTGTGTAACTTCCTCTTGTTTCTTTGGCCACCATTGAACTGCTTTTGTTTCTTCTAACCTGATCACATTACAAATGCTAAGTCTAAGCGTTTTTTCCTTATAAATACACAGGATCTGTGGATTTTTATGTAGTCAAGTTTGTTGAATTTTTATGGATTCTCTTGCTCTGATTCCTAGAAAAGTGGGGGTGTACTTCAGATAAAATTATATTTTCCTTTTTTTTAGGTTTAATTTATTACAATTCTTAAATCCATTTGGGTTTTATTTATTAGTTTGGTTTGTCCTGTGGGAATCTATTTTTTTTCCCCAAGTAGGTAATTATTACTTATTGAAATATATAGGTGGTGTTGCTGGGCGATGCAGCATATGCCTCTAATTCCAGCAGCTCGGGAGGCTGAGACAGGAGGATCTCAAGTTTGAGAACAGCCTCAGAAACTTATCAAGTTCCTAACCAAGCAAGACCCTGTCTCAAAAAATGAAAGGTGTTGGGAGTATAACTCAATGATGCAGTGTCCCAGGTTCAATCCCTGCTACTGGAAAATATACTTATATCTTGTTAGTGAACTTTAAAATAACTGCAGCAAGATGTTTTTCTTAATTACAAGAGTAATATGTGCTTATTAAGAAAAACAAATGAAGACAGAGTGTGTTTTACTGTAAGTAACATGGTAGACAGAAGCAGTGAACAGGCGCTGGGTCGTGCAGATCTGGATTTATGTCTGGTTCAGCTTGCTTGCTGTATTGTCTTTAACAAGTTTTCTTACCTCCACGGTTCACTTCCTCTGCAGTGTAGAAATAGAACCTACCCCCTGTGGCTGATGAGGTGAGATACTGTGTGTGCGGGTATCTGGGGTACAGCGCCTGGAACATAGGAAAGATAAGTGAACATTAGGCACCTGTTTGCCCAGCCCCATCTCCAGGGGTGTGTAAGGCAGTCTGCAGACTTCCTGCGGGAATTCAGGTGCAGCTGTTTGTCCTCCTTGGTTGTTACCTTGACTCAGACATCATCACTCTGAGTACTGCCATCAGTTCTTCACTAGACCAATGATTTTGGAGAAAGGGCTGGGGCTGTGCTTTAAGATCAGCTGGAAACATGGTCAAACTCCAGGATCCTTGGTCTCACACTTGGGAAGTCTGATTCAGACTTTGCTTTAAGATCGGCTGGAAACATGGTCAAACTCCAGGATCCTTGGTCTCACACTTGGGAAGTCTGATTCAGTAATCCTAGGCTGGATCTGGGGTTTATTTGGGGGGAAAAAATGAGTTGTGGATCTGATTATATTTCTAGTTAAAACGTGGCTGGAAGACAATTGGATTTTAATTTGTGCAAATTTATCTAACTGGTAGGGGAAACAGAGGCAGTGACATAATTTTCAAATTGAGGACCTTATTTTGGGAGTTGAGATTTCTGGGTTCAGGTTTGTTGGTGATGGGTTCGTCAGTATCGGCTCAGTAGTTACTGCCTATGCCCACTTGAGCAGTGGAAGGAAGGCTTATGCTTATGGAAGAGCTCCTTCTGTGTAGTTTGTGATTGCCTGCCAGTGGCAGATATGGAACACTTCCATCTTAAAAATCTGTTTTGGAGTCCTAAGATACTTGTTTTCCACTTCCCTGCAGTAAGAGTGGCTTGACTCTGTGGTTTTCTGGTGGCATCATGATCTTGATGTTAAGGACACAGCTAGCTTCTCAAGCCTGGTTTGGTTTTTAATCACTGATATTGTTTTCCTTATTTTATATCCAGGTTAAGTTTATCTCTAAAAAACATTGCTATGGTGGTTGTACCGTGGAAACCTGTGCCTCAATGTCCTATAACTTGTGAATGGCCTACATTCAGTTCTTAGAAGTCACTCTTTATCTACAGTTAGCTTCCTGGGGAAGTGCCTTTTGTTTAAACAATAGGAGAGAAGTCAGAACCTTGACAATGATAGTCTTGGGGTATTTGCTTTAGTGCTTATTAGCGTACTTCCTGATTTCATGAACTAGGTACTACCTGGCCAGGACAGATAATTTTGTCAGGAAATGATGTACATTTGGGTTGTTAGTATTTAATAACCTAACCTCTGAACTATTGCTTTCTACAATCTTTTTTTTTTTTTTTAAATATTTATTTTTTATTTGTAGTTGGACACAATACCTTTGTTTATTTTTATGTGGTGCTGAGGATCGAACCCAGGGCCTTGCACATGTAAGGTGAGCGCTCTACCACTGAGCCACAGCCCCAGCCCTTTCTACAATCTTTCTGAAATTATTTCCTATATAGAACAGTCTTCACATTATTTGAAGGGCTTGTGGCAATGACAATAACAACAACAATGTGCAAATAATTTTGTAGAACCTGTACCTGGGTTGTGATGGAATTCTGCCTTTTTGATGGGCCAGTTTTGGCTTAAATGAGAAAAAGTATTACGTGCACGTGTGTGTAGGTAGACCCTGGGTGCACTGGCACAGTATTTGTTCTGACTCAATATTTTCTTGTTTTGTTTAGCAGATAAAAACTCTGAATATAGTGCTGGCTTTAAGTTTTGCAGTAGTGTTACCACGTGTTTCAATTGTAATTAATCATTATTCATGGTTACAACGGATCAGTCCAGTGATGGAGAAAGTAAAAATGTGTGTGTGCAGCTGTGTTCTTTGAATTAATATCACAGGCATTTTATCATAATGGTTAGGTCATTAAAAGTGTGGACCCTAGAGTCAATTGCTTGGTTAGAATTCAAGATTTAGCATTTAGTATGAATGACCTTGGGAAATTACCTAACCTCTGTATTGTGGTGTCTTCACTCACCAAATAGGAGGAAGAGTGGTATCTCCCTCCCAGGATTTTGTGAGGACTAAGGAGGCTGAGGGGTGTGGTAGGTTGAACCTGCTCACGGTGTGTGTTGGCTGCCTGCACCGTGATCGTTGAGGGTGCATTGGAACCCACGTGGGAGGTGTCGAGCTTCTGTCTTTGCCCCTTCTCCCTCCAGACCTTTCCGATGTAAGACGTGATAGCAGCCCACATGAAACCAGAGACTCCCTTCTGGGGTTTCATTTTTTTTTTTTTTGGTATGCAGAAAATTATACAACTTTATTGACTCTAAAGAACAGCCCCAAACCCATGATAGAAAGTTTCAGTATCAGAGTTTTAGTTTTCAAGGAAGAAAGGTCTAGTTAGAATAGTTGTTCTATCAACTGACTCTTGAAAGGAAGGTCCTGACGGAATCAGGTACTGGTCCTGCTGGCAGTTCAAGGATCGGCTGTTGATAAGGAATGTAAGAGGCAGCCTCCGAGAGGAGGCAGAGGAGGCGCTGGCATTCTGAGGTGTAGGGTGGGAGGAGGGAAAGGGGAGCACAGCCACAGACAGAACTCTGAGCAGAACTTTGCCTTCCGGGCCTTTTCAGCTTTCCAGGAACAGGTGGTTTCAGATCCAGAGTTGGACTTCCATTTATCAGCAGAAAGTTTTGATTGAGGAATGAGGAGAGAGTGCAAAAGCAGGACATCAGCCATGGTGGGAAGGGTTGATTGCTAACCGTACCAGTATTCTGGCTTCTTTTGGGGGGGGGAAGGCACCTATGTTGCGACCTCCCCTTGGAGTGGTAGGTGGCCCTGCTGCTGCTGGAACACTGGGGTGCCGGTGCTTCGTTGCTGACCACTGGGAAAGGTGCATCTGAGAGGCCTCCAGTTGGCGGAGGCAGGCTAACTGAAGCTGACTGGCCAGTTGTAGGCAGAAAGACAGAGGAGGACCAAGGACAGACCCACAGGGAGCCCTGTGTTTAGGCAGTGGCCGAAAGGAGCCAGAGAAGAGCAGCTGGGGGGAGAGCCGGGGTTGGAAGACTGAAAAACAGAAATACTCACAGTTAACCTCTAATGAGAGACGGATGGTGGGGGAGAACGGCAGCGTCTAGGTAGGAGAAGTAAAGGAAGGTGTGAATAGATCAAGAGAATTTTTATGCTTCCAGATAAAGTGAAGTATATCAAAGTAGCACTTTTCAACTTAATACATTCCAGCTGGTTGCGGTGGCACACACCTGTAATCCCAGCTACTTCAAGAGGATGAGGCAGGAGGATCCTGAGTTCAAGGCTAAATTGGGCAGCACAGGGAGCTGCTGTCTGAAGAAAACCAAAACTGAACAAAAGTTTACCTACTTAGATGTGATACAGCAGGATTCTTTTTTTATGTTTCTGAATTCTAGTCTCATATTTTGTCAAGTAGTTTTTATGTCTGTATTCATGAGCTACTTGGTAGTTTTCTTTTTTTGGTACTTGGTCTGGTTTTGGCTTCAGGGTAATGCTAGATTTATAAAGTAAGTCAGGAAGTGTTTTTCCCTTTTGAAGGGGCTGTGTAGAATAGGTGTTTATTTTTCTTTCAAAAGTTAGTAGAATTCCCAGTGAAACTACCTATGCTGGAGATTTTTTGGGGGGAGGTTAAATTGCAAAGCCAATTTGTTAAATAAGATGAATTTAGACGGTCTGTTTCACATTGGGTGAGTTGTGGTAGTTTGTGTTTTTCAAGGAATACAGTCCATTTAAGGGTGTAGAGGTGTTCGTCGTCCTCTCTTGCTGTCTTTTTGATGCCTGTAAGGACTGCAGGACTACCTCATTCTATTCCTGATACTAGTTGTTTCTTTTCTCTTTTGTTGGTCTTGCAGGCTTGTCAGACTCTTGACAAACCTAGTACTTTCATTGATTTCTGCGCTTTATTTCCTTCCGTATGTGTTATTTGATTATTTTTCTAGGTTCTTGAAGGAGTTTAGGTTATTAATTTGAGACTTTTCCTCTTTTCTGATGTAAGTAAGTCTTTCTTTTTTGTTTTTGTAATAGGGATCAAACTCGGAGGCACTTAACCACTGAGCCACATCCCCAGTCCTTTTTTGTATTTTATTTAGAAAGAGTCTCACTGAGTTGCTTAGGGCCTTGGAAGTTGCTGAGGCTGGCTTTGAACTCTTGATCCTCCTGTCTCATCCTCCCAAGCCACTGAGATTACAGGCATGTGCCACCGCACCCAGCTGATGTAAGTTTTCATGCATGAATTTTCCTCTTAGAGCTGCTTTAGATGTGTCCCACAATTTTTTTCCCCATCTGTAACATCTTGTTTAACCTCCACAATAATCCAAGCACTAGGTAAAGGTTTTTTAGCATCAGTTTACAAAGGAGGAAATAAGCTCAGAGATTCTATAACATTGCTAAGTTCTGGAGAATGAGCCAGGTGTCTACTGCGAGTTCTGATGGCCTTCAAGCCTCTTCTTGGCCCTCCTCATTTTATAATATCTTTTTTTTTTTTTTGCCTTAAACTCAAGGCATGTGAGCTCCAAATTTCCAACTTGATTGGTAATGAAAATGTGAACCAAGACTTATAACTGGTATCATTTATTGAGCAGGGACGTGGTACTATGTGGTACCCTAGGGGGATTTTAAAGTGGTAAGAAAAATAATTCCTTTCTATAAGGAGTTTTTATCCAGCTGGAAATAAGATACTTAAATGAAACTAATGAATAGTTGGTTTTTAGTCTTGATACTGAGTACAGTGGGAGTTCAGAGAGCTGACAAATCCTTTGTAGTTAGAGAAAACTTTTATGAAGGAGTTAGACTCAGAAGTGCCCTCCAGGCACCAAGGTTTAGATGAGTGGAAGACCAAGGATGCCACTCCCGGTGTCTGTCAGCCTGGCTCCTGGGGAGGGGAGCTGCATGACCAGGAGAGCCAACCTGAGCTCCCTCTCCATGCTGGGAAGGTCATCCTAAGGAGTAGTAGGCCCAGGCTGACGGGTAGAGCAAACCCTGGTTGAAAAGGCTCTCTGTAGTGAGGCAGGGAACTGATAGTGTGAGCAGGGAACTTGGTGAAAAAGCCGTTTTAAAAATAGAAGAGTTGTCAGAGCACGTGGACTGGTAGTGCATGAACAGAAAAGTACAGGCACTGGATAAACAGACCAATTCAGCCTCCGATAATAAAGAAGGTAAATGAAAACACTACAGTGACATTGTACCTATTAAAGTGTCAGATTGAAAAGACAGTGACATTTGATTGGATGAGTTTAATTAATGCCTAACTGCAGCAACAGGCTGAAATCCCAGAGGCTTAGTTACAACCATAGTTCGAGCCTCGTTCCAACGCAGTCTGACGTGAATTATGGGCCCTCTCCAGCTTAGATTTCCCACACTCACACCTCTCCCTCTCCATTTTATTTTAATGAGAATTTACCTTTCTTCTTGAGAACCTAGTATCCTCCAGTGCTGACAGCTGCCTGGGCTGCTTCTAACTTGCATCTGCTTCGTTTTGGAGTTGGTTGCTTTTGGGTTCTCAGGTCGGGGGAGGGAGAGAATCTGTGCTTGTTACTGTGAGTGACAAGTTGTTTCTGGGAACTCTTCCTTTGCCAAACACTGGTCTAAGGGCTCTGGCCAAAGTGGAAAATAGTGGGGGAAAGGCAGGGCTGCAGCAGATAACTGAGTATCACCATTTCTGCCATTATTGGTGAGCTGTTGGTAGATGGATGTTTTCTGTATTGCTGTGGGGAGGGTATGTGGCCATCTTTGTAGTAGACAGTAATTTCAAGAATGAAAGCATATTTTTCTTTGACTCAGAAGTTTCACATTAAAAAATTCTGTGGATGTTTATATGAAGGCAGCTGCATCATAGCACTAATTATAATGATGAAAAATTGGAAACTTAAGTGCCAAGCAAAAAGGGATTGGTTAGAGAAGTTATGGTCTTTCCGTATTGTGGATGATATTCAGCTGGCGATGGTCATATAGTAGGATTTCTAATAGTGTGGGACAGTAGACTGTTCCTGAATGTTAGTGAAGAAATCAGGTTACAAGAAAGAACATATGGTGTCCCATTTTTGGGAACACATATGCAGAGATAAAAGGAAAGGGGGCCTCTGCTTTTGGCAGAATTGTAGACCTGTATAAATATAAACCCCTTTGCTGTAAAATGCATATTATGTTCTCGAGAAGAAAGGTAAATTCTCATTAAAATAAAATGGAGAGGGAGAGGGGCGAGTGTTGGAAATCTAAGCGTCTGGTGAGTGGTCAGTGCTACAGCGCTCTAGAGTGTTCACCAGTTTTAGTAACTGCCTTAATTTCATGATGAGCAAAAACCCTTGAGACTGTGACATAAAAATTGAGACACCAGATAAGAATGTGGCTCTTCAAAGGGCTGAATTGTCAGTAAGACAGTAGGTGGACTATAAAAAAGTCAGCCCCTGAGCACATAGATGTCTCTTGGTCTGGATCTGGATTGGTGGTGGGGGTGGGGATATGATTCCAAAGGAGAACTTGTGACCACGGTTTTCCTGTCATGGATTTTGTGTTCACACTTCAATACCTGGGTGGGATGTGGGAATCTCCAGATTTAGAAATTGATGTATTCTGAGGCTGATAATATATGACAGAGGTATCTGCCAAGCATTCTATTCTAGAGGGACTCATTCTCAACCCTACCACACAAACTTCCCAGAAATATAGGACTACCAATGATGGGACTCGGTACAGAGCTACCAAGCCTAAGCGGTAACAAGATCCACCCTCCGCTGTGACAAGAATTAGCAGATAGAACAAAGTAAATCCATGAAGAGGAAGAATAGAAAATATGAGAAGGAACAAGGTGCTGATATAAAAATGAAGGCAAGTTTAAAAACAATTAGTAGGACTGGCAGCGAGTAGTCATTTGGTAAAAGTCTAGAGGGTAGGGCACACAGTAGCGTAGGCACCGAAGAGAGTGCTAGTGAAGCAGATGACTGTGACCTCAGGGCCAAATCTAAGTTGTGGCTTGGTTTTTTGTTAGTTTTATAGGAATAAAAACCAAGAAATGGGATAGCCAGGTCATATGGTGGTTCCATTCCTAATCTTTTTAAGACTAATACTGCTTTACCAGTGGCTGTACTAATTTGCAGCCCCAAATTTTGGCACTGGGGAATTGAACCCAGGGACAGTTAATCTCTGAGCCGCATCTCCAGCCCCTTTTTAATATTTTATTTATAGACAGGGTCTTGCCTTGCTGAGGCTGACCTTGAACTCACAATCCCCCTGACTCGGCCTCCCCACCTGCTGAGATTACAGGTGTGCACCACTATGGCTAGTTGTAGCTTTTGATAGCTTGTAAAGTAACAATGATTTTTTTTTTATTCTTAAACATTACTTACATATTTTGGCACTGAGGATTTAACCCCAGTGTGCTTTTCCACTGAGCTATATCTTCAGTCCTTTCATTTATTTTTTTATTTTGAGGCAGGGACTCATTAAGTTGCTGAGGGTCTTGGTGAACTGCTAAGACCTCAAACTTATAGTCTTCCTGTCTCAGCCTCCCAAGTTCTTGGATTGCAGGCATGTGCCACCAGGCCCCACTCTAAACATTTTTTTTTTTAAAGACAAAATATGCTGCACAGATTATATGGGATACATAAAACCTAAATTATTAACTGGATCTTTGAAAAAGTTCCCCAACCCCTAAACTATACAAATATGAGGAAATGTCCAGAAGCTAGCACAAGGGGCAGAGAAAAAAGAGATTCATGGGATGGAGGAGGGTGTCTGAGATGTATCCTGTTGTCTAATGGGAGTTTAAGGAGAGACTGAGGGACAGAGAAGATTCACAAAGATAATGGCTCGTAATTTTCTAGATTAATGAAGACATGAAACCTATGATACAAAAAGTTCAGTTTTTGTTTTTTTTTAGCCCAAACCAAAAACTTCCACAAGTAGACATTTTGTATTGAAACTGCAGAAGTTCAAAGACATAAATGTCTTTAAAGCAACCAGAATGAGAAGTCAGATTGCCCACAAGGTACAGGTTGGACTGAGATGTCTTTTCATTGAGGTTGATGACATCCAGAAGGTTCTTCATAATGTTGGTGGAAAAGGAAAACCTAATCTTGTATGCCCCACTAAGTCAACATTCAAGAATTAGGAGGAAATAGTGTTTGCAGACTCTCACTGAAGACACTGCTATCGAATAAAAGAAACAATCGGAAGGAATGAAATGCCAAAAGGAATAAAATTGTGAGCAAGAAAATTGGCAAATACATGTGCGAATATATAAACAGGCATCAGTTATGCCACTGAGAACATGATGAGAGGATAAAAAAAGTGGAGCTAAAACCTTAATAATGACATTTAATTCAATGTAGGTTAGCACAGGTAATGTTCTAAGGGGCTTTTATTAATTGAGGTGGAAGAAAATGTTAGAAATATCATTAAACTTTTGACTTGATTGAGTCAAGAATACGTGTAACCACTTTAATGATAACAAAAAAGATAAATTGAATACAGTGGTGGTTAGTATGTGGGTAGGGTGGGGTTGGTTCCAGGACCTCCTGCAGGTTCCCAAAGCTATAGATACTCAGGTCCCTTATGTAAAATGGCATAGTATTTGTGTGCACCTGCACATATCCTCCTGGGCACTTTAAATCATTTCTAGATTAATTATAATACTGTGTTAGTCTGTTTTCTGTCACAATAATGAAATACTTGAGGCTGAGTAGTGTATAAATTAAAGAGATTTATTTACAGCTTTGGAGGCTGAAAGTCAGGACAGCATTCTGATGGCTCTGGCAAAGGCCCTTTTGGTTTTGTAATGTGTCACCTCATGACAGGTGGCATCATGGTGGGGTTCAAGTCCATAAGTGTCCTGGTGTTGGAGTTAGCAGATAAAAAATTTGATTTTTTGTTGGGTGAGGAGGTGCATGCTTATAACCCCAGGTATGAGCGAGGATGAGGCAGGAGGATTGCAAGTTCCTGGCCAGTTGGTGAGACCTTGTCTCAAAATTTAAAAATTGAGAAAATGGACTAGGGCTGTAGCTCAGTGATAAAGTGCCTCTGGGTTCAATCTTTAGTAATGAATGAAAAAAAAATCTTATAAATGTGATAAGGAAAATAGAGGGAGAGAGAAAAAAAGGATAGATATACCATTTTGCACTTGAAATCCTATATCTAAATAAGAGTCTAATGGACATTCTAGACCTGAAAAATATAGTACTTGAAATTAAGAATGTTTTGGATGGCATTTACAGTGGGTTGGATATATCTGAAGAATGGATTGGAGAACTTGAAATTATTCAAGCTGGAGTACTAAATAAGATAAAAAAAATACGGATTTAGGGTAATACAGAGTGAACTGGTGGAAAATGTGAGATTAGGCATTATAATTTGTTGTGGGCCAGGACTGGTGAAGACAGTAGAGTAATAAAAGAAATATACAGGAAAGGGATATGATGCAGACTTCATCGTTATCATAATATATTTCAGTAAAGAATTGGCAAATCAATATGGATGTAAGGAGTTGGAGGAGTTAAAAGTAACTCAAGGCTTATAGAGAATATGTGTCTTCATTTGTGCTAGATACTGTGCAGTGTGTTTTATTCACTATCTAATCTTTTTTTGTTTTTAATATTGTTTTTAGTTGTACCTTTTAATTTTATTTATGTGGTGCTGAGGATCAAACCCAGGGCCTCACACATGTGAAACAAGAGCTCTGGTGCTGAGCCCCAGCCCCCACTGTCTCTCACCTTTATATCAACTCTGAACATTGGTGATATCTTCTTATTTATGAAGAAAAAGTCTCAGAATGGTCAGCTGAGCCTCTGAAAGCTTCCTGAGGGGTCGGGTCCTGGCCTGGCTGCTCCGTGGTCGGTAGTTTTCCTGTGGCTGGAGGAATGTCGCGTCACGGGCAGAATGGAAAGTAGTGGAAAGAGGAAGTGTTTGAAGGCCTGAGCTGACTGTAACATCTTAGGAGAGGGCTTTTTTCCACCCCCTGGACTGGGAATTGAACCCAGGAGTGCCACATCCCACTAAGCTATGTCCCTGGCCCATTTTTGAGGAAAGTTCTCATTAAGTTGTTGAAGATCTTGCTAAGGCACTGAGACTGGCCTCAAACTTCTGACCCTCCTGCCTTCACCTCCCAGGTCACTGGAATTACAGGTATGCACCACCATGCTCAGCTTATTTTTATTTTTTTTTAATTTAAAGAAGTTTTTTTTGGGCTGGGGTTGTAGTTCAGTGGTAGAGCACTTGCCTAGCATGTGTGAGGTACTGGGTTCGATTCTCAGCACCTCATATAAAGGCCTATCAACAACTAAAAAAAAAAAATCCATAAAAGAATTTTTTTTTTTTGCAGGGGGTTATTGGAGATTGAACCCAGGGGTGCTCTACCATTGAACCACATCTTCATCCATTTTCGTATTTTATTTTGAGACAGGATCTTGCTAAGTTTCTGAGCTGGCCTCAAACTTTGGTCTCCCTCCTCTGGCTCCCAGATTGCTCCCAGACAGGCTAGGAGAGAGATCTTTAGGGAGCTGGGAATACTGAACTACTAGTATAAGACAGAAAGGCTAGGGTTGAAGTCGTGGTTTTAGGGATAGTCTGATTATAGGTGATGGTTGAAGCCATTTCTTAACAGATGGTGTCGAAAGCCTTGGGGGAACACTTTAGGTAGGAGGAAGACTATACCTACTGAAGCAGAATGGTAACAGCAGTCAGGGAGATGAGTGGGAACACCAAAAAGTACCGTTTCATGGAAATCCAGGCGAGGGCTGGGATGGTGCAGAGGAGGAAGGGATCAGTGGCACAACTCATTTAACAGACTTGGTGAGTTTAATGAACTGTGCTGCGAGCTGGCGACATGGCAGGGATCCCAGCAGACAGAGCTCCTGCCCCCAGTAGGTAGGTTTTGGCAGGGAAGGTGGTACTGAATGAATGAACGAAAAGATACGGAGGAAATCAGTAGGTTAATGGCAGAAAGGCAACTTTAAAATGAGGATGTTCAGAAAATTGACCTGAGGGATGAGAGTCACCAGGAAAAAGAGCAGCCAGTCTGAAGGTTCCAAGGCAGTACAGAGCTTGGCAAGGCCGAGGAGTTGAAAGGAGGCCAGTGTGGCCAAAGTTGGCTGAGCACAGGGAACAGCGGGGGCCATTGCACTCGGATAGGGTGATAGTGCAATGGGAATCTCCTGTGATTCCTCGGAAAGGGAGAGAGACATCTAATTTGTGTTTGAAGAAGAGCATCCTGGCTGCTCTGTAGGATATGTCATGGGATCAGGAACGGAAGCAGGCTGGCAAATTAGGTCTACATGCTCTGGGGGATGACTGAGAGTTAGTAAACCACGTACTGTGTTTGACTTAAGTCTCTAGAGGTTGTTCCCTTATCAGTGTTGCAGGGATATTTGTTTCTAGATCTTGATACTTCATTGTCATTTTCCAGAGAATGACGGAAGAGATCCTGAGTGTCGTTTTCTTTTGTGCTTTAAATAATTTAATTAGCCATTTAGGAAGGGAAGTTCCTTCTGTTGGACATTGACTTCTGTCTTATTTCAGTTAAAGAGATAGAAGTTAATGGGGATGCGTTCTTTTGAATTATTGTTGAATTATTGGTTTCCATTATTATTATTATTATTATTATTAGTTCTGGGGACTGAACCTAGGGGTACTTAACCTCTGAGCTCCTTCCTCAGCACTTAAAATTTTTTTTTCTTTTTTATAGTTGTCAATGGATCTTTAATTAATTTATTTATATGTGGTGCTGAGGATCGAACCCAGGGCCTTACACATGCCAGGCAAGTGCTCTACCACTGAGCCACAACTCCATCTTCCCCCAGCCGTTTTTTTTTTTTTTTTTTTTTTTAATTTTAACATTTATTTATTTTTTCTTAGTTCTCGGCGGACACAACATCTTTGTTGGTATGTGGTGCTGCTGAGGATCGAACCCGGGCCGCACGCATGCTAGGCGAGCGCGCTACCGCTTGAGCCACATCCCCAGCCCCCCCCAGCCGTTTTTATTTTTTATTTTGAGACAGGATCTCACTAAGTTGCTAAAGCTGGCCTCAAACTTGTGATCCTCCTGCCCCAAACTTCCTGAGTAGTGGGGATTTTATGGATGTGTGCCACTACACCTAGCTTGGTTTCCATTAGAATGTTTGTTTCTACTCACATCTCTACCTGTGAGTTAGTAGCACTGGATATATTAGACTAGGAATTGTCAGTCTCTGAGTGACTTTTAAAAAAACATTTGCTTACATTCTGTATGTAATTTTTTTTGGAATTTTTGGTATGAAGAAATTCAAACGTAAGCAAAAGCAAAGAACGTAATATGATAACTCCCCGCATTTACCCATCATTCTGTACCAGTACCAGTCAGCTCTGGCTCTTCTTGGTTCACCTGGCCCTCCTCACTGTCCCTGTTTATTTTGAAACAGATTCCAGGTGTGCCATCATCTATAAATCGCGCAGCATCTACTTCCCTCATTTCGGTGTTCTGTTTTATTTCTCTTTGAGGCACGTAAGCGGGTCACATAGCTGTGTGGTTTGCTGTGAGGGTCCCATTTTGTACCTGTTGTCCTAGTGTAGTTATCAGTAGAATTGTTTTCACTTAAGAGAGTGTCTTTTGGGACAGTGAATTCTGTGTTTTTTTTTTTTTATTTATGCAAGGAGAGCTTTTTCAGAGGAACACTGAGTAAATTCTTCAATAGTACCTTCAGCATTGGGTATTTTACTAATAGCGTGCTACTTTTATATTTCCTTTTTAAATCAGGAGAGCAAACCCTGGTATTCACTATTTCAAGAAGTTATTTACGGAAGGATAAAGTGACATAAGCCTGAGAAAGGAGGCTCCTGGTGTGTGGAAGGAAGGGGGTGAGTGTTGTGCTGCTGCTCGTCTTGCCCTCTACCCCGTGCCCTCCTGTCTGTCAGTGCCGCAGAGAGCGTCAGCCCTTTGGAACAGAAGGGCGATGTCAGGTCTGTGAAATACTGGCCTCCCTGGGTTCTCCGTAGTATTTGACTCGCTGTTACTTATCTAGGTTGAGATGATCCAAATTCTGTATTTTCCTGGATAGAATTTTTTTGTTTTGTTTTGTTCTCACTTGTTCTACTGAAACCTTTAGCAACACTGATAGCAGCTCTTTGTTACTTACATGTGAGTGAAGATTCTACCAGACCTTTCATAGTTGTACATCTTGAGCACAGGTAGAGGCTGGAGAGTGGTGAGCCCTGACTTATGGCAGTGCCCTTGCTTGTCCATCTTGTCTCCAGGCTGAGAGAATTTCCTGAAGTCAAGGACCACTGTGCGTTCTAGAGCCTCCCAGTTATGATAGCTTGTCAGATGCATCAAGAGTATGTGAACGCTTTTTGGGGGAAGAAATGAATGAAATATTCATTCAGGAATTTGGCACAGTGTATTTAACTGACTTCTAGATACGCTGAGTTTGTGGAGAGAGCAGGCGGAAAGATTCTGTAGCCTCTGATGGTAAAGGTTGAGAGAAGAGGACTGGGGATTTGTTTCAAGATGGAAGAGCCAAAAGTTCCTCATGTGCTCTGCTTTATTTTCAGAGCCACACAACATATTGTTACCTCCACGTACTCATCTCCATTTTAGAAGATTAGGGCCCTGATAGGCATGTGGTCTGATAGCACCTCTGTCCCCCAAGGATAAGAAATGGTGCCTCTCATTTCTAAAAGGCCACGTTACTATTTCTGGTTTAAGAAGGAGCACATGGTGTCTGCTAATGGAAGATGAATAGAAGCAAACTGGGAAATACCTTTTGTCTCTGGATTATTGAATCTGCTACTGGCTGAAGAGCAAAAGAGTTCTCTTCAATTCTTTTCAGTTCTAAATTTAAGAAATTGAGCCTTTCAGAGTTTTTTTTTTTTTTTTGGTTACGTGGTTCAAAAGGATGTCTGAATATTGGAAGTGAACGTTGCTAATAAGATTGGTGGGAAGGTGTTTCTCTTCATCTAATGAGGCCAGATCGTTACTGCAGACATCTTTGCCCACTGTTGATTTTAGCTGATCATCATTTGATGGGGCGCTAGTGCTGCTCTAGATCTAGTTAAACAGGAAGAGGCTGGGTGAGGGTGGGTGTAGACTGAAGCTGTTGAGGGCACTTACCAACCGTGAGCACTGTACACTTGCCGGGCAGCGTCTCTGCCTTGGATTGGCAGTATTCTCTGAGAAACACACTCTTGTTCCAACGTTGTTTGATCCTAGAAGGTGAAGCATTTTCTAGAAATGTGCTGGGGTGGGAGTGGTGTTGAACATGATCTTTTCAACACACTGAAATGGTTCTTTTTCTCTTGCAGGCTTGGCTGTTGGCAAAGACGTGGATAAGAGCCAGTGGTTCTAATGCCAGCGGACCTGACTAGCTACTATACAACTGTGCAGTAGAAACTATGCATATTTGTTGGTCAGCAAAGCCAAGGAACAAGAGCTATGGCCTTTGAAATGGCCTTTGTGATTCCACGGTATTTTTCCTGGGTTTTATCATGTGGTACCTCCCTTCCAACTCAGCAGCAATGTGGTACCTTTTACTGTTCAGTGAAGATTAAGGACGTGCTCTTTGATCAACAGCCAGAACTTAAAATCTGTTGGAACAGGGTCAGGGACCATGTCATTCGCAGCTGAGGAAGATGAAATTTCCATTTTATGTGGTGCCTTGTACAGGGAGTGCACTCACTCTTCTAGGAACGTGTGAGTGAGAAAGAGGTTGTGTTTTGCTGACTAGAAACTCACGGTTATGGCGAGTGACCCAACGTGATCAGAGGGGCAAGAGAACTCATGACGGGTTATACCATGTTGCGGAATGGGGGAGTGGGGAATGGAGGTCAGACCTGCATGCTGCGCTGGTCCAACCGCATCCGGCTCACGTGGCTCAGCTTTACACTGTTCATCATTCTGGTTTTCTTCCCCCTCATTGCTCACTATTATCTCACCACACTGGATGAGGCAGATGAGGCTGGCAAAAGGATTTTTGGCCCACGGGCGGGTAATGAGCTCTGTGAGGTGAAGCACGTGCTGGACCTCTGCCGCATCCGCGAATCGGTTAGTGAGGAGCTCCTACAGTTGGAAGCCAAGCGGCAGGAGCTGAACAGTGAAATCGCCAAGCTGAACCTAAAGATCGAAGCCTGTAAGAAGAGTATTGAAAACGCCAAGCAGGACCTGCTGCAGCTCAAGAATGTCATTAGCCAGACTGAGCATTCTTACAAAGAGCTGATGGCCCAAAATCAGCCCAAACTTTCTTTGCCTATCCGACTGCTCCCAGAGAAGGATGACACTGGCCTTCCTCCCCCAAAGGTCACGCGGGGTTGCCGCCTGCACAACTGTTTTGATTATTCCCGCTGCCCTCTCACCTCTGGTTTTCCTGTCTATGTTTATGACAGTGACCAGTTTGCCTTGGGCAGCTACCTGGACCCCCTGGTCAAGCAGGCTTTTCAGGCTACAGCACGAGCCAATACTTATGTTACAGAAAATGCAGACATTGCCTGCCTGTATGTGGTATTAGTGGGAGAAATGCAGGACCCGGTCGTGCTGCGGCCATCTGACCTTGAGAAACAGCTGTATTCCCTACCACATTGGCGGACAGATGGACACAACCACGTCATCATCAACCTGTCACGCAAGTCGGACACACAGAATTTACTATACAATGTCAGCACAGGCCGTGCCATGGTGGCCCAGTCCACTTTCTATGCTGCGCAGTACAGACCTGGCTTTGACTTGGTGGTCTCGCCGCTGGTCCATGCCATGTCAGAACCCAATTTCATGGAAATCCCACCACAGGTGCCAGTGAAGCGGAAATATCTCTTCACCTTCCAGGGTGAGAAGATTGAATCCTTGAGATCCAGCCTTCAGGAGGCCCGCTCCTTTGAAGAGGAGATGGAAGGTGATCCCCCTGCTGACTATGACGATCGGATCATTGCCACTCTGAAGGCCGTCCAGGACAGCAAGTTAGATCAGGTCCTGGTGGAGTTTACCTGCAAAAACCAGCCCAAGCCCAGTCTGCCGACTGAGTGGGCACTGTGTGGGGAGCGGGAGGACCGCCTGGAGTTACTGAAGCTGTCCACCTTTGCCCTCATCATCACTCCTGGGGACCCTCACTTGGTTATTTCATCTGGGTGTGCCACACGGCTCTTTGAAGCCCTGGAAGTTGGTGCTGTCCCAGTCGTACTAGGGGAACAAGTCCAGCTTCCTTACCAGGACATGCTGCAGTGGAACGAGGCGGCCCTCGTGGTGCCCAAGCCTCGTGTCACCGAGGTCCACTTCCTGTTACGCAGTCTCTCTGACAGTGATCTGCTGGCCATGAGGCGGCAAGGCCGCTTTCTCTGGGAGACATACTTCTCCACCGCTGACAGTATTTTTAATACCGTGCTGGCCATGATTAGGACTCGCATTCAGATCCCAGCTGCTCCCATCCGGGAAGAGGTAGCAGCTGAGATTCCCCATCGTTCAGGCAAGGCGGCTGGAACTGATCCCAATATGGCTGACAACGGGGACCTAGACCTGGGGCCAGTAGAAACGGAGCCACCCTACGCCTCACCCAAATACCTCCGCAACTTCACTCTGACTGTCACCGACTTCTACCGCAGCTGGAACTCTGCTCCAGGACCTTTCCATCTTTTTCCCCACACTCCCTTTGACCCTGTGTTGCCCTCAGAGGCCAAGTTCTTGGGCTCAGGGACTGGGTTTCGGCCTATCGGTGGTGGGGCTGGGGGTTCTGGCAAGGAGTTTCAGGCTGCACTTGGTGGTAACGTGCCCCGAGAGCAATTCACAGTGGTGATGTTGACCTATGAGCGCGAGGAGGTGCTCATGAACTCCTTGGAGAGGCTGAACGGCCTCCCGTACCTGAACAAAGTGGTGGTGGTGTGGAATTCTCCTAAGCTGCCGTCAGAGGACCTTCTGTGGCCTGACATTGGCGTCCCCATCATGGTAATACAAAAATGGGCAGTCTCTCTTGATGCATGTACTTCACTCCTAATGCCTTTCCCTTTAGCTATCTTAACTCTTACTGGTGAGGAATGTACATCTTTTTAAACACCGGTACAGATGACTTTTCCCGTGAAATTTCTGCTTGTTACTTCTTTAGGCCTTGCCAGCTCATTGCTGCTACTTACTTCCTAAGTCGCCTGAGCACTGCCACTGTAAAATTGCTACTGGACCTGTGCAGTTATCCCTGCCAATCAGAGATGAGAATGCTCATGGTTGGGAAGAACTTAGGATCCAGGCTCTGTAATTAGGGTTATGTGATGTATGATCATCACTGTTTCTTCATTTTGTGTCTGTGGGAACTGGGGCTTGGAAAGTTGATTGATTTGCTCAAGGCCATGATGAGTAATGGAGGAGGTGAGCTTTACAATGTCTGATTCCAGAAGCTTCAGTTTTTAATCATCCCAGAGGATTTGGGAGAAGAATGATGTCATTCACAGGATCCTCTGGAAGGGTGGAGTGGGGTTTGATACTTGGGACTTGGAGAGCCTTCTTTTCTAGAGTATCTTGCAGGGTCTTTCTCTTGTTCTTTATTTTTCAAATTTTAGTTGTAGATGGACACAGTGCCCCCCCCCCCCCAATCTATCTATTTATATGTGGTGCTGAAGATCGAACCCTGTGCCTCACACATGCTAGGCAAATGCTCTACTTCTGAGCCCCAGCCCGTCTTTCTCATTCTTTACTCCATGTCTGATGTTTACATGCTGTTATTTTATAGGAAAGATAAGATCTAAACATGTAGGACTGGGTGGCATTCTGAGGCTTTTGTATCTACCTGCTTGAATTAAACTGGTGATCTGCAAGAGAGATGTGAAGCCTTAAAGCAGACCTGTCAACTACTTACCTTGCAACATTGGTACTTTCTAGAAAAAGGTAGCAAAGAACAACAAAAGAGCTGATGGGCCATGCATCAACTAGAGTCTTGCTTAAGAAAATTGGTGATTTTTAGGGATGATTTGTGTGAGACCAATCAAAGAAAGACTAGGATTCTTTTCCATCCCAGAGTTTATCTTGTATATTAAGAAATCTCCTTTACAAACTTTTTCCTAAGTGAATTTTACTCATTTCCTTTCTTAGTTTCAACTTCATAACTGTCACTGAATTAAAAAATAAAAGCGGCAGCAGCACTTACTCTGCAAAGGGCAGATGTCATCCCGCAGTGGGATATCAGAGCTGCCTACGCTTTCCGTTTGTCCTGCGTGTTGAGTTTGGTCAAGATGTGGAGAAGCTGGTGCCACCTGGTAAACCATGAACTGGAGTTCACTGGAGCACTTACTAGAACTGTTCTTTCTTTAACACTGGTAGGAAATACGCAGTCCTCTTTATTGCTGGGCATCACACTGCAATTAATGCATAACCTATTAGGAAGTGCCTGAAATTTTCCAAATAAAGGGTCATTCTAGAAAGCTCATATTAGGGATGCAGTTTTTTTCTAGTTCTTTTAAAATGTGGCAACAGTTTCAAGCTGGAGGTCTCACTCCATTCTCTAAAAATTTTGACTTCTTTCCATTTAAGAGAAGCAGGTGTTTTGGGCAGCAGTTGGAATTGCTGACATGGGTGCAGGCAGGCATCAGGGCTAGAGAGACAGTGGCAGCTGCTGCCTCCCCTGTCAGAGAGGCACTACTATGTTGTGCCTCAGAGTGGCTTCCCACCTAGATGTGGACATCACCTATTCATTGTGTTGGGATTAACAGGGTTTAGAAAATCAGCAGCACAGTGGTTCCCAGGCAGTCTCAGATTCCAGTCCTTAGGAAAGTGACTCAAAGTCAGCACATTGGTTAAGTGAATCAACCCAGGAACCTCTGTCTTTTCAGAAAATGCTGAGCAACTTGTGTTTCTCTTCTGCTCAGCTTCTCAACTAAGCAATATGCATAAGTTCTGGATCATGTGTGAACTGTGAAATCTGTTGAGCCCCAACTATTTTAGTGGCACCTGGTAGATCTTCTATACTAAAATTCCCCATTCTTTTTTAATAATTAATTACGTAACAAAGGGGTCTGGCTTAGAATAAAAGTGTATGCAAAGAGAATTCTAGCTCAAATGGAATAGTGAATGGGCAAGGAGCCAGGACCTGCGGAGAGAGGGGAGAAGTGTGGTGCTCTCACTGAATGTTGTAGGGCTGCTGCAGGGAGATATGGTGGTGCTGTCTGCTCTCTCTGTGTCTCTCCTTGCTCTTATCCTTCGGGCCAGAATGACTGGATTTTGTCTTAGAGTCCCAGCTGTCCTTCACCCTGTGTCCCTTGCATTCTTTGCTAACAGTTGAGTCGAGCACCTTGGCTCCCGGAGCACAGCCACAGAGCTGTCTAATGGAGTCAGATGGAGAGTGTTACTCTGACAACAGATTTGATGTCCATTCTCTTGAAAAAGTCCCCACTAGGTTGGGACCATGTTTTCAGGGCCCCTTAAAGACATTCTGCTGTTCCTGGTGATAGTCAGTGGGCTTCCCCTGTGTGTTATGTGTGGCTTTCCCTGTCTGCTTACAGGATCTTTTCCTTATCTTTGGCTTTTAGCAGTTTGATTTTGATATTCCTTGGCATTGCTTTCCTTGATTTTTTTTTTTTTTTAAATTTTGAAAAGTGTTGCTATTTTTGTCTTACGAGGCAGATAACTTGGACCCAGACTAAAAGTTCTCTTAATGGCTACTCCACAGTTCATTGAGTTCTTTTATATTTAGCTGGTCTGCTTACAACCTGCACCAAGCATGCGCAGAGTTGAAGTGAGCCAGAGACCGGTTTATACCCGGCACTGGGAGCTCCCCCTCTCTGGTTTTCTCCTTTTTGGAATTTCCTCCTGTCTTTCCGGGCCAGTGGTTGCCCCAGACTCTTTCCTCTTATCCTTCAGGACAGCCTGACAGGATTTGGTCTGAGGGTTCCAGCTGTCCTTCCCGGCCCTGGCTCTGCTCTCTCCTGTGTCAGCACTTCCTTCCCCCTGCATGACAGCTCCACTCCATGATGTGCCGTGAGTGGCTCCCTCACCATTGCCTGCAGGAAGGTCCTCTCTCGGTGTATTTGTACAGAGCTTGATTGCCCTCCGCAGGAGGATTACCTGGCAGGAGCTGGCTCAGCCCTCCTGAAGCAGATGCCTGCAAATAATCCCTTTTGATACATGGTCCCACAAAAGTTTGATTCATAGTTATTGCTTTATTCTCTCCTGTTTGCATGTGTTCCTTTCTCACACTTTAGATTCTGGAAAATAGTGATAAGTAGGGGTGGCCTTGTTAGAGCATTCTGTGAAATGAGAACCTTAAGATCTGTGCTGCTGGTGTTTGAAGACTTGGGCTGTTAGGAAAGTGATATCTTTTAGTTATTAGCAGCATAGCCAGGCTTTCTCAAAGCAGTGCTCATCTTCACACTGCGTTTGTTGGCTTCTTTGGAAGCCAGCCCTGGAGTCTGAATTTTTCATTCTCCCTTCCTAAAGGGTACAAACTAATTTATCCAGGGTGCCTGGCAAGGGCTCTTGGACATCTGAGAAGCTTGTATGGAGTGAGAGAGCCTTGTAAATTCTAGAGGCGTCCACAGGCGGTGGCAACTGTGAGAAGCAACCCTCTCTGCATTTGCAGTGGAGCTCTTGTGGGGAGTTTGAAGGGAGGTGGGAGGAGGTGGCCAGGGCTGGCTTGTGCAGAAACCTGCAGGCCAAGCTGCGCAGTGTAGAATGTGTCCTGAGTGTGAGAGGATGCCTCAGAGAAAGAGAGCAGAGGCAGGTAAAAGACTTGTAGTAGCAGTAGCCCAGGGGAGAGGTGGTGGTAGTCTGGATCAGGGTGGCGGGGGCAGAGAGGGTGAGTTCAGAGGTGAGCTTGACTCATTCATGTCCTTGGAGACTTCAAGGCTCTGGAAGCAGAATGGCTGGAATGCGTCATTTTCCCCCCAAATAAAACTACAGCAGTATGATAGAGATTTGAGTTTGTGGAGGATTGGGGATGTAGCCCATGGTAGAATGGTTGCCTAGCATGCATGAGGCCCTATGTTCCATGCCCTGAAAAGAAGAAAGAGAAAAAAATGACTAAATCAAGTTTTAAAGTGAGTGGTTTCCAGCTGGAAGAGGGCAAGAGAGGAGTTTGTTTTTCAGGGCCCTTTCCTTCTCTCTTAGTCACTGGTATTCAGATGGAAAGGAGATGGCTCTGTTTTGGGAACTTGAATGGTGTGCCAGGAGGGTTATTGTTTCATTATCGAGATAGGCTCTTTCTGAGTTGCACAGGCTGGCCTGGAATTTGCCATCCTCCTTCCTCAGCCTTCGGAATTGCTGGTGTGCTCCACTACACCTGGCAAGAGACTTTTAATATTGCTTTACAAGTAGTGCGTTGGGGAGGAGGATTGGGGCCTGAAGGAACGGCCTCGGAGCACCCGTGGTGTCTTGGTGCTCAGGCGGCCAGAGGCTCTACCGCTGGCCAGACTTCATGGAGAGGAGAGGTCATTATGCCTCAGAAACCTGATAAGTTCTATCTTTGTCCATTCTGCTCTGTAAAATATCCCTTGTATGATTCAGATGGTCATTGTCCAGTGTTATGATTTCTAGGCAAGTTGAACAGGAAGGAGGAACCTGTCCAGCCTCTCCCGGTGAGGGCTCTGCAGAGGCTGGTCGGCCTCACTGGGTATTGGTGGATCTGGGTGCTTGGGTTTTTTTCTTTGACAGTATTTTACTTAAGAACTCGGTGATTGTAACTCTGGCTTTTTCTTTCTGTTTGGGATGAACTGTATGACTGAAAAAGATTATGAAGCAAAGCTACCAGAAATCGGAATAGCCAAAATTATAGAAATGTAGAGGAATTGCTGAAAAGACATATTGTAAAAGAATTTACTAATTGTATTAATAATTTACTTATGTGGGTATTTGTACTCTGCAAATTCAAAGGAAGGAGTCTGAGACTGCAAGAATTTTGTTGTTTCAGGTCATTTGACTAATTAACACCTACATTAGGCTTGTGAAGTGGCTTATAATCCCAGCTACTCCCAGCCACTGGGGCCAGAGGGGCCAGTACTGAGGCAGGAACAGAGTGAAGTTTTCCTGGTGGAGTGTCTGCCTGGCATGTGGGAGGCCCTGAGTTTGATCTCTTGCACCAAGACCAACCAACCCAAAACAAGGCCCTAACCAATTGAGGCTGGCCTTGAACTTGGATCCTATTGCCTCAGCCTTCTGAGTGCCACTGCACCTGACTTTAAGGTAAAACAGTTTTACAGGATCATTGCCAACTTTTATAAGTTAAAACAGGCTTGTCCCAATCTAAAATGTATGGCCGTTTTTATATGTATTAGCGCAGTATTCCAGGTTATAATTGGAAAACCAGTTCACCATGTTATTTTCTTACTCCTTTCCCTTCCTTTTCTGCACTTCCCAGCTGTGGCCCCCACCACTTGGTGTTTATTGATGAATGAGTCCCTTGGAAGATCCAGGAGTCCTGGTGCCCATTCATTTGGTGGCCTCTCTGCTCCCCTCCCCACTCACCCCCAGCTCTGTTTCACTCTGTGCTGGTGTCTGAGCCTCTGCTGGGGCCTCGTTTTCCTGATTCCTGAGCCCCATGGTTGGTTGCTTTTTCAGTTAGAGGAAGAGGAGGCTGGAAGGCTGAAGTTGGCTGCTGTTTCCGTTCTCAGCCGAGTGGTGTCTGCAAGCACAGCGTTTTCTCAGTGGATTTGTTAGGAACTGTGTTTGCATGCTGTGGTGTTGAGGCTGGAGGCTGCGGCCCTTGGTGGGCCGAGTGTGATGGTAAAGAGAAGGACAGCATTTTATGTGTGTTAAAGTTGTTGAACTTAGTAGGTGGCAGAGTTCTAGGCCAGGAGTGTTGTCCTCCCTGTTCCGCTGAGATGAATGAGAAGAAGGTGTGGTGACAGAAGGGAAGGCTTTTATGCACAATGGCAAACAAAGAAGCAGGGAGCCACCGATGGGGAGCAGGGGATGTGAAACCAGGAGGGTGAATGGTAGCGAGTGCTGCTCCCCATTTGACCCATGTAGGCTGATGGGTTTTTTCTTTAGGTTAAAATATTGTCAGACTTCCTATTTCCTTTCTAATTATCATTCTTTAATATTAAAAAGATTGGAATATTCATTGATAATTTTGATCTTTTCAGGTATTTATATCATTCTGAAAACAGAACGGAAAGACTTAGTTATGTGCTAATTCCAACTCATTCACTCATACTGTGTAAACTGCCTGTTGAAGTCTATCATATGCCAGGCACTGTGCGCTGCTCATTCTGGTTAATGTCATACCAGTGATTAGAGCATTAATTTGCAAATCATTCTTCATGTTCACTAGTTACGAGAGTGTACCCATAAGTTTCTAGTAGCACCGTGCTGTGATAACACCAGGAAATAGACAGTGTTGGGGTGGGAGCTGTTGTAATTTGAAACTGAACAATATCATCAAAAATGAGAATCTTTCCCCTAAATGTCAGGCACTAATACTCTTGTTGACCAGTTTCTTTTTACATTCTCTCAGCGTTTTTCAGACTCCTGGAGGCTAATGCTGATCTCTCTGTCTGCCTTTAGAAATTCTTGAATCTTTTTGTCCTTCTGATTTTGGTGCCCAAACCAATAATGGTTATTTGGCCAAGCTTGTGTCTTGCCATCGAGCACTCCAGCCTTGAAGCAGTTTCTTTACCACCTCCCTTCTCCCTCACCTCACCTGAACTTTAGTTTATATTTGCAGTTTGTAAGGGCAGAAGTCTTAGGGTTGTGGGAGGAGGTGGTTGTCCTTGGATAAGGAACTTCAGTTATTCCTGAAATACTGTCTGCTTTACTCATCTTTTTGGAGATCGACTCAATCAGGGTGTCTCAGGAGTGGCACCAATGACATTTTGGATTGAATCATTCTTCAAGTCAGGGGAAGGCTGTCCTTTGCATTGCAAAATTTAGCTACATTCCGGCCTCTACCCACTAGACCCAAACAGCTCACTCTCCATTGTGACAACCAAAAATGTCTGCAGACATTGCCAGATGTCCCCTGGTGGGTAGGGGTGGGGGCCACTCCTGTTAGAGAACCCTGCTCTAGTTTTTTTTCCTTTTTGCACCCTAGGGCCTCTTGCCTGCTAGGCAAGCCCTTTGCCCCTGAGCCACATCACCAGCCCTGCTCTCAATTCTTAAGGCCACCTACTCTGACCACAGTTGTTGGCCAGCCAGCCACAAAAAAAGCTGCAGTACTCGACACTTGTGTCTGTGATGCTTACAGCTTTCCTTTTCTCTGACTGTTCTGATGGTTAAAATGCAGTTCCTGTACCTGCACATCTTGCTTCAGTTCTGGTCCAGGGGAGGGGCACTGTGTTCCTAGCATCAATGGTGATTCCTTTCTTGCCTCTTGATTACCCAAGTGATGGATTTTAATAGACTTACTGAAAAGCTGGTGGTGAAATCCAGGCCACGTCTCGGCCACATTGCTCCTCCATCTCTGACTCCACCCTGGTCTTATAATAAGTAGGTTCTCTTGGTTTGGTTCATTTTGTAAACCAGTTAGATTATTTTGGATGTGTTCTAGGTATCGGAGTGTGATCATTTTAGGTTTTTTTTTTTGTTTTTCCTTTTCACATTTTGGTTGTCTGTCTTATTTGGCTTATAAATAACTTCAGTTTTTGCGGATAGCATGGTGCCATGGTGGTGTAGCTAGTATGGTCCTCACTCCAAAGCCGTGCTTTTCTCTTCGCTCTAACGCTTCTCAAAATTTGGTGTGCACAGCAGTCACAAGGCGTCTTGAGAAATGGAGATCCTGTCAGGGCTACTCAGGGCTTGCCTTTCTACAGCCCCAGTGATGTCACTGCTGCTGGGCTGTGGATCCCATGGGTGCTGTGGCTCTGCTCTTTTGCCATCACTAATTCTGCTGTAGATGAGCCTCCTGGAGATTAACCCCCAAAGTGGTCAGCTACATGTGAATGTGCAAGCTGTCTCTCAGCTGCTCCATGAGGTGGGTCTTCCCTGGGAGACCTGGCTGTGAATGTCCACTGTTCCAGCTGAGGAGCAGTTCGGCCAGCTGGCAGGATTGCAGTGTGGTGAGAAGCGGATGCTAGGTGTGTTGGGAATGAAGAGTCAGTGGTGAGGTGGGTGCGTCGGGGCCTGAGCCGCTGCTGTATTCCATCCTGTCTGAGTTGGACCTCATTTTTGTTTTAACATTTCTGAAATTGGGATGTGTCTTACAAAACTTGCCAAATGGTGCTCCCTGGGGAGTCAGCAGCTGCTGAGATGGGAACTTGGAGGCTCCGCATTGGCTGCTCTCCTCCTGCCTCAGGCTGTAGCTGCTTGGTTCTGTTTCTGAAGCCCAGTGCAGGCCCTCTGCCACAGACGGGGCGTGGGCGAGGTGGATTTTGGTGTCTCTTGCTCGGCTCTGATACCTGGTGTCTGTAGCAGCACACCTGTTGCAGATCTTTTGCTGTGATTTGGGCAGAAGCACCTGTGGGTTGAGGTAGAGTGACATTCCAAGTGATGAGTTATTTTACATAACTGATGGTATGTACATTAAGAACGCATTTGGATTGGGCTGGGGTTGTGGCTCAGTGGTAGAGCGTTCGCCTAGCACGTGCGAGGTCCTGGGTTCCATCCTCAGCAGCACATAAAAATAAACAAATAAAGGTATTGTGTCCAACTACAACTAAAAAACAAAAAAGAACTCATTATTAAAAAAAAAAAAAAAAGAATGCATTTGGATTGAAGAAGTTCATAAAGTTAGCCTCCTCTTAGCAGGAAGGACTGGATTGGGGTGAGGAGTGAGAGGCCACTCCTGCAGCTGCTGGCTGTGTCTCGTCACTCTGGGTGTCAGTTTCTCCATGTTTAAAGAGATGTGGACCCTGTGATCGCCAAAGCCCTTCAGACTAAGTCTGCTAGAATGAATGAATTCCAGTACAAGTTCTCTGCTTCAAGAACATAGACGTGACATTCTGACAAGTGGGGTGTGACCAGAGGCATCTGCAGGCAGATGGGTCTCTGGGAGAGACTGTTTGTAGAGGGGAAGGAGCGGTGTTTTAAGCTGAGGTGAGCTTGCTGGTTTGGTCATGGAGTTCCTTGGAACCACATGTAAGCTCCAACACTTCAGGTACCTTTGACACGCCAAGCCAGGTAGAAGCTATCCTCAGTATAAGGGAAGTGTCTGTTGACAGTAAGATGACCTTCCTGGCTTTCTAAAAAGACCATTCTCCATGAGATGCTCTTTGTTTCTTGAGAATGAAATGAAAGCTCCTCATCACTGGGACTAATTATCTGAAGATTCTGTAAAAATAAAGTGAGCTGTCTGAGTATGACTGCAACCATTAATGATTGAGACTTAGGCGGTCAGGTGACTAACAAAGCTGCCAGCTGCACTGAAGGTGAACTGGGCTTATCTGGGGTCTGGTTCAAGTAAACTTTTTTTTTTGGTTATAATACCATTCTACCCTTTGGGGTACTGACCCTTGTTTTATTAAGCAAATGTTGCCTTGCATGTATGGGTCACCTTGCTTGGTACAGGGTGGTTGACTTGATGGACATAGGACCTGGCTCTTTGCTCCACTCTGTCCAGCTTGAGAGGGAAGCTGGCTTTGGGCTGTGCGGTCAGCCCTGGAGGTGGGCACTGCAGTGGGAAGTGGCTGATCTCAACAGGATAGGCTGTGCGTTTTTTTTTTTTCTTCCTGCTTTGTATTTCCCCCCAAAGCCTTAAAGTTGTGGGTCAGAAATGATGTAGACTTGAGGGATTTCAGAATTTGGTTTTAAGAATTTGTGGACAGGCTGGGGGCCTTGGGGCTGGGAACTGGACCCTCGGTTCCACTTGGCCACCTTGTGTTCTCTGGGAAGGATATTTTCAATTTCCTAGGTTGTGTTCACAGGAAGATCCTCAGCATCAGTTTGATTCACAAGAAAATTGGTTAACAGTGAATAAAGTTTGAATGTGAAATCCTTGTATAGTTTTTGAATCAAAAGGCAGTTTTTATCCCTGAAAGGCATATGCTTGATTTTACATTCGGTAGGTAATCAGGCCAAATGACTCAGTAGACTTAGCTAGTCTTCTCGGACCTAAGGACAGTTTTGAATCTGCTTTGTAATGCGGCATTGATTTCTTGCATTTTTCTCCCTTGCTCCAGGTGGTTCGTACTGAGAAGAACAGTTTGAACAATCGATTCTTACCCTGGAATGAGATTGAAACCGAGGCCATCCTGTCCATTGATGATGATGCTCACCTCCGCCACGATGAAATCATGTTTGGGTTTCGGTGAGGACTTTTTCAGTCAAGAACACTTGAGTGTGCAAGTGATAGAAAACAATAACTCAGGCCTGGGTTAGGGAGCAAAATGGGTTTCTTGGTGACAGTGACAGAGAAGCCCTCAGAGGTAGAAAGGCTATGTCGGCCAGGGCTGTCCAGGACCCTGGTGTTGGAGGATTCTACTTCTTGTCCTCTCCTGCTCTGCTCTCACATAGGTTCTTCCCTGAGGCTAGGGAGGTGGGATTCATTGATTGGCTGGACTAGGGTTTCGCACCTGCTCCTGGAGCTGCAGGTATATCATCCTTGACCTCAAACCCTGTAGGCTTAGAGTAGAAGCAAAGTGTATTCTCTCAAAAATATTCAGAGCTTGGTGTCATCAAAGGAATGGGGACCAACTCCTAGGCAGGTAGAGGAGTGAGAGGCCAGCTTCTGCAGCTGCTGGCTAGGTGGCATCACTCTGGATGTCAGTTTCTCCATGTTTAAAGGAACATGTGGACCATGTGATCCCCAAGGGCCTTCAGGCTAAGTCTGCTAGAATGAATGAGTTCCATCATGAATTGTTCTTTAGTGTTGTGTATCTTTGTTCTTTTGTGTTGCTGTGCGTTGAAGCAGTACAGAATCCTGGGCCTGGGAAGAGCGGGTGGGACACAAAGATGCAGTAGGAAGATGGGGGAGGAGGAGAAGGTGACGGTGATGATACTTGACATCTGTGGTGCCCATGTTGTGTGCCGGGGATTAGCTGAGCACTTTGGTTTATCTCAGAATGCCTAGAATTTGATGGAAGTTATAGTCGTATCTTCTTACATAGGAGTAAATTGAGATTCCAGAGAACAGAGCCACGAAGCCAGAATGTTAGAGGCAGACAGAGCAGGGATTCCAGTGCAGGGCTGGCCAACTCCAGAAGCCGCTCAGCCATGGCCCTGTGCTGCTTTCTGGAATCTCATACACACTTTGCTGTAGAGCATAAGCATCCTGGTGGGAGAACGTCACAGGTAAGAGGAGAGGTGGGTTAGGGTGTTCGGTGTGGGTTCTAACTGGTATGTGGGCCTAGGGTCAGTGTGTTAACACATCCACAGGGAGGTGAGTACAAAAACTGAGGGTAGGCCTTTAGAAACTTTTAAAGCAGTTTGGCATTGTTGTGGCATCCAGCTGTGTTATAATTTTTCTTGCAGTTCATTTTTGGTGTTGTTTATTGAACATAATTTTTATATATTTTACTCACTTAATCTGTAATTCAGTGGTTTTATAGTGTAATTACCTCAGTTTTGGAAAATTTCATCACCACCAAAAGAAACCCTGTGCCCATTAGCAACCCTTCTAAGTTGTAGGCAGCCACTAAGCTTTGTGTCTCTGTTATTTGCCTATTCTGGGGATTCATGTAAGTGAAACTATACAATAAGTGGCCTTTTGTGACTGGCTCCATTCGCTTAACCTCATGTTTCCAAGGTTTATCGGTCTAGTAGCATGTACCAGTGCTTCACGCCTTTGATAGGATAGACCACACTTTGTCCGTTCATCCATTGGTGGACATTGGGTATTTCCTACATCTTGGCTGTTTCCCATAATGCTGCTACACGCATCCATGTGCGAGTGTTCATATGAACATTTCATTTCTTTAGAGTCTCTACCTAGGAGTGGAATGACTGGATCACAGGGCAGCTGTTTTAACATTCTGAGAACCTGCCAAGCTGCTTTCCAGAGTGTTGTGTCATTTTACACTCTCATTATAGTGTGCAAAGATCCACTTTTCCAGGTCCGTGTGCATGCTTGTTCTTTTCTGTTTATTTATAGCCATCATAAGTTGGTATGAAGTTGGAGCTCATTTTAATTTCATTTAGTGACTAATGATGAGCCTCTTTTCATGTGCTCAAGACCAGTTGGCCGTTTACGTATCTTCTTTGGAGAAATTTCTGTTTAGAACCTGTTCCACTTTTGTTGGCACTATTTGTCCTTTTATTATCAAGTCGTAAGTCTACATGTTCTAGAAGTAAGTACCTTACCTGAGATGAGTTGCAAGTAGTTTTGCTCACTTGATGGTCTGTCTTTTCGCTTGCTTGATGGTAGCCCTTGAAGCACAAAGTTCTGCATTTTGCTGAAGTCCAGTTTAGCTTTGTTTTCTTTGTTCTTTGGTGTTGTATTTTAGAAAACACTCAGTTTATTTGTTAAAAGGAGGAGAGATTTTTCAAGGTGCCAGTCTATGGTGACATGGCTGAGCCTGTGGAGAGGCAGAACATCATGGAGGGAGGGGTGCAGTGGAGCAAAGCTGCTCACCTCATGGCAGCCCAGAAGCAACAGGGGGGCTCATGCATTTCATTTATTGTCATAAATTATTATATTTTACCAAAATATTAGTTCACAATACATGGGAAAAATTAGTTGGGTGCTTCAGATAGTTTGAGAAGCTCTGGAGTGGGCTTGCTTGGGGGGTCTCCTACAAATTAAGTTTGGATTGTGGACAAAGCTCTTTCTTTGCAGCTGCGCTTCCATTCTGTGTGCTGGAGGCCCCTCCCCTACCCTTGCTCACCCCCGGGTGCACCCCACCCCCCACTCGCTCACCCTCAGGATTCTTGGCAGATGGAAGCAGCAACTTTATCGCTGTGTTTTACATCTGTGTATGAAGAACGACTCCACACATTTCTGACACATTAGAACATCTCTTCTTTTCTCTCCTCAACAACCTCTCTCATTTCCTTTGGCCTCTTACTAGGTTATTGAAGCAAGTCTGTTGCTGGCTGTGACTTAAAAAAAAATTCCTGCTAACTGGGTGTGTTCCTTTGTACACAAAAATAAATAGCTGCTTGTCCACCTGTCTGTATGAAAGACAAAGCCACATAACCATTCCAGAAATGGCCTATTGCTATCCAGATGTTGTTCCAGGTGGTGGGGAGAGGGAGTGTATTTTTTACATGGCATGATGCAGTTTAGAGCCTTCTGAGGGCCTTGGGGCTGTGAACAGAGCCATGGGTGTTAACAGGAGAATCGACTGTCACCCCTCCCTCCCAAGAATGATTTAGATAAGGAGGCTCAGCTTTGATGAGTTTGAATTTTATTAAGAAACTGGTTGGCTGACTTCTGCAGCTTCTGATTTAGGAAAACTCTTGACCTTTTTCCATGCCATTTCTCAGCAGATTTCCAAGTGGTGAGAAAAATAAAAGGAAGCCTTTTAATGATCTCTTAATAGTCATTTGAAATTTGAGGCTTAGCCTCAGGTAGTGGAACTGGTGAGTTGAGTTTGATGTTCCACCTGACCTCCTCCCGCCCTGATCTTTCCTCATCTCTTTAGGCATCCCTTGATCCAAAAGCCTTTCCTTATTAACCTCCTCAGTTTACTTTTTTCACCTGAGTGAGAATGAAACAGATTTAGGTATGAAAGGAAAGAGACCATATAAGAACCCTTCCCTCTGGCAAAAGATGGGTCCTGACCTACTCAGATTTCTGCAGCCAGGGGGCAGGCAGATGGGGTCGGGGTGGAGAGGATGTCCATGGAGTGACCAGGGCAGCGTCTGATGTGTGTACGCAAAGATGTACTCTGTGATTCCACTTCAGTGAGGCACCCGGAACAGTCAGATCCATAGAGACTGGTAGAGTGGTGAGTTCCTGGGCCTGGGGAGGACGTAGTTAGGGAGTGGTACTGGGGAGTTAGTGTTTAAGGGGATAAAGTTTCATTTGGGGAAACTGAAAGTTCTGGAGGTAGGTGGTGGTGATGGTTGCACAACAGTACAGATATCTTTAATGCCACTGAACTACACATCCTTAAAAAGGCAAACTTTCTGTGTGTATATTTTGTCATAATCAAGAAATTATCAGTTGTCTAGGGGCTGGGTTTTGGCTCAGAGCTGTAGAGGGCTTGCCTGGCATGCACGAGGCACTGAGTTCAATCCTCAGCACCACAAAAAGTAAGATAAAAACATTGTGTCCACCTGTAACTAAATTTCTTTCTTTCTTTTTTTTAATTTATTTTTTCAGTTGTCTTAAAAAGCCTACACATGAAGGTATTGGGATAGAAGTTGTGATTTGTCATCTGTTGGGCTAGATTAGTTGCCCTCAACCTTATTGGGAGAGGAGCTCTTTGGAAGTGGAATCTTTTGGTTCAGGAATCAGATTCTTGTCAGGGGCAGGGGTGTTTCTCAGGCAGCTTGAATCTCCTAAAGACCTTCTAGGTCCTGTAGGGTTTGGTGGAGCTGATGTCTTTCACTCTCTTGATTTCAGCCTGTGAATATTGGGACTGGTTTTATTTATTCTACTTTGCCTATAAATTTGGAAATGATACAAAAATTTCTCTTGAAACTTATCAAACATACTGAAACAGTGAATTCTCAATTTACTTCTCGGATGCAATGGAACCTTTCATTTACATGGGTCTGCAAAGCACTTCTCACTATTCAGGTTTCGTTCAGCCCCGTTCAGTTTAGGAATCAGACTGTGCATTGGAGTCTCTTGGGTCAGACCAGTGGCCTCCACACATTCCCCATGACATTCCCCATGATGTGCCCTCTGAGAGAAAGAAGAGAATACACACACACAGACAACAGAGCGTGTGCCCTGCTGAGCTCGGGCATGGTGCTCGTTAAAAGGAAGCCTTTTAAAAGAAATTAAATGAAATGAAAATAAATAAATATGGATCTCTTCTTCCTGCTGCTTAGTAGATTGCTGTACATACCACATCCCGGAGACCCACTCCCACTCAGCACTGGAGAAATGCTGGCTGCCAGAAACTAGTGGCGTAATAAGCAGTGCTTATTAAGGAGGCAGCACACGATGTGGTTTATATCCTCTTATTCTGTGTGGCTTGTGATTTATTAAAACACACACCCACAGCCTGAGGGGTCAGAGAGCCTTCAAGGTAAAGGCACTCCTTTTAAGTGTTCCTGATGGCCCAAGAGCTGTGTACTCAGGTGTGTATGCACTTGTGTTTTTGAGGGTGTGGAGAGAAGCACGGGACCGCATCGTGGGCTTCCCTGGCCGGTACCATGCGTGGGACATCCCTCACCAGTCCTGGCTCTACAACTCCAACTACTCCTGTGAGCTGTCCATGGTGCTGACAGGTGCTGCCTTCTTCCACAAGGTGAGACAAGCTGCTTACAGTGGCATGCTCTTAGTAGCTCTTGAGTCTTTGGTAGTGCAATGCTGTCTTTACATCAGCTCTCCTCCTGCTTCTTCTGTGGCTCTTCTGTGGTAGAGATAGGTCATTCCTGTTTTTAAAGACTCCAGTTGTGCTTAGTGAAGCTGTGGAGTAAGAAGTTAGGATGAAGACTGCCTGTGCGGTTGCACGAGGCTGTCAAGGCCAGTTTCCCTGCAGGCTTTGGCCCTCCTCTGTATTAATGGAAGGCACTGGGCCAGAGGGGCTGTCAGACCTTCCAGCGTCAGCATCGCCGTCCCACCCAGGCCCAGCATCAGCAGGCTAAACCTGGTGCTCTTCTGACTCAGAGTAACCACTACTGTCCCCAGCCCACTGTGAATCTCTGTGGGGGCCCTGCCAATTCTGCCTGGGTCCTCAGCTTATCACTTTCTCCACTCATATCCCAGTTTTCACTGAACACCCAAAGTGTGAGCCCTTCAGTCACTGTACCTCCCCTGTATTATTAGCGCTGTATTGTGCTGGTTTTGCTCCCGACTCATCTTCCTTCTGTTCCTCTTCTATAAAGTAGTCACTGGCCTCTTGTGGCCACATGTGGCTACTGAACATTTGAGAAGTGACTGGTCAGAGTTGAGATGTGCTCTAAGAGTCAAGTACACACCAGGTCTGAATGTAAATACTTAATGTATGTAGTTCATTCCTAAAGTTTGCCCTGGTGTTTCCAAACTCTGGTGGATCTGGACAAGATTGCAAGTGTGGTGAGAGGGGTAGAGTGTTGGACAGCAGGTGGTCAAGAAACTACCTCTAATGAGTGCTCATCTCAGGAACCACTGCTTAGTGTCTGCTCATTCATACCTTGAGAATTTATTTGTCTGCTGATAAATCTGCCTTCTCAAACTGATTGCTTTTTAAAAGTAATGGTCATATCCCTTTATTTTAAATAAATAAATAGTTTTCTGAATGAAGCTTACTGTTTTTTCTATTTGAAAATCTAGAGCAAAATTTACAAACTCATAGCCATGGAACTCCACTTGGCTCACAGAAATGCTTTTGCTCCCCTAGTGTTACCCACTTTCACCTTTTAAAAATCAGAATATTTTGTAAAAATAAATCTGGATTGTGATAAAAATGGAGGCCAACATATTACCAAAAGCAATATGCAGATTTAATGCAATCCCCATCAAGATACCAAATGACATTTTTCATAGACCTAGAAAAAAGTCATAAATATTCATTTGAAAGAATAAAAGACCCAGAATAGTCAAAGCAATTCTAAGCCAAAAAAGCAGTGCTGATGGCACACAATACCTGACTTCAAATTTGACTACAGAGTTACAGCAACAAAAACTGTGTGGTCCTGGCATAAAACAGACATAGACCAAAGGTACAGACTGCAAGACATGGGGACGAACCACACAGACATGGTCATGTGATCCTTGACAAAGGTGCCAGAAACACGCCCTGGAGAAAAGATACCCTCTTTAACAAATGTGCTGGGCCAACTGGTTATCCACATGTAGAAGGAGGGGACTAGACCCTTACCCCTCAGCCTGCACAAAAATCAACTCCAAATGCATCAAAGCCTCGGATTAGACCAGAAACTATGCAATACCTAGAAGAAAATGTAGGGTCAACACTTCAGCATGTAGCAATGACTTTCTCAATAGGACCCCTAGGGCTCGGGAAATAATGCAAGAGTTAATAAATGAATGGTATCAAATTAAAAGGCTTCTGCACAGCAAAGGAAATGGTTAGGAATGTGAAGAGAACCTGCAGAATGGGAGAAAATCATCACTAGCTCCTCTTCAGTCAGAGGATTAATAGCTAGAATAAATAAAGAACTCAAATAACCCAATTAATAGATGGGCAAATAAATTAAACAATTCAAAAGAAGAAATACAAATGGATAACAAATATAGGAAAAAATGTTCAACATCATTAGCAATTAGGCAGATGCAAATTTCCCTACACTGAGATTTTTGTCTTACACCAGTCAGAATGGCAGTCAACAAGATCACAAATAATAAATGCTGGAGAGAATGTGGAGAAAAAAGGAACACTTTATACTTTTGGTGGGATTGTAAGTTAGTATGACCACTATGGAAATCAGTATGGAGGTTCCTCAAAAGACCAGGCGTGGAACCATATACCTAACTATACTGCTTCTTGGTAATTATCCTGAAAAATTAAAGTCATCACACTACAGTAATAAATCCGTACCCATGTTTATAGCAGCACAATTCACAACAGCCAAACTATGGAGCCAGCCTAGGTGTCAATCAGTGGATGAATGGACAAAGAAAATGTGGTGTGTATACTCAGTGGAGTTTTATTCAGCCATAAAGAAGAATGAAATTGTGGCACTTTCCAAGAAAATGTCTGAAACTAGAGACCATTATATTAAGTGAAGTAAATCAAACTCAGGTCAAGGGAAATATTTCTCATATGTGGAAGCTAAAGAGAAAGAAGGAAGATAAAGGCAGATGTCATGGAAATCAAAGGGAAGCAATAGAGGGAAAGGACTAGGGGGTGGAAGGGAAGTGCTGGGGAGTGATATTGTCGGAACCGTATTGCTACAATGTGTACGTGTGCGCATATATAACGAGTCCGTTGTTAGCACAACCATAATGTACCAATAAAAAAATAAAAAGAATGGGGGGAAAAGGGCCCTAAATGTAAACTGTAGACTTTGGGTGAGGGTGATTATGATGTGTCGACGTAGGGTTACTGATCATAACAAATGTGTCACTCTGGCGGGGGATGGAAATGGAGAGGGCAGGGAATATGTGGAAAATCTCTCTACTTTGTTCACAATTTTGTGGTGAACCTAAAACTGCTCTAAAAAAATAAAGTCTCATAAAAAAAGAAAAAGTGTTATATTCACTTCAAACATCAAACTGTAAATGTCAAAAAATAATCCTTAGGTTTCTTAGGTTTCCAATGATGAGTTTTTCCTCCCTTTAAATTTTATTTTGAGACAGGGTCTCATTAAGTTTCTAATGAAATGGCATTGCTTAGAGTGTTTCTTATGAGATAATAAACTTGCTGCCTGTTACCTGAAGTTAACATTCTTTCAGCCCTCAAAAGTTGGCATTTTTTATAATCATTTTCTATTTTGTCATGTCTCCTAGACGTTCTTTATCTAACAAGATAATTGTGCTGAATGAAACAGTTGATCTGTGAGGGCATTAAAAAAAAAAAAATGGAGGCCAGGCCCTCAGTGTTCCTGCTTCACAGCAGTTGGCTGGAGCTTTGTGACCACAGCTCTCTGTGGATGGGTCTTACATGCATGAACCTGACCTGCCATTTCCACTTTTCTTAAGTGACATTTTAAAGAAATGCATTTATGTAGCTGAGTGTGGTGGCACTGCTTTTAATCCCAGCTTCTTGGGAGGCTGAGGCAGGGTGAATTGCAAGTTTGAGACCAGTCTGGACAACTTAATGAGACCCTGTCTCAAAATAAAATTTAAAGAAAAGGGAGGAAAAACTCATCAAAGGACTTTGGATGTAGTTCAGGCCTAGCATGAGTGAGTCCCTGGATTTGGCCTCCAGTAGTACAGAAACAAAAATCCAAAACCAAAAGTCGCCCGCTTGTCTTTGCCCTTGAAAGAAGGTAAATTGGTCATTCCAAATGTACCACAGTCAAGTTTTTTGATCATAAATGCCTAATAAAGATTTTGAACATGTAGCTAACATTTGTTTGTTTGTTTTTTGGTACTGGGGGTTTAACTCAGGGGCACTTTACCACTGATCTTCGTACCCAGCCCTTTGAAGGTGAGCCAGGTTCTCACCTAGTGCTCAGGCTGACTCCTGCCTCAGTTTCCCAGGGATCTGGATTACAGGAGCATGCCACGGTGCCTGGCTCTCCTCTGAGTGGGAAGGGAAGCAGTTGGAGGGTGTGGAGTAAAGGCAGGATAGGTTTGGAGTTGGACTTCTGTTTAAACACCCCCGTGTGCTGTGCGGGAAATAGCATGCAGGGAAGAGACACTGCAGCAGGGAGACCCTGGGTATGCCAGGCAGGAGGTGGTAATAGCTGGGAGCAGAGAGCAGCTGGTGGCCATGGTGAGGAGGAATCTGAGGCCAGAGAGACTGAATGTCTCATGGTTCTGTGATTTCTTGAGAACTGAGAAGATAACCAGTCTTTCTCCCCTCATTATTTCTTATCACCACTGTCATAGGTAGAATATTGTTCACCTGAACTGGTGTCTGGATAGGTTTTACAAAGCTTTGTTATTGATTTCAACATTGCTGAAATATCAATGAGATAACATGATGGGAGTTCGGTTTCTCAAAAGGGGGAACAACAGTAGTTTGAATGGGGTGATCCTTTACTGCAGATTTGTGTTGAAAGGTGGTTAGCAACCCTGGCCCAACTCTCCAGGTGCCAGTAGTGCTTCCCAGTTATTGCCACATCCCAAACACCTCCACACACTTTCAGCCAGTCCTTAGATCCATGCGTAGTTTTGCCGAAAGCCAAAGAACTGTGTCCTCTAACAAGAGTATGTGATTCCCTTTTTTCTCCTGACAGTATTATGCCTACCTGTATTCTTATGTGATGCCCCAGGCCATCCGAGATATGGTGGACGAATACATCAACTGTGAGGACATTGCCATGAACTTCCTTGTTTCCCACATCACTCGGAAGCCCCCCATCAAGGTGAGGCCCCACTACCTTTGGGACTGTGCATGCACACAAATTTAATTCATTTGCTTGGCTACGCTGCAGTCCATAAGGGTATTGTGCCTGAGTCCCCTTGTAAAGTGGGTAATGACCACTTGACTGCAGGATTAGAGTTGATACTACAGGGCTCTTTACTCCTGAGGTCGATGGATACTCCGAGGGCTTGGAACTTGGTGGAAAGGATGTTGCAGGTTTATTTTCACTCATCTATAATTGAAATTTAGTATTTCCTTCAGTTATAAAGTAGGCAACGAATGATTCCTAAGGATAGTGTGTGTGTGTGTGTGTGTGTATGCTATAACTGATCTGTGACCAGAAGAAATCACATATTTTCATATTAGATTTGCTGCAATTTCTTAAATTAGGCTTTCAGTCCATCACTGCTTTGAATTTGTGGTAGTTATTAACTCTTCCCTACATTTGGTTATTAAAGGTGTTAACAAAATAGCTATGTACATTACTGTATTTCAATATGATTTGTTTCTTCTGTAATCCCATGTAGTTTATTTTTTGCATTTAAAATCATTCAGGAGTCCACAGGCTTTACCAAGTTGCCAAATAGGAGGGTGGGGAGATGTGGGGTAGGTGTGTCCATCAAACAAGAAACTGAGGAGTTATGAGTTAACACACGGAAACCTCTAAGAAGTGCATGGCACATAAGGTACTAGATAAGTTATTTGCTCAAAAGCAGTAAACTCAGAATTCTGGAAATTTGCATTCTGATTTTTGTTCTGGAGTTGCTGATCAGGCTTGGACTAGATAAGCCAACTTCACATTCAGCACACAGAAAACTTGGTTCCATCCCTTTTCCCATCACTGCAGGCTCAGGCAACAAAGCACCCCAGTAAGGGTTAGGACACAGGTTTCCTTCGTGGGTGTGGTGCTGTGAGTAAATGATATCATGTGCATATTTCATTCTTGCATTTCAAAGGTAATTTCTAGATTAAGTATCTGCCAGCATGTTCTAATAACTTAAATCGTATTTAGGGGTAAACAGTGTGGTAACTAGAGGACATTTATTCAACACAACAAAGTATAACAAAGATGGAGAGAAATGCATTTGGGAGCCTCATGCATCCAGTTTCACTAAGCAAATCTTTTTTTTTTTCTAATCTTGTTTATTTTTATGTGGTCCTGAGGAGGGAACCTAGTGCCTCACATGTGCAAGGCGAGCCCTCAACCACAGAGCTACAGCCCCAGCCCCACTAAGCAAATCTTTTGCCATGTATTTCCCATGGTTATTCCTTAACTCCTGATCACCTTGTAGTTTTTTCTGTTGCTGAGACTTGTGGTAAAGCCTCACAAAAGAACACTTAGTAAACTCATGTATCAAATAGTTGATTTAAAAAAAAAAATTTGGATCATGATCACAGCTATACAAACAAAAGCAACACGTTTTCCAAGTATAGTGGCAGATCCAGTATTAAACAGTGAAAGGCATACTTCTTTATAATCTTTAAGGTAGAGAGGCAGAGGTCTCAAAGAAATTAAGGACTGGGGAAAATTTCCTATTCTTCACTTGTTCCTTTCTTCAGTGGCTGGACTTCAGTCAAGATGTATGCTTCTATTCCTGCCTCTGTAGGACATCAGATGGCATTATCCTTGAAATTTTGGAAATATCTGAGTGATTAGGTATGAAACTGTAACGGCAATCACCTGAGCACTGGCAGACATGTTTGTCTACTATGTTATTAGGCCAGTGTTTTCTTAGCTAAGCCTTTTTTTTTTTTAAAGATAGAGGAGGGGGAGAGAGAAAATTTTTAATATTTATTTTAGTTTTAGGCGGACACAACATCTTTGTTTGTATGTGGTGCTGAGGATCGAACCCGGGCCGCATGCATGCTAGGCGAGCGCGCTACCGCTTGAGCCACATCCTCAGCCCTAGCTAAGCCATCTTTTTGGTGTAGAGTGAGAGAAATAATTGGGCATGGTATACGTAACACTCTGTATGTGTGTGTCTGTGTCTGTGTGTTTGTGTCTGGTGCTTGACCCCAGGCCCTTACACATGATTGGTAAACACAAAGCTACATTATCAACCTTTTAATTTTATGTTGAGACAGGGTTTTACTAAGTTACCCAGGCTGGCCTTGAGCTTGTGATCCTCTTGCCTCAGCCTCCTGAGTAGCTGGGATTACAGGTGTGTGCCATTGCACCTGGCTGGATGCAACTCTTACCAAGTGAAAACTTCCAAAAAAAAAAAAAATTGGTGAATTTTGTCAATCATACTGAAATATAAGAACAATTCTAGATTGATACTACTTTTCTCTGGGTGGGGGGTGGGGACTGAACTCAGGGGCACTTAACCACTGAGCCCCCTCCCCCCACCATTTTTGTATTTTATTTAGAGACAGGATCTCACTGAGTTGCTTAGCACCTCATTAAATTGATGAGACTGGCATTTTAGTGATTTCCCCTTCTCTTTTCATCATATTTTCACTGTCATAATGTTCTTTTCCTTGTTTGAAATAGGATGATCAACTGCTTCCTTGTTTGAGTTAGGTTTGACTGATTTAGCAGTGTTCTTTCAATAATGTTCAGTGTCTTAACAATATTGACTTAAAGAAAAAGGAATTAATATATTACTTGGAATAATCTATTATTTTTGCAAGGAGGGGAAAGATGTAGTATGGAGATATGCTTCCTTAGGAATAAAGGATTAAAATCTTAGAAACCACTGAGAATAAGGGGAAGCTTCAGTGTGAAGGACTAGAGGGGAGGCAGGGGAGCTTCAGCCCATTCTCTGTTCTCAGTGGTCCTAGTTTTCAGCATCTACTAAGGATTTTCCTTACCATTACTGAGTACAGCAAGAACATTTCCACAGGACTCAATATAAATGTTCAAACTTGGGTTTATATTAATTTCCTATACATATATGTGTGTACATATATGACATATATATGTGTATGTATCCAAAAATATATTGGGGATACAGTGTCAGTGTTTTTACTGATGGGTTACATGATTTAAGACAGGTAGAAACTACTGCATCAGTAAAAACAGCAGTTAAAAATTAAAAAAAAAAAGATTTTAATATTTATTTTTTAGGATACAATACCTCGAACCCAGGGCCTTGCATGTGCTAGGCAAGAGCCCTACTGCTGAGCCACAACCCCAGCCCCCCAGCAGTTATAAAATCTTGTTGTTGAATGGAGTGATTTGCAGGTTAGAGGACTTCCTCCAAGGTTGGATTCTGGTGTCTGGGATGAGGAGGAACAGTTCAGGTTCAGTGAGAGCAGAGTGGAATGTTGGCCAGATATTCTCTGATATGTGGATGCTAACCCACAACAAGGGAGGGTGGGGAGGGGAAGAGTAGAAGTCCAATGGATTAGACAAAGAGAAATGAAGTGTGTGTTGGGAGGTGGGGCGGAATAGGAAGGACAGTAGAATTGGGATTGTGTGCCATGAAAATCTGCATTTGTTTCTTCCTGTGCCTGGGGTCACTGCGTTAGAAACCTGTCTAAATTATATTAGCATATTGAGGCTTTGCAGGACACACAAGTAGCATAAATTCTAGCCTCAGTTCTGTGTGTGACATTCTTGAGGTGACTTTCCCTTCACCATCTTGTGCTCCTCTGATCCTCCCTGTGTATTTATGATATCTGATCTCCCACCTTTCTTTTCCTTTTTTTTTTCTAGCTTCCACATGTAAGGAGAAAACATTTGATCTTTGATTTTTCTGAGTCTGTCTTATTTTATGAGCATGATGTTTTCCAGTTCCATAAATGGACATATAGTATTTTATAATCATTTAACTACTTCCCATTTGTTGGGTACTTTTCCAGTGTTTTGCTATTAAAAACATGAAATGAACAAAATTTTATTAACATCTTGCTATGCAACCAAGATAAATACTGGAAGTAGAATTACCGAGGCAAATAACACTAAATGTTGTAATGTCTTTGATATCTGTTAAGCTCAGGTCATTTGGAAAGTTAATGTTTTAAATATGCACATGGTGGGAAAGAGCCCTGAGCTCATGTCCTGGCTTCCGACTTTTTCTGTGTGAGTGGGGCCATTGGTTCTGCGTGTCACTGGAAATGGCGTTGGGTTGGCAAAGCTGCCAGGTTCCTATCAACCTGAGCATTATGATTCTTACGCTGTGTTTTCTTCCCTGCTCCCAGGTGACATCACGATGGACTTTCCGATGCCCAGGATGCCCTCAGGCCCTGTCACATGATGATTCCCACTTTCATGAGCGCCACAAGTGTATCAACTTCTTTGTCAAGGTGTACGGTTACATGCCCCTCCTATATACTCAGTTCAGGGTGGACTCTGTGCTGTTCAAGACCCGCCTGCCCCATGACAAGACCAAGTGCTTCAAGTTCATCTAGGGGCATTGCAGGTTTTGGGGAGAGGAAGGGGAGAGTGAGGGAGATGGCTCCCAAGGTTCCCAAGGTGTTAAGGACCTTGGGGACATCCACTGGGTGGGTGGCCCAGACCCTCTGCTGGGAGAGGCAGCAGGAAGAGTGGAAAGGAAATAGCTGCCTTTTTCTTGAAGTCGGCCACACTGGGCCTGGAATCCTTGGTCATCAGACCTGGGGTTTCCACACAGGGCACTGACTGATAGCGCACACTGAGGACCATGGGGACTCTGGAGAGTCACTCACTAGTTCAAAAGCCCAGGACAGCTGGTTTGTGGTTTTTAAATTCAATAACAACTATTATTATTATTTAAAAAGAGAAAGTTTCAGATCTGCCATTCAAGGCTTATTTATATATGTGTGCATATATACACGTATATGTGTATGTACATATGTATGCACACACATACATATACATATATATATATATATATATATATATATATATTTGGTGGGAGGAGTCTGAAATTTTTGCCCCTCTCTCTGTGGGAGGGTCCTACCAGACTCCTTGTGTTCTGCAATTTGGAGGAAATGGATTCTGGCCTTGTTACCTGGCTTATCCTTTACCTCTCCCATGCCCCAGGGACATCTGAGTGCAGAAAAAAGAAAGGGATGGACTTGGCCTTCTTACCAGGCCTTGGACAAGACTGGATCTGTGGTCTGTTCCTGACCCTTTCTTTTGCCAGCTGTTGATCTGTAATCAGCTTCTCCTGTTCCTCCTCCAGGGAGCTTGGGGATGATCTGCACCATGGAGAGAGCAGCTAAGTGGGGAGCGACCTGCTGGGTCTAGTGGTTGAGGATTTGTCATTAGGCCAGAGCTTGTCCCAGGATTTACCCCTGCTCTCTCATTCTCTCCCTTATTTGAGAGAGAGGAATAAAGCAGTAGAGAATGAGGCAGGAGTAAGGCCCGCACTGCCAAATGGCTCTGGTTGGCTGGCCCTCCTGGGAACAGCATGTGCCTCTGGAGTGGGGCTTCCTTCAGATGTTTTCTTGGATGAGATGCAGGAAAGCTGCAGGCTGTACCTGAAGATGTGGTTGTGGTCTGTGGGCCTGCTAGCTCTGGCATACAACAAGCACGTGACCTTTGAGGATCCCACCCGGCTGGCCGGGAAGAAGACTTGCAGCAAGGCACTTGGCCTTGGGATAAATACCTTGGTGAAATTCACCTTCCCCCACCTCTGTCTGGATCTCCACCTGTTACCTGTGGTTTTTGGACCCCTAATGCTAGGTTGTCTGTAGGACCCCCTGAGGTTTGGTGTGTGCTAGGACATTGGGAGGCTGTGATGTGCTAGGGCAGTTCAAATCCAGCCTTGGACTTTAACAGGCGTTCACAGTTTGTTATGTTTCCACTACTAGTTTAATTTCTGTTCCCTGGGCTGAAAGTGAAATAAGCTAATTTTGGTCACAGTGGCAGTGGGGGAACTCAGGAGGGTGTTGGTGTCTTTTGTTGGGGATTTAGCCCATAACCACTGTTTTTTTCTGAGCCCCACTTCTGGAAGTGGAGTTGAGCACAGGTTCCCAGCAGTCAAACAAAAGCTCAGGTCTGTCCTGGTCATCACATGCCTTAAGCCAGTTCCGTCTTCCCTAGACCTTGACATCCTGTGCTTCTATTTCTTGGGGTACATTCTCCTCCGGCCTGTGTGGACCAAATGGGTTCTCCACTGTTTTAAAGCCAGGCTCTTTCCTGTAGATTCCACTCAGCTCCAGAGCTGGCTTGACCCAAGGGAGCTCTCCTCATCGGCCAGCAGGCCCTAGGTCTCCCAGGCTGGCATCACCACACCTTCCCACTGGCATCTTGTGGCTCCTGCCAAGGCAGCTACCTGGGGAATTTGGTTATGCTTCTCAGCAACCAGCAAAGGGGTCCAGACCCCTTTACCCTACTTTCTAACTGCCCTTTCCTTGACTTCTGGACTATTAATTTTAGTAGTAACCTTCTTCTGTCAGGGGAGCCAAAGAGTGTGGTGTTTTGAGCTATATATGTGGCTGCTATTTTGTTTCTTTTAATGTGAGGATGCAGTAGAGACCTGGGGAAGAGCTGTCTGTGTGGCAGGACCCCACCCGCTTCAGTGGGGGCAGATCTGTGGGTCCCTCCATGCGGTTCATTCATGGATACCATCAAAATGTGCTGTAGGGAGGCTGTGATGTGGGAGGGTCAAACAGGGATAGCACTGTTGGGACTGACAGGACACTGACTTGAAGGACCCCTGGTCGACACTGACCTGTTCCTGCACTGTCCTCAGCAGTGAGGGGCAAGCAGTTGGACATGCATGTTTCTTAGGAAGGTGCTCCTGGGAGTGCCTGCTGTCTGCAGGATGGGATTGGGAGAGTCCCTGGGCCCTACCTTTGATGCTGCTTACTGTGGGACACCGGATAGTGGGGACTCTGCCACAGGGAAGCAGCCCTCCTTGGCTGTGTTCTGGAGAACTTGTTCCATGGCCTCAGCTCTCGATGAGACAGCTTTGCTTCCAGCTAGCCAGCTTGCTCTTCACGTTGAGGGCAAGGACTGCCCAGCTTGGTGACAGCCTCCTAGGTGCTCACAGGCCTTGCGTATTTGTCCCCAGCAGTGCTTCTGTTTGGTGGGGGCTGCGCCTCACACAGGACTCACCGACCCTGAACGGGTCCTGTCCAGGAAGAGGAGCTGGATGGCTGGGAGCCATCTGTCCAGGAGCTGCCTGGGTGTGCCCAGGGAGCACCTTGTTCCAGATGCTGCTTTGAAGGGGGCTCTTTGGTATCATGCCATGTGCATCCATCCACCCCTTTTCCAATCATGAGCACAATGGTCTTATGTTTTTTGTAAAAAAACAAAACAAAAAACAAAAATAAATGGAGACTTTAACTCAAGCAGCTTTGAAGTCTTTTTGTGATTTTCCTCAGCAGGGACAGAAGAGTGAACCAAGGTGCTGGCCTGATTCCAGGTGGTCACCAGTGCATGGTCAGCCGGCAGCAGTCCCAAGTCAGGCTGTGGGCTGTGACAGGTCTTGGAGCTGCTTGGAGTCTGGCTGAGGGGATGCCAAACGTGTATGGATGGGTCCAGGCAACCTTTCCAGCATCCATTTCTGGGATGAGTCGTTTTGACCAGACACGCATTCAGGTGTCACTTATTTCAGGGGCTGTGGTGTACATTCAGACTGCATTTTCCCACAGGAATTTTAAAGAGCGTCAGTTTGGTATATTGTGCTGGGGAAGCTAAGTGTCCGTGGCCCAGCAGAGGGGAGAGGGCTTGCTCTGTGGATCATGTGACTGACAGGAGTCACCTCTACCTACACCTAGTTGCTGCTGCTTCAGTATCACAGCCTAGTCCTTTGGAGTCTACAACCCTAGAACTTCCATATGACTGTGTCAGAAGCATACCCTGAGTCATGGAGGAGAATGGAAGAGATGGGAGCTTGGGTTGCGATGCCATCTAAGAATGCTCAAAATCAAAGCTTGTTGAAGCAGGGCTGAGGTTGATCAGACTCATTTGCAGCAGCTGTGGGGTCAGTCTAGAGAATGGACCTGAGGCGGCTGCCACCCAAGGATCTCCTTGTTACCACCTGCCCAGCCCCAGAGGACTTGAGGAAGCACATGAGGCCCCAGGCAGTGTGTCTCACTGCACATGGAGAAAATGTGCTCACTTCTGGCTCCAGTCTACCCAGGTACCCCAAGGGGTTTCTGCCAGCTGGTAATGTGCCCGTCACTCAAGTTGAAGGCTTGTGTTTACAAATATGCTATTAAGAAGGATAATGCTGTGATTGGGGGTATGGGCTCAGGAGTAGTGTACATGTGCTCAAATCCTGTGTTGCCTGTGACATTAGTGGAGAGCAATTCATCTATTTCAGGGCTTAACCGATAAGACGGCAAAAATTCTGCTTAATCATATGGTATAAAGAAGTAAAGAGCCCGCCATATGGCACACAGTGAAAACAACTCTTTTCGGTAAAATCCTGCAAACTTCTTGGTAGCTCTTCTGCATCCCGTCTGTTTTGAGTGCCAGGGCTTCGTTCATGGTTTGTCCGCAGCACAGCCCTCAGGATGCCTCCTCAGAAGTGTCTGTTGTCCCTGTGTCTCCTATCAGAGCCACAGGCTGGCTGACTATGGCCATTACCTCCTGAATGGTGATAGGTTACCACTACCCTGGTATCCTGAGGAAGCTTCCTGGGAATACAGCACCTAATAGGTGGTTTTCTGATGAATTAATTCTTTAAGGAACTGAAGATGGTCCTACCAAAGTCACACCCGACAGCAAGTTGATCAGTGCCTGAGTACTGCCAGGGCCAGGCACCAGGTACAGGAAGCCTCCACCCCTGAAAGCCTCAGACCCACTTATTATTAAAAAAAAAAAAAAAATGTTTTTGTTTTCCTGGTGCTGAGAAGCAGGCATGCTAGGCAAATGCTCTAACACTGAGCTAGCCCTCCGATCTCCTTGATGAAGGGAGTAAGATAGTGTGTCTAGATTTGAAAGCCTGGAGAGCATGAAAGTAGGGTGGGAAGCCCTGCCAGGGCCAGGTTTGATTTGCTATTTAATTTCATCTGTTTTCTGATCTGTTTAATTAGGCAAATTGTTATATCTTTCTATATTTGGCTTTATGTTTATGAAACTACAAATCCTGGTCAATAAATTGAAGGGCCGTCAGCACAAAATTATTTAAATTTTATCTCGGGTATTAGTTCCAGGGCTGGGGTTGTAGCTCTGTGGAAAAGTGCTTGCCTAGCATGTGAGAAGCACTCGGTTCGATCCTTAGCACCACATAAAAACAAATCAGTAAATAAATGGCATTCTGTCCATCTACAACTAAAAAATATTAAAACTATTGGCTCCAATATCTTATTATAAAAACATAAACCGTGTACCCACCTGCCATCTGACTCCACTTGACTTATGGCAGTCCACCTCTCCATCCCCAGCCACTTATCCATCCTGGCTCATCCTTTCATCTTTCCTATTTTTGGTACATTGCCAAATAAGCTAGTGACATCAGTATACTTGCTTCTAAATACATAAGCACATACATCAATCGGAAGTAATATGGTTTTTTGGGGGTTGGTTTTTGTACTGGGATTGAACCCAGGGGCGCTTAGCCACTGAGCCACATCCCCTGTCCATTTTTTATTTAGAGACAGGGACTTGCTGAGTTGCTTAGGGCCTTGCTAAGTTGCTGAAACTGGCCTTGAACTTGTGATCCTCCTGCCTCAAACTTCTGAGCTGCTGTTTGTTTTTAATGAAAAAATTGCACACTAAAAGGCACAAATCCTAAGTGTGCATTCTCTTGACTCTTACACTCTATAACCCAAACCCCTCTTAAGATATAGAACGTTGCTCAATCCAGAAAGTTCCCAGTCAGTCCCTACCCTCACCACCTGAAGACAAGTAATGCTCTTATTTGTTTCCATCTTGAATAATTTTCCTTATCCTGGAATTCATGTAAATGGTATCATACAATTTTTATTTGTATGAGGCTTCCAGGAACTTAGCAGTGTTTTCGTGATCCATCCAATGTTGCAGGTGTTAGTTCATCTGGTACTTTTTATTGCAGAGCAGTGTTCCCTTGTAGGGATATAATAAAATCTTTCCATTTTATTAACAGATACTTGGGCTCTTTCCAGTTTTGGTCTTTATGAATAAAGTTGCTGTGAACACTCATGTACAAGGCCTTTCCTTTCTCTTGGATAAATACCTGAGTGGAACATTGGGCAATATGGTAGACTCAAATGTGTTTGCTTTCATAAGAAACTGCTAGATCTTTTTGCAAAGTGAATGTTTGATTTTGTACTATCAGCAATGAAGTGTTCTAGCTCTGCGTCCTCACTGCCGTGAGATGGTATCGATTGGTCCTCTTGATTGATTTTAGTAGATCTGGAAAATGAATGATGATTGTATCGTAAAGTTTCAATTTGCATTTCCTTGATGACCAATGATGCTAAGTATTTATCATAGGCTTATATCATTTATGTATATTTCCTTTATGAAGTATCTGTATAATTTTTTTTGTCCATGAAAAGATTGTTTAGTGACACATTTGTCATAAAGTTGGCATCAGAGTCCACTGTTCATGTTGTGTGTTTAGTTTTTGACAAATGTATTACAACATGTTTCTACAATTACCATTCCATATGGAACGTCTCACTGCCTGAAAGGCCCTCGTTTCTTATGAGCCACCCGTTGACTTGTCCCTACCCTCCAGTCCAGGTTTGCCTTTCCCAGAATGTCGCTGTTGGACTCCTCCTGCACACAGCCTTTTCACGTTGGCTTCTTCCACCTAATACTATACATCCAAGTTTCCTTAATTCCGTTGCATGATTTGATACTCATTTCTTTTTTTTTAAATCACTGAATAACCTTCCATCCTATGGATATATTGTCCTTGAGTTCTAGGTGGGTTTTTAAAAAATATTTATTTTTTAGTTATAGGTATAACTATAACACAGTGTCTATTTACTTTATGTGGTGCTGAAGATCGATCCCAGTGCCTCACACATGCTAGGGCTCTACCTAGTCACAGCCCCAGCCCTCAGGTGTTCTTTACCCTGGACAATTAGTCCATTCCCAGGTACATCTTATGTAACAAAGTATTTTTCCCAGCTTGTGGGAAATTTTTGATGAGATAATTTTTATCTCATCAAAAGAGATAAAATGAGGGATTTTTGATAAGATAATTTTAACTTTATTACTGCTTTCTGGGCCTTAAGAAACCTGTGCCTACCCTAAATTATGAATATGGTGTTATTATATATTTTTCTACTAGAAGTTTTTGGTGTTACCTTTTATACTTTGGTACGTGATAGCGATCAAGGTTCTAATTCTTTTTTTTTTAAAATACAGATATCTTGGGCTGGGGTTGTGACTCAGTGGCAGAACACTTGCCTAGAAGTGTTGGGTTAGATCCTTAGCACCACATGTAAAATAAGGGTGTTGTGTCCATCTACAAATATATATATATATATAATATGGGTAACTAATCATTCCAGCACCATTTGTTAAAAAGACTTTACTTTCTTCATGGGATTGATTTGGGGACTGTGCTGAGACAAAGTTATCACTGAACATTTCTGAGCTCTCCTATTCCGATGACTCCTTGTGCCAGTACCGTTCCGTCTTCATTGGTAACTTCATTTCATTAGCCTTGAAATACAGTATGAGTCCTCCAACTTTGCTCGTCTTCTCCAAGATTGCTTTAAATATCAGTTACTTTTTTTTTTTTAAAGAATTTTTTTTAATATTTTTTTTTTAGTTTTAGGTGGACACAACGTTCTTATTTTTATTTTTATGTGGTGCAGGGGATTGAACCCAGCACCCCACGCATGCCAAGCGAGTGTGCTACTGCTTGAGCCACATCCCCAGCCCCAATTAATTTATTTTTATATGGTGCTGCGGATCGAACCCAGGGCCTCGCCCATGCTAGACGAGCGCTCTACCACTGAGCTACAACCCCAGCCCCTTCTGTTGATTTTTGTTTCTATTTTCATTCAACTTTCTTTGGGTTCAGTTTGTTGTATAGTTTCTTAAAGTGAAAATTTAGGTCAATTTTATGTCTTTTCTATGAACAATAAAGCTATAAATTTCCTTTTAAGCACTATGTTAACAGTGTGATATAAATTTTGAGCTGTTATTTTTATCATCACTCAGTTCAAAACATTTTCTAATTGATTTTGGATGTCTTCTTTGATTTATGAATTATTTTAGAATTATGTTTGATTTGCCATGTTCTGAAATATTTTATGAAGTTCTAACTGAGAGAACATTTTCTATATGATTTCAAACCTTTTAAATGTAGAGAGACTTGACCTGTCACCTAGGATATGACTTTCATAGTAAATATACGATATACACTTGCAAAAAAAAAGGGGGGGGGGTGAAGTTATGCAGCTAAAGAGCATAGTATATAAGAAATATCAATTTGTTCAGGTTATCCATTAATTTACCAATTATTTTTATCAGGTTACTTTAGTAATTACTACATTGGTGTAAGAATTTACCCCTTACCAATACTGTTGATTTTCACTTATTTTGGAGTTATCCGTCCCTGTCGTCTTCTTGGGCAGTGTTCTATATCTTGAGGCTGTGCCAGCTGCTTTCACTTTCTTTTCACTTGGCTCTTCCTCTTTCTGTTTAATGTGCATTTCTTGCAGGTAGTATATAGTTGGTTCTTGTTTTCAACCTATACTTAGCAGGCTTGTTGCAGGGAGCAACAGAGATTCCCAGAGATTGCTGCAGAATACAGAGTTCAGAGGTCCTGCTCTGAGTCTCTGACCTGGGATCTTCCCCTCATTATAGCAGCCAAGGCTGTCCTGAACTGCATCCTGTTATTCAGGCTGCTACAACCAGGTTTTCTGAACAAGTTTAGTTATCCTGCAGTGCTCTTTAGTCTACCCTGAAGATGTGAACTCACTGCCATTTATTCCTCTCTTTAAGTTCTGAATCCTTCAGTTGGGCTAGGATTTTCCTTTACTTGCTAATGAGTTCAGTTCTGTGTGTATGTGTGTGATTATTATTCATTCTATCTAGTATTGTTACTGTTTGATCTAATCTGCCTGCTTGAAGCATCTAGATTTACAATTTTATATGTGGGAGGGTCAGGTCTGATGGGGGCTATTTATTACATGTGCATTTACCTTTGTACACATTGAAAAAAAATTGATAGTAAATATTTTAGACTTTATGGGCCACATCAGATTTGCTATGCAACATCATCTTTATTTCTGTAGTTTAAGGGGGCTGGATTTAGCTTGCAGGATGCAGTTACCATCTATTTCATTAGTAAGCCCTCCACTGAGCACTTGCCTAGCAATGTGAGGCACTGGGTTAGATTAGTATTTTAGAGCATAGTTTGAATGACAGTGATTTCAATGACAGGAATTTTTCCATGTATGTTTGGGTTCTCAAGTTTACAAATTATAGTTAAAGGAAAACAACAACAAAAACCCTGACTACCAGGAAAGGCATATTAGGAGTGTAATTCTTACACATTTCTAAGATTTTCTTCCCTTCTTTCCCAAAGCCTCATGTTGAGACAAATAGAAAATACAGACTGTCCCCAAAGCACTTATGGTCCTGGAAATTTGTTCCTCTGTACTTGTGAGTTGTTCAGGGAAAACTCTAATTTTGTCTTGTTATTATAGTGAGCTAAAATTATTGGAGACAGCATAATGCACAAAATGTAGTAGTAGGTGCTTAATACATGCTCACCAATTGGAAGGTGCTTATTGATTGACAAGTGAGCATTGTAATTAGCTACCAGACTAAATAATATTGAATAAAATATGCTAGCCAACTTATTTTATTTAGGTGATATGTTTATTAACTCGGAATCAATCACTTTTGTGAATGATTTTACAGTTGTACATCTGGAATATATAAACGGTTAGGAATTATTACTGTGGTTTACTGCAGGAGAGTACAGGGTAAAACCCTGCTAACATAAGAATCATTATGTCTCCATTTTTTTCAGGGGCCTCCAATACCAATGTAAGAAACAAGCAATAGTCTCTGTGCTTAATGACAAGATGTGGGTAAAACATTTTTCAAAGATGTATAGTCCTGTGACTCAAAATATACACACACACACTTACACATAAATAATATTTTATGATATGATTAAAATCTGTATGTAATGGGCTGATATGTAATGGGCTGCCTGGGAGTAGTGAAGACTAGCATTTAACCTTTAGAAAAGAAAGTTCATGATCAATGCTGGCTCTGGCCCACAGCAAGAATAGATCTCTTTGGCTCGGCTGTATACTGCCTATCTTCAGGACTTAGTTGTGACTTCCTGCAGAATTGTAGGCTCAAAGAAGAGGAATATTACTTGTGTATAGTTCCACTGGAGAGAATCTGGAAACAGGTAGTGTGAAACAATGAAGTCAGTGTTCACTTCTCCTGGCTGTAGAGGAAAGAGGCAAACAGCATCTCCCTGTCCCTCCTACCAGTTTGCTTGGCTCATCTTATGACACCATCATATAGCTTTGGAGGTTCCACAACTCTGGTTTCTGCAGAAAACTCCAAATTCCTGCCTTTATAGGTTACCTCACGAGGCCAAAAGGTATAGGCTCAGGAGACAAGGAGGCCCAGCTCCTCAATCCTGACACAGGATATGGAAGGCAGAAGCTACTTAAACTGTTTTCCATCCAACACCTAACTGACCATTAAGAGGGATGCCTTTGAGTCAGAAGATCTCAGCTGAGCCACACCAGATTCCTGACCCACAGAAATGGTAAGCAAAGAAATGCTTTTTAAAAAAAAAAATTTTTTTTTAGGTGTAGATGAACACAGTACCTTTATTTTTATGTGGTGCTGAGGATTGAACCCAATGCCTCACACATGCTAGGCAAGTGCTCTACCACTGAGCTACAGCCCCAGCCTCAAGAGATGCTTGTTTTAAGCCACTAAGTTTTGGCGTAATTTTTAATGCAAAAATAAAAGCCACTATACCACTTTGTGGAAAGTCATGTTAAAAAAAAAATTTTAGACAAAATAAATTTAGTAGTTTATTCCAGCAAAGATTCATGAATCCAGTCGTGCTTAGAAGCAAGAGAGATTCCAGGTGCTCCCCTGTAGCATCATGGACGGTGAGCTTTTATGAGTCCGAAAGACAAGAAAACATTTGAATAGTTCAGAGTGGAAAGGCCCTAATCCAGGTGAGCTGGTGGTGTCATTCTCCTGTTCCACTTGTGAAGGAATGTGAAGTGCTCTCTCACCCCTGTTACTACTTTGTAAAAATAGACATAAATAACAAAATTAGGTCACTCGACTCTTTAATATGAATTAACACTTAATCACTATTACACTGGCTTTTTTGGGGTGGTGGTGTTGGTAGGTGCTGGGGATTGAACTCAGGGGCCTCGCACATGCTAGGCAAGTGCTCTATGACTGAGCTAAGGCCTCGCCCCAAGTTTTTCCTAGATGTCAGACTCTTGACCAGGTGGGTACCAATCAGTAGTTAGGGTTGCATTTCCAATAGGCAGCTTCTCCTTTCTTTTTGGGTCTCTTATTAACCAACCTATTTTGATTCCCAAACATTTGACTTCAGATGTTCCTTCTCAGGGCCGGGGAAGGCCAGCTCTAGATTTTCTGTCTGCTCTAAAGAATGCTCTGCCTCTGTCTTCTGCCACTAAGTAGGGTGGTGATGACTTGATGAAAACCTCCATGATTTATAAATTACTTCAGCCCGTCAAGCATTTGCTGACTTATTGGTACTTAACATCTGTTGGTCTCAGTACTTACCCTTGGGCTCTCTAGTCAAACTTTTTAACAAAAGTTAGACTCTGACAAATCCTAGGGCACTTCTGGACATTTATATAAAACAACTGTTTTGGTTTCTTTTGAGCTTTATGATACTTTTGCATTTTTAAAGAGGTTTTAAAAATTCAACTCTGATCTTCTCAAAAGTTTCATTACAAAGGATGCCTGCATGTGATACATATTTACAGTTTCCTTCCTGGAAACAAATTTTTTTTTGGTGGTACTAGGGATTGAACCCAGAGGTGCTCTACCTCTGAGCTATATCTCCAGCCACATCTTTTATATTATGACAGGGTCTTACTGAATTGCTAAGGCTGGCCTTGACCTTGCCATCTTGCCTTAGCCTCCTGAATTACTGGGATTACAGATGTGTGCCACCATGTCTGGCCAAAACTAAATTTTCATAGCATGGCCCTTCAGTCTCTTCAGGCTGACTCTGTCCCATGCTGGTATAATCCCATAGTTTTTTGAAACATCCTAGGCACCTCGAAGGAATGATCCATACATAGGAAAACAGAAACCTGCATAAGCATTCTTGTGCCTGACTTGGCCAAGTTGGAAATGGAAAAAATAAGGTGGTTCTTTTCTTCCTTGTGTTGGTCAGCTTTGTATTGCTGTGACCAGAATACCTGATAAAAACAACTTACAGAAGGAAAAATTTGTTTTGCTTCAAGGTGTCAGAGGTTCCGGCCATTAATACAGGAACTTTTGGGGGCACTTCATATCCAAACCATAATCTAATACGCCTCTAAAGAACAACTCATTCCCAGTGATAAAATCACTCCAGAGAACTGAAGATCAACTCTCCACAAATCCTAAGCCACTAGTTCCCTAGAGTTTTTTTTTTTTTTTTTAAAATAGTTCCTGCGTTATTTTCCTGTTGTGAAACTCAGCTGTTAGAACTAGAGGGATGACTGGCTTTCAGTCAGACTCTGAGAGCAGCAGTGACTGGGCTCACCACAGGCTTGTGCTCCCCTGGGCCACAAGGGACATAGATAGCTGGAGTGTGGGTTCTAGTCTACACTGGGATTAGATGTGATCTGGTAAAAATTGGCTTTAAACTATTGATACCCAGCATTATTTCAAATGCAGTAGAGTATTTTTCTCTAAGACCTCTTTCTACGTGGCTCACTACGTGGACCTCACTGTGTGGCTGTGGGCATCTGAGCAGACCCTGAGGATCCGCAGGAAAGGCAGTTCTGTCACTTGGTGAACATCATGCTTAATATAAAGAAGTATACAGTGTCAGCAGGTAGTATGATCTTACAATACACCCATCGGTGTTATGCAATATATGACTGTACTTGCTAGGGCCTCCCTGGAAAGTCAAGGCTGGTATCATGGATCTGTCGGTGTTTTTCATGTATACAGGCCTAGGTAAATTATATTAAAAGGTATTTAAGCTTAAGAAATGTTTTTTTGTAAACAATGCTGGGTTGTATGATCAAATGTACACAAACTAAAATTTGCGATGGCATTTTCTTAGTTTACGATGCCCCCCCACCCCCACTAAATCATTGTTTAAATTGTAGGTTCAATAGAATGCAGATACTTCTATAAAAATACATTTTATTTACAAAGATGGGCCATTCTGTGTAAGGATAGACGGCTTATTTTGGAGGATCATCTTATTACTTGCAGCACTAAAGGCAGGTAAATAAAATCAAACACTAGTTCCCCTGCCCAGAGCCAGTGAATCATGAAAAACAAACATGGGCCATATGAGACAACAAGCCAGTCACCCTTTACTTCCCTGTCCACTGTGAGCCTCTTGGAAAGGGTTTCTGTCACCCTTCAGCTACTCAAAAACCAGAATTGAAAATGATTCTAAAGTTCAAAGGGAATGTTCTTGCCTGGACTAGAAGATCCTGGTCACAGCTTCAGCTCATTTCCCTCCAGCGCCATCTCTTCATTCCTGACGCCAGAGGATTCCAGACACACTGAAAGGCCTTTCCTGCCCTTCCTCAGATGGCCAGTGCTGGGAGCCATGATGAAGGACTGTAGGATCGCAGGAGTGAAAATGGCTCTTATGTTCCATTCAGAACTTCTGTAAGAATTTGAGGACAAGATCCCGTAGTCGAACCCTCAGCATCTCGTCATTGTCACAAATGATATGAGTTGAATCTTCTTCAATTTGAATGAGTGTCTCGGCTTCCTGGAGCAGAACAATATGGCCCTTGGCTGTGTCTTCCACCTTAATATCACTGAAGCCATGCTGTACAGGGAGAAAGAAAAGGTGAGGAGGGTGGAACTCTGAAAAGTAAGGGCTGACTGAAAAGGAAGATGATATTTTGAAACTGCAGGATCTAAAAATGACACTTCCTAGGCCTGACTAAACTCTAGGAAGAGGCATTTTGATATTCCTCAGTACAACTCTTTTGATTAACAGGGCTGACCACAGCAACAGAATCCTACCATAGTTTCATATACTTTATAAGAGGCCCTGACATGCAAAATCTCATGAAAACATGACAATTTCCACAACCCATTTTGTCATCCCTGTTAAACCCATTCAGGTTTTTGTAAGTGACTTGAGCACATCCAGGGCCCTGTGTTCAGGAGTCTGGGATGCCAGGTGATTCTGGGCCTCTGCACCTGCGTGCCCCCCCACCCCCAAAAAAGCCACATCGTAAGTTTCAGCTGTTGTGAGCTCCCAGAAAATGCTCTTCATCACAACATGTACCAGTGACCTTGGGATTTGGCAAATCCCTTTCAAGGGGCAAGGAGATAGGCAGCAGGACAATCATCTTTCCAGCTGTCTCTAATGCTAAGTATGGAGTTTTCTTACAAATCAGGTATAAATTAGAAAAAGAAGTGAAGAGCACTACCAGGGGGAGACTATTTTGTGCACTGAGCTCTGGCATGGGTTTGGACAGGTACTGAGATTTCTCTTGCAATTACGAAGTAAGGCAGACAGGCCCAAGGGAACACTCAGCAGGGACCCACAGTTAGTCTGTGGATAAGCCAGGCAGGGAAAGCAAGTCATTCCCAAGTGTTTCAAAAAGAAGTCAAATTTCAGGCCCATGACCAGGGACCAGGAGCCCTGTAATGTAATGTGGAAGGTGGAGCCAATATGATCACTTAAGCACATGTAAGAGGGTTGAGGAGAGCTGGTTCAGAACATTGAAAGCTGAAACCTACACAAGAGGAAGCCTTTATTTTTTAAGGCTAGAAAAGTTGGCAATTGAGATATTTAGTTTGAACTAAAGATGATTATTAATAGTTTAGCAGGGGACTTGTCTTTCTAGGAGTCACCAGAGTTAACCACAGTTCTCATAAGAGGCGTGCAACAGCACCATCTTGAAGCAATCCCTCCCCTTCCTCGTAAGCACTCTAGCAATCACTGTTGGCATTAGAATTTATAAAGTCCTGAGGCTGAAGCTAAAATGAGAGAACTTTCAGGTTATAAGAAATCTCTTTTTTGGGAGAAGCAGCCATGGGGGCCCAGTGGGTAGAGATGGCTGCTGAGACAGAAAGACAGGACAAGTGTGCTCCCAGATGACTGACCCTATCTGCTGGACCAATTTTCCAATTCCCAGGGACCTAGCATCATTGATCCCCTCCCCTGACACACCAAATCCTCTCAATTGAATAGAGACCTAGATCTGCTTAGACAGCCAGTGGCCTTTCTGTGGAAAAGTGTGGCTCCAGCACGGATAGACCCTGTGTATCCTAGCCTGCCTCACCTGTTTTTGAAGATGGGCTGTTTCTCAGTCTTCCTGTTTTACAGCAAGTGGGTATGGAGAGGCATTTTGCTAGCTACCTAGCAGTAATGGATGGAAGGACAGGAATGGTGGTGAGAAATAGTTCAGGGCTACCTGGAGAAGGAAGGCATTCTCTTGGCTCAACTCTGTAAACCTTTTGCTGATTCTGTCCCGACTGACCTTGGATCAGAGAGACAGTAGAGGACAACAGCTTTTGGACAGTGGGATCTCAGTGAAAATGGCAACACATGTTCCTTGGAGCTAGGGAATGACCATGAGCCACAGATAGCAGGCCCACACTCAGTCTGGTGTTTGCTCACCTTCTCCAGGGTCTGCACGAACTGCTCCACAGGGATGGAGCCGCTCAGCAGAGGTTTCAGCACTTGGCAGTCCGGAATGTCCTCACTTACCCGCTGCTTTCTCTTTTTTCCACTGGTGGGCTGGGTGGGTCTGGGTGGTGGCTAGGGCAAGGAAAAAAGCACAGAGCTCACTGAGCACTTCCTCTTAAGACATCTGTTTTGTTGTGTCCTGCAGAAGCCTCTCCTCTGATGTAGAGGTAGTGGGGGCTCTCTGACCTGCAGTTACCAGTGGTGTGAAAACGCACCCAAGTCCAGGCTATCAGCTGGGCTCCATTTGAGCCAGTGCAAAACCATCTACATGGATCAACATCTTAGGTGCCTTTTAACAAAATTCTCTTTAAATTTCCCATCAATTCAATTTAATAGTGGTTAAGGACACTGGCTGGAGGGTCTGATGTAGCTTTGTCGTCTTCTAGCCGAAGAAACTTTTGTTCAAGAATCTAACAGTCAGATAAACTGCCTATAAAATGAGAATTTTAAGGGGATTTTGGGGGTATGAATAAGGAGAATGTATGTTAAGGACACAGCTCAGTGGCCAACATTTTAAGTGGCAAGAAGGAGCCCACGATATAGGGGCACAAAAGTCAGAGTTCGAAGTCTGAAAGGAATTCTAAAGAGACAAGTGCCACCAACCTGTGCCAGGCCTTGGGCCTTCACAGTCTGAGGGGTGTGCTTGCATTTCCAGACCTTGGAGGGAGCGCCTGTACCTGCTACTTCTCAGGTCTCCCTTCTGCACCCACTTAGCCATGCAGAGGGAATGCACAGAAGTTTGGGAGTGATGCTGATGCTTCCAGAGCTGTGCCTGCCACTTAGGACAATGTGTGGCCTCATCTTCAGTAAAATAAGTAGAAAGGAACCCTTTGGGGCTGGGGTTGTGGCTCAGCGGTAGAGCACTCGCCTCACATGTGCCAGACCCTGGGGTTCCATCCTCAGCAACACATAAAAATAAATAAAAATACAACTAAAAGTAAATATTAAAAAAAGAAGTGCCATCTTTGCTTCAAATATGCACTAAGTAGCGTGGTCTCCAGTTTCTGCTACTTTGGGAAATGTTGCCTAGGGAGCTGGCTCAGCTGCCAAGACCATCCTGAGGAGAGGGTCTCTGCAGGGTCCCCACCCAGCTCCCCACCTGCCCGAGGTACCTGAAGCACGTGCTTGTTATCTTTAGTGTGCAGCACAGCTGAGACAGTTGCCAAGGAGATGCCGGGTTTGATCTCCATGGGCACCAGGGAATCCGCGAGCTGAAAGGAAATGTGGGGTTTTAGGTGGGCTCCCTGATCAGAAGGGAAGGGTGCTGAGCTGAGGTGTCCAAGGTCTGGAGTGAGGAGGCCACTGGGTTTTGGCCCCACCTTCCTGGTAGATGGTGACCCCAAAGGCTCAGCCTGGTGGAAAGGGTACCAAATCACGCAAGGGGCTGAATCTCTAGTGAAGATCATTACTATTTTCTCCTTTGAATTGCAGTCTAAAATGACCAAATAACTTTTGAGGAAGAAAAAGAATTACAAATTTACAGTATTTACAATATAGGGAAACAAAAAATGTAATAAATGCCCACTAGTAAATGAATAATTAAATATATGATACATTTATGACAGATCACTATGTAGTCCTTAAAACTGAAGCTTTTGGAATAACCTTAACCACATACTTAGGGTCACGTGAAAAAGCCCCCGAGGCACAATGCCACCACACGCTCAGTTCTCACATGAATATCAAACAGATATCCAACAGCGTTATTTCTAGTGTTGGGACTTGTTTTTTTGTCCTTATTCTTAATAACATTAACATATCATGGGTTTGCATTATTTTAAAATGAACTGATAAACATTTTAAGTGTCTTTGTTTGAATTTGTATTATAGTAAATATCAATAGCTCTAACCCTCACAAACAAAAGCTCCCACAGATCCTAAGTTTTAAGAAGTCTTGAGACCAGAAAGTTTGAGGCCTGACGGCCAAGAATATTGAAATCTAAATGTAGGCCTTCAACCCCAGCCACTGTCAAATGTCAGACAAAAATAATCCCAAGTGCCCAGGCCAGTGTCTTTTATTTTAAGATGAGAAAAATAAAATGCTAAAATATATTAAATCACTATAAAATTAGAAGTGGGAATAATGAGCCCAACTTCTATGTTAACAACAAAACCAAAATTTCCTTTTTAGAGTGGGAAACCTGCTTTCAATTCTCCCCTAGTGGTGAAAAAAAAAGTTTATCATGAGAGCCAAATTACTGAACAAAACCAATCCAATGAAGATGCTATTAACCTAATGGATTGGGCAACTAGGAGTCTAAACCAATCAGCCATTTCCTTAAAGTTCCAGTTGAAGTATTCAGAAGGACAACTGTGGAGGCTGCACTGAAGGATTGATGTGTTACCCAGAGAGCTGTGGTGGGGGTAGGGGGGCACCCACGACGACACTGAACTAGTCACTGTGGCACCTCTCTCATGAATGAGCTACACTTACAAACTGCTTAGTCAAGACAAGTCTGAGTTGTTGAATTCACAGGCTCCAACTAGAACAAATTTCCTTTAAAAAGAATTATTAGACTACAGACATTCAAAAGACCTTCTAAGTAGTCAGCTTGAGAAGTGTGTGTGTGTGTGTGTGTGTATATGTATACGTATCTGTGTGTCTTTCCAGAACTTTATAGCTTAACATGTCTTTGACTTCCCCTTTTAAAAATCTTTATAACCAAATATAAGAAGATGAATTTCATTGCTTTGAAATTAAAATTCAGTTTGTGTCATATTTCACCAAGCTCGATCACTAGATGTTATTACAAATAACTTTTGTTGAAAATTATTTTCAGCAGTTAAATCCCTTTTCCAAAGACAAAGATTTACCATGTGTGACAGCACATGGGTCTGGCCTACATGTCAGAAGGCCCCTTGCCGGCCAGGTGCCTTGTCCTCACCTGCCTTCCCCATGCCTGGACTCACTGTAGCTGCCTAAACACACACTGCTGGCCGCTCTGCCCTGGGAGGATGCCTGCCCTGGGAGGATGCCCTCCCAAGGAGCTGCAGCAGGCAATAGTGGCTATTAAACATGATGACTGTCTACTTATATCTTCATAAAAAACGTATGGCTTGCATTTAAAAACTAGTTCTGTATTGCTGAATCAATTTTACCTAAATTAATTATTAAAACTAGCTTGGTTCTCTTTAATCTATTGTTCTTAATTAAGAAAATCACCCTGGTTAATTCTGGAAAGGAATCCATGTACCAGGACTGGATCCACACCAGCTTTGTCAGGCCATGGAAAAAGACAACATTCAGGACCTTGATCTCATCCAAAATCTGGATACAGTTTCTGAACCTCAAAACCCCAAAAGACTTTTGGGTACACTGATTTTTAACAATAAGTTTGCCTATTCCCCTTTAATATCTGTTAAAACCCATTCAAGTTGTCTTAAGAGGCAAAAGGAAGACAGAAGCAGCCTCCAACCATGCTCCTGGCTGTCACTTTGGGAGGGGTCATTCACCTTTGCTGCTGCCTTCCTCAAGGTGGAGTCACTTAAGCACAACACATTCAGATTGTTCCATGTGTACAATATGCTTTTTGCTGTTAAAGCAGAAGCTAAGATTTCACAGAACTACATATCCAGACTCTGATAGAGAAGGACAATCATTTTTATACTAAAATGGATACAAGTGATAAGTTTAAACCTCTGCTTTTCTGGTCATTCTTTTCGCCTCCATCTCTGAGAGCAGTGAAACTTGTCCCTGACTCAATGCAGTTCAGAAAAGATGGGAAAAACTACAGCTCTAAGGCAGTTAAGGACAGGGCAGGTACCAGTGTTCCCACTCTCCAGGGCCGACCCTGACGAGGCCTGCGGGAGCGCACTGTCCGGCTCTAACAGGAGACCCTGATGATCCCACCTTTCTTCCCAGTTGCTTAGGAGGCTTTTTATCTTTTCTTTGGTTCATTCATATTTGACACAAACTCAAAAGAAAGCCACCACAGAGACTCAAGTGGGAAACCTGAATTTAACCATGAGAAAAAGAATGGCTCACCTCTGGCATGATTTCTATCTTTTCATATCGACGTTTGAAGGGCAGGGCGAGGACGTCAGCCCGACGATAGGACATGGCTGGGGGCTGGCAGTCGATCATGAGGTCCATCCTGTGTGACTGGGCTGGGGGTGGCTGGGTGTACTGCTCAGGGCAGACCACATGCAGGGGCTGAGGACCAGTAGAATAGGGTCAAGGGAGAAAACAGGAAAGCAGAGGCAGCTATGAACAGAGCAGCCCACTCAGGAGCCCATTCCTTGCCCAGCTTCCTGGATGCTCAGGCCTGCTGCTTTCAGGCCATATGGAACTCTCATCTTCTCAAACCCAACTAACTGATGGGAGGAGAGAGGAGAGGGTTTTGGGGAAAGCAGAATCAACATTCCAGAGAAAAGCTCTGAGTTGCTGGTTGTGCCTACGAGTGAAGGACTGATGCCTCAGTTTGCATTATTTTTTTCACTATATTTAAGTAACTTTCATGGTGACATCCATGTGTCTACTACCAACTGGTCGCTAAGCTCCTTGAGGTCATGCTCTTCCTATAACACTTCCCACACGTCAGCTACTAACAAGCTCTTTTCATGCTGGTTTGGTTCTGGGTTTGGAGTTTCTTATGCTCCCTGCAGGTCAAAAGGTATCATGTGCTCAGCTGTGTAGACGATGAATCAGAGATGAAACATTAAAAAAAAAAAAAGTCTTATTTTAAATCTTGAGAGAAAAACATAAACCAATGTTTAGTCTGGACAAATATCACAACTGTAAACAAATGGTCACTGTGTTATCTCTGCTTCCTCTTAAGGGCGTGGAATAAGGATTTCCAAAAGGCTAAACTGGTTTGGACTTAATACAACATTTTTTCTTTTGAGCAAATACTCCCTCAAACTGTCCTTTGCTCTTCCTCCTGATTGGAAGGTAACTTGATCTCACAGCCCTGACTCCACAGTCACAGCCTGAGGACTTCTTCCAGGTTTGTTTCTTCTAAAATAGAGACCAGCTGGCCTCTAGTTTCCAATATTGGCATATGACTGAGGAGTATAAAGAGCATACAGTGGGCTTAGGGACTGGGATTTAAAGTTATTTAATGTAAAGGAAAAAAACCAAGTTCTTAACCATTCTTTCCAGCATGTTGATGAGCACACAGTGGGTGTCAAATCATTCCACGAGTCAAAGTGGGCTCTCTCATCATGCCTAGAAAAAACTCATATTCTTTCCATTTAGGGCCAGCAACTGGTGAGCACCAGATTCCACTCCCCCTGTTTGCCTGAGGTTTTTCACTTTAGCTGTTTCTTGTCACTATGCCCTAGCATTTTATGTAAAGGCAGAAGCAGGAGGACTGCAAGTTCAAACCCATCCTGATGATACAGATTCTATAAAGAGGAGGAAAGAGTGCTTCTGATCTAATCCCACTTCCCTAACCGAGCAACTAAGGCCAGAGGTAGCCCCATGACACCTCATTTATGTTCCTGGAGATGCTGAAATAAGAGGAAATCAGAAGCCTTCTTCTCACCTGTCATCAGTGGTCTCCCCTGAAATTCTAATCAAGCACCCCACTCCCAACTGCCAAAAGACTTATTGTCATAGTGCAGTGACTTTGCCTCTCTGTTCTCCCTTCACCCCAACTTCCCTTTCTCTAGGACAGAAAATAAAAAATGAAAACAACAAAACCCATACCAAACAAAACCAATTCTGTGAATGGTAACAGGTATTAACAAGGGTCCAATACACATTTCAAACAAACTGTTTTTAGTGAATATATTTCTATTTTTTTATTTCATTTTTTATTTTAAACTTAGTGAACATATTTCTAGAATGACTTTTGGCGGTGGGGCAGCAACAATTTGCTTGTGTTTTTTTTCCTCTTTCTGTGGCACTGGGGATCCAACCCAGGGTCTCCTCATACATACTAGGTGAGTACTTTACTGCTCATCTGCAGCCCAGCTTTTTACATTTATTTTGAGACAGGGTCTTCCTAACACCCTGACTGGCTGGGATTACACGTATGTGCCACTATGCCTAGCATAACAATTTGCTTTTAAGCAGATACTTTATCAAAACTAATTTGGCAGCCAGGGGTGGTAGTGCATGCCTGTAATCTCAGGAGGCCGAAGCAGGAGGATTGCAAGTTCAAACCCAGCCTAAGCAACTTAGTGAGTCACTAAGCAACTAATGAGACCCTGTCTCTAAATCAAATAGAAAATAGGGCTGGGGACGTGGCTCAGTGGTCAAGTGCCCCTGAATTCAATCCCTGGCAAACCCTTCCCTCACCAAAAAAAAATTAATTTGGTGGTTCATGCTTTTTTTTCCTTCTACTTTTGAGTTCTTTAGCATAGCAACTTCTTTCAGGATGTGAAGATCATTACTAGTAAGTCTAAAGGTTAGCCAGCAAATGTCCTAGCCCTCTGCAGACAGGTGAGGACTAAAGCTGCCAGGGGCTCCCATGCAGGCAGGTATCCCCACCCCTCAATGTGGTTGTGCAAGCTACACAGAGGTGACACAACCATGTGAAGATGCTGGCACAATTTCCTTTGTTACCTGCACTTCTTTAAGCAGCTTCGACACTTGGATGAAATTTAGTCGTGTATCAATGGGGCAGTATATGCATTTCATGGCCAGGGGCTGGTAGGGAGCCAGTGCTTCCAGGTATGAGAAGTCTGGTTCTAAGGACAGTACAAAAAGAAAATTAATAATTGTATTGGTGCATTATGACTACACACAATAGGGAATTCACTGTGATGTACTGGTACCTGCTTGGAGCGGTGTATTGGCCTATGTCATTCCCTTACCTCCTGATACACCCACTCCCCTGATACTTTTACTTTAATGGTCTCATTTCTATTTCATGAGGTCCATTGTCTTTCCTTTTTTTCTCTCTAGCTTCTGCATATGACAGAAAGCATATGACCCTTGACTTTCCGAGGCTGGCTTATCTCAGTTAGCATGGAGTTTTCCACATCTACCCATTTTCCTACGAATGACATAATTTTGTTATTTATGCTCTCCACCGTGTATACACACATTTTCTTTATTCATTTAACTGTTGATGGACACCTAAGCTGGTTCTATAACTTGGCTATTGTAAACTGCTGCTATAAACATGGGTATGCATGTATTGCCACAATATGATAACTTTAATTCCTCAGAATAATTACCAAGGAGTGGTACAGCTGTTCATATTGAGCAACTTCTGTTGCTGATTTCCATACTAGTTGTACTAGCTAACAATTCCACCATGAGTGTGGTAAGTGTACCCTCAAAAAGGAGATTTTAATGTGTAGGCAACAAGAGGAACGGGCAAGCAAGGTGGAGATGGGTGTGGTCAGGGCCAAGCAGAGGGCCAGTGTGAAAGAGTGAGCAAGGAAGTATAGAGTGGGTTATGGGAGGAAAATGAATTCCAGATAAGCAAAGGGAAAGGCTAGGGAGGAACTCTGTGGGGTGGACTTAGAATGGGAGACATGGGACTGGGCTCAAAGTTTTCAACACAGTGAGATTGATGAAATAAGGGGATAAACAAAAAAACAACAACAACAACAAAATGGGAGATAAAAGAAAGTTCTTCATAACACCAACTTGTAGAAATGATTAAAAAAAATAATTTGGCAATCATCGCAGTAATAACTTATTTAGACCAGAATCATTGATAAATGCTAAAGTACTCATAAAATTTGAAGCAGAAAGGATATATTAGAAATTCTCTAAGTTTCTTTTGTAAGATTGTGATTAAACACAAAGAGAAAAACAGTAACCTCACAGTAAAGAGGCCTGGTGGAGACCACATAATCACATCACATCAGGTGCTCAATGTTAGTACCCAGGCCCAAGATAAATCACCATCATGGCCACCTACAGACAGAAGGCACCTAAAAGCCATTGAACAGACCCTGAGCTCAGGTCAACAAATGCTTCTGTTGAGACTGCCACACTTCTGCCAGGAAGCCCAGCTCTTGAGACTGTGAGCCACTCTTGTCACATCACTGTTTTTTTCTTGGAGGCCACTGCAGTCTGCTTGGCAAGGACTGTTCACTCCACTCTAGTGAGCTGCCTAGCTTGAGCCAACAGAACAGGCTCACTGCTCATGTGCTAAGTGATAGTTTGATTCCCAGTGAGATCATTGCTTCTCACAGAGCATGGGCTTGTGCTCTCCTTGCACACTAACTTCTCCAATCTTCAGGACAACTGATCGAACTTCCAAACATGAGATTACCACCTCCAGTGGGTCAGATTTCTCAAAGAATTCCCAGAACCCACCAAATGAGGCAAGCACAGACCACTCAAGGAAGATTCCAAGTGAAAAGGTAGCCTCTCACACTTAGCAAACTTCAGAAAAGACCCAATTGCTCCGGAAGCCCAACAAACAAGTTTAATGCTCTTTACAAAGAGCAGTCATGATCATTGGGCTTTTGAATTTGGTTGGCTGAAGTAAAAAGTTCACACAAGGGTTAATGTGCCTGCATAAATATCAACTACTGTCATGTCATTCACAACTTATCAAAAGGAGCAGAAGAAACACCTTTAGTCCTACCACACATTCATTCTCTGGACAACCTTCTCAGCAAAAATCTGGCAGTGGCCAAGTTCCAGGTATTGCAAATCTATGTCTTATGGTTGAATTCCCCTGCCTTTGGCCCAAAGGTGCTCTGAGAAAGGAGAAAAGCAGCCCTTGAAGGCTGGGAGCTTTCCAGGTGCTTTCTGCTTAGCCAGGGTGTTAGCAGGGGCTGGCCTGGCACCCATGACTGAACCACAGTGTCCTGCTGGATACAAATAAATTCAAAGAACAACAACATCAGACAAGGCCACTAAGCAAGACCCCTCGAAAATCAGGGCCGCATACTAAAGAACAAGACTCTCCCAACCACTTCTTGAGCAAACATCACCCTATCCTGGCTCTATTCCTCTTGCCTTAGAGAAGAAAATCACTAAGGTGCCCAGCTGCAGATTTGGGTCCTGACAGCACTTAATGCAGAAAAAGCTCAACATCAATGAATAACCTCAAATTACCTAGCTCTAGCCCAGATACTACAAGTTCTTTTTAACCACATGCGTGCCTGTGGTGTGTGTTCTACCTCTCTGCAACAAGGCAAGAACTTTGCTTGACTATAGCCATGTTCCTGGTAGCCTCTGGTTGGGGCCACTGATTGTCCATGCCTCTAATGCTTCTGGGGTAATTAGACTCTCTACCCCTAAACACAAGTTTTAAAGTAATCAGAATTCACAAGAAGGGGAAGATGATGGCTACTTTGTCAAGAAATGCTGCATGTAGGTGCTGTGCAGAGGATCTGCCTATATCACTTCCTGATTACCCACAGAGGAGGCTACTAGCAATCCCATTTCCTGAGAGGAAAGCTAGGCTTCAGAGGTGGCTCAGCTGAGGTTACATCAAGTGGAATAAGATTTTAGACCAAAGTTTTTTACTTTGTAAAATTTTACTTTGTAAGATTTCCAAAACCCAAGGATGTTTGAAGATCTTAAATGACATACAGTGACTTCAGCCAATCCTCTACTCAACCTTACTAAAGAAGTTGTCTTCCCTAAAGTGTGTGTCTCCAGAACAAGTGAAAGCCAGAGTAATGTACAGTTGAAGGACAAAGATCTGTCCTAGTAAACAGTTCCTAAAAGGTAAAGACTGGTTACTAGAATTGCTGCAGTTCTTACTAAGTGCTACCAAAAAGCAGTTCAGCCGAATTCTATCTCAGGGAAAAATCTTAGAAGAGCAGATATACAAACTGTGTTCAAGAGCTGGGGATGTCCTCAGTGGTACAGCACCTGACTACATGTACAGGTGTTGAGTTTGATCCCCAGTATAGAAAATCGTGTTCAATACAGTTACCTATCAGCTCATGCTGCTGTACTCTTCCTCCTTTGCTTCGGGTTTTTAATTCTTTTGTACATAATGTTTGTATTTATGCCTTAGAGTCAAATCCTTCCCTGGGTCTCACCTTGCAGGAACATCCACTAATGACCCCAGTACAAAGGGTAGGGTGTTGTTTAAAATTTACCTGTAAATATGACAGTGTTGAGACTGGATTTTCCCCAGAGCTCCATGAAGTGGACCACGTCCCCAAATCGGAGGGAAGGGTGCCCAGTAAACACCACACAAGGCTGTTTGAAGTCGTTGCTGAAGTCTCCATGGATGCTGGGGTAGTGCTTCAGCTTATTGGTCTGAATGAGCTAGAATACATATTAAAAACATACAAAGAGATGTTAGCTTGTGTGGGTTGAGTGGAGACCAAAGTATGGGAGAATGTGCAGAAATAACTTAAAAAATATAAACAAAAGCCAGGCAAGGTGGGTACACGCCTATAATCTCAACAACTCAGGAGGCTAAAGCAGGAGGATCGTGAGTTCAAGACCAGCCTCAGCATTCAGCAATGCCCTCAGCAACTTGGTAAGACCCTGTCTCAAAAGAAAAAAATTTAAAAAGGGCTGGGAATGTGGCTCAATGGTAACGTGCCACTAGAGATTAGAAAGGCTGAAATCTGAACACTAACACTAGAAGTTAGTGTTCAGATTGAAAAGGCAATGAAAAGACTCATTCACTGCTGACAGGATACAAATGACTACAGCCACTTTGGAAGATTTTGGCAGGTTTTGTTTTTTTTTTTTAAATTTGGCAGTTCTTTTTTTTTTTTTTAAACAAAAGTTAAAAATACACAGTTATTGTAGGACCCTGCAATCAAATATCAATCTTTGGTATTTTCCCCAGAGTTAAAAACTTAAATGTCCCTAAAATATCTGCACATATATGTATAGCAGCTTTATTCATAATTGCTAAAATTTGTAAACGACTAAGATGTCCTTCAATAGGTAAACTGTGGTACATCAAGACAACAGAATATTCAGTGCTAAAAAAAAATGCACACTATCAGGTTAGGCAAAGACATGGAAGAACCTATTACTAAGTGAAAGATGACCTGAAAAGGCTGTATACTGTTTCAATCATAATGACTTTTTTTTTTTTTTTTGTACTGGGGATCAAACCCTGGAGTGCTTACCACTGAGCCACATCCCCAGTCAATTTTTATTTTGAGACAGGGTTTTCTTACTAAGTTGCCTAGGCTGACCTCAATTTGTAATGCTCTTGCCTCAGCGCCCTAAGTAGCTGGGATTACAGGTGTGGGTCACCATGCCCAGTCAGCTATAGGACATTCTTGCAAGGACAAATCAATGGAGACAGTAAAAACATCAGTGGTTGCCAGGGGTTTGGGGGAGGGACAGATGAAGAGTTGGAGCACAGAATTTTACAGCAATGAAACTATTTTGTATGATTCTATAACTGTAGATAAATGTCCAAATCCAGAACATGTATGTCAAGAGTGAACTCTAAGGGACTCTGGGTGATACAGGTGCCAATGGGACTTCGTCAGCTGTAATAAATACACCACTCTGGTGTGGGCTGCTGACAGCAGGGGAGGCTGTGCATATTTGGAGCAGGGAATATATGGAAACACTGTGTCCTTTCTGATTTATGGTAAACCTGAAACCATTCTAAAAAATTAGATTAAAAAACAGATACAGATGCTCCTCAACTTACAATGGGGAGACATTCTGACACACTCATCTTAAGTTGAATATATTGTATGCAGAGAAGGTGTTTAATCCACCCTGCCCACCACACCCCGCGATTTGGCAACACCATGTACTGCACTCAGTGTTGGTCGTCTTCGCTTGCAGTCATGGGGTATCAGAGCCACAGCTTGCTGCAGCTGCCCAGCATCTCAAGCGAGGTGCATATTGGAAGTGCAGGGAAAGATCCAAATTCAAAGTGTGGCTCTACCCAATGCATACTGCTTGTATATCCCTATTGTAAAGTCAAAAGTTTTTCGTAAGTTGGGAACCATATGCACAAAGGATGTCATTAAAATTAGCCAAAGGTCAAAAGTTCTTAACTACAATGTGATTTTCAGAACACATGGGAAAGCCAAATCCTTTTGGTAATATGACCATACTTGAAACTTTTAATCAGGTTGTTATGGACTGAGTTTGTCTTTCTTTATAGCTTCCATACTCCAGGCATGGTAGAGTCTTCAAAATCAGTTCCTATTTGAAATACAAGTAACTTTCCCAACATGTGATGCACCAAGTTCGGGTGACAATAAACACATCCCTCCCACAAGATCTGTACAGGATCTCCCCCACCTGAGAGTTATTGTGTTGAGTTATTGTAGCCACTAAAGTGACTCTCAGAAATTTGGGAGATGCAGGGCTATAGTAAGAAGCCATCCATACCCAGCCTCAAACCTGTCTCTAAAGTATATATCTTGAACCAAGAATCTTCCCAGCAGCAAAATGCTTGACAATTCTCTCCCAACATCAGGCCCATTGTAAGGCGACATCTCACAGTAGAACCCTAGAGAGCTTCTTGTGACAAGGCTCAAAAAATGCCTCCTGTGCCTAAACCCTACCCCACCCTACCACTCTAGCATCAAAAGGTCAGATAAGAACCATGCAGACTCCACAGACCTTTCATATCAACTAGGCCAACAGGAGTGTTTCCTGAGCTGCTGTTTAACAAATAAATAAATGGTCTGTGATACAGCTCAATCCAGTAGCACCCATAACCATGGGGGGTGGGGACCCAGTCAACAACTTCAAGTCCAAATGAAGTCACCCCCAGAAGTGAGAAGTGGTCATACTGGGACACCCCTGAAGCAGAAACCAGGCTCTCTTCTCTTTGAAGATTTAGTCCCTTATCAGGTCTTTCTGGTTTTATTAGGAAGACTGCAGTACAACCCTGGAGATATTAACCTGCTGTCACATGCTAGACAGGATAAGAATAGTAAAGACAGAGAATACTGAATTCCCACTTTCCTTGCAAGTTTTATACAAATAAAACTGACATTCTTTTTGTAACCTCTATGGCCAAAATAATTAGTTGCCACAGTTAAATGAATAGTGGCAGGCCTTTGCACACTTAAGTGACACCTTCATTAATACAAGCATTATCTAGAGATCTATTGGTCAAGGCATAGAAACTATGATAAATTCACTGTATTTTGCCAACTGGATCCACCTTCCCACCTCACTTTATATTTAAGCAGTGCAAATAAAGCCATAGTGCAGGTATTCTGTACAGTAATTTGTTGTCAGTACAAAGGGCAGAACCATATTTTATCATGGGCACTAGTAACAATAGCAAGGGTCAACTCCCTCCTTCCCCAGTAGCAAGTGCACCTCAGAACCCTATAGTCTATTCACGTTCTAAACAGTAAAAGGCATGGGGTTACCCATGAACTATGTGCAGGTCAAAATGTAACCCGCTTAGAAAACAAGTTTTAAAGAAAGCCTAACTGCTTTAGGAGAGAAGAAAAGAGACTCTCCAATGGCAAAGTCCACAACAAAACGTGTTTTACCACAACAGACTTTCTAATATTATATATCTAGCCTGATTTTTCACTGTGGCAATAACAAGAGTTTTTATTAAAAAACTGGCTGCTGTAATGTTAGATGAGGACCAAAAAATAACTTAAAAAAAAATCTTCCACTGGGTCATAAAAGACCAATTTCACAGTAGGAAAATAGTACTTCAACTGAATCAGAAAGTTTGTTGTAATTTACTGTTTTAAATAGCTAACTGCAGAACAAAACAACTCCCTTAAAAAACAGATACAGATGCTCTACACACACTGAAAATGAAACCGATTCAACCCAACATCCCAGGATTAATTATAGCCTTCACTCTTTCAACATTTTTAATAATAAACTTTGTTGTTGTTTTTCTTAATTTTTTTTTGTTTTGATGTACCTTTATTTTTTATTTATTTACATGTGGTGCTGAGGATTTAACTCAGTGCCTCACATATGCTAGGCAAGTGCTCTGCTATTGAGCCACAACCCCAGCCCCACCGCCCTTTTTTAAAAAACAAAACAAACATAAGCCCATATCCACGTGAAGAAATAAAGCATTACCAGCTTTCTGAAAAATTCCTGTCTCCTTCCAGTCAATACTATCCCACCCACCTCCAAGATAACAACTAGCCTGGCTTCTACTACTACAGATTAATTTATCATGATTTTGAACTTTTAAATAAATAAAACAACACAATATCTACTGTTTTATGTCTGGCTTTCACTTACATTATGTTTTTGAAGTTCAGCTACACTCTTACGTGCAGTTGGAGTTGATTCATTCTGACTATGTACAGTATTCTACTATGTGAACATACCACAAAATCCATTCTCTTGATGGGCAACTAGGTGTATATGTATGTATATCTATCTATCTATCTATCTATCAATCAATCAATCAATCAATACTCTCACCAAGAAATCTATGAAGATTTCTTTGTGTATCTTTCGAAGAGTTCTTTGTGTATCTTTCAGTAATATACCTATGTAATAATTACTTTTTTTTTTTTTTTTTGGTACTGGGGCACTCGACCACCAAGCCACATTCCCAGCCTTATTTTGTATTTGATTTAGAGACAGGGTCTCACTAAGTTGCTTAGCGCCTAGCTGCTGCTATGGCTGGCTTTGAACTTACCATCCTCCTGTCTCAGCCTCCTGAGCCTCTGGGATTACAGCTATGCAATACTGCGTCCAGCCCTATGTAACTTTGTTTGGTATATTCTTCTGAAGTGGTTATACCAATTTAAACATCCTTTTAATTAAAATATAATAAAAAATAGGAAGTAACTCGATTGTCCAACAGGAGAATCGTTAAATTTACTTAATATGTTTGTAATATGCTACAGAATATTATGCAGCACAGAAAAACATCCATCTGGTGAAAGAAAACTAAATATTCAGCTAAATAAAAACATTTATTAGGGGCCGGGGTTGTGGCTCAGTGGTAGAGCACTTACTTAGCATGTGTGAGGCACTGGGTTTGATCCCTAGCACTACATAAAAAATAAAAACAAATAAAATAAAGGTATTGTGCACATCTACAACTAAAAAAAAAAAAAAAGAAAAAGAAAAAGAAATTAAAAATCACTCATTAGTTCTTTGAAGGAGGGGAATTTTTCTATTTTTTAAAGTGAAATGTCATTTTCATCATTAAAATTTACACATATGATGGCCTTAACTGGAAAGGACATTTGACAATGAATAAATCTGTTACCCAAAAAAGTTTAGTGGTAGATATTAGAGTAAAATCCCTTTCACAGACAACAGAATAGAGACAGGCTGTGAACAATATAACAGGGTAGTAATATAATGTGTTAATAAGAGGAAATACAAATGAACTGTAAGAGTAATTCACTGTCATCTCACTTGGGAAGTTAAAGGATGTATCAATTCACATAAGGATACTTTTTTTAATGTATATTTTTAAGCTGTGGATGAATCTTTATTTTTATTTACTTATCAATACGTGTTGCTGAGAACTGAACCTAGTGCCTCACATATGCTATGCAAGTGCTCTACCACTGAGCCATAACCCCAGCCCCAACAATATTTTTTATCTAATGTTCTGCTATCCCCATCCACTTTGAGTCATCTACATTTTTTTCTTATGCTGACCTGAGAATCCTGTTTTCTTACCTCTGCATGAGGAAAAGGTGGTTCTGGGAGATACATCTTACTCTGTTTGTTGTGACAAAGCCTTTTAAAAAGAGGAAAAAAGATCCATGTTAGAAAATGCACACTGTGGCATTTGTTGCCACCTAGTGGCAGTAGCACAAATATTAAACATCACAGTTTAAGATTTTGTGAAAGCAAATTTCTCTGTGAGTAAAATAAAAGTCAATGCCTAAAAAGCATTCAGGACAGATGTCTCTTGTGAGCATATGTATTTTTAAATCATTAAAATTCCTGAATAAGAATGGCAGTTATTAATAATACAAACAACAGTAAGTGTTGGCAAGGATATGGGGAAAAGGGCACACTCCTACATTGCTGGGGGACTGTAAACTGGTGCAACCAATCTGGAAAGCAGTGTGGAGGTTCCTTGGAAAACTTGGAATGGAACCACCATTTGACCCAGCTATCCCACTCCTCGGTTTATACCCAAAGGACTTAAAAACAGCATACTACAGGGACACAGCCACATCAATGTTTATAGCAGCATAATTCACAATAGCTATATTGTAGATCCAACTAGATACCCTTCAGAAGATGAATGGACAAAGAAAATGTGGTATATATACTCAATGCAATATTACTCAGCATTAAGAGAATAAAATCATGGCATTTGCAGGTAAATGGATGGAGGTGGAGAATAGAATGCTAAGTGAAGTTGGCTAATCCCAAAAAACCAAATGCTGAGTGTCTTCTCTGATATAAGGATGCTGATTCATAATGGGGATGGAGGGGCATGAAAGGATTAGATGAACTTTAGATAGGGCAAAAGGGAAGGAGTAGTAAGGAGGGGTAGGGAGGGGATATGGGGCAGGAAAGATGGTAGAACAAGAAGGACATCATTACCCTATGTACATGTACGCAAACACAAATGGTGTGACTGTACTTTGTGTTCAATCAGACACATGAAAAATTGTGCTCTATTTGTATAATATGAATTGAACTGCATTCTGTTGTTATATGTAACTAGTTAGAATAAAATGAAAACATCAAAAAAAGAAAAATAATCCAGAATAAATTCTTTATTAAAATATATAAATTAATTCTGGAATAATTTTAGATTTACAGCAAAGATAGCAGAGCTCCTGGGGCTGGGGTTGTGGCTCAGCGGTAGAGCACTCGTCTAGCATGTGTGAGGCCTTGGGTTCGATCCTCAGCACCACATAAAAATAAACAAACAAAATAAAGGTATTGTGTACAACTAGAAAATAAATATAAAAATATTTTTAAAAAAAGATAGCAGAGTTCCTGGGTCCCCAGTGTCAACATCTTATAAAGTGGTGGCACATTCATCAAACTAAGGAATTAATATTGATATGTGACAACTTAGTAATAAACAATAACAAACTCCAGACTTTATTTGAATTTCACCAATTTTTCAACCCACATCCTTTTTCTGTTTCAGGATACAGTCCAAGATACCATACTGCATTTAGCTGCAATCAATTCTGAGGCGAAAGTCATCTTTTTCTGAGACATGGCTGTTTTGCACATGCACTATTTCATTAATAGCAGCACTGCTAACTATCTGGAGGGGATCTTAAGTCTGGAGACACTGGATGCTTCAGGCAATCTTTTAAAGCTTTTTTTCTAGTCAGATATGACTTTTAAACATACAGATATGCCTGAATAAAGGAAATGTGGCAAAAGTTACAACTAACAAATCAAAGGGAGTGTTGAGCAGGTCTGATACTTTTAAAAACTGGCAAGCATATATACGATAAATGTTTGTTAGACCCCACTCTAAGAATGCAAGGGAAAGTAGTCTGAAAGTGATGGTTCAGGACTTCAGCGCTTGGATTTTGTTATTAACTTCATACAGAGTCCCTAATTTTTCCTACTATTAGTTTCCTTTAACCTTGATTTGAAAAAGATCACTTTATTTTTAATTTTTTCGGGAAACAGACAAAAATACAGAAGGAATGTAATTTTTGAAAGGCACCTTATAATATCTAAATAGATACTAGTTCTATTTCAAAGCAGGAAGAGAGATAAATATAAGTGCTTGATTCAAAAAGATATTATGCAACAATTAGGAGAGATTAACAATGGAAAAGAGATTACAATCTGATTGGAGATTTGAAACCCACCTATCAAAGTATTTGTGGCCAGTTCTGCTAACAGCTTCCCTACCTGTCATGCCTATCATCATGTAGGCACAACAGGGACACCTACACCCCTTCTCAGAGAGAAGCTGAAAGAGCCAATCAATTTGCTTCTTCTGGGGCTATCTGCTGGAGTTCAAAAGATCTGTACTTACTGCGTTATCAGAAAAACCAAGAATAAATGATGCTTCCAGATCACCTCTAACTGGGAGTCTGAGAGACCCTCCTCTCCCCAGGCAGCCCCATTCATTCTGTGGCTTCAACAACCCCATGATCAAGGACATCCCAACCTGTAACTACAGCCTGGCTTCTTGGATCCCTGGACTGGTAATACTTCACATTTATATATGTACCACAAATGCCTTAAGAGGCAAGACCAAACTAACCATCCCTGCTTTATGAACCTATTCTTCCTTTCTGTCCGACCTGTTTAGAAAATGTGGTATATATACACAATGGAATATTACTCCGCAATAAAACAGAACAAAATCATGGCATTTACAGGTAAATGGATGGAGCTGGAGAATATAATGCTAAGTGAAGTTAGCTAATCCCCCCAAACCAAATACCAAGTGTTTTCTCTGATATAAGGAGGCTGATTCATAGTGAGGTTGGAAGGGGGAACATGGGAAGATTAGACAAACTCTATATAGGGCAAAGGGGAGGAAGAGGGAGAGGAAAAGGGGGTTAAAAAAAAAAAAAGATGGTGGAGTGAGATGGGTATCACTATCCTAAGTATATGTATGAAGAAGACACAAATGGTGTGAATATACTTTGTATATAAGCAGAGATTGTGCTCCATATATGTAATATGAATTGTAATGCATTCTGCTGTCATATATATAACAAATTAGAATGAAAAATTTAAAAAAATAGAATCTATAGATCAAAATTTCCTGGGATCAAACCTCATTCCTCCACTTAGTATCAATATTTCTAATAAAGGAAGTTATTTGAAAAAAACTATTATTATTAATTATTATTATTTAATAAATACTACTAGCGCATGTAATTAGTTGACTACTTTGGGAAAAAAATAAACTTCATGATCCTCTCATACTAAACAAATTCAAGATAAAATAGTTAAGGGGGGAGCAAAACAGAAGAAAATAAATCATAATAAAACTGAAAGAAAGTATGTTCAGCCATGTGACATCAATTGGGGAAAGAATTTTTAAAATATAACACCAAAAGAAGACAGAGCAAAAGAGACTAAAATTAAAAAAAAAAATTCTGTCAAAAAACCCAAAAAACAATCCAAAGGCCTAAATGCACTATGACACCCTGGATGAATCCTGAAGCAAAGAGGTTATTAGTGGAAAATCTGATGCAATCAGAACAAAGATGGGAGTCTAATTAATGATGTGCTAATGTGTATGACCTTGTGAGCCACTGACAATACAAGAAACTGAGTGAAAGGCATATGGGAACTCTGCATTATTTTTATACTCTTCTTTAAGTCTAAAATTATTCCAAAGTACTGACTTTAAAAAAACAGGAAAAAAATCAGGTAAAATTTAAAATGAAGTGTCAAAATGGGAAAAAAAATTATAAAAAAAAAGTTAATATCTTTGGTATATACATAAAGAGTTCAAACATATAAGTGAAGTAAAAAACCTCTAAGAAGTAATGGGGGGAAAAAAGGGGAAAATTTTACATAGAAAACTTTCTGGAAAGCAATTTAGATTCAGATAATGAACATTAAAAAATATTTATATCCTTTGTTCCAGTAATTCCACTTTTAGTCATTTACCTCAAACAAACCAGATGTCCTCACATACACACAGAATATTAATTGAACATTACTAAAAGCAAAGAAACAAGAAAAGCCCTTGCATTCAATAAAAATATAGTAAACTAAATTATACATTCACAAATGACATAAAAATTATATCATACTTCAGTCATGTAAAAATTGTGTTCTTGCGGGGAATCGTAGCACACACCTGTAATCCCAGCAGCTTAGGAGGCCAAGGTAGAAGGATGGCAAGTTCAAAGACAGCCTCAGCAACTTAGTGAGACCCTGTCTCAAATAATTTTTTTTTTTTTTATAAAGGAGAGGGGGCTAGGGACAGATATGGCTCAGTGGTTAAGTGCCCCTGGGTTCAGAACATTACTGGTTTAGGAAAAAAAAGTCTTCTAATATTTTATAATGCTTTGATTTAATTGATTTTTAAAAAAACAGGAGTCACAATTAGATATCCAGCATGATCTCTATGAAGAAAGATGTAACACATCAGAATGTTAACAGTGATAAATTATTTCTGGATAGCAATATTATGGGTTAATTTTTTTTTGTTTTCTGTACCTTTCATTTTTTTTTCTATAGTAAACATGTATTACACATATAAGAAACTAACAAATACGTAGAAAAAACAAAAAAACAGAAACAGAAAAACATCCTACAGTATTCTTATCTTGGCAAGTTCTGATCTTAATCCAGTAAAATATTCCAATAACATGAACCACATGTGTTGGGCAAAGGCTGGACTTGAAGCACCAGTGAAGATACCGTCTACAGGGTTCCACAGGGCTGGCCCAGGAGTGTTTTAGTGATATCCTTACTAAGGATAATGATGAAGAAATTCTTAACATGCTTGTTAAATTGTGAGTGACACTCAGGGCAGATTACTAATTATTCAAGATTACTTCCTCTGTAGAGGGTACCCTATGCACAAAGGATAAAATTCAGTGAGTGCCAACAAGCAGCAACAGATGTGTGAACAAAGATGGGCAGTGTGCACATGGACAGAGAAGGTAGAGTTTAGATACAGAAGACAGACTATGAAAAAAGAATGGACTTTAAAACACAGGGGTGGGAGGAAAAATCACATACAAATTCCTTTTTTAATGAGAAGCTTAAAAAGCCTTGTTCATTTGGTTACTCCACTATTTAAAAAAGGATTAAACATATTCTACATTATGTATCTTCTCATGGCTCCTGAACTTTTGGAAATGATGTTCTGTAAAATTAAATTAAATCTATTTTCCTCTCCCTCTTTTTTTTTTGGTCCATGGGAATTAAGGTCCAAACATGTGTCTAAATAGTCTTAAAAAGGCTCAATGATTTCATATTGTTGAATAATTTATCCTACCTGAGGATATGATCAAATAATTTTCTGCTGTAGTAAAACATGGTTTTGTCACGTGTGTTATTGAAATAAAAAAAAATTGTTTTTTTTATCAGATTTGGTAACATGAGCTTGGGCTTGAAATTTTAAAAAAAGATTTAGAATGGAACTTCACTTTGTAGCAGACAGGGAAATACGCAGAAGTAGAAAATGTTTTTGCTATTGACTTTTTTTTCTTTTGGGTGATGTTAGCTTTACCACTGATGACATCCCAGTCATTTTTTTTTTTTTTTTTCCCAGTTTGAGATAGGGTCTTGCTAAATTGCCCAGGTTGGCCTTGACCTTGGGATCATAGGCATGTGCCCCAACACCTGGGTGATACTGACTTTGAAGTAGAGGCATAATCCTCTTGCATCCTTCCCTCTTTGGTAATTATTCTTCTAAACTCCAGCAGTGTAACAGATTTAACTTTCAGTAATACAATGTTATCATCACAGACACATACAAACAACAAAATGAAAATTTCATAGCAATGTGAGAAAAAATAACATTATTATTACTCTTACTGCTTGAACGTACTGAATCAAATAGAACTCAGAATGCTGACATACCACTCGGCAAAAATCTGGGAAAATTCAAGTGAACTGTTCGCCACTGGGGAGATGAAGTAGAAGGGGATGTTGGAGAGGCCGGCTGAGTCAATGTACTGATACAGGCATTCCAGGAGGTCGTAGATCACTCCAGAAGGGTAGCAGGGGACCAACACATTTCCTCCATTTCGAACTGTGAGAGCTAGAAAAGTTGAAGCCAGAGGGTGAAAAAATTACCAAAAGGATGTGTTTTAAAGTTAGAATCTAACTTAGAAAAATAATTTGCATTTGTTTTCCTACTTCTGTGATTATAACTCACTCATATGTATAATAAGTCTGCTTCTTATGAAGAACAGCACCCAAGTGGGGGAATCTAGAGGCTAAGAGCAGATTTTTCCATTACTGTCTAATTTAAGTCCATGAGAATAAAGTACACAATCAAGGATTTGGGATTTAAAAGTTCCAAGGCAGCTGCACTGCAGGACAGAATCTTCAAGTTCCTTCTTTTTTTAGATCCTGCCTAAAACATTTGCTAGATTAGTCTCTGGTAGGTCTCTGACCTCAGTTGAATGACCTATAAGGAAACAGGCCAAGTTTTTGTTTTACTCAGTGGGGTTTTCTTTCATTAATGTCTGTAAGAAAAATTCCTCACATTTTAAGTTACCAAATAAGAAACTACAATGTATGGGTTATAATTATATTCAAGTACGATTAGTTGAAAAACACAAAGTGCATACTTGAGTTTGTTTTTCTCATTAGTTTTCAAAACAAATTGATAGGATTTTGAGATGTAGAACCTCATGGTTTTGCTATGCTACCCAGGCTGGCCTTGAACTGATCACTATTGTCCTTCCTTGGGCCTCTTGAGCAGTTGGGATTACAGGTGTGCTCCACCATGCCTAGCTTCAGAACCTGAAGTCCTAATGCCACGTGTCCTCCTCTGTTCCCACTCTGATGTACAGTTTACTTGGATGCTGTGATGTGAGAAGTGGGGATCTGCTACTAGAGTTCAACATGATGGGGGGAAAAGTCAATATCAGAGCTGTGCATGGTGGCACACACTGTAATCCCAGTAGCTGGGGAGGCTGAGACAAGAGGATAGTGAGTTCAAAGCCATCCTCAGCAACTTAACAAGGCACTAAGCAACTCAGTGAGACTACAAAATGGGGCCGGGGGTGCTGGGGTTGTGGCTCAGTGGTAGAGCGCTCGCCTAGCATGTGTGAAGCCCTGGGTTCGATCCTCAGCACCACATAAAAATACATAAACAAAATAAAGGTATTGTGTACAATTAAAAATGGGGTTGGGGCTATGGCTCAGTGGTTTAGTGTCCCTGAGTTCAATCCCTAGTACCAAAAAGAAAAAAAGAAAAAAAAAAAAGAAAAAAATCTCAGTCATCATGGCTCAAAAGCAATGGCTCTAGTCCTATGTTTGCTCCAAGCTCTAGGACCACAGGTTAGCCACCACAACCTTGCTGGGCCTCAGTTTTCTCATGAGTTATGAGAGGAATGAATGAGATCAGTGACTTTCAGGCATTAGTCTGTGAAAACTTACCAAGGGAACACGCTGAACATGCAACTTCCTGCTGCGTCCTCCTCTCCCCAGGGATACCAATTTACTAGATCTGTGGTAGGGCCTCCAATTGGCATTTTTAATAAGTGATGCCACTGATATTTGAGGCAGGTGGTTAAACAGACCCACTTTGAGAGACAGTGGATTGGATATGTTTCCTTACCCAATCTAAATTGCTTTGAGTCTGTGATTATAGATTATAAACAAATACACAAACCCAAGACTGTTTTTGAGATCACTTCAATAATTTTGCAAAGTAGAATAAGTTACATCTGGTTTATGAGCAAAGAACAAAAGCAGACTATGATTATTAACATGGCTGGGTAAAGATTTCAAAGAACAGTGCTTTCCATGTAAACAGAGAACATAACCATTTCTTTTTCCTTCAGCAAAGGTAATATCACTTAAAATTGCTAGGGGTAAATGGTTTAAGCGCGTCAACTCTTTTTGATAACTGTTGACAAAATGTTGTGTCTCCTCCATCCAAGTGCATATGGTAGCCCTAATCTCCAATATGATCGAAGTATGAAGCAGGGAGTTTGGGAAGTAATCAGATTTAGATGAGGTTATGAGGGTGGAGCCCCATGATAAAATATCTGTCCCCTTGTAAGAAGAGGAAGGAAGATCAGAATTTCCCCTCTTCTCCATGTGGAGAACACAGCAAGAAGGTGGTCATCTGTGAGTGGGAAGAGGGCTTTCACCACAACAGCAAAGCTAGCACATGGATCTCAGATTTCCCAGACTCAAGAACTGTGCGAAAGTAATATATACTACTGAAGCCATCTATTCTATCATACTTTGTTACCTTAGCCTGAATTGTCAGGAACCAACCTACTTTTCTAAAACAAAGGTAGGATTTCTACATTTTGTTGATAATTATATACAAAGACAAATCAATTTCTTCCAGGTAGAAAACACCCCGTAAGCCTCTCAATTTAGCCTCCCCCCACAAAACCCCCAAATATTAATGGGAAAATGATGTGTTCATTATATAACTGTTGTGAATTCAAAGTGTAATGGTCTTTTCTGTGCTATAATTTGCAAAGCAAAGATGTTATTCTTTATTTCTTTGACACCTGCAATCCTGTAAACACTCCCCTACCAAATCCCACCAAAAAAGCAAGGGGATTAAATAAAAATCTGTGAGAAAACATTGAATATCTGTTCTATAAAGTGCTAATGACTCTAATTTACTGTTTTAACAACCACCGTTAACCTTACCTTCATATTTAAGCTAAGTTAGAACTGCTCCTGTAGACAGCAGTACACTCTGAAGGATGGGCAAGAAAGATGGAAGCAAGCAGAAGGGGGAGCCCTTAAAAGAGATACCAGAGTGTGTGACTAGGAAAGAAAGGGGCAAAGAATACTACAAAGCAAGCTACCAAAAAAACAAAGGCATATCACCCAGTGCCAAATCTGAGAGTCCTCCATACCCAGGTTGCTGCAGAACTCTCCCACCATGCCATCGGGGTTTGCAGTGGGGATCTGGGTAAGTCCTGTCAAAACCAGCACATCACTGTTTTTGAGGGAAGCTTGGTCCATGGGCTGAAAAACAACCGAGAACTATGCTTAGTAATTTTAAAAGGAATATTATCTACAAATAACAGAGGAAAAGATCATATGACATTGGTCTTTCTCTGTTCAACCCATCATCAAATACTTGTACTATCTATAATGAAAAGGCTGTCACGGAATAGCAGTTGCTTAGGGAGATAGGGACCGACAGGAAGAGGTATGGGGACATTATGGAGCAAGTTCTCCATCTTGACTGGAGTAGTGATCACACCAAAATTTAGAGAATTGTACGTTGAAGATCATTATTTCACTATATGTATGTTTACCTCAATTAATTCATCTTGTATTTCTATTATGCTTTATTATTTTCAAAATACCATCTACATGTAACTTCAGTGGTTCTCAAACTTCAGTGTGCATCACACTCATCCAAGGGTTTGTCAAGCATGGATTGCTGGGCCCACCCCTAGATTTTCTGATTCAGTTGGAGCCTGGGAATCTACATTTCTAACAAGTCCCCAGGAGATGCTCCTGCTGCTGACTTGGTAATCACACTTTGGAAACTAATGAATTATATAATTTGATTTTCAAAAAGAACTCTGTGAAGTACAGGAAGTAAGCCTACACTATGGAAATATGGAGTGGGGATTTGAGGAGGCGAGGTACTTTACCTTAAGTTCTATTGGCAGAGGAGCCAGGGAGAATGCTGGATTAGAGAGAAACCCAAGTCTACTCCCAATTTCATGACTAGCCCTGTGACTTCCACCAGTCTCCAAGCTTGGTTTCCTATGTAATACGACTATGTTTTGACCCACCTCCCTTAGCTAACACACTTGATCTTCTCATAAACTGTGAAGTCCTATGGCACATGACAATGTGATTCTTATGATGTTGTGATTTATTTTCACCCTGTACAATCTGAATTTGATTATTTTCAGACCATTTAAAAAATACTATCTTTTCTAAATAAATCAGGATTCCAACTGGAAACAAAACCCAAAAACACAGATTGAGATGTTAGCGAATTCATAAATGTTTTCATCTTGTAACACATTTTTTCCTTACTTCTACTGAAAATCTTCACAGGAATAGAAGAAAAAAACCTACAACACAGTTTATGAAGAAGTCTTATTCTTCCTCTGTCTATGCCACCTAATACATTTTCCAATAAGGAAATAACATTCCAAATAGTCCAGGAAAGTCCCATCATCCAGATTGTTATTGAGTATATATGCCTTTTGGGGTATTTTCCTTTAGCATTTTATATAAGCACAGATAACCTGGGCTTTATTATTTTATTTTGGTACTGGGGATTGAGCCCATAAATAACGTGTTATAAGCTACTTTGTAACATTAAAAAATATTTATTTAATATGTAATCAGAAAAAATCCTATGGTGAAGATGACCATGTGAATATCTTCTATTTCCCCTTTGCCCAGATATATACTAATGCAGCTTTTCTTCTGCTTGGGCAGAACTGATCTATTTGTACTTCTCCAACAAATACATACGATTCTGCTATTTTCACAGAAGGAAGGAAGGGGAAGTAAAATATAATGATTTTTAACAGCAGATATGTAATACAGCCTGGGACTGTTTCCTATATGTACCAGAAGGAATCTGGAACAGGGACAAAAGGGACTAAGTATCATATTGGATAGCATAATTAGCTTAAAATGGCAATAGTTTTGTTAGAAGAAGCCAATAATGACATCCAGGGCTGATGGGAAATCTCAAAGGGCCCTGAGATGGCATATACAATTCTGTGTTTGCCTATATACACTTTCCCATAGATTTATAATTGAGTTGTCAGGTGGAGCCATGACCCCAAAAAGTTTAAGAATGAATTATCCTGGATTGGGGCTGTGGCTAAGGGGTAGAGTGCTTGCTTAGGCATTGGCATAAAAAGCCCTAAGCCCAAGAATGCTTGGCTACCATGTTGGTCCTCCAATGATTCACTTTTATTGTACATTTTGCATTAGCAATGAGAAAAAGACCCTAGGCCTTAGAAGTTTATAATCTAGTTGAAAACACGTATAATAATAAATTCCTTTTTTCCCCCCAAAGTCATACAAAATATAAAGCAAATTTAAAAGTTTACACTGAGTATATAACTGCCAAAAATGTAGACTAGAGGCTGTACCAGGTTGGGTGAGGTCAGTAATACATGTCTTTTTGGCAGATGAAGTCTGGGTTCTGGTTTTATCGTCTTTAGCTATGGAACTTAAGACTCAATTTAAGATAGTCCAGGTCACTCACTGTGTCTACAGCATCTCTGTGACACCCTTTCCTTCCCTCTCCTACGATGTCCCTCATACATGTACTCCCAGGGCATCCAATGCTTTCTAACTACACTGAATTTTAATTGCCTATGTCCCTACAGACTATAAAGCTTTTGTAGCCCTGCTGCCTTGTAAAATGCCGTAGCACATACTAAATAAAGTTGCTGAAAATGAATGCATGAAAAGAACATGGTCTGATGGGAAAGAGAAATGTGAGAGTGTCCATTTGGGAAGTGGTACAGTAGATGTCAGGAATAGAAGAATAAGCCATCCTCTGTGGGAGAGTATGGGAGCACACAGACAGCAAGATATCTGTGGATAACACATGAATTCACTTGGCTTGAAGGGAGAGTCTGTTTTGGGGGTGAAAAAAGGTATCAGTAAAAACAAAGTATAACTGATAAAAGACCAAAAAGATTAGAATCATGCAGACCCACAGAATAGGCAATAAGAAATCAATGGTTTGAAGCAAGGAATGGCATTTTGGTAATAATTACAGAAGATAATGAAGGCAGTGGGTGAAAACAAATAGGGGAGACATTTTAAAGAGCCTTGTGGACACTTAAGACATAAAAAAAAAGTTAAGGAGATGAAGAAGCAGATCTATGAATTATCATGAAAAATAACCAACAGATATTTAGGAACAGTTTGGGAAATGTAGAGAGCAAGACATTAAGATGACTTCAAAATCTGAAATTAGACGTGTAATCTAAGGGAATCATGTTAGATGCAATGATTTATATACTAAAGAGGCAAGTAAGTCCAATGTTGGCAGGTTGCAAACTTTCTGGGGAGAGCTAAAAGATAAAACAGTGAAGTGTGATGTACTTGGAATCTGCTGGGTACTTCAGTCAAAGAGCTAATAAGATGTCAATTTAAAAAGAGTGAGCAAAGAGTAGCTGGCTGAGGGACATAGAAGAGAGAAGGACATAATGGAGAAAGGAACTTCCTTCTCTGAAATGAGTAGGTTGGAAAAGATAGCTTAATAGTACTTTGACCAACAATATGGCAAAAGATCAAGTAGAATAATAAGAGAACAATAACAAAATTGTTGCTCCAGAAGCCAAGACTACAAAGAATTTCAACAAGAGACTGACTGAACACTGTCCAATGCAACCATGAGATGCTGTGAAGAGAGAAAAGTAAAAGAAGGGCCAGAAGTTGATCACTGCATAAGTACAGAAGGTGAATTCACTGAGAATGTGAAACCAGACACAGGAGGTAAAACAGGAAAGTCAGGGTACACTGGATGAATTGATTGGTGAGAAATCTTATCACAGTGAAGAGGTAGAAACAACAGTACTTAGGCAAGGAAGCAGAGTAACCTGCAGGCCCTTTTCCATATTAATAGTTCTAGGATTTGCTTAAAGGCAGAAAGGAAGTAATGAGTGAAAAAGCTAAAGACCTGTAGTTCTTGGATGAGAGAAAGAAAGAAATACATTTGAGATCATGAAGCACAACACCATATTTGGCCTTCCAAGATCCACTCAAAACCCATCCCTCCAGGAGGTCCCTCAATTTCCTAGCTGGAAGGGATGCACCATATAATAATCAGTGGCTTTATACTATTTCAGGACTATTCATTTATACCCTGGAGAAAACTCTGGTATGTATACATTTTCTACCCCTATTGTAACTTCTGTAAATGTGCTATCTCTTTGTCCTTGTTCCCTTATAGCCTAGCACACTCCACTCCTCAAAGGATGGGTTTATTTTTTATTTGTTCTTTTGACATATTATACATACATGGAGTACAACTTCCCATTCTTGTGGCTGTATATGATGTGTAGTAAAACTGGTCATGTACTCATATGAACATAAGAAAGTTATGTCCAGTTCTTTCTACAGTTTTTCCTATTCATGTCCCTCTCCCTTCCCTTCATTTCCTTTCGTCTAATCCAATGAACTTCTATTCCCTACTCACTGTGTGTTAGCATCTGTGTATCAGAGAGGATATTCAGCCTTTGGTTTTTCGGGATTGGCTTATTTCACTTAGCATGAAAGCCTCCAGTTCTATCCATTTTCAGAAAATGCCATAATTTCATTCTTCTTTATGGTTGAGTAATATTCCATTGTGTACATACCACATTTTCTTTATCCATTCGTCTGTAGAAGGGCACCTAGCTTAGCTATTGTGAATTGAGTTTCTATAAATATTGATGTGGCCTTGCCACTACAGTATGCTGATTTTAAGCACTTTGAGCATATGCCAAGGAGTAGGATGAATGAATCAAATGGTGGTTCCATTCCAAGTTTTCTGAGGAATCAAAGGAGGGGTTTAGGAATCAGCCCTGACTAAATGAGGAAATTAATAACAGTAAATATACAAATGTATGTAAGTAGTATACACATTTTTTTTGAGAGAAGGAAACTATGCACAGAGGCAGAGCATAGCCAGAAAAACAAGATAGCAAGTGTGAAATGATGTGGGCAAACTGTAGCAAGCCGTCTAGACTCTTCCTCCTCACTTCAAGGACCTGCTTAATGAGCTCAACTTTTCAACTGACATGGGCTGTTTATAGCTTGGCTTCCCTGCTGCTTCCTGCCTCCCAGACTTTTTGGAGCTTCCAAATCAAAGTACTGCACAAACAACCAAACATCCAAGGAAATCCAGGAATAAGGAAAAACATAGAAAATGAAACAGAACAAAACCAATCTGCCCAGTGATTGCCTTAGTTCTAAAAACCTGATTCAAAGAATCCAACTGTAAGATTTTCTTTACATTTAAGGGAAGAGTCCCCATTTATTTGCTAACTAACCAAATATCTCTATGCCCAGGTATATGTAGCTTTTGCTGAAATATGCTATGGATTTTCACATCTAAAACTCAAGTCCCATCCCTGTGGTCAGGTAGAACAGCCAAGAAGCTATGAAATAATAGAGTATTGAATTGCTTTCTTAAACTATCATAACATAACATTTAATATTCAAATACAGGTTCACAAGCCACAAGCAAATTCATTAATCTGATTTCCAAAGCCAGGAAGGCTTTGGCTCTAATAATCAAAATTGCCAATGCATCTATGGGATCTTTCCAACAGGCACTGCTTGTTTTGTGCTATTAGTGTTATAGTTTTAAAATGGTGTCCTGTACACTCTTTCTGGAGAGACTGCACAAAAGCTTACAGTAGATGTTTTTCAGAAAACACGTGATTTAAATGTCTCACAGTGAAAATAATTAAATACTTTATGGTCTACTCACATGATGGAATATTATGCAGACATCAAACATCATGTGGTAGATACTTGATGACCTAAGAAAAATTTCACTGCACAGACAGAACAGAAAAAGCAGGCTGCAAAAAGTTACCTCTTAATATTCCAACTAATATAGTTTTTACTCTAAGATTTTTATATTTTTCCAAAATTACCACAATAAATACAAAAGCTCCATTATAGCTTCTGACAAAACTGTGAATGAACACAAGCTGCTGGCTCCCTCCCAGGAGGTAATCCAGGGGACAGAAGGAACAGCAAGTGATGGATCTGAGAAATAAGAGAACTGGGATAAATTCCCAGGGAAATGGAGGTTCCTGGAGTGGGACACTGGCAGGCAGTAGCCCCTATCATGGTAAGCAGAGCTTGGGTGAGATTTTTGTCTTTTCTTTCCCTCTCCATACCATCGGTGGTAATTCACAGCCCATATCAACACACTGAAAGAAAAAAGAAATAATCTAGAAAATGACTTAAGAATTCTAAAATTCTAAAAGCCTGTCCTACATTAAGGAATGCAAGTCTGAATGGTTTCAAAGACCTTGACTGACAAGGAACACAAGTAGAAAATGAAAAAAATATATATATATATTTATTTGCATTTGCAAGGTCTTTTGCCTTCAGTTATATGGCCACCCAATTTTACTTCAATTATATAGTCATCATTTAAGTGTGATAAAAAAGGAAAAATGTTCTTAATAATTCAAAGCCTCACAGGTTAACTATATTAATAGCCTCTTGGTAAACATTTCCCAAGCATTCCTGAAATAAGAAAAATAACCCAGAATTAAAATACTAGATAGTATCAACCTGGTGGGCAGGGGACAGGGGACAGAGAACAAAGATGGGAGACACATGAGGCTTTGGGGGAAAGATACAAAATCAGTAAGAAAGATACAAAAATCAGTAAGATATAGGGAAAATAAACGAAGAAACACTTGGAAGAATAAAAATAAAATATGTACCCACACTTGCAAAAGAAAACTTATCCTTCTAAAGCTAGGCAAAAAAGGACTGAAAAAAAGAATGAACTAAAAACCCTGAGCCAGGTGCATGATGCACACCAGCCTGTAGTGCCAGCTACTTGGTAAGCTGAGGCAGGAGCATAGCTTGAGAGCAGTAGGTTCAAGGCCAGTATGGGCAACACGGTAAGCCCATCTCAAAAGAAAAACCAAATACCAATAAAAATAATATAATAAGACCAAAATAAGCTGAATACAATAATAATTATAAAAACATACACAGGTTCAATCAAGTCTCTAAATTAAAAAAAAAAAGGTCTCTTATTAGTTTTCTAAAAGGGATCCACTAAACAGTGATACAGAAAGAATGAAAATAAAGGGATGAAAAGAAAAAAAGGGATGGAAAAAAATAGTAGGCACATAAGGAAGGTGAAAAGTCCGTTGGCCTTTAATGTAGTGTGATAGAGAAAAAAGAGAAAGCATCAAAACATCCTGATAAAAGGAATAAATGACCCATAAAATGTAATGATCATGAGCATATAGCTTCCCAAGTATATAGCTTAAGTATATGAAAAGCATATCCTTTTCAGAACAAGAGACCTAAATAACACAGAAAGCGCAAATTAATACATATGGAATCATTTTACCCTACAATGCATACATATTCTTTTCTAATCTATGTAGAATGTTCACAAAAATAATTTGTGTTTCAAAGGAAGCTTATTCAAACTATACATGTATCATAATGCAAAAAAATTAGAATCCTGAAAATGACACAAAAAATGAGATGGTATCTCATCCAAAAGAAATGGAGTCAGCATACAAAAAAGATATATGCATTCCCAAGTTTATTGCAGCACTCTTCATAATAGCTAAGGTTATGGACCCATCCTAGATGCCCACCAACAGATGAATGAACAAAGAAAGCATGGTATAACATACATAAAATAGATTATGCTCAGCCATAAAGAAAAATAAAATTCTGTCATTTGCAGCAAAATGGATGGAACTAGAGCACATTATGTCGAGTGAAATAAGCCAGACACAGAAAGACAGGCATTACACATTCTCTCTCATATTGGAAACTAAAAAAAGGTTGGTTTTAAAGTAGAACAATGATAATTAGAGACTGGGAAAGGTTAGGGGAGACAGTGGTGAAAGAAGGGTGGTCAGAAACAATCAGTGCGTGCTATTTGCATGTATGGAAATATTGCACTGAATCCCCTTAATATATACAATTAATTATGTGTTAGATTTAGTTAAAGATGAATGACACTGCATTGCATATCGAAACTTTTTAAAATTTTTTTTTCTTTATTTATTTTTATGTGATGCTGAGGATCGAACCCAGGCCCTCGCACGTGCTAGGCGAGCGCTCTACCTCTGAGCTACAGCCTCAGTCCCTGCATATCAAAACTTTAACAGGGTTAAATAATACTAAGAGAATCTCATGGCTTTAAAAACATTTACTGGAAAAGCCAAGAAGAAGCAATGAGGTAAGTTTTAAAAGAAGAGCAACACAGTAAACTCAAAGATATAAGGAAGAAAGAAACAAAGATATAAGGAAGGAAGGGCAAAATGAAAATACATTATAGTTGAATGTGGTTGCATACACCTGTAGTCCCAGCTACTTGGAAGGCTGAAGAAGAACTGCTTGAGACTAGCCTGGGTTAACATAGAAAGACCTCATTAAAAAAAAAAAAAAAAAGGCCAAAGAACAGAGATCATAAGATTATCTCAGACTTAAGAAAAACCATTTGATAAGGTATTGCATCTAAAAAAACAAAACAAAAAACCCTCCTAAAACTGTGTAGTAAGTATCATATTTCATGAAGAGATAACAAAGCATTCCCTTAGAATCTGGTGCAAGACAAGGATGCCCACTATCATCACTTTGTTCAACATGGTATTAGAGGGCTGTGCTAGACAGAAAAAAGAAAAGCTATAGGCTTGGAAAAGAATTGACAAAATAGTTACTTCTCTGCAGATAACATTATCATCACTGACAAATATTAGAACATGAGAATTTAGTATGGTTGTTGAATAACTGATTAATTAAAACAATTATGCTGAGACCTTGAGCTCAGTGAAGGCCAGTTCTTTTCTTCCTTCTCCCTTTGTTTGGCCTCAATTCTCCTCTCCCTCTCACCCATGCTTATGTAGATGATTTTTCTTCCTTCCATAGTCTACTGGTAAATGTTCCCAAAAGCTCAGTCTTTGGCCCTCAGCCTTTTATTTATATACTTTAAAAAGTATGATGACTCTCCAATTTCTTTCTAGACTTGACTTCACATCCAATTCCAGTCTCATATTTCCATCTGTCTATGGTCTATCATATTCATATCTACCTTATCTACAACCCCATTCTGAAAGAAATAACAGTCCTGCCAGCTCTTCCTTGTTAACTGAATTACTGCCATTCTCAAGGTCATCCAGGCACAAAACCTTTAACTTCTATCTTTTTCCACTGAAGGTAGTGGGCATTCAATGCTTACTTCTAGAATTAAGAACTTATCCATGTTGCCTCGTCTCCTTTCTTACAGCTTCAGTCTTAATCCAAAGCCTCATAATTCTATGCTTATTAAATAAGCAGCTTGTGTTATTCTTCCTTGCTAGTAAGGTTTCCATTCAAGTAGACCAGGATTAGCAGACCCTTTCTGTAGAGTAGAACTCTGCCATTATAGGGCATACTGAGTCATAAATCACAAGCAAGTGTGAGTGGCTATAATACAATAAAACATTACATAAAAAAACAGGAGGTGATGGGATACAGTTTGCTGGCCTCTACAGTAGATTATCAAGTTTTTACAAACCAAAACATTTCTTATCCCTATTAACTCAATGCAGAATCCAACAATATGGATAAAGAAAATTAACTTTTTTCTTTCTTTAAATATATAACACAGGTTACCAGCTAGAAATTAAAATTAATTACTTAGGTATGTTGCTCACTACTTTCAAGACCTTATTTTCCCTTTAAATTTATAGACCTTGAAGAAATAATTTACTGGAAATTACATCAATAGTACTGTAAAGGCTTTGACCTAAGCAGGACAAACCAGAAGAGTTGGCAGCCAAGTCATCTTTCTGTCTTTTATGGAAGAATATATCAAGAATGATAGAAGCTGCCAATAAAAAATCTTGATTCAATGAAGCAGATTATGATGACATTGATGGGCTTTTGATTTCAAAAAGCGGGAAGAGCCCAGAATTCTGCTAGCTATAGGAAAAAATAGCAACTTGTCTCCTCTAGACCTTGAGATAAAACTTAAGTTATAAAAGAAGGTTTGAGAAAAACAATGCAGAATGGCAGCTGAAAAGCACCATTGTTCCAGACCAGAACACAGCATTCTTTCCCCCATATTAAAATGGAACATGTTAATTAGCTTGGTTTAACCATTCTACAATGTGTGTGTGTGTGTGTGTGTGTATCAAAATGTCATGCTGTACATCAGATATAACTTTTACTTATCAATTAAAGAGAGATGCAAATGTTTTGACCAGAAAGAAGAGGAAAAATGCCCAAATGATCTAGTTCTAAGTTTCATCTTTTGCTTTATTATGAAGATAATAAAATCTTGAGGTTATGTTCATAAATTTGCCAATTAAAAAAACACGATAGAATATGGACTTTCACAAGTTGTTTATGTAACCATCAGTCAACTATCTCATCTCCCCAACATACCTCACAGACATGGGAGAACCAGGATTTATGAAATGAACAAGAAACTTTTATGAATACCTAAAAAGGATTAAATGTTATATTCATAACAATATTTATGTACTTAGCTCCTTGCCAAATAGGACCAGAATGAATGACCAATTTAAACTTTCCAATGGCTTCCTCCTACATATTAAAATAAAATTGGAATTTCTCACTATGGCCCACAAAGTTCTAGGAGAGCTGGTGTCTGCTGCTCTTCTGGGCCTCACTGCAGGTAGACATTGCATTTCCATGGCCTTCTCTGTTTTTTAAACATGCCCAGCTTGTTCTGCTCTAAGTGCCTTTCATTTACCATCTCTTTGTAGTGCTTTGCCCTCAAGTTTCACATGCCTCCTTTTGGTCTCAGTGCAGACGCAAGGTTCCAGAAGCTTTCCCTGACTGTTTAATCTAAATTTGACCCAGTTGCTTTAGAAAAAACCCTGCTTTGCTGTTTTTGTATCAATCTGAAATGACTGCTCATATTTATTCATTCATTTTCATGTTCTGTTCATCTTCTCCCCATGTATAAAATTAACATAATAAGATCCACGAGCAGAGATTGCCTGGTGTCACGACTTAATCCCTAACACTTACATAAATGCTTGACACTTGGTCCTTGTTAAGTATTCAGTAGTTAATATGTGCTGAGTAAATAAACAACTTGTTGTATTCTGTATCAGGCTACAGTCCTTGGAAGGACTGAGGCATCTCAGAATCTCAGAGGTGACCCTAAAAGGCTGCAGAACTCTTTCTGAGGAAAATGTAATACCGAATGTTGGGATTCTAATAATCTAACTTTCCTAGAATACTCTGAAGAAACCAAGATTAGAAAGATTTTAAAATGGTTGATAGTACACTGGATACATTCTGAATCTGGGTTAAATAACCTCAAAGCTGAGTTGTTAAAAAAAGAATTTATCATTACCTGAGGGTGTGTGGTGAGCAAGGAGGATCCAGAGACATAAGAAACTTTCTCATAATGGGACTGGATAATCCAGTTAGAGCTTCCAAGGGCATAGCCAGAGCTCAGAGGAGTTACCTGGACAGCACCGAAAAGCTCCTAAAAGGAACCACAGAAAGAACCACAAGTTTCAACAATGCTTTCAGAGCACATAAGTTTGTAAGAAAAAGAAACAAATACTACTTTTAGTTTAGAAATAGAAATTATTTTAAAGTAAACAAGAAAGTTTAAAACAAAAGGACAATGGAGACTGTGGTGGACACAAAAAGCAACCCTGTTGTCTTTACTTATCACCTGAGAGTTTTAGCCCAACTGTAGTTGCCAGGGATTCAGGATGCATTTTCCTTTTGGGCTCTGGGTTATTCTAATGGAGAAATGGGAGCCCTTATATTTAGTCAGAACTCAAGTCATCCTTGCCAAACTCCTTCTCTGTTCCCTGTCTTACTTATAGTGTCTGTTGTTCTCCCATGATGGGATAAGAGAGATGCCATTCTTCTTTCTCCTGACTCATTACCTCACTAGCTGGTGACAGGGAATGTGAAGGTTAGGAATGAACACCAGCAAAAACATGGCAGGGCTGAAGGAAAACAATAGGTGCTCTTTTTTTTTTTTTGTACAAGATTCTTGGTGACAGAATGACTTTAAAAAGGGAACTACATGATCCTTCAAAGTACAATATGAATTGAAAGCACTCATGAGTCACTTTGGAATAATATTAACACTCACAATTTTCTGAGAATATCCCACCAGTTGGATTTTGCTAAGGGCAGAGTTCACCTCTTGCATTGTGTAGCATCTTCTCCAGGTTGACACTTCCACAGCATCCTTGAGAGGAGAAGGCAGGAGCCTGTAATTGCATCACAATGTCATACACGAGGCAAACATTTCTTCTTGTGAAAGCTTTCCTTTCTAGGGATTTGTCCACTCTATTTAAATTGCCCAATTTATTGGCATGTGAATTTAGGATTCTAGTATAATAATTTCTATTTTTGTAAGGCTGGTACTACTGTCTCCTTTCATTTTTGATTGTGGTAATGTAATTTCTCTATTTTTTTTTGTGTGTGGGGGTCAACTAAAAATTTATCATTATTGTTGATTTAAAAATGAACAATTTTTGATTTCATTTATATTTTTCTAATCTCAATTTTGTTATCTAGTATAGGTTCTTTTCTTTAAGTCCAGTCAATTAATTTCTGCAATCTGATTGGATTGTTCAGTTCATTTACATTTAACTTTATTAGTGATACAGCTGGATCATGTCTGCCAACTTATTTTTTTCTGTATGTCTCACATCTCTTTTGTTCCTCTATTCATCTTTTATTACGAGTGTTTTCTCATGTAGCCTTTTAATTTCTTTAATAATTTTCACTATTTGAGTTATTAATAGTTGCTATAAGGTTTACCACATACATCTTAATATAGAGCATTTCTATTTGAGCTCTTTTTTTGTTTCTATTTTGTATTAAAGTACTCAACCCAGGGCCTTGCACCTGCCAAGCAAGTGCTCTACCACTCATCTATGCTCCTTGCCTGAGCATTTGTATTGACATCTCACATTGTATTCCCTATTCACAAAAAACAAATGAAATCAACTTCACTAATGGTCCTGAGAGAAGAACTGAATTTAACATAGATGGGGCTTAGCACAAAAGAAAATAAGGCATGATTTGTGACCTTTAAGACCAGCCTCAGAACACCCCTTTACACTCACAAAAATGTGCTGTTAGAAAAACATTTTATCATTTGCTCTACTATGAGAAATGATCTGGAAGAGTGACCTCCCTGAGATTCACTGGAAATAGTCAAAGTACTTCTGGTGAACGAATGTATGCACTAGTCTCTCCTTTCTCCTGAATCACACGGAGTAGGTATGAGGACCCCATAAGCGCACCCTCATCTACAATCATCAATGCTCACTGTCACATTCAGGATAAAACAAGAGGCTCCTGGCATGGCTTATATGAGGCCCTGCTTCATTTGGTCCTGCTTCTACCTGTATTTTATATACTGAGCCCTTCCAGTGCCAGGCTCTCTCACCTGTAACCCACACCATCTCTTGTTGTCTACCTTTTAGGTAGACAACACTTACTCCTACTTAAAACAGAGACTGTTCATTCATTTTTCTCAGGTTTGTGACACCATCTAGGCCAGATGCACACTCATGTGCTCTTTGGGGAAGGGCCTGGCCCGCATGTCACAGTGCAGGGAAGTGGATAAGGCTACTAGCGCAGTGCTGCTACTTCTTCTCATCTCTTTGCTGCCCTGTACTTGCTGCTTTTAGGAAGGAGAGATTTCTCTCAGAGGCAGTAGAATGATGGAAAAACAAGGACTTATATCCAGGCAAGTCTTGATTAAAGTCCAGAGTTACCTCTTTACCTCTGGGTCCTGGTTTATAAAAAGGGGGAGAATGTCATCTTCCCTTCAGTTTTCTGCAAAAAACCCCCCTATTTACAATGAATAGAAAGGGTCTGGTGCAAAGGAGATGCTGATGAATGTTTGGTGTCCCGTGTCTCAACAATTACAGGCACTGCAGCTCCAGGGGCAAATGCACTGTCCAACACTATTGTAGTGAAGTTCAACCCAGAAGGATTCACCTCAATGAACAGCAACGGTTCTGAACTTGTATGGCCACACACTGCTCTAGAGGATCTAGAGGAAGAACCCAACCTACTACCCTGTTTTTTTTTTTTTTTTTTTTTTGAGAGAGAGAGAGAGAGAGAGAGAGAGAGAGAGAGAGAGAGAGAGAGAGAGAGAGAGAGAGAATGAATTTTAATATTTATTTTTCAGTTCTTGGCGGACACAACATCTTTGTTTGTATGTGGTGCTGAGGATTGAACCCGGGCCACACGCATGCCAGACAAGTGCGCTAACACTTGAGCCACATCCCCAGCCCTACTACCCTGTTTTAATCCCTTTAAATTCTCAGGATAAGACCTCCTAGGGCTGCACTTCCCAGAAAAAAATATCTTGCTTTGGACTGAGTAGGAGCAGGATTTCCTGACTCTATGCCAGATCTTGAAGACTAAAGTGGGATCTGCTAGGGATCAGGGAGGGTGATAATAATAATATTTACAGTCCAACTACATCTCTCCTTTCAGGTGAGTGTGTGATGCAGCTTTTGCTAGGGCCTGCAAATGAGCCATCTAAGAGATTGATTAAAAAGTCATACACAAGGCTAAATTCACACCTGTTTTCTCTTCTTTGAGTTTCCTTACACAGCACTTGACAACCAGTACTGTCATTACCCAAAACAACACGAAGCTTTCCTTTCTACTGGTTCTGTTCTCCAGATGGCCTTTTCAAGCATATTCTTTCTTCCCGCTTCCCATGTAGGACAATGTGTGTGTGTGTGTGTGTGTGTGTGTGTGTGTGTGTAAATTTATTTTATTAATAAATATAAGTATAGTCAAACTCAGAAACCATTGAGGGATTGGTTCCAGAACCCCCCTATAGATAGCAAAATCTATGAATACTCAAGTTCTTTATCATGCTGTAATCCTAGTGACTCAGGAGGCTATGGCAGGAGGACTGCAAGTTCAGGCCAGCCTGGGCAACTTAGTGAGACATTCTCTTAAAATAAAAATAAAAAGGGATGGGATGCATCTCAGTGGTAGAGAACCCCTCGGTTCAGTCCCCAGTACTGGGGGATAAGGGCAGAGGTGGGGTATAGTTCTTGCATATAACCTATACCTATCCTGCTATATACTTAAATATTATTATTATTATTTTTTTGAGACAGGGTGTTGCTATATAACTCAGGTTTGCCTTGAATTACTGGGCTCAAGTAATCTTGCCTCAGCCTCCTGAGTAGCTGGGACTATGTTTGTCAGAATACCCAGCATCTTCATATATACTTTAAATCATCTCTAGATTATCTGTAACATTCAATACAATATGAATGCTATGCAAATAATTGTTATACAATAGTGTTTAGGAAACACTGACCAAAAAAAGGTCAGTGCAGGAGCAAATATTTTTAATAGGCATTTGGCTGAATCCACAGATGTGGAACTAGATGCAAAGGCTGTGTGTATAAATGTATGTGAATTGACTGTATGGGTAAGTGCACCCCCCACTCCCCAGTGTGTATTAATTCCCTCAACCCTTGGTGACTAAATTCTCTTGGGATTTTACTCTGATATCTTATATATTATTTATATCTTTCAGATCTAAAACTAGTTATTTGTCCTTTCTGTACTTAGAAATGTATAGTTTTCTTTTTCACATACATTTGGTGACTATTTTCACAAACAATTTAGGTAAATTTTTTTTTTAACTAGGCAAAAAGTAGTCTTAAATTAGGGATCAAACAATGTATTAGTGGCTTTTTAAAGAGAACTAAATTTCATTATTTTCTTTTGCAATAATACTAAGATTTAACATCTAATTATTTGCTCTTTCACCTCTCAGTCATGCCATGTTTTGCTTATCCTGTGCCCTTGTCTCAAAATGGTCTCTTGCCTCATTGCAGTTCTACTGAACCTGCCAAACCCAGCCCAAGTCTTGCCCCTTAGTACTGAATCATTTCAACAAGCTCCTTAAGTTCTTAAGTTTTGGGGCATTTTTTAAAAAAAACAAACTTATAATGCCAGGCACTTGCTAGTTATGAGTTACCAAACAAATGAGTCTAAAGTATTCTGGGTTTCTTTCTTTTTTAATTTTATTTTTTGTCGTGTTGGAGATCAAACCCAGAGCCTCATGTGTGCTATGCATGGACTCAAGCACTGAGCCACATTCCTAGCCCTCTGAAAATGGAATATTTACACTAAAAAATCTGTTTGCTAGCACCCTCTTTACTCTTTGTAGATACTGAGTCACTTTGTCATCACTTCCTTGTATCTCCTAACATCCTAATTTAGCTTTCCTTAAAACTCATCTTATGCTTATTTGAGGCCATAATTATAGAGTGGCATTTATAGAGCCATTTAAAGCCATTAGGATTATTGGCGAATTTAGAATAAGTAGAATAAGGAAACCCAGAGGGAACTAGTTCTGTTTTTCCTGGCTTTCTAATTTATCAAAGTTCTCATAGTCTAAATTTTTCATAAGTACTTTCTAAAAGATTTCATTGCTTTTTTGGTTGTTGTTCCTATCATAACTCAGTGCCTAGTAAACCTACTTCCCAGTTCTCTGACGTCATGCCAACATTTTGCTGCTTTTCCTACATTCTCCAGCATAATAAGCAGTATGATATCATGTCTTTTGGTTAAAGAGTTTTAAGACTTAGGAGTGCAGGGAACACTTAAAAGTGTTTTATTGATAAGAAGAACATGGATTGAGTTCTAAATATTTGTTAAGTGAATGAACAAAATTAATATAAGAGTAGAATACAAAGAATACGAGGAGCAGAAAAGTTCTTTCCTCATTAGAGCAAACAGCAGTTAACATAATTCAGGAGGATGAGGATATGTCAGATGTGCTAAATGGAGTTACCAATAGCAGAGCCTCATATCAAGAAATTCTAAATATTAATGTGAAACTAGATTATAATCCCTTATTTTTGCATTACACCAAAATGATCTCTAGAAAGTACAAAGGCAATTGATTTGGCTACCAAAGCATAATAGGAACAACTCCTTAGAGTACCCAAACTATCTCTGCTTTAATTTTTTGGTTATGGAAAAGAATCTTATCCATAATTTGATCTCTTAAGTGGACTTGCTCACCAGAACACAGTCCTAGGGAGATGAACCACTGTTAGTTCTGAGCCACTCAGAGGTCTCAGCATAAAGGAGGTTTTTGCTTGTCAACTAATATCCAGGGAGTCTGGCTAGCACACATCAGTCTCTCAGAGGCTAGTCAACTCTGAATGAAATGGGACAACAGTGTCAGGGATTGCAAGGCTGAACGAGCTGTGATGACTCCATCAAATGCTGTAATTCTAAAAGAACTTGCCTTAAGGAGCCTCTTTCTTGGACCTATTTTAAAACTGTAACATAAGGAGAATGAGAGATGATTTAATTCAATTACTGCACTTAACAGGAAAGGAGACTGGGGTCCGGAGAGTCTGGATGACAGTGCTAAGAAGATGCAACAGTGGAGCTACGGGCTAAAACACTGTTTCCTTCTGTTCAGTGAACCCCCCCACCCCCCGGCCCCCTGCTCCCACCAGAAAGGTGAAGTCTGCAGATAAATTAGGCTCAGATGATGTGTTCTGGTTCCTGAAAGGTGGTCATGGGAACAAGGACTCTGGCATTTACTGAGCACCTACTATACCTCACACTGTTTTAAGGATGTCACTAATACTATTCAATTTAGTCCTAGCAAGAAACTCTTATGAAGTTGCTAACACCATCTCTGAACAATAGAGTCTACAAGAAATAAACTTCTGTAGTTCTAAGAAGCAGATGTGAAATTAAATACTAGCCTCTTTGACTTCTAAACCATACCCTAAAATTTTCTTCCCATTATATAATTTGACCTGATAAATTCCTCTGCAAACAGCCAAGGAGTGTCAGAGCAAAGGAACATATATATTTTCTTCCTTTGGGTATTGGGGATTTAATCCAGAAGTGCTGTAGTTGCTGAGGCTGGCCTTGAACTTATGATCCTCCTGTCTCAACCTCCCTGGAGCTGATGGGATTACAGGCATGCATCACCACGTTCAGCAAGAAGGAACATCAATTTTAATATGCATATATTTAAAAAATTAAAAATCTTCTATAAGGTATGAACCTTCACTTGATTCAACACTTATGAGAGAATTTCCTTAATGCTTATAAGAGGATTATGACAATATCTTTTAATGATTTACTTTTATTATTACTGTGAATTTCTGGTCTTATTAAAAATGCTACGCTTATATAAAAATATCAGAGGCTAGATTAATTTTCTTAAGTAGAATATTTTGTTTTAAAATTTCCCATCAAAACCCTAAATTTTAAAGTGAGTATCGGCAAGTCAGAGAGTAAAAAATTATATTGCAAGGGATTTTCCTTCTCTTTAAAAATCTCTCTTTTTTCAGGAAAAGTGTCAAAACTAGGAAAAAGGACAGTTAACTTATTTGAAATAAATCTCAAGAAAGTAGTGTCAACTGAGGCAGGAAATCATACAACTGCCAAAAAGCAGGAATAATCATGCTTTATATATATATATATATATACATACTTATAATAAATCAAGTGCTAATTCAAACTCACTTTGAATGATTCAAGGGAATTTGTCAAATTCTTTTGACCAATAAGCTTGAAGTATTTTAATTTATGTTTTCTTTAGTTGATGGTCTTATTTGTAACTCAAGCTACTAAGATGCATTAATTTTAGGCACTTGACCAAGATCTACTTTGAGAGTGCCCAAGTAAGTTTTAATTCTATGTAAAAACAAGGGGCTTAAGTCTCAAAACCAGCTTACAAAGGATCTGCTTGAATCATATAGGATTTTATTTTCTGTGTGGGCCAACAATTTTAAAAGATTTTAAAAAATCACATGGAATGCATCCAGATTTTGAACTTCTCTTAAAAAAATAATAATAATAATAAAAAGATTTAGTGGCCACTGTCTCAAACCACAATAAGCTGAAGTTGTGCTGAGCTGCCCCTGTAAAAGGATGTGGTCACCAGTCCTGTCCCCACCAGGCCATCTCATATATTCTAGCCCTGCAGCATGTGAATCTGTGACCTGTTTTAGAGCAACTGGGCAGGGAAAGTGCAAGAATTTAGGGGGAAAAAGAATTAAAAAAAATATAGAGAAGACAAGGCCTATATCACCTAGGAAAATTTTTCAATAAGCTAGACTGCAAGGAATGTTTTTCAGAACAGTATGCCATAGTATCAACTGGCCTGTCAGAGAAAAACCTAAAGGTGATGTCAGTCTTTCAATATAATGGTGCCCCAATTAAGTACCTTTTAGTATGCTGGCCCAAGGTTAAATTCAAAAGAACTCCTTTTTTTTTTTTCAGATGCCAATTAAAGAATAAATAGCTATTCAAACTCTTGTATCAATTCTAATATTTATGCTAGGTTTATCCAGAGGGGGAAAAAAAAACAAAGAACAAAACTTCCTTGGTATGTCTAACACCTCAGCATATTCTTTCTGACAATTAGACTCTTCTTTCTCTATCAATAACTAAGCCTCAAATTATGCTCAAAAGCCAAAACATAATACCTGACCAGGGTCAAAATGAAAGACGGTCTTTTTCATCAATTCATGTTTTTGTTTTTTTTTAATATTTATTTTTCAGTTGGACACAATATCATCTTATTTATTGATTTTTATGTGGTGCTGAGGATAGAACCCAGGGCCTTGCACGCGCTAGGAGAGTACTCTACCGCTGAGCCACAATCCCAGCCCTCAATACTACATGTTATTCTCCTTGCTATTCTACCAATTTAGCTTTTGGTTCCTAATTTTTGCCCATTGTGTGACAAGATGGGAAGTCTCAAGGTTTTAATTTAATCAACACTTTCTTTTAAAAGGGAGGATTACCTTAACACTTTATGAGATCTTTCAGGATCCTACCCTAGCTCTGTTCTCTTTTAAATTCCATTCACATTCTCCCCAATACATTATGATATTTCTTTGGTGAGTCAGTTATTTTCTTACAGTTTACAAAGAATGAGAGGCAAAGGAAAACTGCCAAGGACTGTGCCCAAGGTCACAGAAGAGGAGGCAAATAAGGACTTGGGACTGAGAGTTAGTCCAAGGTTTGGGAAGTCAGGAAATACTGACCTTAGAATATTACTTCTGGTGTGCCAAAACTATTTGCAGCTGAATACTATAAAGAGCATAAACTTAAGAGGAGGAAGCAGGGGAAGCCAAAGCATATGTGTCCTATGAGGGAAAAAACAAAGTCCTGAGGTTTCTAAGAAGGGAGGTGTATGGAAATGGGGTCTTATGTGTGTGGGAGAGGGAAAGAAAAGAGGGAAGGAAGGTGGCAAAGTAAGTGGTGGCAGAAAAGGGAGCTGAGAATGAGGAGGAGGAGGAGAGGGTCCAAGGACCCTGCTGGGAGAGCTGTCAGATCAAGAAGGCCATTCAAATATGAGCCATCCAGCCAAGGCAAGGCCACTCACACAACACCCCTAAAGAGGGAACACAAAAAAGACCCAGAAAACATGTACTCCTCCACCCATGACAGATAGGAATAACACACACAAGGTGACAGCCAGGACACGGGCACAAAGATTGGATCAGAAAAGAGGTGAGAAGTGTGACTCTGCAGCCACAGAGAAGAACCCAGATCTTGCTGCACACAGATGGGGTGACCTTGGACAAGTTACTGAAACTCTTTGTGCCATGTGTGTCTTCTGCAAGATGGCAGTAACACCAATACTCACCTCAGAGGGTTGCCAAAGGATTACACAAATATCACACTTAGAGTAGTCACAACAAGTGCTGCTTAATGAGTACAAAGAAATGCACAGAGGAGACTCATATTCAAACTCTGAAAAGACCCAACAGAAAACAAAGCATATTTTTCTAGCTACATATACGTTTTTATAAAATAAGATGGCAAGAACTAAAACATTCTAAATCTGATAAGCAGGTGGCTACCAATATCACTGAAATTAGTGTCAAGATAGCTAGAAAAAAGTAGGAGTGTATGGAACATGTCTAGTCCAAAGATTAAGTTAAACTCCAGGCTCTTTATGCTCAAACCAGAAGGTTTGGTCTGCTGTGGTACAGGTAGGGAGGTGAAGGCAGCAGTTGCTAGAGTAAGAGAAAGTCCAGTATGGTAAGATAGACAGCTGCCTCCTTGGTCACCTATGGTATTTTTATTTACTTCACCCTTTATAATCTGGTTTTTGCTTCTAGCGCTCTATGGCGATTATACTCTCTGGGATTGCCAATGGCTTCCCAATCTCCATTCTACTTGGTATTTCTGCAGATCTGAGACAACTCAGCTCTCTTCTTACTTCCCTCATCACTACTCTGCAGCCTGCTTTACACTTCTTCTCAATCCTACTTCATAAGCTTCTTGAAAGCTTGAGTCTTCCTCTTCTCATTCATAGCTACTACCTTAGTTTAGACCTTTGTCATCTCCCTGGGTTTCTGAAACAGTCCCATTGCTGGTCTCCTTTTCCTACCTCTGCATTCCCACCCACCCTCCATGCTACTTCCAGAGTTCCTTTCCCCCCCAAAAATTGGCCACGTCATTCTTCTTAAAAACCTCTGCTGGAAAAGCCACACATTCTCAACAATATAAAATTCAGGTCTCACATAAGAGCCTGTATTACCTCTCCCCAGCTTTCCTTCTACTTTTATCTTCTACCTCTCTACCAGTTTTAATCCACAATGAACTCTCAGTGTCCTCTGAAGACACTGTCCCATGACACCATGCCTGGGACCTGCTAAACTTTTTTTTTTTAAATGTGAAAAAGTCCTTTTTTCCTTCTCTAGATCCATCTTAATGTCATTTCATAAGGAATGCCCATAGCTTCCTTAGGTAGCAAGAGTTCCTCATTTTCTGAGTGCTAACAGTAGTATTGCAAGATTTTAACTGACCTTTTGAAATATCTGATTTTTCCGTTAAACCTGAATACCTCAAAGAGAGAGTCCAAGGTTCCTTAACAATCCCATATCCAGCACAGGGCCTTATAAGCTGAATCAAATGTAATCCTTTCATATAATATGAAGAATCTTTAAATTCTAACATGATCAATGCTTTAGCACAATGACTAAGCAAATGAAACAACTTGGTAAAGCATAGGGCTCCACAGTCCACGGGAAGTCCTCACCGCTGTATATCCTTATTCTTCCACAAGGAGGCAGACTGAGCCTTTGGCACTCTTTCAATGAAATTCACCAGCTCTTCCATGAGAAGCCTGAGTTTAAACAAAATGGGTGAAAAAATTAGATAAACACCTTGATCTACATGGTAACCAGGAGAAATGGACTTGCCCACCTTCTCTATCCTACTTTATCACTTCCTCTCTGTTCAAATAAGCTTAGGTACCATTTTATATGGTTTAACAAAAATGCAGCTTTCTCACTGAAAAATGTCAAAAATTCTGAATTTAAATGATTTAGTCCACCTTTAAAGCAAGCCTGATTTTTTTATTCTAAAAATTTATATGTGTGTGTGCGTATGTGTGTATATATATATATATATAAGTTTATTTTAACTAATTCTAAGATTCCTGCCTTTATATAACTAAATGAGAAGAATTTGTATGACTGTGAAGTATTGATCTTAGTAACAGCAGGGTGGGGACAAGATTACTTTTTAAAAAAGACAATATCAAATAGACATTTTAAGCTGATAAATGAAGTTGGCATATGTTTTAAGAATTAGCAAAATTACAATGGGATAATATTCCAAGAACTAAATCCCCAAAATTTAACTAAAGGATAAGGAAAAGCATAGATCTCTGAGATAAGGAGATGGAATACTACAGAATTATAGTCGAGAGAAACTAAGAAATGCCACATTCAAATGAATCAAGGGTACACACACCCTGAGGATTCATGGCAGAGAACTGTTAGAATTGTTCAGGGCTAGAGGATGACCAGAAAGCTATAAACACATTATCAACCTCTTGAGTCCTTGTTTATAACCTAACATAGATCCATATTAATTTAAATCTTCTCTAAATCAACATATAAATTTATTAGCACCTGAAAGCTGAACAACTTCAACTCATTTCTATTTATTTACTTAATCCTAATACCATCTCCTCCTCTTCCCCTTTCCTCTCCCAGTATCTGGGGATTAAATTCAGGAGCATTCTACCATAAGTTACATCCTCAGTCCCTTTTTAAATTCTGAGGCAGGGTCTTGAACCAATTGCTAAGGTTGACCTCCAACTTGTGATCCTCCTGCCTCAGCCTCCCGGGTAGCTGGGATTGTGGACATGCATCATGGTGCCCACTCCTCTTTCTATCTTGAAGGAGCAGTACTAGTTCCAGCATCCCAACATCTAGGATTTAGGATTGTTATTCTGGCTGAGCTTTCATAAGAATACTCTAGGATAGCCAGCCTCATATTTTAACTTCTTCAGACTAGACTTTTAACATTTTTTGCTTTTCATCTCACTGAAACTGCTTCATCCCTGAGGTTTACTTTCCTATATAATGGCCCCTCCTTGGATCCCTTATGGTTTTCTGTGCATACTGCAGGCAATGTGGTTTCACACACAAGACTGTTTCATTTCCAATCATTTCATATTGTTGAACATCTGCAAGACACTAGAATCCAATCTAAGAATCTATATCATCTCTGAATTTGGTATCTTGGGACCCAACAGTTTTCTATCAATTTTATTAATTTATTTCAAAACAATAATTAAGACTTTTTTTCTGGGGTAATTTTCTTGACACTTTATTTCCTCAATAAATGGTACTATGGTTACTTGCAGCAACTACCTACAGGTGAGGCCTGGTGGGGGCAGAGAGAGGGACAACAGAGTCCTCTTGGAGACAAAGGAAGACTACACAGTCTTAACTCCTTTGAGTGCTGTTTCTCTCTGATACCAGCAAGAACATTTTAACCATCTAATTACTTATGTATCCCCTGTCTTCTTTAGGCCGTCTCTATTTATAGTCTGCAATAAACCATAAAAGGGGAATATTTTGAAAGCCAAGTAATAAAATTTCTTTTCCTTCTTTATTTCAATATATTAAGTTACTTTCTCTGAAGTTTTTGCATTGCATCTTTGTGGCATTTTCTTAAACACTACCTTTCCCAATTAGTAGCATCTGCAGAGGAGCTATCTTCACAAACTCCTTTGAGTTTATGGAAATCAGAAATGAAAAAAAAAAAAAAAAAACAACAACAAAAGCCAAACCAACACAAAACCAAAAAACACAAGACTAATGGGAATACCCACAGCATCATTCTCTAGGCACTTCCAATGAACGGACCTGTAGAAAGTTGCCCACTGTGTCCTGTTTTTTGGTGAATTGCTCAGAAGGAAATAATAAACACTTCTGGCACCACACTCCACTGTACAGTCACCACTGAAAAGAGGTCTGCAGCCACACCCAAGGGGATAAGAATAACGCTCTCACCTGCCGATCTGAACGGTGGGCTCTGTGGCATACACTGTGCCTGTGAATCCGGTATGCTCAGTAATGTAGGGCAGTGCCATCATGCAGTGATAGTTTGAGATGAGAATCACATCTACTGTAGACAGGTCTATTAGCTCAGTCTGAAAAGAAAGGGATGATAGGTATCTATGCAGGACACATAGATCAACATGATGTGACTGAAAAATGATGCTGTCAGAATGCAGAAGAGTAGTTTTTGTACTTTAGAATAATGAGGCCTTTCCCACAACACTGCTGTTCTCTCATTGTAGGCTGTTTCCTAATAGACATTAAGCAGTGTTATAGGACAACTAACAATGGGAATGCAGCCAGTCCACCAGCAGCACCATGATTTTACCAGAACAAAGTTCTGGAGACAGATGACAAGATACTGCAACAGCTGTGGCAAGAGGTATCAGGTAACCTGAAGCAGAGAGAGCACAATATAAGCTCTAAGGGCTTATTGGCAAGTAGTGCACCATGGCTACAGGTAATGGGAAATAGCAAGCAGAAACCTGCCCTTCAGAAGTCAAATGCAGAGTCAACTGGCTTTTGTTTTTTGAGGCAATTTTGACCACTAGTTCTGTACACAGGGGAGCAGGGGAAAAAAAAGAAGAAACAGTAGTTAAAGAATTCTATCCTAATTCTCAATTCTCTTCTAATCTTTACCCCTAAACCTGCTCTTTAAGTCCATAATTAAGTTTACATGAAACAAAAAAGAACAGCAGGCAAGGAAAATGCTCTCCAAGTTAGGTAAATTCTAAAGAAATTCTTATAGAAGAAGGAAATTTTCTCCTATAAATTCAAGTCCTACTTGTTGAGACTCAGTTCTCTTTTTCCAGTTGGCTGTCCTGATGTGCCTGGATCAAAGAATTCACTTGCTTCTCAGAACTCCCACAGCACTTGATGTGTAGCCCTCTTGTGACAGGACTCTGTACATGGCACCTCAGAGTAGCAACTTGTCCTGAGTCTGTCCCCTCCCACCTGTGGTAAGCAATACACAGCAGGCCTCCAACAGGCCCTTCTCTGTGAGAAGCACTAGCTGTGGGGAAAGTGAGGTGCTGTGGCTCAAGACACCGTCCTGTTGCCTTAGAAACCAGATAGCACACCAAGGACAAGCACAGCCATGACTATAAATGTGCTTCAGTTAGGAGAACAGGTTGTTGATCTAATATGTCTCCCATGGAGGAGAAAGAACAAAGATCTATGACACAAGCAAATGACAAGGGGCAGTGTGCCATTTTGGCTATGGGTATTTTCTGGCTGAATGACTTTACATATAAAAAAAGTTAATTTAATAAAGCTGCTGAGGCATCATGGGCTCCTGAGGATAGCAAGTGAGTACAGGTCATATGCGCCTCAAGGCTAGGACAATGACATTTATGTGAATAACATGCTAATGACAATAACAGCCAAGGAATATCACCCTGAACTCCACACTGTGCGCTGCACCTGCAAGACAACATCCTCTTGATGAAGGATCACATAATACCTCACTGGTTTTCTTCTGCACTATCTCTCTGGAATTATTTTTAAGCAAATAAGGAAATTAAGACAGCATCAGAGTGACAGATACAGAAGGCAAATGACAGCAATGCCGGTTGAAACAATAATAAAGCTCAAAAGTATTATTATCTTCCCTCATGTATACAGAAACTGGGTGAAAAGAACCTCAAATTTTTCTTTAATATATAAAAATCAGCCCAGAGTTTAGAATTATGAGAAATTTTGTGAGGATAGTTAGAATAAAAAAATATATATTTATTGTGTGTGTATAAAAAGAATGCGAGCTTTAGGGGGCCGCTGGGGTTGTAGCTCAGCAGTAGAGCATTTGCCTAGCTAGCATGTGTGAGGCACTGAGTTCGATCCCCAGTATCACAGAAAAATAAATAAAAACTTTATTGTGCCCAAATTAAAAAAAAAAAAAGAATGCAGGCTTAAATAGCCGTTTTCCCTAAGAAATGAATTTACCATCCAAACCAAATTTATGAATTCTATTTATTTACATTTTTATTATTTACATATTTATTTATTTACATATTTATTTACATATTTTCACTCAGTGGAATCCAACCTTAACTTAGAACTTAATCCAATCTTAGAACTGTGTGTGAAATCATTTGGGGTTCTACAAACTGAAAAATCAGTCATTATCCATTGGTTATTTCCTACACTGCACTAGACCACAACATAGGTTGAGGGGATACAGAGATAATGTTTCAGGTAGCTGCACTAGATTATAAACTTCATGAGGACTGGGCTTGGGTCTGCTGGACTTACCCACAGCCCACAAAGACTAAACTATCATCAGTGCCCCACTCCTACTTCTACTCTTATTTTCACTCAGTCCTACTGTGGCCTGGCACTATCTTAGAATAGTAATTATTAGTCATTTGCACCAGATAATTTTGCTTGAAAAGCCTCATATGGCTTTAGAACCCTAACTATATCAGTATCACTTTAGCTCAGCAAAGGTCAGCTGTGAAATGATACTTATCTAATTTAAAAATTGAGTATTTTATAGAGCAAGTCAGAAAGTCCTCGGAGCACCAATTCATATGTTCCACATTATTGTCCATAAACTGAAGGTTGCAGTAGTTAGGGCCACCTTGTGGTATGCTGAAAATAAATGTAGCAGCTGGAATCAGGAACCTTTAAACAGATGGAGAACTGTCCCACCAATTCCTTAAGTGACAAACATGAATGACAAAAAAAGATTTTAACAGCAGTAATGGAGGGTTCAAGATTCTTAACTGTCTGCCTTTATTCTTATCAGTGTATCTCAAACTTCCTGCCTTACCTGTCACCTTCCATTACCTTGTGCTCTTTTTCTTTTGCTCTGGTAACCCCAAAAGATGCACGCACACATACTTCAAAGAAAGAAAAAAGTTCATCTACAGGGATCAAACAAAAGTGTAAAAATGTAGAGTGGGAGGAAGAAAAGATAAAAATAAGGGAAGCTGCACTTCATACTGTCTTTTCTCTTTGACCCTTAAGTGTGAATGTGCTTTCCACACTCACCGTACTCACTAGGCATGTGGAAATAAAAGGATGACCGCTTCTCACTGATATCCTCAGGAACTCTGGGGAAATCACTGGCCTCCCTACACTTCATCTATCCATTGAGAACTTCATGGAAGTTTCTCTGGAATCAGACCTGTCAGCTAAGATTCGTTACCTCAAAAACTAATGGAAACTGTCTCAGTTTTCTTTGAAAGGGTGAGATTGGTCCCAAACCCTAACAAGTTTCACTGTGATAATAATATGTAAGCATCAGATAACCATCACTCAGTTCAGAATTCATGAATTTCAAGTAATATTCAATATATTTTAAGTCTGCAAGAATTTTTACAGTTTACTGGCATTGGTGGAATAACAGCAACCCTCAAGTACCCACTGTAAGCAAGACTATGAAAAGTACGGTTAGCTAAGCACAAAGGCATTATAATTACAAAACTGAAAAGTTTGAGTTAATTCCTTACCTAACTCAAAACTATGCCCTGAAAGAATCAATGGGGATTACAGAAACTTATAAATAGGAAGAAGACAGTGACTTAAATGATTTATAGACAATATAAAAAGCTCCTACATAATATTTTAGCTTATAACAATGTGCTGGGAAAAACAGATTCATTTCAATTTGAAAATAGAAAGCTAAGCTCCTTAAAACTATGTCTTGGCTTCACTGTGAGAGATTACATGATATGCTCTTTCTACATTAAGATTCCTTTTCATCTTACCTCTGGTAAACAGAATTCAGGCACAGAATCCACAAACACATGACCTGAGCACTCCTTCAGCTCCTAGAAGAGATAAAGAGGAAATACTAGGAAGAGATATCCTATACAGTATCAAAGAAATAACATCTTCAACCAAACTGTGAAGGTGGGAGGTTATTTAGGTTAACTGTTCCCTGTTTAGTTAGATTCAGGTAGGCCTAGAATCTTATTGTGGGCAAAAAGGCTGCTTGGTGGCAGATTCAGGATTCCCATATATACTACTCTGCCTCTTCAAGGAAGCCAGGCAGGAATCCGTGCTGCTTCTACAAGCCTGATCCAGTGGTTTCCAATAGTTATGAAGACCACGCCAGCAACATTAGAGTTATCTGGAGACACTGATGAAATGAAAACTACTTGGGCCCTATCTAAGAACTAAGGAATCAGAAACTGGGGATAAGGACATGGAATCTGCATTTATGATAAGTACCTCCAGTGATTCTGCTATGCAATCAGGTTAGGAGTCATGGCTCTAGACAACTTACTGAGAGCCTTTTCTACACTTACCAAGGGTTGGGGGGAAAAGGGCAAATAAGGCAGGAAGATCAAAGGTAGGGAAAAACTGTGAATATTAGTAATGCTCATCTCTGTAAAACATATCCTTTATTTGGGATTATAAACTAAATATATTTATTCAAAAGAAAAAAGTATACGCATAAAGGAACAGAATATAACTCCCCACTGAATTCATGACAATCATACTTAATATGCCCATGAGACAGTATGAATTCTTCCAAAGGCCATCCCTGAGAAAAGGACTGGAGAACAAGTAGTTTACATGTGGTTGCTGTTTTTCCAGTACCTCCCACATAAATGAGGAAGTGATCAACAGGAAGAAAGGTGGCTGATAATGGATGTTATTGACATACCACTTCGGAAAACTAGAACTTATTCTCAGGGGAAACTCTGAGAAATGATACAAAAATACATCTCAGTGTTATTTATTTACCAACTCCTGCATAATGTGCAGTTTTACAAAAAAATTATCAGGCAAAGCCACATGGATGCCAGCAGCTGGAATTATGCCAGAACACACTGAAATGGAAAGGCTTGAGGGATACAGGGCCACCAACAGGGTCTGCTCCCATGCCTCCAGAAGGCCACCAGAGTTTTCTTTCCTCAGTGACACTTTAAACAAGTTTATGGTAGATTTTTTGTATCATCAAGGTTAATGCTATCTATGACTTTACAACAAAACAGAATTTGGTTGATAGTACCCTTTGATCTTTCCAGAAGGGAAAAATAGTTAATAGTTTCATTCCTTTGTGTTTTCATTAGTCACCAAATATATATTTCTATATTTTCAAATACACATGTATCTAAATTTATACATCAGAGTCTGAATGATGATTTTACTCTAAATCTTTACCTGAAAATAGGGCATTAATTTTATTACTGTCCTTCCTAAGTTTACAAATCTCATATCAGAAACTTCTTCCCCTTGTTTGTTGTTTCCTCTCCTTCTATGAGTACCAAATAAGTCATGAGTATTGATTTAACTATGGATAGGCTGAGTCAAAAACAGTTAGTTACAATGTACATGCAAGTTAAAAACAAATAAGCAATTATGTTTAATGGGAGAAGACTCCCAACTCTCTTAGGATGAGGTTAAAAACAATTAAAGGCAAACCATGGGAAATTTCAAAGCTTTGCTAACCTTAAACTGGCTATGTAATCTTCCTCCCCCAAAGGCATGTCTCTGGAAGGCACTCATTCTTCCTGGCCCACAGAAGCATATTTACCATTCCAAACACTTACAATGTCACTGTATCTTATTCATCACTCCCTTCTAATGAAATACTTCACATACACATGCAAGTCATTTCGCTCACAATGCAGTGGTAATGGGATGCTTCTGAGTATTTTTCAGGGAACAATGATTTATAGCCAGTAGGAGACTCGGGCTGAAATCAGGTACACAGGTTTCTGAATGTCGCATAATTTTATAGTCAGCTATAAGAGAGAAATCTGGTTTTGAATTATGCATTGGCTTACACTTGGTGTAGGGGTGCAATTATAGTAGTTAATTCTGTAAAAAAGGAATTTATTATAAATATCTGATATAAGAAAAAAATGTCTTATTCAGATTAATCATGTTAAGGATCTTAGAGTCATTCAGTTTTTCAATTGTAAAATTACAAGAGGAAAATGATTTAGAGGACCAAGAAAAGAACTGGAGAAGCCTTACAATTTTTAACTTTCCTGTATCTCTGATTCTTCTTTATACAAATTATAAGTATATTATAGTTTTGAGACTTTTCGTAGCTTTGGTCTTGAATTTAATCAGTTGATGAACTCTTTAATAAATATAATCTTTGAAACTCTAATCACAATTATAGAAATAACAGTTTTCTTTCTGTGACAATACTTTTTTTTTGGGGGGGGGTGGTTACCAGGAATTGAACCTCCATTCCTGGTAACATTTTATTACTGAGTCATATCCTCATTTATTTTTTATTTTGAGACAGGGTCTAAGTTGCTAAATTGCAGAGGCTGGCTTTGAACTTGCCATCCTCCTGTTGCTGGGATGCAGCTGCAGTACTTAGATTTTTACACATGCACCAATTTGATCTGAAGCTGAACACTGAGATTTCTTTAAAAAGCAGTTAAAAACAATAATTACTACAGATCTCAGTGAGGACTGTGGTTATTTTGTGGGAGAATACACAAGAAAATTGAAAAGGATCCTGTAAGTCACATTACAACAGACTGGTTCAGGTATGATAAGATAGCTTTCTACAGGGTACAGATAGATTTCAGATTTCTGTCTGGGGCATTACCTTGTCCAAGAAAGCATTTCCATCCTTCAGGGACCAGCCAGGAAGATTAGATAGCCTGGGACTGCAAAACAAAAATTAAATTATCCTAAATAGATTATAATCCTCAGTGATTTCATAGTGACTACACTGTCCCCATAAAATTAAAAACAGTTTGAAATTACTGGCAGTAATGCTCACCCACAAGAAAAAGATGAGAAATAACCACATTATATTAAGTTTAAGAATTATGTGGCAATAGAATATTAGAAGGTCAAACAGTTTAATACAAAATTAGGAAAATTAAAAAGAATGTTATGCAGAAAAATAAAGAAAAAAGACAAATGAGGCATTAGTGTTTGGTAGTTTGCAATTGCTGCCCCAACTTTACCTTGTCTTACTACTTAATGACAATCCTGAGTGGAGGGCGAATGGGTAGCATCCCAATGCAGATGGAAATGGATTCTAGTCAAATCCACACTCTGGATTTAATGCTGACAAGTGGATTAGTCACTTGTCACCTATGGCTTGAGTTTCCAATTACAGAAAATGAAGCTAGTTTTCCCAAGTGTGATAAAATGACACCCTGACTGCTATTTCACCTGGGTGAATAGTTTCTAGAAGGTAAGATTAACTTCATGTACATTATATTAAGAAGCCTGGATTAAAAAATCATTGACTTCTGGTAAACTGTGTTCTACCAGTTGTGTAGAGAATTATACCAAAGCTAAAATTATCAATAATTCAGGAGAGAAAACAATTATTATGGTAGAGGAAAAAACTTAAAGACCAAAGCGATGTGGTAAGAAAAAGAACACCAGGAGTATGAGTAGGAAAGTGAGAGGCTTTCCGCTCTTCACCCCAAGGTTAATGTCTAAAATGAAAATCAAGGGCAAAGTAAGGGTATGAGACTCTCATTAGAAACCAACTATTTGCACAGTCCTTCACTCTCTTCCCCAAATAATTTTTATCAGATTCTGGTTTCCTACTCAAGCAAAATCATAGATATGTAAATATTTTTCAATCTTCTAGTAAAGATAAAAAATCTGAATAAAGGTTAGACATGGTGCTGCCTCATGCCTGCTACTTGTGAGTGTCAGGCAGGAGGATCCCAAGTTTCAGGCCAGCCTGGGCAATTTAGGGAGAATGTCTCAAAATATAAAAAACTTTAAAAAGGGCTGGCATGTCACTCAGATGTTGCCCAGGACGTAGCAGGCCTTGGGTTCAATCCCTAGTAGTCTAAACCCAAAACAAAGAAAATATAATCTGAATAAAATATATGCACTTTTAATCTTAGGAAAAAAAAACTGAGAATTTGGGGAGTAACTTTTAATTTTGACATTAATCCCAAACTTACAGAAAGTTACAAGAAGATAAGTATAATGAACTCCCATATACATTTTATCTTGGTTAACTGTTTACATTTTGCCTTTATTAATCCAAAAGTGAGAATTTTAAATTTTGTACTTGAGAGTGAAAAATCACCAAGTGGGGGAATCAAATTTGTTTAGTTTAAATAATATCTGATAAATGTCTTTCTTTCATTTGGGAAAACTCTGGGAGTTTTCTGCTTTAACCTCTCAGAAAAATATTCTATTACCATTACCTTTCATGATTCCCATCTCATTTCGGGATAGTCAACGGTGTTGTTACTTGTAAATGTCTTATTTCTTGAAAAATATATTTACTATCAGATGAGATTTAAAAAGCAAGCCTTCTCATAAAAGTGTAACCACAAAATAATGTGGTCACTATTCTCATTTCATGCACACTAACTCTCTAAAACAAGGCTGTAAACATCCACTCCTCTTTACAAAGATAACAGGAGCAAAGGAAGTACAGTCTTGTCTGTCCTCATCTCTCTGCTCCACCCCCAACCCCCCTTCTTTCTCTCCCCCCCCACCCAATTAGATGACAGATGCAGTAAGTCAGAAAAATAACTCTTTTTAAAAAGCACAAATTTCAGGGATTGTAGAGTTTGAACTCCTGATAAACATTCTTCATAACCTCAAAGCCTTTTTCATAGTCATTTTGGATTTGGGACTTTTCGATTAGATGGACTGAATGCTCAAAAGCAAGCATGACCACATTATAACCATATAGGTTGAGCATGCCTAATCTGAAGTGCTTGGGACTAGAAGGTTTCAGATTTCAGGGCTTTTCAGGTTTTGAGTATTTGCAGACTTTACTGGTTGAGCATACAAAATCCAAAAATCTGAAATGTACCAAAATCTGAAACTTCTGGAGCCTCATCTCTGCAAATTCAGAACAGTTAAGATTATTAAAATATGCCACCAAATGGCAAAAGGTATGCTGCTGACTACAGATATGAAAATAGTTGGTTATTGTGTTCCAACGAGTTAATGAACAAACCACAGAGTTAATTAGTAAACTACAAACTGTCAAAAATGCTTATTGCAAGACCCACGACACCTCTGCTTACCCCAGTCATGGCTGTTATCTACCAAAGGGGAAGGGAATTATTGCTTTGTTCTTCATGATTAAAAATTTGTGTAAAATGTGTAAACCAAGAGAAAGAGCTCTCTATAGAAGTCTACTTTAAATACAATGATGGGTGAAGATATTAGAAATATGATAATTGTAAACAAGTGCATCTTTGCACCCACTATTTTATTACAACAACTTCTGAGAGAAAAATAATACCATTCAAATTTTTTTAGTCAAGGAAAAACGTACATAAGATCTATTTTTTCTGGTGATTACTTATTTTGCAAAATAGGTAAATTACTCCCATAAAGATTCAAACAAACAAGTATTCTAAGGCAAGAGAAAGAAGACAGTTACCAGGTCCAGTAATTTCCTCCTGTCATTTTCTCCAGTCTTTGGTAGAGACATCTTATATAAAATGTTATTCAAACGAAACTTCAGGGAGAGTCCCTGAATTTGTATGGAATCCCCCCATTCAACTAGAATGCCATCTTCATGTCCTTCTAACATATGAATTGTCATCTCAGATGATCTAGAGGTGAGCTCCTGCTAAAGCAGGCTTAGGGAAAAGTAGGGTGGGAGAAGGAGAAAAGAGACTTTCAGGCTAAGGAACAATGTTTGTGGAAGCTCTGAGGCTGGATATATTCTTTGAGGGACTTGGGTTGTGGCTCAGTGGTGGAGCGCTCACCTCGCATGTGCGAGACCCTGGGTTTGATCCTCAGCACCACATACAAAAATAAACAAGTGAAATAAAGGTGTCGTGTCCAACTACAACTAAAAAATAAAAATAAAATAAAAAAACCAACAAGATTTCTTTGAAACTGAATGAAAACAAAGAACAAAAGGTAGAGTAGAAAGAAAAGATATTTGAGGGGCTAGTATAAATGTAATACATCAAGATGAGTTTGGTGTCTACCCTAAGATCAATGAAAACCATTGAGAGGTTTTAAACACATGAGAGACAAGATTAGATTTGCAATTCTAAAGGATCATTCTGGGGAAAATAACATCATGTGCCTTTTGATAAAACAGAACATCAATGACATGGTATTCCTACCAAAAATAATAAACCCAACCTAATCATTAGGATACATTAAATATACCTAAATTAAGAGATGTAATCAGGAGCTGTTAGTGTTATTTCTTGCAGCTTTCCAAATAAAAAGTTTTATCAAAAGACAACTTTCTGCTGTGGGCAGGATTAGATTTGAAAAAACTGGTTAGGAGGCTTTAGTAATAGTATAAAAGATGATAATGACTACGAGAACACTGCAGAGAAGTGACTGGTTTCTGGAACTGTATAGAAGCTAACAATGATACAGCTTAATGAAAAAAAAATGAATAAGGGGGAGTTTTTAAGGGGGTTATATCTAAGTTAACTCCCAGTTCTCTACTTGTTTTTTTTTTTTTTTACAGGATGCCAGTCATTAAGATAGGAAATTTAGAGGAAAACCAGGTCGGAGAAGGTTTGCTCTTTTTACTGGACTACATATGATCATGACTTTATTTTGAGGCATGCTCACTTTTGAAGTGATATCAAAGGCATATCCAAAGAGAGAAACTGAGTCCTCTTTTTGAATACATGAATCTGGAAACAGAAGAAATCAACTAAAGATACACATTTGTGGGCTGGGGATGTGGCTCAAGTGGTAGCACACTCGCCTGGCGTGTGCGGGGCGCTGGGTTCAATCCTCAGCACCACATAAAAATAAAATAAAGATGTTGTGTCCACCGAAAACTAAAAAATAAATATTAAAGAATTTTCTCTCTCTCTCTCTTAAAAAAAAAAGATACACATTTGTTAAGTTATTATTTGGATGATTTTTGAAGTCCTGAGCATTTATTAAATATCCTTGATGGACACTACGATGACTAAGCAACGAACACTGAAAAATTCCAATGTGTAACAGCCAGTTAGAGGAAGATGAGTCTCTGAAATCTATGGAAAAGAAAAAGTAAGAGAATGAAGAGTAAGTAATCATGGAGGCTGGTGCAGCTGAGTAGCTGAGTCATCTGTGATTTTAGTGAAAGCTGTTCTGGTGGAGCTGTGTGGGCAGCTGTAACTAAGTAAAGCTTGTACAGCACTCAGAGACATTGTGATGAGGAAAGGGAAGTTGAAAAGATTAAAAAATGTTTAAATTTTAACTTAGAAGTGACTGACTTTTATTAAATGGAAAAGAGTGAGTTGAGACATAAAGATCTGAGATAAAGGAAAGGGACAATAATAATTTAATTAAATAATAATAATATAGTACAATTAATTATAATAATGCAAAGACTGAGAAGATGAGACAGGGTGGGATCCAAAGATGATAAAGTGATTCATTCATACAGCAAATATTTACTCAGAAGTGACTGTAACTACATGCCAAGAACTATTTTAGGCTCCAGGAAAACAGCATAGATTGAACAATATCCCTGCCCTTAAGGAACAGATCTGGAGGAGAAGACAATAAACAAAACTGCATATGTAACATAATGAGAAGTGCTCTGAAGGCAAAGCAGGGTGAGGCACAGTGAGGGAGAGAAAGGGGATACTATTTTAAGCAAGTGTGTCTCCACAAGTTCTGGCCAAGTCAGACACTCTTTATAAGGAGCTGTATGAACTGCCAACCTTCCCACTAGCGTAACTTCCCTCTGAGTAAAACAATGGCAACAGAACAGAGAGTGGAATGGACTCAACTTGTGGAGCCAGGGCTGTGAGAATAGAACAACAGATGAAGATAAGAATGAAGAGGAAGGGGAGACACGCCCCTGGGCCTGTCTGACCAACTCTGGTTTGGCTCACCCAGGAAATCCTCACAAAGGAAGTCAGGTCCTTTTGGGAAACCCTCAAAGTCTCTTGTGTTTTATTTAAAAAGTAATTATTTAAGTATATAGCTGTTTCCTTATCCCAAGCATAGTTGAGTCTTTCACTGCAACATCTTTCTCCCCTGTGGATTATAAGTTCTATGAGGACAAGAAATCAGTCTTGCTATTATCAGAATCTGTGGTCCAGAACAGGACAGATTCTTAATAAACACTGAATGAATGAACAATTTGCTCTTTGTGGGGAAATAGTACCATAAGAGTATTTTATAAGAAATTAATTTATCATGTAAAAATTCCACTGCCCTACTCCTCATTATGAATAATACCTGTGGATGGTCAATGTATTTCTAAGCGCTGGGTTTAACTATAATGGAATCCCATTAGCTTTGCATAAAATGTAAACTGAAATTATCTCAGACCTTATCCTCAAACCACCTTATTATATCCTTATCTCAGGAAAGGGAAAAAAAAATCGATGGTTGATTATAATTTTTCTAGATAGTTCAGAGGTTAGCACTGTAAATAATTATGACATTCAGTGATGTCTTCAGGAATAATTGAAATAAATTAGATGGTTTACTCAGCTAGGTATGCCTTTAAGCTCTTAAATCTGTTTAAGATAGCTTTTCTATTTCCTCTCTTATATGTGGTATCATTTTTCTGCTCCTGTGAGTATACCTGATTCTAAAAATTAGCCATTTTTCTTATAAACTGCTACTTCTAAGTAGTAGCAAGCTGGGAAACCAATTTCCTAAAATGAAATCTTAATTAAGTATAAACAGTGATGATTGTAGGCCCAAGGCAATCTATCTGATTTAAGACATAAACCTGGGCTTTATATATAGTTGTATGATATCTCAAGTTGTCTAACATGAAAATAATGTATACACTAGAAAGAAATGTTAGACTCTGCAATGTCAAGTCCCTGCAAAGGCAGTTAAATGATCCTAAAATGAATTCTTGGGCTCATCAGTCAGCCATTTATTAGCTCTATATGAATTAGCAAGACAGATGAATTATACATGACCTTAGTTGCACTGAGCAGATGCAGGAACATTTTACAGAAGCCCAGAAGAAGTTATAATAAAGAAGTCAATCAATAAATCAATAGGAAACTTTCTACCAACATAGCCAAAGGAAATTATTTTGGTAAAGAACATTTTTGCAGATAAAGCAAACTTATGGGACAACACACAGGCAGTGGTAAATTTCATACTAACAGGTACCATTTTCCAGCTGACCCAAAGCTAATTTTGTCTCAGTATATGATAGCACATACCTTTGAACAAGTGGCAAAGGAAGAAAATTTAGGGTAGAAGTCATATCCAGTCCGCAGTCCAACATAATGGTGGTTGATTTGAATTTGAGCACATTGCATGGTAAGGTTGGGTGACCCGACAGGCAATACTGCAAAGAAAATTACATCATTTTTATCAATATTCATTACAGAAAAAGTCTAAGTAAGGTGAACTAACCAAAACTGGGAATCGTTCCTCCTAAGAACAGCATGTAAGTTCAATTAAATCTCTACACAACCTTCACTTAACTGCTTGGGCACTACTTTTTCTTACAGTACAAAACAATCAAGTCTCAGATCATAGATCAGACTTTTTGTAAGACACCAAGCTACATCTCAGGGAAGCAGTTTCAGAGGGGCCATAGTTGTTCAAATTGGAGGGTTTTAAGGCTATGGCTATCTGTTTAGCTTTCACACTATACTTCCCAGCTATACCTAAGTACTGCCTTAAACTGTGCAAGTCAATGAAACTCTAAGCTGAATCCTCCAACTGTGTTCTACGTTTGTTTTTTCCTCTCCTGTAACTAAGATAAGTGATTTTCTAAAGAGGATATGGTTAGAAAGGTTGGCTATTAAGCATCAGTAAAAGTTTATGGCTCAGTCTTGTCAGAAGAAATGGCTCAAAAGGCCTAGTGAGCTGCTTGATGTGCACACACTAAGCAGGAGGGTGAGCTACCCATTCTAGCTAATCAGGAGTCTCTTACCTGAGAGAGCAGAGCTTAAAAGTCAAAGGGTACAGTCTACAAGGGTGTACAAAAGGGGAGTGCTAAAGGCAAGACAAATACACTGACCTGAAGTTTTTCCCATGTCCTCCTAAGTATAGTGGGGACAACTGCTATGCTGCACTGAAGTTTTGTTATATGGGAAACACCCTGTCACCTTTAATAATTTTACTGTGTTCTGAAAGAAACAAATGGAAAAATGGGCAAAGACCTTTTCCCCCACTTGTAAAGCCATTCTGTAGAAGCCTCCTTTGAACAGCAAAGCCAGATAATAGAGCAATCAATGTTCCTAATCCCTTGACAAATCCACAGTTTCCTTCTGATTTAAGCACAAGGACAGGACAAATCAGAGTAATCCTACATCAAAGCCCAGCCATGCACAGTCATCCACTGCTTAGGCCAAGTCTTTCAAATATTTGTTCTGTTGGTTCTGTTCATGGAATGAATTTTCTTCTTTTTCCCAGAGGACATTATAGGAATTGATGATTTCTTTTAAACTGCATGTTCTAAAAATGAGGCGGCTAACAGCCAAGAAATTGTGGGTGTTTTTACAAGCTTCTTTATTCCAAGTTTATGTATAATGGTTACATTTTATCAAATCAAAATTTCTTACATGTTCTGAAAAGTTACAAAAGTATTTATGATGAAAACAACAAATTATTTAAAATTGTAATCATCTTTCAAAAGTCTAGAAATCATTTTTTGAGTACTTAAACTTTACATAAGTTCCTTCTTTGATAGATATCAGAACTACAAATCAAGTCAGAGATAACCCTATCTCACCTACACTTGATTCCCCAATGATAGCTGAAGTCTTTATCCTAGGCAAATAATATCTGTCACAGAGACTACCTCAAAATGAAGACAAAGCATCATGTAAGATTTGTTCCAATCATAGTAAATGTTCTAATAGTTTTCCTATATCTCTCCTTTCAAAAGTAAAAAAATAAGGTATTCAGAAAAAACTCGGAAGGAAATAAAACAAAATGCATATAATGGTCGTTTCTGGGTGAAAAGATTATGTTGCAATTTTTTTTTTCTCTCAGCTTTCTCTATTTTTCAAACATTCAGCAATTAGTATTTACTATATTTTTGTAATCAGAAAACAAAAGGTAAGTGAAAATTGAGCCAGCCATACAGAATAAATCTTTTTTATCTTCACCCTTAATTCTAAATTATGGATAAGAAAGCATACCAGAAGATAGATGACCGATATATAAAAGGTTCTGCTCAAAAGATTTCAGCCAAAGAAGTGAGCTGAAAGACCTCACATTTGTTACTGTTGTCTAAGGACAAAGAAAGAGGAAGAACCAAAAGGAAGAAACATGTTTCAGAGCATCTAAAAGTGTAAGACCCTGATCTCATCAGCCTATTTGGATGGATGAGGAAACTGCTTCAGATAGTTTGAGGTTTGTCTGAGAAGAGCCAATAACACAATGAGCTCCCCCGACTCTCAAGGGCCCACCATTGCCTCCCAAACTGCACTGTGGTCACCTGAGCACACCGAGACCCAGGGAAAGCCACAGTTCATGCTACTAGTAAAGAGGCACCTACAGGGTGAGGATCTCATGAAAACTGAAGGAAGATCAGCAGAGTAGAAGAAAGGGAGCTGGGGGAAGGAGGATAGGAGGAAAAGGGAAAGGTCTGGTCAGCGGTATTAGCCAAATTATACTGTTACTATATTGTGTATATGTATGAATATGAAACAACAATCCCACCATTATGTACAACTATAATATATGGGGAAAAAATAAAAAGAACAGATCATTAAAAAAAAAAAAAAAAAAAAAAAAGCCCTCACTGAGTACCCAGAGACTGTCTGCCTCCAGAACGCTGCCACCGACCCGCTCAGCAGCGCGGTGAGAGTCGTAAGAGAAAGGCACTAGAACAGAAGTCATCATGTGAATCAAATCTTAAAATTAGAAATCAGTCTTTACCACAAAAAGTTTGAAAAAAAATTGGAAAGAAAAATACAATGCACCAATCCCATTCTCTTCATAATCCGACTTTCATTTTTACAGATTATCATTTTGTGTGCTGCTTTTAAAAATCATGATGACGACTTCCCTCACCTATGCAGCACTGACTTCAGGTTACTGACTAAGTAAACACCATGGCTTATCAGGCAGTCAGTCACTCCCTCACTGCTGAGCATCTGGGGCCGCCTCTAGTTGTCAGGACTATAAACACAGCTGTGCTGATCGCTTTAGTGCTGAGGCTTTTTCCATGCTGGACTACTTCTTTAGAGGATTCCCAGAAGTGGCATTAACTAGGTCAGAAAATATAAAGCATTTTATGCCTCTTGAAATCTGCTGCCAAAAGGCTTTCCAAAAAGCCTTTTCCTACTTACAACTATTACATAGCAGATCTGTTCCACTGTTCATACATTATAGCCAGACCATCTAGAATGTCACCAATGCAAATATAACCTTAGTAGTAGCTACCCGAAGGTAATTAAATGGTCCTAAGGAAAGTCAACTATTTGATAAACAGCTTTAATTTTCACATGCAATTTGGTGAAGTTACATGTAGCAGGAGATTGGGGTAACACTGTCTAGGCTCTAATCCTAGTAGCCCTCATCTATAAAAGATGTCACAAAGTGTAATTTCACAAGACTCAGTTTTCTCATCTGTGAAATGAAGTAGATTTTATCCTCATAGAATTGTTGTGAGGACTAAATGAATGGACACAGCACCTAGCACATAATATGTGCTGATTTTAGTTGTACAGTTATAGTATCATTAAGGGGAACAAGAGGTCACTTAAGTTTGGTAGAAGGAATTTATATTCTATGGTGGCATTTACTAGTATATTAGACATTTGTGTTCCCCTAAGACTAGGTATAATCTTTTTGGTTTATACTTCTAATATATGAGGACTTATGTCTTTTACCACTGTTAAAATACAAAACAAAATCATTAGTCATTATCACTGGTTGTGGGAAATAGTCTTTTACAAAAAGAACCACAAACTTAACATGATACATGTTCTTTCCCCCAATATTGTTTAAAGAACTTATAATAATGTTCAGTTACTATCATATGGTGTTTGGTAGGTGTCAGGCATTCTGCAAGAAATTCACATTTAATTCCTTTAATAGCATGAGGTAGGCAATATCTTCCAATTTTACAAATAAAAAAATAAAAAAGAAAGATTATGAAACTTGCACAAGGTCCCAAAGCAGTAAGAAGCCACACCAGGATGTGAACCAATGAGAGTGAGCTCTGGAGTCAGGGCACTGGACCAATACACCACACATACCATGTTACAGAGACAGAAAAGAATGGTCAGAGACCTAATTTTTGTTTGTTTTATAGAGATGGTATGCTACTTGATGAGAATATAGTTTATAGTCCAGTTCTAAACAGAGTTAGCTAGCTGACTAATGCATGGCAAAACAAAGCTCCAAAAGAGATTAAATTACTTTGTTGGGCAGTCCATCATAAGCAGTAATTTCCTTTGTTGAGTTTTTCTTTCCATTCAAAAAAGTAGAAAGATACTCTCATTATAAACAATTTTTACTGCTGAAATTGCCTATAAATCTCTAATGTAAACCTATATAACCTTCAGGTTGAGTTAATGCCAACAAGTCTTTCATTCTGTTTCAGAATGAAACTTTTTTTTTTTTAAAATAGGTGGTAGTGTTAATAAATGAGTTTCATCAGTTTTCTTCTTTTTTTCTCTTTTCTTTAATTAACCACTCATATACCCACTGTGGAAACCTACTAGACAAGAGAAAAGACGTTCAGCTTGCTATTCTCCCTGGCAGTGGAATAGTGATTTTAGTTGTTTCTGATTCAAATCCACCTTTAAAACAATAATGAATTTTAGGGAATTGTTTTTATCTAATGGTTTTGCTTCTCAGTATATTAGAAAAATCTATTACTATGATTCATACATAAGTGAATATAGGAGAAAACAAATCTCAGTAGATTCAGAAAAATATTTAAAAAGAACTCAGCACCCATTGAAGGCAAGAATTCATACCAATCTCTATATGAAAGGTTATTTTTTTAATTTGATAAAGAGTTTCTAACCAAAATCTTATGTCATGAAACCAGAGAAACTGTCATTTCAAAGTCAAGAAAAAGTCAAGGATACCCACTATGATTGCTAATTCAACACTATACTGAAAATGCCATATAGTGAAATAAGAAAAATAAAAGAAAATGACTAGAAAAGAAAAATGAATCTGTCATTATTCACTCATGAGAAGACACTCTAAATATAAACTATTACAACCAATAATAGCTCATCAAGATTGCTGGATACAAAATTTAGTACATTAAGTGAGTTTTTGTGGCAACAGTAAATAATTAGTAAAATAAGAGTTGGGCATGGTGGTACATGCTTATAATCTCAGCTATTCAAGAGGCTGAGAAGGAGGCTCACAAATTCAAGGTCAGCCTCAGCAATTTAGTGAGGTCCTAAGTAACTTAGAGAGATCCTGTCTAAAAAAATAGAACGCGGGGTGGGGGGGGGAGCAGGGAGGGGATGTAGCTCAGTGGTAAAAGCACCCCTGTGTTTAATCCCCAGTACCAAAATAAGTAAGAATTGTAATACCATTTATGTGGCAAAAAATTAAAATGTATCATAAAAGAAATGGTGTACAAATTTTTACATGTTAATGGAAAAAGAGAAAATTAGTTACAAAAAATAATTCTTTCCAAACTTTTTTTTCATGGAACTTAAGAAACTTACATATGGAAGAATAGCCACCCAAACATAGAAGTACAATAATTAGAGAGGATGTTCACTTTCTGGACTTCCAATTTATTACAGATGGACATTCCTAATCTGAAAATCTGAAATTAAAAATGCTACAAAACCTGGAACTTTTTGAGTACTGACATTTGAGCACAATTATTCTTACTCTGTGAACATCATTAGTTGTCTTCTTTAGGCTACTAAAGTTTCATGGTACCAAAAAAAAAAATTCAGAAGATCATAATGGACCATTCTTTTGGTATTAATAATTAAGCATTTGGTAGGGATATTTGTTACTTTTCAAGGAACTATGCTGAGTGGTAATAAGGGTTCACAATTTTCACTTCGATAATGTATTTGTCTTTGTGCAAAGTAAACAAAATTTTAAATTACTGATGTGACAATGGGAATGGAATAAAAGGAGATGTTACCTCATGAGAAGAATGAGTCAACAAGATAAGGCCTTCTGGGAAAATAAAGAAAAAAGAAAACTTTTAGACTTTCAGTTTAAATGAATGAGGTTGTGCTATCAACCTTCTCCTCCTACCCGGTGCTGGGGAATGAGCCTAGGGTTTTAAGCATGCTAAGTACGTGTTCTACAATTGAGATGTATACCTAGCCCTGACACTAGTGCTTTTAATAAACTCCTTGAGGCCTTCTAGTCCTATAAAGTTTGGCAAAACCCTTTTCTTAAAGATTCCACAAAATTTTATAATACTATGAAAAAGAATTTCAAATGATATTATTATTTAATTGCCAGAAATGTTATTAAGTATATTTATATTGTATACATATTCATGAGTACATAAACATTGACAATGGAAAAGGAACTCTAAATTTAAAGCAGACTCTAGCTTAGAAGATTAGGAACTGAGAATTTCATTGTATGAATTACCTTTAGTATATATTGACGAATGTGTCCTATCCTTTAATTTCATCTTCTACAACTGAATTAAGTTCACATTACTGTCACCATTTTAATCATAAAGATTAAAGATCACACAGCTAATAACACACTGAATTTGTACTTGAACCATAAGTTCTAAATATTTCTCAAATAATTCCACTAAAATATGAGAAATAAGAAAACATATGATAATGTATGATATAAAGAGCAACAGATTTACTTTAGAGAGCATGGTTAGGGGAAAAAAAAATTCAAGCACCTTAGAAATAAAACTGATAATAGGGTTTCTTAGTCATCTAACTTCTCCCTCAATATTGAGCTTGTCTTGTACTTATCTAATCCCTGCTAGAATACTTATGTAGAACAGAGAAGGGAGAGTATTCAATATCTCCATTAAAATTACTGCAAGTCATTTCCATATTTTTGACTAGTTGTACACTAGCATATTTAGCATTTTTAAAACATGGTACTTCCTAATGATAAAACCACAAACTTTTTAACCTCAGACTTTAAAAAAAAAAAAAGTAGTTCTGCTTATGCCTATCAGACTTTTAGCTTCTGTAAAAAATTATAAAATATTCGGAAAGGTTAAAGGGAACTTTGAATTCCAAATGAATCATAGTATTAAATGGAAGATCTAAAACAATAAAATTTCTGGAAAAGCACTACTCACTAAAAATAAAATGCACACCATGTACTTAATCTTAAATTTTGTAATGGTCAGATTAGAAAAGTAAAAAGGAACAGGTGAAATTAATTTTAATACTACATTTTATTTAACTCAATATATCTACATTATTATCATTTTAACATATAATCAATATAAAATATTAATGACATATTTTACATTACTTTTTTGTACCGTCTTCAAAATCTGAAGTGAACTATATACTTAGAGTGTATTTCAATTCAAATACAAAATTTTTATCTGAAATAACTTCATCTATGCCTATATTCCATAAAATTTACTTCAAAGAGTAGATCTACTTGCCTAGGTTCTGGTAAACATACTAAAATTTTATCAATAACTGAATTATCAGTTTTTTGATTTTATGCTGGGAACTGAACCCATGGCCTCAAGCCTGCTAGTCTTCACTATACTACTGAGCCACACGCTGCCACACACTGAGTGAATAAGACAACCTAAAGATTAAAAGTATTTGCAAGAATCTGAAAATAGAAAATTAGAAAAACCAAAATTCTTATGACTCCCTAAACAACATGTTAAGTTGGACAAAATATCTGAGCAGGCATTTGCTGAAGATTATGGATGCCAAGTGACAAGAGGCCCAACAACAATCCTTAGAGGAGTACAAATTAAAACCACAGGAGACACAACTAAACCCTAGCAGAAGGGTCAAAATTAAAACTACACACTATCAGAAGGGTCAAAATTAAAAAGACTTACTACCAGCCCAATAATTCAGAGTCATCCTTGGTGCAAGCATCAGTAATTCATTCCTTTTGATTCTTTAGACGTATTCCACTATATGAATATACCAGTTTATCTACTCACAAAATGATGTACATTTGGGTTATTGCCAATTTTTGATGATTATGAATAGAGATGGCTAAACATTTACATACAGATCTTTGAAGGGGCTTACAATTTTATTTCTCTTGGGTAATTAAAAATAGGATTGTTGAATTATAAGGTAAATATGTTTAACTTTATAAGAAACTATCAAACTGTTTCCCAAAGCGGAAATTTATTTTTGGCTTAAAGACATCAGAGTCAGTTTTCATTGCTGGACTGTGTGCACCCAACATTTCATTTGACCTGGGCATAAACTCTAGTTCTAATTTTGTTTCTAAGGTACTATTAGCCTGAATGAAACCCTAAATTCTTTGGGGCTCAATTTTCTCATCTGATAAATGAGGAGATTTCATTAGATTATTTCTAAACTTTCTTTTGACAAAAAAATATTGTTTCTCATTATTCCATCAATTCACTGGGTAAACCAAAACTTGGTTTTTTATATCATCTGTCATCAAGACATGTCTGTGGCACTATATTCTGTTAAAACTTACCTTCTGAAATAGAAAATAGAATAGAAGAAAATTGAACAAGCTCAAAGGAATCAGATCAACTGATCCAAATACTTCTTTTTAAGAATGAGGAACTTAGTTTTTCAAGGACTTGCAAACTTTTCTCAGTCTTGACACACCTAAGTCATTGCTGAGGATCACCAGGAGACACTTCATGCCTTAAATTTTTTGATACTAAGCAAAAAATTAGATGGGTGCAAAAAATTAACTATATGTAATTTTTCATGTGGCAGGGAAAAGGAAGGGCACATTCTACTGAAATAGAATCCTGGGATTATAGGTGTGTGCTACCATGCTTATTTATAGGAAGGACTTTAAAAGTTTGATCTTTAAGCTATGATGCTGGGAGAAAATACCTATAGATTTAATCATTATCCTAAGAAATTTTAAGGCAAAAAGTAGTTCAATGAAAGGAAAAAATAATCAACCAAGACAAAAATTGATATCTTTAATTTACAAAGAGCTGTAACAAATGAATAAGGCAAGAAATATACTCCAACAGAAAAATGGGCAAAAAAACACAAACAAGTAACTTATGAAAGGATATAAAGGCCCCAAAATACCCATCTGAAGATGTAACAGAAATGCAGAATTAACAGAAATCCAGTAGAAAATGTAAAATAAAATTATATTATGACAAAACGCTCAGTTTATAACTTAGTAAAGGGAAAACAGCAGCAACAACAAACCTCACCAAGAAAGTATGGGGAAATGAGGCCTTTCATTTTGTGGGTAAAAATGAAAGCGCTTCTAAAGATTATATTGAATCATAATTTAAAATGTGCATGTGTGGCCTTTGAACTAGTAATTCTACTTAGGATTTGATACTAAGCAAAAAATTAGATGGGTGCAAAAAATTAACTACAGAGTATGCTTTCCACAGCATTGTGTGGGAGTTGGAAAAGTAAATCAAAATGTTCAACAGTAGAATAAATCCATACATTATACTGTAAAAATATTCAAAATGAACTATAAAATATTCAAAATGAATGTACTCATCAAAATCCTATCCTTTCATCTGTATTCCCCTTTTTTTAAATAGTAAAATTCCATTTCTACGGCCACCCAGAATGAAGATTGTACTTGCTAGTCTCACTTAGACCTAGATGTAGTCAGGTATGTAAATTTTGGCAAAGAAGAAATAAATCTAAAAAGGTATATATGCAACTTTTACAATGTATCAGAGAGGACATGTCTTTTTTGACCCTTCCTCTTCCTTGCTTGCTAGAATATAGATATAATGGTCTGAGCTGGTAATGTCATACATGAAGTCACATACTATAGATGGTAGAACAAAAGCTAATTGTATCTTAGTCTGTACAGTGAATGCATGAACACACACATAGGTAAACATCCATGCAGCTGTTTATATGTCTTAAATTTTTCTTAGTTTTACTGTATAAAAATTCACAAACACAACTCTAAGTATCATACTTTCTAGTGATGTATCTATATTCATGTTGATGACCTAATTGGGAATATCCTATGTATTTATCAATTCTGGAGGAACAGGATCACTCTCTACTCCCCTATCTCAATGAAGATGAAAGCCAAGGAGTTCATTAGTGCTTCTGTTTATTTCCTATTTCACAGCTGGGCATTCTTCTTATACTCTAAGACACCAGATAGTCCCACTGGGCCTCAGGATGCCTTTTGTCCTGATGAATTTGTGAACTCTGTTACTGCTTATAAGGTCCTCTGCAGAGCACTTAGCACAATCCTCAGTCCTAGGCGGTAATTCTGACTTTGTATTTGCTTTGATGCATTTGCTAAGCTCCTAATTCTTGTTTTGATCATATGTCACTTTTCAAAATATTTGCTGTTGCAACTGCAGTGAAGCCATCCTTTTAAAATTATACACTTCCAAAGTTTTCCTTAATTATGTAAAATATAGCTATTCTTACTTATTTGTCCCAGATTTCCAAAGGGCTGAATTTCAAGGCTTAGTGGGGTGCTTAGTCTTACTATTCTAACCATTAAGTCTTGTGTGAACGCCCATCTGTTGTGGCTTCAATCTACTTTTCTAGCCTTTCCTCCAAAGTACATGTAGCAAGTTTGTTCCCGCCTTACAATCAATGTGCAGATCTTACATGTTCATTATATACACATATAATGAACATGTTGGCATTCTCAAGTGATAAATTAAGAATTAATGAATTAGGAGGATGTTAGTGGACAAAAATGTGTCCACTGTACTGCACAGCAAAAAAAAAAACACACAAAAAACCAAAAAACCCCAAACAAACAATAATAAATTGTACTTGCTTGACACTGGAGAAACAGAATAACTCGCTTCACAAAACCTTTTTACTTTAACTGTCCCTTCTGCCTCCAATATGACATAACCCTTCTATTCAGACATATCTTCAAGCCAAAGTACTTTTTCTTTTCTTTTTTTTTTTTAATGGTACTGGGGATGAAATCCATAACAGTATACATGCATGCTAGGCAAGCACTCTACCACTGGGCTACATTCCCTATTCCTCAACATACTTTTTAAGCCAGCTGAGATTTTACTTCTTGGGGAATCTGTGACTCTCTAGTTGGAATTCATCTTTCAAAACCCTAATCTTCCATAGGTCACTCACTATTGCTTTTATAATACATAGTGTCTTCACCAAAGAGACAAGTGAGGGCTGGGGCTGTAGCTCAGTGGCAGAGTGCTTGCCCAGCATGTGTGAAGCACTGGGTTTGATCCTTAATTAAGATATAATTAGCACTGCATAAAAATTAATTAATTAATTAAAATTTTAGAATGACATGTGACCACATAATAGAGTGTACCCCATACAGTATGTCTACAGCTGTTAGTGAGTTACTGACAGCCAGGGTCTATGTCTATTTATCTTTAACATGTTCCACAGTAGAAAGAATGTTTTGTACAAGATAGTTTCCTACAAAATAGGCATTTAGTAACATTTACTGAACTATATAACCAAACAATGGAATTTTGTTATTGCTTCTTAAATCTGTTATAACTAGCTGTTTATCATTTTTACTCCCATGGGATCTACACAGCTTGAATCAAGCATCATTTAAAATAAGCCACCACCTGAGACTTTTTGTTCCTACAGAGATTTTTTTTTTTTTTGGTATGTGTGGTAATTATGTTTATTTTAACAGACTGATTTGTTTACATTTCTTGGTTTTATCAGGCTTGTCTCTGAAGTACAGAGAAACTATTTCTGGCTGTTCTATTTTCCAAGGAAATCTTACAATTTCTTTTAAGGTCACAGAAGTCTATTACTTCCATGAGTATGCCATGCACCATGTAAGACTTTCAGTTATAAAACCTATTGTTTGCCCAAAAGTCTGGAAATGGCTCACGAGATATAATTAACTGCCTAGGTCAAACAATAAAACACAAATAGATCTTCCCCTTAGAAAAAAAAATTTTGTTGGGCTATGTAAAAGAATCTCACTTTACTAATGACTAAAAATTATGGAGTAAGAGAAAAGCTAGCTATAGCATATAAATTAAAATATACAAAAATTTCAAGCCAAAAGTCAATATCACAGTGATGTGTTGAGTTAAAGTAGCACGTCATTCACACCAGAGATAGAACATGTACTACCACCACTCCTATCAAAAACTGTGCTCTATGTATAAACCAGTGTAAATAACCATAGAAAGGAAAGATATTTGAAGCTGGGGGGGTTGGGTGGGTGGTACACACCTAGAGTCCCAACTCAGGAGGCTGAGGTAAGAGGATCAAAAATTCAAGACTAATTTGGGCAATTTATCAAGATCCTGTCTCATGGGCTGGGGATATAGCTCAGTTGGTAGAGTGCTTTCCTCACATGCACAAGGCCCTGAGTTTGATCCCCAGCATCACACATGTACATACGCACACACGCACGCACACACAAAATGATACTGTCTCAAAAAATAAAAAGGGCCAGGGATACAGTTCAGTGGTAAAGCATCTAGTATGGTAAACATCAATTGGTAAATAAATATCTGCCAAATTATATACCTACAAAACCCATAAGAACCAACTAGGAAACCACTTAAACTGAAATTTATTCAATAAGAGACTGTATACTTAAAATAAGAAATAAATCATCATTTTATATGTAAACTATGTAGGAAAAGATTCCAATTCAGACACAATCAAAAAGATAAAAAGTATTTTGATGTACATTTGACAGGAAACATCTAAGAGCTATATTAAGAAGTTTAAAAATGCTACAAAGATAAATTTTAAAAATGTTTGAGGCAGGCGTGGTAGTGCTCATCTGTAATCCCAACGGCTTGGGAGGTTGAGGCATGAGTCCAAAGTCAGCCATAGCAACTTATCGAGGCCCTAAGCAACTCAGCAAGATCCTGCCTCTAAATAAAATACAAAAAAAGGGCTGGGGAATGTGGCTCAGTGGTTGGGCTCAATGGTTGATTCAATCCCTAATACGACAAAAACACAAAGTTTGAGTAAAGGAAATAACATTTCTTGTTCTTGGATAAACCCAGTTATATACTGAAAGAAATTAGTCAATTCTCTCCTTAAAATTTATAAATTTGATCTGATCTAAATAAAAATATAAAAAGAATTTTGGAACTAATAATTCAAATTTTATAGAGAATCAAAAAGTCTTAATTTTATATGAGAAAATAAATGTTTGAGAGCAGCTTGGAAAATTCTGAAATAAAGAACAATAAGCAAAAGAACCACAGGATATTAAAACATACTTCAGGGCTGGGGATGTGGCTCAAGCGGTAGCGCGCTCGCCTGGCATGCGTGCGGCCCGGGTTCGATCCTCAGCACCACATACCAACAAAGATGTTGTGTCCGCCGAGAACTAAAAAATAAATATTAAAAATTCTCTCTCTTTCTCTCTCTCTCTCTCCTCTCTCTTTTAAAAAAAAAAAATAATAAAACATACTTCAAAACTACATATGGCTGGGTGTGGTGGCATATGCCTGTGATCCTAGTGGCTTGGGAGGTTGAGGCAGGAGGATCAAGAGTTCAAAGCCAGTCTCAGCAAAAGTGAGGTGCTAGGCAACTCAGTGAGACCCTCTAAATACAAAATATAAAATAGGACTGGGGATTTGGCTCAGTGGTTGAGTGCCCCTGAATTCAATTCCCAGTAACCCCACCCAAAAGCTACATATGGCAAAATAGTTTAGGACTAGATCTATTAATACTAGAGTATTAATAGATCAAGAGGAACAGAAGAACTCAGAAGGAAACAGAAATTCAAAGGCTTTCCTAAATATATGAAAAGATGTTCCATATGTTACACATGAGAAAAAAATCAAAACTATAATGACATACCATTTTTTTCACTTTTCAGTGATTAAAAAAAAATAAGATTGATAACAGCACCAGGATAGCTAGAGGCAACCATACAATCTGACTAATTGCTATGGAGGCATTTTGGCAAAAAAACTAAACAGAAATTGTATATTCCCTTTAGACCATCAGTTTTACCACTAGATGTGTTCTAGATAATTCCCAAGATTCTCACAAAGGATATTATCTGTAAAACATGATTTGCAATTGCAAAAGACGGGATACAACCTAATGTTCACAGATTTGGTAAGATAAATTAGGGTATATCTAAACAACAGATTATTATCCAAATGAATTTTCTATAGCAATAGCATTAGAGTATTTTTGAGAAACAGTAATATTAGTTTCATGAATTATGTTTTACATCAGCAACAAAAACCACACTTTAAATTTTAAGTAACAAAAATTGTTGAGGGGTGGGGGTAGTAGAACTGTATCTTCCAGGCTAAAACCCACAATTCCAAATTCTCCCTTTAGGCTTTGAAAACACAAAGTGTCTGCTAGAAATATATATTTAAAAATACTTGAAAGGAGTATTGAAAACATGTCATTGTTTGGAATTAAAGTTTCTTGAAAACAAGAAGAATGGAGATCTTGTTAAATGTAGATCCTGATTCATTAGGTGTGGATACGCAATTTTATAACATGAGGCAATTCACTGATATGAAATGATCTTTGTATTTCTAACCTGAAAAAGCAAAGTGTCAAACCAACCTGTGCACTATTTATGTAAAAAACAAAAGAGAAGATTATTACACACATGCACATAAATTCATAGAATCCCTTTGACATATTCATGAGAAACTGATTTTTGTCCCCCTGGGGGAGAAGATAAAGGAGTAGAAGGAACCTCTCCTCCCCGCTTTTATTTTTTAACACATTTTTACACATTTGATTTTAAAAACACGTATTAAGTAAAATTCAAAAAGATGCTCTACATCATTAATCATTAGGGAAATAAAAATCAAAACCACTACACCCATTAGAATGGCTATTAAAACAATAAAAACAACCAAATAAAAACTGATAAGTGTTGCTGAGAAAATGGAAAAATCTGAACCCCCTGTGCATTGCTAGTGGGTCTTAAAACAGTGCAGAAGCAGCTACTGTGGAATATACTATTCTAAGCTCCTCAATAGTTAAACGTAGAATTACCTTATGATTCAGCAATTCCATCTCTGAGCATATACTAAAAAAAATCGAAAGTAAGGGCTTAAACAGATTTTTGTACACCCATGTTCATAGCAGCAGTATCTGAAACAGGCAAAAGGATGAAACAACCCAGTGTCCATCAAAAAGTAAATGGCTAAATGTAATGAGGTCTACACATTCAACAGAATATAAAAAGAAGGCAATTCCGACACATGTGACAGCATGGATAAACCTTGAATACACACACTGTGCTAAGTGAAATAAGCCAGTCACAAAAGGACAAATACTGCTATGTTTCCAGTTATATGAGGTACCTAGAGTGGTCAGACTCATAGACAGAAACTGGATGGTAACTGCCAGAGGCTGAGGGGCAATGGGAAGTTATGTATAATGGCTACAATCAAGAAAATGTTGTAGAGACAAGGGTGATGGCTGCACAACAATGTGAAATGTACTTAATGCTTTACTTAATTCATATTGTGTATATTTTACCACAATTTTTAGAAAGAAATGCCCAAATAAAGACTTATAGCAAGTAAAACCAATGAATTTGTTAACTAAAAATTTTCTCATTAAGAAAGGCTCAGATGGCTTCATTGATGAATTCTATCAAACATTTAAAGAAGAATAATATTAATTCTCCACACACTCTTGTGGAATATAGAGGTAGCAACATTTTTCCAGCTCATTCTATGAGAATGACATTACGCTTATACCAAACCCAGAAGATATCCCTCATGAATACATAGCAAGAATCCTTAATAACATACTAGAGCAAACCAAATCCAGCAAGATATACAAAGGACGTATACCATGACCAAGCAGCACTTATTCCAGGAATTCAAGACTGGTTCAGCAAATTCAAAATTCAATTAAGGAAATCTATCATATTAACAGAAGGACAAAGCCCAAATGACTACTTTGATAGACACCAGACCACCACCTTGACAAAGGAAGGAAAAACTTCTGACAAAATCCAAGATCTATTCATGATAAAAATACTCAACAAACTGGGAGAAGGACAGGATGAAAAAGGATAAGTATGAAAAACATACAACTCATATCATATTTAGTGGTAAAATTTGAATGCTTTCCCTCCAAGATGGGCAACAAATCAAGGATATCTGCTTGTACCATTTCTGTTCAGTACTGTACTGAAGGGTTTAGCTACTGCAATCATGCAAGAAAAAGAACTGAAAACTTGGGAGAAACCAGAAATGAAAACCTATGTTCACACAATCACAACAGCCAATGGTGAAAACGATCCAAATATCTATCACCTTGAGCATGAATAAACAAAACACAGTATATTCATGTAGTGGAATATTATTCAGCAATAAAAAGGAATCATCAACTATTGATACATTCTTCAGTATGATGAGCCTCAAAACATTAAGCTTAAGTGAAAATCAGACATAAAAGACTACATAATTCATGAAAAGAGCAGAAAGGGCAAATCTACAGAGACAAAGTAGATGAGTGGTTGCATGTGCCTGGAGGTAGTAATGGGGGCTGACTGCTAATGCTTCTGGAGTGATGCAAATGTTCAAAAGCCGTACTTTGGTGACTGGTTGCACAACTGCATTTATTAAGTCACTGCATTCAACCCTTTAAATGCATGCATTTTTTTTGAGAGAGAAAATTTTTTAATATTTATTTATTTTTTATATTTGTTTCATTTTTATGTGCTGCTGAGGATCGAACCCAGCGCCCCGCGCATGCCAGGCAAGCGTGCTATCACTTGAGCCACATCCCCAGCCCCAAAATGTGTGTATTTTATGTAAACTATACATTAAAAAGCTATTGAAAAATAAAAAAAAATAGATAGCCATTATAATAATATTCTTTACATTATCAAAACTATTGCTTTAGTCTCATATTTTCACATGCTGGAAAAAAGATATGGGAAGAGAGACTTAAATATGTATAATTATGCTTTCCTCTATTTTAATGGACTAGAAACATGTAGAAATACTGTACTTAGGAAAAGAGAATCTGCTTCAAGGCACAGATCTCAGAATGGATTATGGAAGACGTTTTATTACAAACCTCCCTCAATCCCTTTATAAACATGAGTGATAAAAATTAAACTACTTTAGGGCAAAAAAAAAGCATTAGTTTTTACAATTTCTATTAAAGAATCCCTTTCTTGAACATCATCTGTCTGGTTATCCATCTTTGAGAGAGCTAAAGTTCATTCAGTTGTGCTTTCAATAAAATTTAAATATTTTAGATCTTTAAGGCTCTCCTTCAGATATATAGTCAATCAGGGACAATATAAACCATTTTTTTCCCCTCTCACAGTAAATTCTTAGTCTTAACCACTGAGCACTTTGGGGCTGTCAAGCTGACACTATTTTCATAGGTCTTCCCCACTCCCCCTCTTGTCCTTACTATTCCCATTCTTTCTATTTCTCATGCTCTCTTGCCTAATATGTAAACTCCTAGCTTCATCTATCTGGTCAGCCTTTTACTAGGGGAAGGGGTAAACAGGATCTTCTCGGCTGTTTAATCCTTTGCCCAGCTGCTTCTCCCAGTTGCTTAGTCCCACAATTCTAACACCTTAACATCCACTCAACAGCATTTCTAAGTAACTCATTAGGTCTTTTATACAATTCTCTTTACAGAGTCTAATGGCACATTTTTAACCAAAGAAATCTGCTTCCCTAAAAGGCACACTCACACATTGCTTGTGGGACTGCAAATTGGTGCAACCATTATAGAAAGCAGTATGGAGACTCCTCAGAAAACTTTTTTTTTTTTTAGTTGTAGATGAACAAAATATATTTATTTTATTTATTTTTATGTGGTGCTGAGGAGCGAACCCAGTGCCTTACATGCCAAGCAAGTGCTCTACCACTGAGCCACAACCCCAGCCCTGAAACTTCTACCATTTGGCCCAGTTATTCCATGTCTTAATATATACCCAAAGGATTTAAAATAAGCATATTATAGTGACCCAGCCACATCAGTTTTTATAGCAGCTCAATTTACAACAGCTAAGCTATGGAACCAACCTAGACACCTCAACAGATGAATGGATAGAGAAATGTGGTACACATACGGAATATTACTCAGACATAAAGAATGAAATTATGGCATTTGCCGGTAAATGGATGGAACTGGAGACTATCATGTTAAGTGAAATAAGCCAATCTCAAAAAACCAAAGGCCAAATGTTCTCTCCCATAAATGGATTCTAACATACAATAAAAGAGGGAGAGGGAAGAACAGAAGTTCATTGGATTAGAAAAAGGTGAATGAATGGAAGGAATAGGAAAGACAGAATGAAGTGCACATCACTTTCCTATGTTCATATACAAATACAGGACCAGTTTAATTCTACATTGTGTACAACCACAAGAATGGGAAGTTATACTTCATGTATGTATAATATGACAAAATACATTCTACTGTCATGTATATCTAAAAAGAAGAAAAAAAATTATAAAAAGAAATTTGCTTCTTTTGCTGGTACATCTTCCCACATTCAGTCACTTCTATTGGTTTGGTTTAGTAAATACGGTCAAAGCCTGCAGTAGATGAAAGACATGAGGACAGATTAAACAAAGTTACATTAGTAAGACAAATAGTAAGAGTAAACAGAATTGCTGGTAAGGTGGGGAAAATGTATTCTCATATTCTATTGGTAAAATAGAAAACTGCTGGGCAATTGAGACTATCTATTAAAATTTTAAGAAGGTATATTATTGGATACTATTATATCCATATTTTATCATTATATTACAAAAGTACTTCAGCCAGCGCTCAACAATCTCTCTACACAATGGCATTTGCTGTAATATTGCTTTAACTGTATGAAGAAAACCCACTAAGTTTTAAGTTCCATACAAGCAGGGAATACATCTGTTTTTTGTTCACTGAAGTACAGCCAGTTCCTTATCCAATGCCTACCAGAGCTGTTCAGAAAGATTTGTTGAGTAAATAAATAAATGATGGAGGGGATTGGAAGATTGGTCTATTCTTGGACCCCCAGTGGTGTTTAGAAAGCCAGGAGCAATTTTTCCATTTTAAGTTGCTAGGTTTTGAGTTCAACAGTCACTGCACTCTCAGCTCTCTTATAAGTTTTTGGTCAAATACTCTTTGCTGATCACTAGAGCAAATGGCAGAGGGATTTAAGTATTCAGAACAAACCAGTCACAAAACAAATGGGCTACTGCTGTTAAAGCGAGATTTATGTTTGGAGTGGGGCAGCACTCTGGTTTTGCCGATAACCAGAGGCAAGGAAGTTTATTTTTTTCAATTCAACTATTATTAATTTTTTTTTGCCTTGGTTAAGTATAAAAGACTTAATTTTTAGAGTCACAAATTAGGACTCTGAAATGCCCAAGGGTAAATTATCTATTTAGGGCATACTGAACAAGGTATATAACTTGTTTTTATGTCACACATAGCTTTTCAGAGTTTGAGGAAATCATGAAAGGAAAAAAACGTACCATACCGAGTTTGTGATAAAAAGACCATTCAAAGGCTTGAAATGACATTACATCATATAGACACATGAGGGCACTCTAATCAACCAGCTAGGAGAAACAGAAGAGAAAAAGCAGGTTGACATTTTAACAACCACACTGCAATAGGTGCATCAAGCACTGATAAATTTTTGAATGCTTATTATGTATAGCAAGAGATTTTCTGTTCAGGATCCAAGTTATAGGAAATGAAAAGAATTCTGTGACTATAAACAGGAGAGAAAAAATCCAACATGCTCAGACTCAAGGTGAGGATTAACCACATCCCTTTCTAATGATTTCTTAAACTGACCTTGGGGTAGGATTCACACCTTTCAAGCAAATATCTTCTATATAATCTACAACACCACTTGGTGTTCACTTGTCCTCTACTGGGAGTAGTCCATGAATTCATTTCTTTGCTCCATCTGTTTTCTCCAGAGTAACAGTGAGTTAAAAGTTTGAGCCAGTAGAAATGAAACGATATTTTGCACAAAGGCACAAACACCATTGAAAAATACATTTCATGGCCTTCTCAATTTTTTACATTTGTAAATACAACTATAGCATAAGATTTTCTTCATCAAATTCAATAAGTATAGTATAATACAGATTCAAATGACTTTTCTTTCAGACCTTTCACAACAGAGTAACTATAATTCTGAAAAGAGCCATGGATAGTGAGGCAGACGGCTCAATCACAAAGGATTATCATTAATCTTAAAGTCATATTCAAATTTGAGTCTCAGCAAGAATATAAATAATTCCATGTCATAGATTTCTGGGGTCAAATGTAATGCTTAAAATTTAAAGTGCTGAAACTTTAAATGCCAAGGTTATTCTGTGGTTGCATGGTAAGTCTCTGTTGACTGAATAAGCTATAAAATTCTAACTCTTGAACCATCTAGAAAGTACATGTGCTGCATTCTTGAACTTCTTAATATTTTGTTCATTTTAATCTTCATCTGTTTGAATGATTAGATTCCTAGCCATGATGTTTACAACTTACTTACTGTAAATGTACTAAACAATTTTGTGGTCTATGGTCTTTTGTTAATAAGGACTGTGGTGAATTCTAGTTCCTATCTGTAGCTGACTGGCCATTAGGGTAGGCTCAATCTATTCTAATAAGCAAACATATACTAAAATGAGCTAATTAGAAGATAACATTTCCAATTTTCTTGTTCTTTCTAAAAAGATTAATTGAAAAGACCAATGAATATTTTTAAAGTTGCCCAAATATGACATAATTTTATATATATAGGCAGTGATTAAGATCCTTTGATCACTATCCAAACAATACATTAGAATGACACTGTCTTCATGTGGATGGGTGAAAAGCCACTAAGAAAGAGATATGCAAAGTTAGAGAATTACCAAATGGTATTTGGAAGCTAAATTTAGATAATATAGGGCTGGGGTCATGGCTCAGTGATAGAGTGCTTGCCTAGCATGCATGAAGTACTGGGTATGATCCTCAACACCACATAAAAATAAGATACTGTGTCCAGCTAAAACTAAAAAATAAATATTTAAAAAAAAATTTAGATAATATTTAAAGCTAATTTAAAAAATAGCCTTACATACAATTTCTCAGTATGCACTTTATCCTCCTTTCTAGGGCTGGGGATGCTGCTCAGTGGTAGAGCATTTGCCTAGTGTATGGGGGGGGCCCACATTCAATCCCCCTGTATAGGGTGCTGGAGTCCCTGTCCCCAATTAGCAACAGATTATTCAGTCAGGGAGACTTGGGTTCAGATCTTGGCTCTATTACATTTTTTAAATTTGAGTAACTGTTGAGTCACTTATTTCACTTCCTCAAATATCAAATTTTTAATCTGTAAAATGGGAATGCTATCAGATGAAATGATTAAATGGGACACTGTATAAGTACTTAGCATAAGGCCTGGAACATTGTGCTCTATAAAAGGTAACAATTATTCTTTTTACTCCAAAGATTATGGCTTACTGTAATTATGTTAACTTCACCTGTGATTTTTTTCTCAATGTTATTCATATACTTTGACAGTCCTTCAGAAATTATTTATTCAACTATTTAGTGAGGTCACACTCTTTGTCAGGCTCTCGGAATATAAAGGTTTACATGAGGGAGGACAGATACTAAACATATAATTACAGGTCCTACTAACAGGAAGGGTGCCATGGAAGCAATTAACAGGAGTACTTAATTCAAGAAGAACTTGAAAAAGTGCTATTTAGATAGAGACTTGAAATATGAAGACATTAGCCAGGCAAAAAATGATTATGGCAGGCAATGTGACATATTCAACATTCCAAAGGCGAAAGAGAAAAGGGTGAGTTCAAGAGACTAAACTTGTCCTAAATGATTGGGGGGGAAAAAGAGCAAGGAAGAAAGTTAGATATGGGTGTGAAAAGGTTAGCAGAATCATATTCTTCAGGGCCAAATCAACCAAGTTAAGAATTATAAGACTTGATCCTAAGGGCAAAGGAAGCTATAAGGCTTTATGGAACACATTTAAAACAACTGCTGGGATGCAGAGTACAGAATGGATTTGAGAGAATGAATGAATGAATGCAGAGACCAGTTAGATAGTCTTACTGCATTTTAATTGTTAAGTGAAAAGAGCAGTGTTAGTGAAACTGGAGAGAAACAGACCTATTCAAGAAACTTTTATAAAGGAAACAGAATCACCAAGATATGAGCGGGGCTGTTGATATCAATATGGCGGTTGTCAACCAGACAAAGACAGAAACTTTTTTCCAAAGATACTTTGGAAAATCTTAATCTCAAAAACAAGAATGTGCTGAACAAAATGTATTTCTGTGTACTGTGATTATTAATCTTATTTTTATTGGAGGAAGGGCTGCTGAGGATTGAACCCAGTGCCTTGCACCTGCTATGCAAGTGATCTACCACTGAGCTAAACCCTCAGCCCTTATGATGTAAATGCAGCCTACCTCATATTCCTGAAGCAGTACACAGGGCTAAAAATTTCAGGACACAGGAAGATGTATGCAAACCCTTTGGGAGGCACAACACAAAAGTCTAACTTAATGAGGAACAATGCTTTTGAAACTACTTTGGTAGTTTGATAAAGATTCCACATTATAGGCCATCAATCTTTCAACTTCAGAAGTTTTCAGTATGCAACCATGGTTTGAAAGTAAAGAGGGAGGGAATATCAATAGAAACACTTCCTTTTTCTCTGAGGCATCTTTTGATTCTTACAGAGAAGAAGTCATTTTCTTTTTTGCTTTTCATGTTTTCACATCTCTAAATAAATTAAACAGGATTTCATGAGCAAACCAAAGTGTATGTAAAGTAATGCCTGATACCATCATGAATGTGTTAAGCAAAATCTTTTTCACAGTTGCCTGCCTTCTGAAACTAAACTGAGCATATCAAATATGATTCTTTTTTTCTTGTATGTGGTATCAGTGTTTTGATTTCAGGAGCATTCTACCTGAGCTAGCTACATCCCCATCACTTTTTCAAAGTCTTATTTTGAGACAGGGTCTTGGTAAGATACCCGGGTTGCGTTCAAACTTGGGATCCTCCTGCCTCAGTCTCAAGAGTAGCTGCGATACAGGTGTGCACTGCCACACCTGTCTTGATTTAGTTTTTATTAGGATATATGTTCTATGTTTCAACCATTAAGGTGCCAAGCTCTTTTGATCCTATAGGTTGAAATCTTCATGGAAGGTCCTGTCCCACTATTTTTTTTTTTTTTTAGGTGTTGGAAATTGAACTCAGGTTGTCATGCAGGCTAAGCAAGCACTCTACCACTGAGCTACATTCCCAGGCTCCTACTTATCCTTTTTATCAGTTCAATCTCACCTTCCAGAAAGTTGTCCTCCCCAATCATCTGTTCTCTCATTTCACCAAACCTTGAATATGCCTTTATTTTACTGTGATCACAAGTGAACTGAAATTTTATATTGCTCTTCTATCTTCTTCCTTAGGTAGGGCAAGGGCTTCCCCTTAGGGCAAGAGTCGTAACTTTCAATCTGAACTGTTAAATGTGTAGCACACTAACACAGAGGCAAAGATATTCTTAAGGCTTACTAACCTGTATCCTTCCCCTTTCCTAAATGGCTTCAAGGGAGACAGTTTTGGAGTTGAATCTACTTTTAAGACTTTCTGACTTTCACTAAGAAAACAGCTGGTGATTATCAAATTAGAGTAGGTGGGTTGTAGTCATTGGAAAAGCATATTAAAATAACTATAAATAAATCTTAAAAAATAAAAACAAACATTTTCTTTTTGGGTGACATCACAGAAAATAATAAGCTGGCTGCAAGAACATAGACTTTAAAAGGTTGAGAAACAGCATTACACACCTGCTTTTCTATTTTCTTAATTATACTATCACTAATCCAGTAGAGTTGGAATAAACTAACTTGTCAGGACTGTGTGCACCATGAGAGTTAAAATGGCTCAAAACAAAGGTCAGAGAAGCTTTCCTAGAAACCAAGAGTTTGAGCTTTGGGATGCAAGACTTCTCCAGGAAGGCAGGCATGCTCCAACTTGCCTTGAATCATGCAGTCTACCCCAGCCCTAACCTGGAATCCCTAACACTTCCTTTCTGTGCATCCCAATCCGAGGCAGAGTTTGAGACTCAAATCCTTCAAGTTCGCGCTCTGGCCACTGCTTTCTCTGAATTTCAAGGACAGTCAGGTGTCTGTAATAGGAAATTTAAGAAGCAAGCAGGTTCAGTCAGATGTTCAAATCGAATCAGGCTTCTCAACAAAGGTAGGGAAAGAGGAGACTCCAGTTGGAAATAGGTTAAGAGACGCAGGTGCAAGCTAAGAAGATGGAACCCAGCGGACGTAGCCTAGCCTTAACTCGAAGGGGAAGGAATGTGACAGTCGGCCTCATGTTTGTCCAAAGGGACCCGCCAGAGAGCGACTGAGACCTCTGCGCAGTTGCGTGGGTGAGTGTATGGGGAGGACAGGCAAGGGAGCGAATTCAAACCTCCATCACAAAAAGCAGCCACAGTCTTCCTTGGGCCCCCTCAATTTCCAGCTCCCTATCTGCCACCCTTCTAGCGACGGTTCCCTGCCCAAGGTGGAAACGACGAAGTCCAAAAGCATCCCGCACCACCTCTGCCGTCCGACTTAGGAGTCGAGACTCACCAGTTTCATTTCAGACTTTTGGTGGTTCTATACCAGTCTCCGCACTCCTCAAGCCTAGCAAGCGCCTTCCGGTTCAACCTCGCCGCCGGCCGCCAAGAGCATCGCGGGACTTGCAGTCTTTCCTCCTCGCGCCCCTGCCCGGGGCATCCTGGGAAGTGTAGTCCTCCCAAAGCATGACGGGAACTGTGGTCACCTCTCCCTTTCCTTCCTCTCCTCTCGGAACTTACTCAAATTTATCTCCGCCGCCAATCCATCCTCCCTCTCCGCCCCAGCATGATATCATGTCCCAGAGAAGGGCCCGGCACCCATGGTGTTCTGGGACGTGTAGTCCCCGCAGCTCCGTTTCCCCTTACCCCGCCTCCCTGTGGGAAGGCGGATGGGCGCGGGCCTTGCCGGGAGCTGTAGTTCCCTGGGGCCTCCAGATGCCCAGCCCTGCATTTATACTCAAGGGAGGCAGAAACTACAACTCCCAGGGACGCCCGGCGGCAGCAGGTGGGAGCGGGGCTGTTGATATCAATATGGCGGTTGTCAACCAGACAAAGACAGTCAGTCTGATGTGATTGAGACAAGGGAGGTTTTCAGGGGGAAACTGGGAGACAGGGGCCTCCCCTCCCCCTTGTGCTCTTCCTGCGCGGCCTCAGCCCTCCCAGCCCCTCCCGACGGGCGCCCCACGCGGAAGACACCCCTCCCCCTCCCGCCTCCCTCCTCCCTACCCCAGCCCTTCGCACCGGGACGTTGGGGAGGGGGCTGTGCCGGGCAAGAGAACTCGGCGAGGATTCGGAGGTGAGTCGAGCGGTTTTGAAGCCGGACTGCCTCAAGTCTCTTTTCTCACTTGTTTCTCTTCACTTTAAGAGAAAAAAAGAAAATTGAGGGGCTTGGGGGAGAAAGTGAGTGGGCGCCGGGGATGGGTCTCCTCAGCGGCCGGTTGGAGAGGAGGGAGGAAGCTGGGGGCTGCCGAGGGGGCGACCCTGGCGCGGGGCGTGGGGTGGGGCAGTTCGTGAGGGGCGGAATTGAGAGGCGTCGACGGCTCTGCAACTCTGGGCTGCGGGCTTCCTCCACGAGGGGCGGAAGGTTTGAATTCCGGAGGTTGGGTCTCCTGCCCGGAGTTCGGGAACTGCGAGGTGGTTTCGAGGTGTGCCGGGCGGTGCGGGCCGTGGAGCGGTGGTGGCAGCCGCGTGACGCGCACTCGGGCGCCGTGCTGGTGTGAGGCACGTCTGGAGATGGGAAGTTGGAGGGGCAGAGGCAGAGCTCCCGCGGGCCTGGGCTGAGCGGCGTGCGCGCGTCCCGGTGCCGGACGGCGGGCGGCCGCGGTGCGGGCCGGCAGGCGCGGCGGCTCGGCGGGTCCGGTGCCCCGGCCGGCGCGCGCTCCGCCCCGCCCCTCCCGGACAGATCTCCACCCCAAACTCCGGGCTGGAGGACTGTGGAGGTGGCGTGGCGCGGGGATGGCTCTCGGCATCCTGAAGTCGGTGGATAGGTGGGAAAGGAAAAGTGTTTCTTGATATTTTATTCCGGAACTGTGTTTGGGTTACACTATTGGGGCTACTTTGAAAGGAGTCCTCCACCCACCTTCACCCCGAAACAGTAGGTAGAGGTATCTTGTTGTCTTCCTGTTCAAAAAAATTCAGAGTCACCTAAAATTCGGGGGCGTGGGCTGGGGGTCAGGAGTGCTGGGCTGCGTACGCGTCTGTCTTCTGAAGAGACGGAATGTCTGCTGTGTGTCCTGAGATAGGACGACTTCATTTCGTAGTAAGAGGAAACTGTTGGGAATTGTTTGCGGGGAAAGGGGGTGCGCTGAAAGTCGCCGCTTGTGTTTTTCTTCCACCCCGCCCTGTTCTGTCTTGCATCTGCCTGAAAGATGGTGTGGAAGAGTGAGGAAGCTTTGGGTGAGTGCGGGCAGGAATGCAGTTGGCAGTAAAGACACCATACTATGTAAAGTTGAATGGTGTAAAGTGATTCTCTCTTTATGTAGCCTGAAGCCTTTGCAAAACCTCATGTATCACACAGGGTAGAGTGATATGACAGGTCCGTTTCTCTGGAATCTTGCATGTCCAGAAACCTTTGCATTCTCTCTACCTCTCTGCCTCCCTTCCGTCCTTTCTTCTTCCTTTTTATTTCCCCTTTTCCTCCTGTCTTCCTTGACATGGTGTAGTTTTCTTCCTGATGAGCACAATGCCTTCTGTGCTTTTTTTACTTAGTTTGTGCCAATATGGTTGTGCTTGTTATCATTTTACCATAAAATGCGTCAATAAATGAAAAAGACCTGTATATGTTTTTATTTTGCATTTATGCTACAGGTAATTATAACATCGGGTTTGCAGTGCTTTGCATGGAACTTACTAAAATCACACAACTAAGTTGCTCCATCTAATTGGATTATAAATCAAGTTTGGAGAATTTGACTTTTGAATTTTCAGTTAGAGTTAAAAAAAGGAAGAGGAGTGCAACGTCTCTTGTTTCTCACAGTCTTTAATATTTAATAACATTATACCAGGAGAACTTAAGATCATATATTTGGTGCTTCCTTCAATCTGAAATATAAGTTCTTCAGTAACCCTCTGTGACACATTTTTAGTGTCATAGAGTTTTAAATGACTAAAGGAATTGACATAATTTCTATTTAGACTGTTGAGAAATTAATGTTATTACATATTTAGTCCAGACCTTATCAGTTTTTGGGTCTGCCACCTATCACTAAGAGACTTTTAGATTTCATAAAAACTGAAAGACATATGAATATACTATGTAATTTTTTGATAAGTTTTATAACCTCTGATTTGAAATTTGTGCTGTTGGTCATTCATACAGATAAGGGAACTGTAAGCATGAGGTAGCATATATATTTAGATTGACCTGAATAGAAAAAACATGAATGTGTATTCTGAATCTTGAATTTAAACTATAGAAAATGTTGTTCCAAAGCTGAATCTTTAGTTTGTTAGACACCAAGATTTCCATAATTACTTATTTTAAGCTTTTATCTTTACCTGAAATGTTACTTTGCAAAAACTAGAGAAAAATTGTATGTAACTACATAATAGTCTTTTTAAAAAGACATATTTTATAGTCATAGAATGTTAAAATGTATGCTAAGCATTTTAGAAATAAAAAAATAAAATGTTGAGAGTTGGAAAAATGAGTGTTTTCCACCACCCTTTGCTAAAAAAAAAAATTATTTTGTTTGTTTTCATCTATGGAAATAGAGTTATTTGCTGGGAAAAGAGATTATTAAACTTTTTCTAATAGTTGGATCAAAATCATTACACATAAACCAGATCTATTCCTTGTATTCATTGGGCTGATTCTCTTGCATCTTACGCACTGGGGCATTAAAATGATGTAAAGCCTTTACTGCAGGTTAAAGCATAGAACATTCTCAGCATGAGGAAATCATATGGTTTATTAAAAAAGTGGAAAACCAGGGCATTGGTGCCTGTCCAGCTTAAAATTTCATCCTGTAACTGTAAAGACACATTTATTTTAATGTGATTACTTCTAAAAATGTTGCCTGTATTATGGGAAGTTGAAAATCCAAACTTTAAGACCAGTCTGTTGTTAGTTTTGTGTATTGTATAAAGTGAACACTGTCTGTGGTCACAAATATGCATCAAGGAAAGGAGACTTTAGTTTTACGTTCAACGTCTTCAGTGAGGATCCATTTTTGCTGCTGGGCAGATTTCAGTCTTCTAGCCCAAAACCTTATTTAAAACATTAGAAATAGAAACTTAATAGCTCATTATTGGTAAGTTTTAAGATATATCGCAACAAATCTCGCATTGTTTCATTCCGGCAGTTTTTGTGGCAAGTGCCTGTTGGAATACCATTGCTTCTTTCAGTATGTGTTGAATTCATTAGTAATACTCATCTTTGTTCTTTTTTGAGTCTCCTGTATGTTACATTCATTCCATCCCCGTTTTATATGTTTCAGAGAGCTACCATGTTTCCCGTAAAAATCATGTTTTCTTTTTCTAGTCATTTAATTGTAATTCTTTTATTTTTGAATGCAGTTTTTAAAATTTATATTATTTCTCCTGGAAATTACAAATTTATCCTAATGTTATTTTTCTCAAAGTCGGTGTAATATTCAAGTTGTAACCATTTATAGATAAACAAAAATGCTCAGTGAAAATGTGTTAGTTTTTTGTTTTGTGTACTTGTTTTATATACATATTTGGCTTTCTGAGCCTCACTTTAGTATTCTTTGCTAGATTTTTTTTTGTTAAATGCTGGCATTTACTTCTCAATTTAGTGAAAGCACAGTTTATCTAGAGTGTCATATGTGTATATCTATACCTGCACTTACATATATACAAAGCATTTTTATATGTCTATCAGACCTGCCACCCATTAAAAAACAACAGAGCCACAAGTAGCAGGAGACTGTGAATAGTATTTCATCCTGGGAACCAGAATAACTTCCAGTACATGCTGTCCACATTAGAGGTGCTTTGGAGATTTTCAGTATCGTTATAAACCATTATTTTTGACACATTTTGCCAAAATATGGTTCTTTGAAAATGGGAGCTATTGCTTCAAAATTTATCTCAAAATTAAGTAATTAATATGTGACTTACATTTTTAAGTGCAGTTACCCCTAGATGGCTCATACTAGACTTAGAGCCCTTTACAGGTGCAGGGTGGAGATTTTTTTTTAAGTGATTATTTGATGTGAAACTTTTAGTTGCACAGTGTAGTAGCTCCATGAAAAACAGCAACAAAAAATATACCTTTTAATTAGCATCTGTTCAAACATAATTTAGTGCTTTAGATAACTTGTTTTTCTTGAACTTAAATGAAACAAGTTGGAAATTTACTACAAGTATATCTTAGCTAAGTACAGTGGTGCATGCATGCCTGTAATCCATTGCCTGGGGAGGCTGAGGCAGGAGGATTAAGAGTCCAAAAGGGAGGTGCTAAGCAAATCAGTGAGACCCTGTCTTTAAATAACATACAAAATATGGCTGGAAATGTGGTTGAGTGGTCTAGTGCCTCTGAGTTCAATCCCAGCCTCCGCCCCCCACCAGTGGTCATGTGCCTCTGAGTTCAATCCCTGTCCCCTCCCCAAATAAAGATTATTCCAAGGGCATGGAGCTGGTGGAGAGCTGGGAGAGTTCCCAGGGAGTGTGTGTGGAGTGCTGGTGGAGGCAATAGTGGCTCGTGGCAACTAATGTAGTATTTTATGGATCCTTACCCCATAAGGGTAGTGTTTTATTTATTATTAACATTTACCACAAAAGGGGAAAAGTAATAATAACCTGCTTTAGCTTTGATACAATCGTTTTGATTTTTTCATTCTTAAAATAGGCAATACCAAACACATTACTTTTGAGTGACAAAAATGATTCTAATCCACTCAAAGAGCATTTGGATTTTTCTTAAATTTAAAATAGTGATAATGATTAATATGTTTACTAATTTTTTAAGAAAAAATACTTTGTTTTAGTTGTAGTTGGATACAGTACCTTTATTTTATTTTTATGTGGTACTGAGGATCGAACTCAGAGCCCTGCGCAAGCTAGGCAGGCACTCCTCTGCTGAACCACAACCCCAGCCCCTGTTTACTGAATTTTACATACTGTATATAGATGCTGTAGTTCCTTTGTGCATCTTGTGTTCAGTGATGGTCTACATATGGTGTATTGAAAACATTTAATAACTCTCATTACCATACACATATTAAACAATTAGTATGGAGTTGCCAGGCAACAGTACTTTATGTAGTCTGAATCTTTATAGAGGGAAATTCAAATGCTATGGGTACTGCTGAAATAAGGATGACTTGATACTGAACCTATCTGCCTTAAGATTTTGATAAAGGGCTGGGGGTTGTAGCTCAGGAGTAGAGGACTGGCCCACCATGTGTAAGGCCCTAGGTTTGATTAGCAGCCCTGCAAGAAAGTAAAAAAGTACTTGGTTGCTGGGCATGTTGGCAGTTGCTTGAAATCCCAGTGACTTGGGAGGCCAAGGCAGGAGGATCCCAAGTTCAAGCCAGCCTCAGCAATTTAGTGAGACCCTGTCTCAAAATAAAAAAGGAATAGGGATGTAGCTCAGTGGTAGAGTGCTTGACCCCACATGCCTGAGGTGCCCAGAGTTATCCATAATATTGCAAAACAAAAACACACCACAAACAAAACAAGAAAATGAACACATGGAAAGCTTGGCATGGACCTAGTCAGTAAAGCCTTGGAGTCATCCTCTCTCCTCATCCAGTTGTGACATCAAGTTGGTTTTGCACTCTTGGTATATATATTCACTTATTTTCATTCTGTTGCTAGTCCCTTAATTCAGGCTTTTGTTGTTTCTGAAATATTAGTCCCTTAACTAATCTTGTTGCTTTTACTTTTTTTTTCATTAGTCATTCTACACTCATACCTGAGGGTTTTTGCCAAAATAAAATGTGAATTTGATTGTCTGCCATACTTTGCCTATAATCCTTTAGTGACTCCTGGCCTTTATGATGGATCCAAACTTGTAGAGAGTCATTCCACTGGTGTCCCTTTCAAACAGTTCAAAGTTTTGGAATCATTCCTCCTGTGATTCAAATCCTGGCTCTGTGACCTTGAAGTAAGTATTTTTAAATGCCTGTATTTCAGTTTCCCCATCTGTAGAATGGGGGTAAAAATAGTACCTATTTCATAAGATTCCTGTGAGCCCTTAGACTGTTGGTTCATATCATTATACATTAATAGGAAATTGCAAAATTTAGTAGAGAGGGCACTATCTTTCACCCAATTTCCCCTCTGGGTTATATCTTACATAACTATAGAACAATTTTTAAAACTAGGGGATTGACATTGGTACAATGTATGTGTGTAGTTTCTATAACATTTTATCATGTGTAGATTATGTACCCACCACCAAAATCAAGATATAAAGTTATTCTATTACCCAAAAGATTGAGTAATTTTCTTTAAATATGCTATTGTTTTGTCACTAGAAATAAAAATAAAGAGAGTGGATCAGTAATTTCACTCTTTTGTCTTTGGTAGTATTTCAGAAATTGTTTTGGCATATCTTGAGAATTTTTATGATAAATTCTAATCAAGCTGGGTGTGGTGGTGCATGCCTATAATTCTAGCAGCTCAGGAGGCTAAGGCAGGAAGATCACAAGTTCAAAGCCAGCTTCAGCAAAAGCAAGGCACTAAGTGAGTGACTCAGTGAGACCCTGTCTCTAAATAAAATAGAAAAAAGGGCTGGGGTTGTGGCTCATTGGTTCAGTGCCCCTGAGTTCAATCCCTGGTACCCACCCCTCGCCCCAAAAAAATTCTGATCAAATTTTTTTGTTAGAATTTAAACATTGGCAAGCTGTTTTTAAAATGAAGAATTACAATATTAATACACATTAAAGTTTTCTCCTAGCCCAGTGCAGTGATGTATTCCAGGTACTCGGGAGACAGGCAGAAGGATCACAAGTTCAAGACCAACCTGGAAACTTAGTGGGAACCTGGCTCAAAATAAAATAAAAAGTTCTGGGGATATAGCTCAGTAGTTGGTAGAATGACCTTAGATTCTATGTCCAGTACCACTAAAAAGAGAAAAATTAGTAAATTTTAATAATATTGACATTTCTCCCTATAAAATGTATAAGATTAAAATGAATTTAAGACTTACCTGATATATTTCTTACCAAAGAGGAAGTATGTTAATTACAGTTTGGTCTTTGATAGTGTAAATGCAAACTTGGCTGATTGTGAGCTTGTGTCATAGTTTTGTTTTGAATTTGTTGCTAGAAAATTAGCTTCAAAGAAAATAAGTTCAAAGATTGTTTGCAGAGAAAGGATCTTTAAAAATAAGGGTTGGGAGAGATTTTTAGATACTATTATATTGTTAGTGGGTACAAGAAAGGTCCATTAAGTTAAAGGCTAGTTATAGGGCTGGGTATAATTTGCTGCTTCTTTAGCCACTGTGTTGTAAAGAGAATACTTAAATATCACAGCTGTGTGATATTAACAGCAAAGCTAAGTCATGTGATTTTTGCCTCAGGTTTGAGACAATTTTTAATTGTTAACTCTGTGAAAATTTGCCTTGGAAAAAAGACTAAAGTTTGTTTCATTGGCAAGGATGTGATAAATATTGATGGTACTTCCTGGTAAGTGAGATTCATATTTACAGAGGTTTTGGGCTACCTGTGGTTTGAGTTTCTCCTTGGTAAAACTTCTTGTCTCTTTGGTAATTGTTTCCAGCTTTTTATTTATTTTGGTATATGCTCTAAAAACATATTTTTTTGAGGGGGTACTGGGAATCCAACCCGGGGCATTTAGCCACTGAGCCACATACTCAGCCTTTTTAATTTTTATTTTGAGACAGGGTCTCTCTAAGTTGCTTAGGGCCTTGCTACATTGCTGAAGCTTGTCTTGAACTCGTCATCCTCTTGTGTCAGCCTCCTGAGCTGCTGGGATTACAGGTGTGGGCCACTGCACTTGCATGCATGGGTGTACACACATCCTATTTTAATTAGAGATCATTTGGCTTCAAGGAGAATCTGTTGTAGGGATCCAACTGTTTGGCATTGATGAAGAACAACTAGAACTTGTGTGAAGGAAAGGACTGCTGGAAATCTGAGAAACTAGTCTCTTTGCCTGTCACTCTAGGGATATATGGTTTCTTGTTTCAGCTTCTCTTTCCATGTTTGTTTGATCTACCTTTCTCACTTTCCCCTTCCAATTCTATTTGCCTTGCCCTAGTTTTTTATTTTTTTTTCCGTAGTCTTTGCTTCCCCATAGCTTTAACACCTAGGTAGATTTGGTTTGCTATGGTGCTGATATGAATTTTCTTTTAACTAAAGCTTACCTCTTACTGGTGATAATGTTTTTTCTTTTGGTTCAGTTGGCAGAAAAACCCAAATGCATTGTATCCCTGTTCCGTGACCTTGGCAAGGTGGGAGTGGAACACATTTTATATATGGCTAATTTTGGGTGTTATAAATGTAGAGGGTTGGTTCTCTTGTAGGGATTCAACAGGGCACTCACACATCAAGTCTGGCAGTGCATATTGAGTTACTCTGTGGGATACAAAGATGAATTGTATTTAATCCTTTTCTTCAAGGGTCAAACAATTTGCAGAAAATGGCAAAAGACTTCCTCTGTAATTTAGTATTGGCCTTTTATGCTTGTCATCTCAGGCAATCCAGCAAGATCACAAAGTAGGTCTGTAGTACTAGCCAGGATTAAAGCAAGACTCAGAGGTCACAGAATCAGAGGAGACATGGTTGTACTTCTCCACAATTTGGATCATAGATCTACTAAAGAAAGCATGAACATATCCAGAAGTCACTATTTCAGGATCGTAGCTACTACTATTAAGGAGCATACCTTTCTGAATAAGAAGTTTTGTTCTGTTGTTTTGTTTTCCCCTTAGTCTTCCTCATTTCAAATAGACAACCTTTTGTCCTATCATTAGGCCAAGAGATCTTAGGGAGAACCCATTTCTTCACCATTCTAGCAACTAGAATATTTTCATACTCCCATTTTATATGATGACAACTGTTCACTTAGAAAATGCCTTTATCCCAGATAAGCTTCCGTGTTAGGTCAAGACAAAGACAGTATGTTTGTGCCTTCTACTTTAGAGGCAGTAAACAGGACTTCAGATAGTAACACTGACTCTGATAAGAAACATCTTGTTCTATACAGTTCTGGCTACCTAAGAATTGACATATTGGATCAATCCAGTTTCTATAGTTAACACCTTATATTTAATAGAAGCACTGTAATGTCAGGGAAAATAACTAAAACTGTTGTTTCCTGTGTCAGTATTGGTGTTAATTTGGATTATAGGGCTAAAACCTTCGAAGTCAAGCCTTGATTATGTTACCAAACCAGGATGGAGAATTTTTTGCTCAGGCAACTAAAGAACCTGGAATAACTGAGTGAGATTACAAAAAAGACACAGATGAAACAGTTGGGGAATCAGAAAATTCTGTCAGCTGCAACAGAGGAAGGCAGTGGATCTCAACTGTCATGCAGAAGAATTGTCTAGATAAAGTTTTAAATTTTTAGTTTCCTGATTTCTATCCCCAGATTCCTAGGAAAATACATCCTTCATGAGCACACCAGATAATTATAATTATCAATTATAATTGTGTATTTTTTTTTCAGTTTTCCTTTTGTGGGTCTTACAGAACACTTGGGAAATGCACAAACAACATAATATCTACCACCTAATACAGTAGGTTCTTGGTTCTTTAGTAGTTTCAAATATTTGCGTGTAATTTGTAGTGTTTCCTCCTCCCTAATATGTATCTGCCTCATATTGAATACTATATATCTATCTTATCTTAATTGCTTATGTCTCTATACTGTGACTTAGGACATGTTTTGGTTATAAATGGTTATTTTTGATTAAGCATGGTTATGCTATTCTCAATAGTTTAATGCCCCAAACATCTTATCTTCTATATAGCACCAGTTCATTTTCTTAAGCCATATTATGTATGTGTGCTTGTGTATTTTTTTTTTGCTGTGTATACACACATAGGAATATCAAGCATCTTGAACCTTTGCACTCACAAATTAATTCCTTTTTAAGATTTATCATTATTTTTTCAGGCTTAATTACTCCTAGAATATTGAGCTGATTGAGAACATGAACTTTGGAGCCGGATTGTTTTGGTGCAGGTCTGATCCCCACTAGTTACTCTGTAACTTTGTGTAAACCTCCATGTGTCAGTTTCTCCACCTGTAAACTGATGATAAATAATTCTCTTCATATGATAGGATTCTGAGCAGCACTTGTAAGATGCTTAGAATAATGGTTGACACAGATTAAAATAAGATACAGTTTATTATGTTATCATCTGTTGTTCTGTGCTTCTGTTTGCAATGTATTTACTTCTCTCAATCTACAGAATTCTCATATTGCAAATATCCCTTTCAGGTATTTTTTGTGTATTTTTTTTTCAGTTTTCCTTTTGTGGGTCTTCATTGCAGCATTTGGTGTAAATACTTGTGTCCTTGTACTTAAAATCCTTTCTATTCAGGTCTTCCTTTCATCATTCTTTTTCTTTCTTGTTAAAATTACCTGTGGTCTTTGTTTCTAGATTTGAAACTTTTAAGTCACCCTTTAGTACTTAGAGTTATATGCCACTTTTTAATCCCTGTGTTTTTAAAAACTTCTCTTTAAAGCTTCTCCAACATTTTGTTTCTTTCCTTACTAGCATCCTTATTCCTAAAAGTGTTTTCTGTCAGTTATATCCTTCTGTCTGAGGAGGCATTTTTCAATGAAAGTCAACACACTTTCACCAGTTATTTGCTTTCTTATAGAATGTATTCTCAATATTAAAGTCACTACTATAACTTTGTACTTACCTGTCACATTTTAAACATTTTAGTTTTATATGATATGTATGAATTGAATTCCTAATTGAAGGTTAGTTCCTTGGATATCCTATTGGCTTGACCTCTCTGCATTCTTTCCCCTCCCACTTTTATTTTTTGTTCCTTTATTAATTCTCAGTCATCTAAACAATATGATTATCATGTAAGATGTAGAAAGCTCATAGTTTGGTTTTGATAGGATAAAAAAGGAAACTCAATCATGAGGCTCAGATCTCAATATTGCACATGTTATTTTTGCTTCAGTAATTTCTTTAATTTAGTATCCTGAGTACTAAATAGATTACCAAGTTCCTGAAAAGTAGTTTTGGCTGCAGAATCCTGGTATCAGTGATAATAGTTAGGAATGATCAGATAGAAAAGTATTGGTAAGGTAGAAATTTTAGATTCATTATCTTCTTAGGATAAGCTCTTCTCCCGATACCTACATACAAACATCCTCTCTTTACCACTGCAGTAAGAGATCTAGGGACTTAAGAATTGTAATTACAAAGTTATTATATTGAAAAGAGCGCAAGCAATAAAGAAGTTTATGAAATAACCGTGATTGTCCACTCTTCTTTTCAGCACACTAAGTATTCTCATCCATTTTCCATAACAATCGCCTTAAAACTCGGTGCCATTAGTGGCATAAAACAACTACTATTTTATTATTCTCTCTCAGGGTTCAAGAGGCTGAGGAAGCCCAGTTAGATGGTTCTCACTCCTAATCTCATGTACTGACAGTCTGACAGTGCTGTGGTTATCTCAGCTAGCACTCCTGTGCCTGTTGATGCTCACGTGGGGAGAACAACTCAAACACCTGAAGTAGCTGCATCTACTTAGGTCAGAGAGAGTCTCTCTCTCTCTTTCTCTCTCTCTCTCTCTATATATATCTTCTATATAGAAGCATTTGTAAGATGCTTAGAATAATGGTTGACATAGATTAAAATAAGATACAGTTTATTATGTTATTATTATTGTTCTATTATTTCTCTCTCTCTCTCTCTCTCTCTCTCTCTCTCTCTCTCTTTATCTCAGCTAGCACTGATGTTTGTGTGTAGGTATCAGGAGAAGAGCTTACCCTAAGAAGATAATGACTATATAGAGAAATAACCGTAGAACCGTGTGTGTGTGTGTGTGTGTGTGTGTGTGTGTGTGTGTGTTTGTGTGTCTGTCTGTTTGTCTAATGGACTTCTCTAGTATAATAGCTTCAGAGTAACTGGATTTGTCACATAGTACCTGAGAGCACCAAAGGTATATATATCCTGGAAAAGAAAGAAAGTCAGGCATATTGCTTTTATGACCCAGCCTTGGAAACTGCACAGCATTACTGTTACTTCCACAGCATTCTACTCATCTCATGTATGCAGTCATGGAGTCCTGCCCAGATTCACTAGCAGAGAACACAAACTACCTCTTGATGGGGGTAGTGGCAAGGTTCCTAAAAAGCATGTATGATGGAAATATTGTTGTGGCAATTGTGGGAAATGCAACCTACCATACTAAAAGATAAATACCATTAATAATTGGGTTTACTTTCAGATGTTTTTCATTAATAATTGGGTTTACTTGCAGATGTTTTTCTTTGCATGTACAAATTATATTCCCTAATGACTACTTGATAGTGGCATAGTCCTACAATTTATTTGTTTCATAGTGTATAATGATTGGACCCAAGTGCTTCTGATAGAACTCATCCCTCCCCCCCAAAAATATGTAAGAGAGTGTGTGTGTGTGTGTATGTGTATGTATGTACACATTTACTACTCTTCTGACCATCTGAGAGTTGTTCCTTTTATTCCTTTTTTTTTCTTCTTCTTCTTTCCTCGCTCTGACCTACTCCATACTCTGACCTAGTCCTACTCCTCTGCTTATGTCTTGATCTCAGAAAAAGGGAAGAGATAAGAATCATTGTATATACAGTAAAACTTGATAATTTACTAGTTTAAGGATTGGTTTTTAAAAAACTCATTACTTAAGTAAACATTTCACTCAAATCAAAATATACATATTAATGTACTCATCAACTGATACAGGGCTGTGACTTTGAACTAATTTTACCCATCAGGGGCATTTGGCAGTGTTTGCAGACATTTTAGATTGTCACCACTGGAGTATGAGGCTGTTACAGTCTAGCAGTAGTAAAGCCAGAGGTGTTGCTCAACATTCTTCAACTCACATACCAGTATCTTCCCACTCCAACAAAGAATTCAGTCATCAATGCTGGGGGTCAAGAAGCTTAGGGCCAAGGCCTTTTCTTTAGTCTATCAATCCATGGATTGTCATGCTACATCTGATTTTCATACATAAACCATACCTGTAACTTATCATTTATGATTTCAAGTTTTGATTTATTTAAAATGTAGGGAAACTTTATACTTATAATCTGTGAGTTGTACCTTAATATTTTATTTTTTCCATGTCTTTTTCAGTAGTCTCACCTACATCAAATTCAACAGCATTTTTTTAAGTAAACCATCTTAAATTGTACTAAAACACTTAACCAATTTTTTTATAACCTTGTTTTTATAGAAACAAGTCTTCATACTCCTATTTTGCTAGTTTAGATAATGTATAATTAAATCCCACAACTGCAAAAACAATTGGAATATAGTAAGAGAACAAACCAACTACTCTTGGTTGACACACGGTGGAGTGTGTGAGATAGCAGCCTCTAATTAGCATCTCTATGTGCTTCTATTATCATAGAAAAGCAATGTGTGTGTGTGTGTGTGTGTGTGTGTGTGTGTGTGTGTGTTGCACGCGCGCTTATTTTTGTACTGGAGATTGAACCCAGGGGCACTTAACCACTGAACCACATCCTCTACCCCACCCCTTTTAAAAAAATGTTACTTAGAGACAGGGCCTTGCCAAGTTGCTTAGGGCCTTGTTAAGTTGCTGAGGCTAGCTTTGAACTCAAGGATCCTTCTGCCTCAGCCTCCTGAGCTGCTAAGATTACATGCGTGTACTGCTGTACCTGGCAATCGGTTGATTTTGATGATAGGTTAAATTGAGTTTTGCATTTTCATGAGCAATAAGGAACTAAAGGAATTTCTTTATTGTCAAAAATAATTGTTCTCAAAATAAGTTCACTGACCGTTATTTCTTAAACGGCAAACAACACACACAGAAGAGCAAAAACAAAAAACTTACAAGTGTAAGATAATTTTACGTTACAAATGAATTTTATCTTACTCCAAATTGGTAGGATTTGTGAGGGCATCATGGAGTAGAAAGGAGGGACACTGTGCAAGATGTGCTCTTTAAAACAATAATTCTCTTCACTCTTGATCTATATTGCTTTGGTGATAGAAATTTTATAAAAAACTATTTTGAGAATTTGAGAAAATAGGAAGACTTTTGTTTTTTCTTTTTCTTTTGTGGTACTGGGGGTCGAACACAGGGCCTTGTGCATGTGAGGCAAGCACTTTACCAATCTATATACCCAGCTCTAAGCATTTTCTATATAGATGTTATTAAATTATTTTTGCTGGGTTCCAGTCCCTTTCATGATTTTTAAAATTTATTTATTTATTGGTGCTGGGAATTGAACCCAGCATACTAAGCATATGTTCTCTTTGTGAAGCTTGTGTATCGTGAAATGTAATTGACCCCCCCGTCCCCCACCCTATTGAAACCAGGTCTTGCACATGTTGGGCAACCACCCTACTTCTGAGCTACATCCCTAGTCCTAATCATATATTTTGTATGTGTGCTTCAGAGGCTGTTACCAACTTGCTTTTATCCTGTTTAGCAGCTCTGTTTTAAACAGATGTCCATGATATCTTCTGTATTTCTGAATTACACTTTTGCATATTAAACCCCACTGGCCAGACTGCTGCCCTTTACCTAAATATTACTTAACTATGTGTCTTTAAAATAAACTCAACAACTCAATTTTCATTACTTAAAAAAACTTGATTCCAATATTGCTGGTGTTTGTATGATTAGCACATTTTTTTTTCAGTGTTGATTATGTGCATTTTCAGAATATACATAGACTATTGGCCATGTGAATTTATGCAGGCTGACACATTGTCTGATAAAAGTAGTATTTAGAATTTTATCAGTTAATCAGAGAGTTCCAGAAAGTAACATTTTAGATACTCAAAAGAATTATCTAGTAACCAATGGGAAATATAACCTAAAGAAATGGTAAATCTTCCCAGAGGATAAGCTGAATTAGCATAGGTTTTGTTAAAGTTGTAAATTATAATTTCTGCAATTTTGGGGCATAAGTTTCCTGCAATTTCTGCTAGTGATGTAATTTCTTTACCTAGAAAAACTAAGATTATAGAAAGAGATAAATTAAGAGTACATGATTGAGTTATTGAGATTATTTTGAATATGATCATTCTTTCCTTTCAAACTTATATTAAAGCAAAATTTGCTGTGAAAAGTATTTACATACTTTTGTAGTTTTCTTACATTATGTTTATGAGATACAAAACATTTGGAAAATTCTCAATGTTTGAACATTTTTAAACTTTGTGTGTGTTTTTTTTTTTTTCAAGCATAATGGCCGGATTAAAAGCTTTTTGAAAGTGATGGTTTTGAATGAGTTACCAAACTAATAATTCCAAACTGCTCAAAATACTAGGTGTTTAAAATGTTTAAAAATTATTTGGAAAATTATTAAATGGATTTTTTTGGAAAAGTTAACTTATTTTAAAGACCTAAATGAAGGATTAACTTCCAGAGAACAATATATGTAGATTTCAATTTAGAAGAGGCATAGTGACATCTTAAGATAGTGTAAGGCATGTGGTAATGTATTGCATTGTTGGTGCTCAAACCAACAAGCTGTAATATAGAATCTTTGAAAGGAAAGGATCAGAGATTGTCAAGTCAGAACTCGGGTACTTCTAGTTTTACGTTCTTTTCTGTGTTGCAAAAAAGCTGTAAGTTCTTAATTCTTTTTGCTCAAATTTTGTAAGTTTGTGATGAACACTTGTGGAATTTGAATAACTTCCCTTTTTAAAGATAGGTTTTGATTTTAAACAGCAATTCAGTTATTTCTCTTTTGTTTTTATTATTTATTATATAGTATACATTATCTAAACAATGTCATCCAGGGCAATCAATGATTTGTTGTACGCCTCTGTACTAGACAATGTGTCTTTGGAGAGTCCAGGCTACACAGTGTCTCTCTGGGATCTTAGGGCTTCTACTTTTGTCCTGAGTCGTCTTGTCCTTGCTGACCATTGAATTATAAAGCATCTTTCCTAGAGATCTGTTAAGTAATATGTATATGCTTGGTTATTATATTGCCTGAATTTAATTCATTGGCAGACATTTGGGACTTCATGTTGTATAATTTGTAAATGTGTTTTATACTGATTTGAATATATTTTGTATTAATTTCCAAATGAAAGTAGGAACATGTTGTTTGGTTTGTACCAGTTTACTTTATTTCAATTTATAGGACATTTCCTAGGACTGTAACTTATGAGAGTTCAAACACCAAGTTTTTCTTCAAATTCAAACCTACTTTTTTAGCTAAGGGAAAAGGAAGTTGACATTAATTATATGTAGTTTGAACTTTTTTCAAGTATAAACTTGAAAATCTGTTTACTAAAACAAAAGTAGAATTTAACAAGATATCTGATCTACCAGTCTTCCTGAAGGCCAAATTGTAGGATGGTAGGAAAATCCTGTAGAATAATGTTTTTCAAATTATCTGTGGTAACACATTGTTTTTAGTGTTTTTTGAGATGGTTTCTGTGTTGCCCAGGTTGGTTTTGAACTGAGGGGCTCAAGTGATCCTCTTGCCTTACTTAGACTCTCTAATAGATGAAGCTATGAGCATGTACCACTAAACCTGGCCTAACATGTTGTTTTAGAAATCTCAGCTGATTCTTTTGTAAAATACAATAAAAATGACAAGAAAAATTTAGTGGGAAAAAATCCTAAGAAATACAAAGTATAAGTCTAAATATTTTATTATCAGATTTGGCAGATATAACATTACTTTTTGTCAAATTGCTATTAAAGTTTCTAAACACTTTTAATTTTTGTAATTACCTAATAATAGGCCAGTTTATTTTTTAAATTTGTTTGTTCTAATCAGTTATACATGACAGCAGAATGCTCTTCGATTCATTGTACACAAATAGAGCACAATTTTTCACTACTCTGGTTGTACATGAAGTAGAATCACACCATTCGTGCAGTCATACATGTAACTAGGGTAATGATGTCCATCTCATTTCACCATCTTTCCTATCCCCATGCTCCCTCCCCTGTCTTTCCCTTTGTGCAATCCACAAATCCACCACTAATCCCAAACCGCCCCCCTCCCCCCATTATAGATTAGCACCCACTTATCAGAGAAAACATTTGGCCTTTGGGTTTTGGGATTAACTTACTTCACTTAACACTATATTCTCCAACTCCATCCATTTACCTGCAAATGTCATAATTTTATTCTCTTTTATTGCTGAGCAATATTCCATTGTGTCTATATACCAGTTTCTTAATCCATTCATCTGTTGAAGAGCATCTAGATTGGTTCCACAGTTTTGCTATTGTGAATTGAGCTGTGATAAACAATGATGTGGCTGTATCACTGTAGTATGCTGTTTTTAAGTCCTTTGTGTTTAGACCAAGGAGTAGGTTAGCTAGGTCAAATGGTGGTTCCATTCCAAGTTTTTTTTTTAAGGAATCTCCTTTCCAGATTGGGTGCACCAGTTTGCAGTTCCACCAGCAATGTATTAGTGTGCCTTTTCCCCATATCCTTGCTAACACATACTGTTTCTTGTATTCTTGATAACTGCCATTCTGACTGGAGTGAGATGAAATCTTAGAGTAGTTTTGATTTACTTTTATCTAATTACTAGAGGTGTTGAACATTTTTTTCATATATTGATTGATTGTCTTCTGAGAAGTCTCTGTTCAGTTCCTTAGCCCATTTATTGACAGTGGGTTTTTTTTTTTTTTTTTTGGTGCTGAGTTCTTTATATGTCCTGGAGATTAGTGCTTTATCTGGTGTGTGTGTGTGGTAAAAATTTGCTCCCATACTGTAGACTCTCTTTTCACCTCATTGATTGTTTATTTTGCTGAGAAGGAGCTTTTTAGTTTGAATCTCTCCCACTTATTGATCTTAATTTTATTTCTTGCACTTCAGGAATCTTGTTAAGGAAGTCAGGGCCAGTTTCAAACAGTGACAGTGTCCATGGATTGGGTGGGTATTGGTCTGCAGACCACACTTTGAAAAGCACTGTTCTAAAATATACACGTGCTACAAATGCTGTGTTAGAAGCCATTCTTAGTCTGGGAAGTTGTCTTAACAACAGATGCTACTCCTCCAAATAATACACAGGAATATGATCTGCCTTTTTGCTGTGAGGGTCTCTAATGAAGACCAAAAAACTGACCCCCCCCCCAAGAGCCTTATTTAAAAGAAAGTTTAGCCAGGTGTTGCAGGCCTGCAATCCCAGCAGTTTTAAAGCCTGAGGCTAAGATGGCAGGATTACAAATTCGAAGCCAAACTTGGCAATTTATTGAGAGTCTGTCTCAAAAACAACAAAACGAAACAAAAGGAATGGAGATATGGCTCAGTGGTAGAGTCCTCCTGTGTTTAACACCCCCATACCACACAAAAAAAAGAAAGTTTATCAAGGTATTATATTAGTCCATTTTTGTTTGCTATAAAAAATACACCTGAAGCTGGATAGTTAATTAAAAAGAGGTATATTTGCCAGGCATAGTGGGACACATGTGTAATCCCAGTGACTCCAGAGGCTGGGGCTGGGAGATTCCAAGTTTGAAAGCAGTCATAGTAATTTAGACCAGGTAACTTAGTGAGGCCCTGTATCAAAAAAAAAAAAAAAAAAAGACTAGTGATATAGCTCATGGTAAAGTGCCTCTGGGTTCAGTTTCCCAGTAACCTCCTTACCTCTCAAAAAGAGGCTTATTGAGCCTATAATTCTGGAGGTTCAAGAACATGGCCCTCTACTGAGTGCCTCATGGTAGATGGCATCGCAGTTATGGTTGCTCATAAAGAGTTTACATGGCTGTACTGAAAGGGGTAGAGCCAGTCTTGCTTTTTTTTTTTTTTTTCCCCTTGTTTTTTTCTTTTTTAATAAGGGCTGCTTTTGCATGAACTTATTCCTGGGGACCTTCATCCCTTCTAAGGGCAATGCCCCTAGTGACCTAATTACCTTCCATTACTCCTTACCTTTTAAAGTTGTCTACCACCTTTCCCTACCACTACACTGAGGACCAAGCCTTCAATACATGAACTCTTGGAAAACAAACTGCATTCAAACAATAGTAGGTGTTGTTTACATGCCATAAAATTCACCTATATTAAGTGTACAGTTCAAAGACTTTCAGCAAATTTTCTGATTATGTGCAAAATATATCACAGTCCAATTTTAGGAAGATATTCATCATCTCAGTAAAGATCCCTCATACTCTTTTATACTTAATTCTTATTTTTATCTCTAGCCTTAGGTAACCAATCAGTTAACTTTTTATGTTTATACATGTTCCTTCTGGATATTTTATGTAAATGGAATCAGACAGTATATGGTCTTTTGTGTCTGACCTGTTCGACTTAGTAAAGTATATTTGAAGTTCATTCATGTTGCTGAATTTGTTCATCAGCTTGTGTATATTTGAATTCTTTCAGGTTGGAGGATATTATTATAAATAAATAATGTTTACATGACATTTGCATGCAGCTTTTTATGGAAACATGTTTTCATTTTTCTTGAATAGATACTTAGGAGTTGAATTGTTGGCTTGCATGGTAAATTTAAGTTTAATTAATTAATTAATTAATTTTGTGGTGCCAGGATCAAATTCAAGGTCTTATACATGTTAAGCAAGTGCTCTGCTCCTGAACTCCACCCACAGCTGTGTTTAACTTTTTAATAAACTTCCAAGCTGTTTTAGCTTTCAGCCAGTAATGTATTAGTGTTGCAGTTTTTCTACCCTTGTTACCACTTGTTATTGCCATTTTGTGTATAGTCAGTCTAGGAGGTGTGGAATTATGTTACGTTTTCCTAATAACTAATGATGCTCAGCATCTTTTCATGTTCTCTTTGTCGGTTCATATTCTTCTTTTGTGAAATATCTCTTCAGGTATTGCCTATCTTATAGTTTGGTTGTTTGCCCTATTATTGAGTTGTAAGAGCTCTTTGTGTGTTCTGGGTATATATGTAGTATCAGATATATGATTTGCAGATACTTTCTCTTAATCTTTGGTTTTTCCTTTTCTTTTTCGCTTTTCCTTTTTTTTTTTTAATGTATTTTGAAGTGGGAACCTTTCAACTCTTGCTAAAATTTATGCTTCTTTTAACAAAATCACAGAGACTAATGAAATAGGAGACCAGTGACAAGATAAGACAACTAAGTAAGACCAGACCTTACTTGGTTCTTCAGCCCAATTTCAGAAAGTATTTATATAATCTTTTCTTTTAGCTTGCTTGGTGATGCTAAATGACTGTAACTTCTTCAAACCTGATATCTTGTGTGTGTCTTGGGGAAGCCCCTCAACCATTGACTGAAGCATATCTTTTATTGTAGTTCTCAAGCAGTCAGTGTCTTAGATGGAAACAACAAAAAGTGACTCTGGTTTATTTCAACTAAAAATAACTTTATTGTGGATGTAAGGAACCTATTGGAATTTGTAGAAGAACTACAGAACCAGGCTGTACAATGGAAAAAAAAAAACACAAACTTTGAGAGGCTGTTTCCAGTCAGAAACCAAGCCAGGGCCACACCACAGGTAGTCTCAAGGACAGCATTATTCTTGCTTGCTTGCAAATGCTGCTGGACAGATGCTGCTGCTGCTGCTTCACTTTTATAGCTGTTGCTACTAAATCTTAATCTTATTGCAGTAGTCATCTCTACTTGAGGGCTATTTTTGGCTGTTTGTGATACTAGTTCTAAACTCAAAGTCTGAGGCAGGTGTATTTATTTATATTCTGTTTCTAAAGGAAGCTGGACTATGGATATGTAGAATTTTCATGTTTCTTAAAAGGAGACAGAGTCTAACTTCTATTAGTGTCAAAAGAAGTTCAAGTGTTTCCCTCACTTTCCATCAAGATTTTGTCATATTCTTTTCTCTCCTCTGCAGATTATTCTTGATGACCTCCTCAGTCCACCAGAATCTGGTGCACACTCTTAACTAATCTCCAAAAACTTTTCACAGTTTTGCTAAAATTTATGGACAAATTTCAGTATTCTGATTTGACATTTCAGTAATTTTTGTCATTGATTATCCTCTCCTCCTCATCCTTTTTTGAACACTTCCTTTCTTAACTTCTTTGATACCTCTATTTTGGCTTTTTTATTATTATTATCATCATTATTATTCTCTTCCCGTAGTCTCTGGGAGCCTTCTTTTCCTCCCAGGACTTCAAGTTTTCCAAAGTGCTTCTGGCCCTATTTGCTTATCTACACGTGTTCCATAAGTAAGCTCATTTTCTCCCATAGACTCATTTACCATTTGTAGACTGTACTACACCTGTCTGTTAAGCTATAGAGAGAACTTCACGTCCAACTAGACATTTTTCTTGTCACCTCAAAATATCCAATTCCAAAAACCATATGCAGGTTCTCACAGCTTCTAATATTGCTTCTTGCAGGAAGTGACGATAGCCATCAAACACTTAAGATAGAAATTGGAAGGATTACCTCTGATTCTTATCTCCTTCATATCTTCTAGAATTTTATTTCCAAGTATTTCCTAGGTTTCATCATTTCTCTTTCTTCCTTCTGTTGTTACCTTTGTCCAAGCCACCATTAGTGATGACGTGGAATGGTTAGGGTAAAACTTCCTAATAACACTGTCTGTTATTGGTTTTGCCCTTTTCCCCCTCAGGATAGCCATATAATTAATGTTATCCTTAAATCTTTAAATCCTTTCTCTTAGGATAAAGTTTAAGCAATTTAATGTATGTTCTAAGACTTTCTGAGGTATTTGTTTTGAAATAGCTGTCATTCATTATAACTAGTTTTCTTGCATTTGATTCCAGTTTTACTAAACTTCCTTTGTTCCTCAGCTGACAGACTTCCTTCTGTCTTAGTTATTCCTCCCAAATTGAAGAAAGTGGGAAATTTAACTTACTAATTAAAAGTTTAAAAATAGTTGCAGCAAAACTTTTTCCTGCCTTTAACTGCGGAGATGCACTGTTTTGCAGGGGAAACAAATGTATGAACACATGCTTTCATTGTTCATTTATTGAATAGAAGAAATATGGCTGAACTTATAGTATGAGTAAAGAGGCTTTCAGTTACAAAATAAGAAATTCTATGGAAGCTAACTTTAAATTACAAGTAATTTATTTATATATCTGAAAAATCTAAAGGCGGGGCAGGTTTCTGGCAATAGTTGATCCAAGGATTCTTAGATGTCATCTCCTTGATCATGACAAACATCTGTTTAACCTTTAGCTTAGTAGCCTATGACCCACAGCACTATAGGCCACATGACAGGTGATACAGCAATGAAACCCATTTGACTTCCTTGCTTAAGTAGGTGCTCAGTAACATTTGAATTAAAAAATGAATGTGGGGCTGGGGATGTGGCTCAAGCGGTAGCGCGCTCGCCTGGCATGCATGTGGCCCCGGTTCGATCCTCAGCACCACATACAAACAAAAGATGTTGTGTCTTTTGAAAACTAAAAAAGTAAATATTAAAATTCTCTCTCTCACTCTCTTGAAAAAAAAAGAATGTGAGGTTTTCACTTCAGTGAAAATTTCTTTTTCTCTCAAGAAATCAACTTCAAGAACCTACTTATTAAAATTTATTTTACTTTATTTGAAAACAGTGTTGTACTTCTGTTACTTACAGTGAAAATGAAATACTGTATACAAACCAGTGAGTGCATTGTAAACATGTACAAATAAGGTAAAAGAAGTACAAAGAAAATCTACTGGACATATTTTCATTTATCCAATAGAAGAAATATGGCTGGATTATAGTATGAGTACAGAGACTTTCAGGTGCAAAATAGAAATTCTATGGAAGCTAACTTTAAATTACAATAGTAACTTATTCATTTGTATCTGAAAAATCTAAAGGCAGGGCAGAATTCAGTTGATCCATAGATTCTAAGATGTCATCGGTAATCTATGTTATTGTATTGTGTTCTTTTGTTTTATTTTGCATTCTCGACTTCCTATTAGTAACTCTGTTCAGTAGAAATCTAATGAAAGTCATCATTTTCAACATTCTGTTAACTACAGTTTAAAAAATAAGCAAATTACTTTTAAGAATATTTTCTTAAAAACAAGCAAATTAAATTTAAGAATACCGAGTTAAAGTATTCATTTAACTCAGTATGTCCAAAATATTGCCATTTCCACATGTAATCAGTATAAAAATTATTAATATAATATTTTACATTTTTTTCATGCTGAGTCTTCAAAAATCAGTATTTTACCCTGATATACTTTGACAGTATATCATAAATGTCATCAGCAGGCCTTTTTTCTGTATTTTTGTTTTATTTATTTTTATGTAGTGCTCGGGATTGAAAACCCAGTGCCGCAATTGGACTAACCACATCTCAATTTGGACTAACCACATTTGTTTCAGCCATTCACTTTTGTCTATAAATACAAATTTTGGAGTTAGTTTGTCATTATGTACATAAGTTCTAGGATCTTGTTTGGGATTGTGCTATTAAAATATTTTGCAGAGAATTGATTTTTTTTATAATTGACATCTTAACAATATTAAGTCCTGTCCATGAATACTATCTCTCTATTTATTGAAGTGATCTTTTATTTTTTTCCATTTGTTGTTAGCGTACAGATTTTTGTGCATCTATCTTGTTAGTTTTTTAATTTTTTATTTAATTTTTTTTGTAGTTGTAGATGGATGGTATGCCTTTATTTTGTTTACTTTTATGTGGTGTTAAGGCTCAAACCCAGTGCCTCAGCAAGTGCTAAGCAAGTGCTCTAGCACTGAGCTACAGTCCTAGCCCCTATTTTGTTAGCTTTTTATATCAATATTTCATGCTTATGGTGCTATTTTAAGTGGTAATTTAAAGAAAACTCATATCTAGTTCATTGTTAATATGTAGAAAAGCAATTAATTTTTATGTTGTCATTGTATCTTGCAGACTTCTTAAATTCTCATATTTGAGGGATTTTTTTTAATAGAACTTTGAGATTTTGTATATGACAGTCATATCATTTATGGATAGTATTACTTTTTCTTCCTAGTCTGTGTTTTTTATTTCTTTTCTTTCCCCTCTTACTATATTGGCTATAAGACTTCTGGTAACATGTTGAGTAGTAGTGATTAGAGCAAATAAACTTGCCTTGTTTTCCATGTTAAGACAAAAGCATTCTTTCATTATTGAATATGATGTTAACTATTGAAGATTTTGTAGATGCCATTTGTCAGTTAAAGAAAATTCTGTTTCTGATTTGCTTGAAGTTTTGGTCATGAATAATATTCTAATTTTTAGCTAATGCTTTTTCTGTATCTACTAAAATGATTCTTATTTAGTCTGTCATTTTGGTAAATTACATCATTTAGTTTTTGAATCCTGAATAAATCAATTACCTTTCACATATAATGCTGAATTCAGTTGGCTATTATTTTATAGAGGTTTTTCCATCTATGTTCATGAAAGATGTTAGTCTTTAGTTTTCTAGTCATGTAATTTAATTTTTTGGCTTTTATATTGGGATAATTCTGACCTTATGAAATCATTTGGGAGATGTTTTCTTCTCTTATTTTCTGGAAGAGATTGAGTAGAATTGGCATTATTTCTTTGAATATTTGGTCAGATTGGCCAGTAAAAATATCCATGTCTAGAGCATTTTGTTTTGTTTTGTTTTTTGTAATATTTAAAAACTACAAACTCAATTTCTTTAATAGCTTTGACTATTCAGCAACTACTCTTGGTAGTTTATGTATTCAAAGAGTTGGCCCATTTCAACTATGTTCTTGAATTATGAATGTAGAATTAAATAAGTACTTTCTGATTCTTTTAATCTCTATAGGATCTCTAGTGATGTCTCTTTTTTAATTACCAAAAAAAAATAAATAACAAATGAATTGTTTGTGTTTCATGTAAGTATGTAACATCATTTTACCCCAGCATATCAAGTTTAAATGCCTCCAATCTTTCATTCAGTATGAGTGCCTAAAAGTAGTAAAATGAAGCTCCTCAAAAGCAGTCATTTTCTGGAACATGAAAGGACAAAAAAAAAAAAGGCCTGCTAGGCTGGGGTTGTAGTTCAGTGCTGGAGTGCTTGCCTTGCACATGTAAGGCACTGGGTTCTCAATCCTGAACACCACATAAAAATAAATAAAACAAAAATATGGAAAAAAGGCCTGTTGATGACATTTATGTTATATTGTCAAAGTTGTATGCATCTGCAGTGAAGACTACTAAAGTCATAATAAACAACTTCTTCTGAAGACATTCAAACACTAGCATCTGTTAAAGCATTCTTTTAAAAGTAGTATATTGGTATGTTATAATTATATATAATTGTGGGATTTATTGTTACATATTTGTTCATGTACACACTATAACTATAATTTGGTCATTTTGCTCCCTGGTACCATTTCTTTCATAAAACATTTTTTTATATTATCAATTCTAAATTGAAAAATTAGAGAATTAGTACGTAAGTTGCTTTTTTCTTGGCATATCTGCCAATGGAGAGGAAAGTGACAGAATTGTTTGCTCAATGTTCATATCACAGCCACCTTTTCCTTGATGATGAGGAATTAAACCACAGAGCAGACACAGACAAAAGAAAGATAGCAGACGTCCATAACCTCATGACCTACTTATAATTTTGGACATCGTAGTCACATGCAGACACATACTTTTTTAACTTTCTGCCAAAAACATTTCCTTGAAAGGTAATATATAAGTTGTTTTGTGCTTAAAAAATAAAAGGACAAACCTATTTTAAAATTCTTTTATTAAATGAATACAGATCTATATGATAAAAATAGAGGTTTTATTTATTCTTTTTGAAGTGGGACTAGGGATGTAGCTTAGTGGTAGAGTGCTTATCTACTGTGTATGAACCCTGGGTTCAGTTGATCCCCAGCATCTTTCCCCCACCTCAGAAAGTAACTATACATAAGATTTATTTTGACAATTAACTTTACTTATTTTAAAAAGGAAAACCTTAGTCAAAAAAAGTCTGTATGTTAATCTTTTATTTATATTCATTGTTTGGCTCCAGATACCTTTTACTACCTTTTACCTGTCTACATGAAATTCAAGTTAACTTGTTTGTTGTTTGACATTGGGGATTGAATCCAGTGATACTCAACCACTGAGTTACATCTTCAGCCCTTTTTATTTTTGACTTTTAGACAGGGTTGTGCTGAGTTGCCCAGGCTGGCCTTGAACTTGAGATGCTCCTGCCTCAGCCTCCTAGGCTTGTACCACCACTCCCAGCAAGTAACTTATTTTTATTCACTCATTCATCAATCCCTGTGAATTGCTACTATTAACAAGGCACTGTAAAAGGGCCTTGGAATACAGTCATGGATAGTACAGAATTTATTAAACCAAATTAATAAGCCATTTATTTGTAATAAAAACATGAGACATTTGCTTCAAGTTTAAATGTATTATCAGTTTCATTATTATGATTCTTCTTGTGTTAAAATTGAACATATTCTAGTAAGTAATATATATATATGTTTATTTATACACATACACTTATACATACATTTATACACATATTGGCATGTTGTAAGATAATTAGCAGTGGAACAAAACAGTTAATAGCATAGATTCTGGAGTTAAATTACCTGAATTTGAATTCTGGATATACTACTACAAACTATGTATATTTAACAATATAATGCTGTTTCCTGCTTCATAGGATTGAGTTAAATGAGTTACTTGGTGTAAAGCACATAGATTTAGTACCTATTAAATACTTAAAACTGTTAGCATTAGCAGTTATGGTTGGCTAATCTCTACATGTTGTCAGAAAATAAATCAGTTTTGGTTTTTAATTTTTATAAATTAGAATAATTAGAAACCCTTTTAATGCAAATTGACTAATTCCTCTGCTACTGTCATAGCTATGCTTTTTTCTCCAATTCTGATTTGACAATATCTACTTCTGTATCATAGGCCAAAAATGTATTACATTACCACCACTACTTAAGAGGGAGTCTAGTGACTCCCAGTCGTACCACAAACAAAATCAGAGTTTTATTAGTAAGGAATAAGCAAAAAAAACAAACATAATAACAACAACAAAAAGACTTTTAACAAGCAGTTAGCACTGTCTGTCATAATGATTTTCTGTGGAATCGTTTTTCATTCTTGTTTTCATAGCATGTATTAGGAATTTCTTCCTAAGCAAAATAATAAATAAATGATATAGAATAAGAATGTTGGAAATAATTTAATATTTTTACATGTATATCATGTACCTTTATTAACCCTTTCAATGACAAAATTATGCTAATTTATAAAAATTAAATTTCTAGGGCTGGGGATGTGGCTCAAGCCATAGCGCGCTCGCCTGGCAGGCGCGTGGCGCTGGGTTCGATCCTCAGCACCACATACAAATAAAGGTGTGTCCTCCGAAAACTAAAAAATAAATATTAAAAAAATTCTTTAAAAAAATTAAATTTCTAATTTATATAAAAACCAAAAGCCATAACAAATTAATAATTGCTTTGCTCTAGATACTAGGTGACCTTGACTCCAATGACATTTTAACTTAGGCTCCTTTTTCTGGAGAGGGAGGATGGTTAAAGTATATCCTGTCCTTTGTACTTGAAATATGTTTAAGGGAATAAGTTAATTTGGTACTTCTTGAAATTTTATCTCATCACTGTGCTGCCATAATGGAAAACATGTAACTGTTAAAACAAGGTATTATGTGGCTAGCTTATGTTATGAGCTTTATCTTAACGATTCTATATAAACATATATTCATTTATCAATAATATTCTCATACCCAGGCTTTTCCATAAAGATATGGATGGACAATTATTGATCTCCTACTATGCTAACGACTGTGTGCTTAGGTTTTAGAAAAATATTATGTTAATGAGCCAGGTGCTGTGGCATATGTCTGTAATCTCAGCAGCTCAGGTGGCTGAGGCAGGAGGATTGTGAGTTCAAAGCCAGCCTCAGCAAAAGCGAGGCACTAAGCAACTTAGTGAGACCCTGTCTCTGAATAAAATACAAAATATGGCTGGGGAATGTGGCTCACTGGTTGAATGCTCCTGAATTGAGTGCCCCTCCTGCCTCAAAAAAATATATATATATATATGAATGAAACACAATTCTTTAACCTTATAAGGTTTACTATTTTAAGATGGGAACATATATGAATCAAAGCAGTATGGTTATTAACATAAAAGAAATAAGGTGGAAAGATGGTGGAATGTGATGGACCTCATTACTCTAAGTACTAATATGAAGACACGAAGGATATAACCTACTTTGTGTACACAGAGATATGAAAAATTATGCTCTATGTGTGTAATATGAATTATAATGCATTCTGTTGTCATATATAACAAATTAAAATTTTAAAAATTAAAAATATTAAAGGAAAAAAACTAAAATATCAAGAGATTGTTTTTAGTGGTTAGATCATAGCAAAGAAGATGTCTTATGTACTCTTTAAAATAGTGTTTCTTTATGTTAAATGATTTTCATATCTAGATAATATAGTTATAGAAGTTTTGAAAAATATAGAAAACCAGAATGAAGGAATTCAAGCTTGCTTTTATTCCACTATTTGAAGATAATGACTTATTACTATTTTCTCATATTGTCTTAGTCTTTTTAATTCTTGATTTTTAAGAGAGGGGTAGCAATTTTGATACTTCATAGCTTATGCAATTTCATATGCTACCTTTTTTCATATGCTAAATTTTTCCTTAAGTCATAAAATTTTGAAAACATATTATGCATGGCAAAAAAGAAATTGTTTTAATTTAAATATTAATCCTTTGTCTTGTCACTAATTTGTTGTAGTATGACATTGAGATTTTTGAGTTTATGATAACAACCACATGGAGAATAATAAAGCAATTAAGAACAATAAAAAGAAAAGAAATAAGTTGGTACAAAAGCAAGAAGTGAAGAGAATAATTCTCCTTTGAATTTTGAGACCCTATTCTCAGAAAAGGCATCATCTGTCTTTTGAGACCAGACATTGTATAGAACAATGAGAAAACTAAATAATAATGGAGAAACTCCAGTAAATGAATTTTTTAACTGAAATAGAGATTTATTTTATTTCACTATCTTGAATTAAATAGTTGAGTTTTGTCTAGTTTAGATGAACTAGACATAAAAGGACATTTTATTAACATTTAAATAATGTTTAAACCAAATGTATTTTTATAAACCCTTTGTTATCATTTGATGTCAAAAAGATGGGTTATGATTTTTCATTTTTCATTTGACATGTAGCGAATAATGTTCTATAAAGGAAACCTGTAAAGAAAGTCCTGGAAAAGTGTTAATAAAATTTATTTACTTATAAGTAAAATAGATGTGCATGAATAATATTAATAGTACAACAAATCTTTAGTAGATAGGTTGACCAAGAGAAGCAGCAAGGCTAGGAAATATTTTAATGACAATAACTAGATATGTTTCATTCATTATTCATAACTGCAAAATCACTCCAAGTTATACATCTCCTTTTGAAATATAGAACATGTACCATGGTAAACAAAACGTGATTACATTTAATTTTAAAAGACTCATGGAGCTATAGGAATAAATTATATATTGTCTTTTATATTCTAGGTTACTATATACTATATAAGCTTTTTTTTTTTTAAATAGTGTCCTTGGATAGTTTACCATATATGGATATAGAGGAGACCTATACACAAAATTTATAGTGAGCAAATAAACAAGTGTAAAGTACATGAGGGACTGGAGTTATAGCTCCATGTAGAACTTAACTTTACCATGGGAAAGGCTCTGGATTCCAGGCTCTGGATTCCATCGCCAGCACCAAAAGAAAAAATTAAACAAGAAGCTCAACATCACAAGAGTAATATTTAGAAGACAAGTAATAAGAATGGGAAATAATTATGAACTGAAAGTCATCAGGAAAAGGTTCAGGGAGAGGCTGGACCTAAGTTTAGTTTTAAAATAGTAGAATATTACTTTGATGGGCTTCTATTTCTGAGTTCTACCTTGCTCAAGAAATTTATATTTGTAAAGATAACTCCATGCTTTGAGAAATAAAACCAAGCATTCTTTGTGGTTTATCAGTCATTAACCGAGGTGTTATGAAATCTATAAATTATGAATTCATTTGTACATTCATAGAGTTCCTTTGTAATTTCACATAGTTCTCAGACCTCCAGTTAAGAACTCACCAAGCAGGGCTGGGGATGTGGCTTAAGTGGTATCGCGCTCGCCTGGCATGCGCGAGGCACTGGGTTAGATCCTCAGCACCACATAAAATAAAGATGTTGTGTCCACCGAAAACTGAAAAATAAATCTTAAAAAACACTCTCTCTCTCTCTCTCTCTCTCTCTCTCTCTCTCTCTGTCTCTCTCTCCCTCTCTCTCCCTCTCTCTCCCTCTCTCTCCCTCTCTCTCCCCCTCTCTCCCCCTCTCCCCCTCTCCCCCTCCCCCGCCTCTCTCTCTCTCTCTAAAAACAAAACAAAAAAACTCACCAAGCATTAATCCTGTGCTTGTTTTCTTAAAATTATTCTTAATCTGTAATGGAAACGTTGAATACATACAGTTGTTTTTGAAGAGGAATAACAATGTGTTATTACTATTATATTCTATGAACTATTGCTATGAAATCTGCAAATTGTATATTTGCAAATTGTGTATTTGACAAAGTATTAACATCCATAATATATGAAGAATTCCTAAACTCAGCAACAAAAACCAATTCAAAAACAGAGGCCACATGCAGAAGTGCATGCCACTAATCCCAACTTCAGGCAGGAGGATGGTCATTTCAAAGCCAGCCTGGGCAATGTTAATGTTTTTGTAGAAACCATAGTTTTGGGGAATAATAATTGTTTTCTGGAATAATAATAATAATTTGTAGTGTTTTAAATGATGTCATGCTCCTGGTGTCACTTTACACATTAGATAGTATTGTATAAAGGCCTTCAGTAGACATTACTCCCTTTTGGTTCTTGTTTTTTTTTCCCCTGTACAAAATTTAATATTTTATTACCACACATAATATAAAATTGATCATTTTACACGTTTTAATCTGTTCAATTTAGTGGCATTAATGCATGCACAATATTGTGCAGCCATCACCACTATCTTAAACCTTATACCCATTCAGTAGTTATTCCCAGTTCTCTTACTCCGGCTTCTGGTAACTTTTTTTTCTGTGGCTTCCTATTTGGACATTTCATGTAAATGGAATCATGAAATACATATGCTCATGTGTCTGAATTATTTCATATGGCATAATGTCTTCAGGGTTCATCCATGTTGTAGCATGACTTAGTACTTCATTACTTTTTATAGTAGAATAAAATTTCATTATGTAGATATTTTATGCCACATTTTGTTCATCCATCCAAATTGATGGACATTTGGACTATTTTTAATTTTGTCTGTTATGAATAATGTAGCTATGGACATTTGTGTGCAACTTTTTATTTGAATACTTTTTCCCCCAGTTCCTTGGGATATACACCAACAAGTAGGATGCTGAGTCAGACTCTAGTTCTATGTTTAACTTCTTGAGAAATTAACAAAACTTGTTTCTGCAGTGGCCACACCATTTTAAATACTCATCAGCAATGTACAAGGATTCCTGTTTCTTACATCTTCACTAACACTTGTTATTTCATGTTTTCTTTGTATTCTAGCCTTTATAGTGTAAAGTGACATCTCATAGTGGTGTTCATTTGTATTTCCCTAATGACTAATGTTGAATATCCTTTCATGTCTTTATCATTTGTATATCTTGAATACCTATTCAAGTTTTTTGCCTGTTATGTTTATTTTTTTCTGGTATCAGGATCAAACTCAAGATCTTTTGCATGCTAGACAAGGACTCTACCACTGAGCTACCCCCAGCCCTTTTCACTTTTTATTTTGAGACAAGGTCTTGCTAAGTTGCCCAGGCTCTTGACTGAGCATCCTCTTGCCTGTTCAGTTTCCAAGTAGCTGGGATTAGTGGCATGCACTTCTGCACCTGGCCTCTGTTTTTGATTTTTTTTTTTTCTGAGTTTAGGAATTCTTCATATATTATGTATGTTAATAGTTTGTCAAATACACAATTTGCAAATCTGAGTGAGGGTGTGTTTTGAAAAATCTTACTCTGGTTGCTCTGTAAAGAATGATTGTAAGGGAAAAAGTAAGAAGACAAAGATGAATGAAGACCAGTTAAATCCTGTACTTGAGTAGTAGTGGTGGTGGTAATAATGTCTATTGATAGAGGTGAGTGACTGATAGATTTCACAAATATTAAGGAGGGTAAATTGATGTCTCAAAGCTGGATATGGGAATTGAAATATGTCCTTTTTCAAGAATAACTTAAAAGAATTGCTTTCAAAGAGTTCATGTAACATTTTCATGTTGATTTTTATTGAACTCAATGATAGTTGTTTTTTGTTGTATTTGTCTGGAATAGGTTGATCATGATGGAGGAAAAAACATGCGTTTACTTTGGTCCTGTTTGAATTGACGAGCTGTTGTATATATGTTTGTAGCTCAAAGGAAAGCTATTAGAGCATTAAAATTTGTGAGGCCTACTCTTGACATCCTATTTTAAAGTGAAACGTTGCTGTCACTGTCCTCTGTATTCTTGATCCTTCTTATTGTGCTTTTCTTTCCCCTACACCTATTTTCTAACATACTCTGACCCTTACTTTCTATTTTTTTTTTTTTTTAAAGAGAGAGTGAGAGAGAGGGGGACAGAGAGAGAGAGAGAGAATTTTAACATTTATTTATTTTTTCTTAGTTCTTGGCGGACACAACATCTCTGTTGGTATGTGGTGCTGCTGAGGATCGAACCCGGGCCGCACACATGCTAGGCGAGCGCGCTACCGCTTGAGCCACATCCCCAGCCCCCTTACTTTCTATTTTTATTGTGTATTATTTTTATCTCCCTTCAAGTCCCAAAAGGTAAACTCATAGAGGGTGAAGCTTTTGTCTGTTCACTGTGTTCCATGTAGAGAGCTGTGTATGACATGTAGGCCTTTGATAAAGATGTGTTGAATGTTTAATATTGTCAAGATGAGTATTTGTTAAATGAATAAAGGGAGTGAGGCAAGGAATGTTCCTACCATGTTAGGAAGATGAACATTTCACTGTTTTTAAAACATAGAAAAATAGGATTGATTGGACATAGATAACCTAGCTCCATTCTACCCATCTAACTTCATTTTGTACTAAATCTCTTATTTTGTTCCTCAGTTTTACTGAAGTACAATCAACAAAACTTACATATATTTAAGGACTTATCATGGGAGCTTTCAATACATATATACATTGTGAAATGATTACCACACAAACTAATTAACGTTATCTATCACTTCACATAGTTAGTTTGTGTGTGTATGTGTGTGTGTTTGCATTTCATATGTCATCTAGATGATTTTGCCTCATGGCTGTTTTCCTGTAACAGGGGAGACAAGGTCTTTATCTTACAGCAAGAGAGCAGAGTTTCAGAGGACTGAACAAACTAGAGGAGATTTGCAATAGCCATGGTAAAGTATGAAAGAATGAATTAGCCAGGGAAATGTGGTGGTGTTACCTTGTGTGACATGCTCATTTGATGTATCAATAATGGAATTTGCTCGTTGGAGAACTCTTTCTAAAAGGTGGTTGGCTGCTCAGTTACAGTCATGCATGGAGAATGTAGACAATAATAGGATGTCTGAATTAATAATTTTAGTGGAAAGACAGTTTCAAATGATGATCAGAATCAAGATTTTACCGTGGCAATATAGATGGCTTAAGTGGTGTGAGCAGTAACATCGTTGGAGATGACTGAGGGCATACGGTTGCAAAAGTGTTCTCTGAATGTTTTTCTGAAAGTTACCTAGGATGGTGACAAGACTTAGGGGAAAGAAGGCTGTAATCTGGGGATCAAAGTACAGGCAAATGGGAATGACTAGTTAGGAAGTGATACCAGTGAGAAGGTAATACATAGTAATGCAACTAAGAGGACCTGAGCATCTGAAAAATGCTTTGGTTTCTTGTTGTTGTTTTTTTCTTAAACGATGATAGAAGTGTAATCTCTGCAAGTCATATAGGGACCAGGGAAATCAATCTCTCCACTAGTTCTGAGATGTTAGGAAAAATTAAGAAATGACAACAAAAAAAGAAAACACATCACAAAAGCAGCCACCATTTCAATGGACTGCAGTGAAATATTGCACTCAAGAAAGAGCTAACTTTGTTTTAAAGTAAGTAGGTAGACTTCAGAGAAAGGTTGGAAGATAAATTTCATGGTTATTGCTGAAGATAATGGAATGGTATGGAAGGTGGAGAGGCCTAGGTAGAGTGAATTGACAGGAAGGAACAGTGCATTAACAACAGGATAAAAGGCATTGTGGTCTTAATTTCAGCATCCCATTTTTCGTCCTCCTTTTTTTTTGTTGTTTTTTGTGTTTTGTTGGTTTTTTTTTTTTTTTGCTATTGTTTTTTAAACTGAAATGAAATTCACATAACATAAAATTAACAATTTTAAAATGTACAATTCATTGGCAGTTAGTATGCTTGTAATGTTGGGTAGCCATTACCTATCTAAAATGTTTTTATCACCCTAAAGCAGACCCTGTATCCATTAAGCAGTTATTCTTTATCCCTCCCTTCTCTTCCACTTAAGGATTTTTTTTTTTTTTTTTTTTTGAGAATGATGGACACTGGGCCTAACAGGAGGGAAACATGTCTCTTCCTATAGATGATGGGTATGAAAGATGCTCCTTGAAATGAGTGATAGAGGCTCCAGAAACTGGTTGTACTTCTGTTGTTTCAAACTCATATATCTTTGTGACCAGTCTTTCTATCACTAAAAAAACTTCTCCATCTGGACTTAAATATTTCTCTCAATCATATCATCATTCTCAATTTAACTGAGGTCTAAATTCTGATAGCCTTTTTGTCTCCTTCTAGAGCTGTCACCATTGACCTCTCAATTTCTTCCTCTCCTTTCTATTTTCTCTGCTATCATTTTTTTAAAAGTATTTGTTTTTTAGTTGTAGGTGGACCCAATAACCTTTATTTTATTTTCATGCAGTGCTGAGGATCGAACCCAGTGCTTCATGAGCACTAGGTGAGCACTGTACCCCTGAGCCACAATCCCAGCCCTCTGCTATTATTTTAACTGGGGTCCTTATTAGTTTATACTTTATTTAACCTTCCTAAGTAATTTCCCTGCCTCAGTTCCTTTATTCCCTAATGATGGAATTGCTCATATTGGATACTTAGATCCACAGCTAGATACTTATAATCTGATACTCAAGATCCTCTTCAATTACCCCTTCTCACATGGTTGTTTTGTTAATCAAATAAAATAATATAAGTATAATATTATACAAGTATTGCTATAGTTACCTGTTACCATTACAGGCCTCAGGTTTCAGTCAAACCAGTCTAGTCTAGTCAGTATCCTTGACCATCCTTTGTGGTTTTTCTTCCTTACCTCTTTGTTATAGAAATTACATTCCTTGGACCACTGTTTTCCCTTTCTTTCTCCTTACCTAATTTCTGTGGCCATTTTGAGGCCTTCATTTATTTGAGTCTTGGTAATAATTTATTTTTTCAAGTAGTTGTAAAATATGATGTTCATACTTTTTCTCATTTAGCCTGGTCTTCCTTAAATTATTTGGCTAACTGTATGTTTTTAATCTTGACATTGAAGTTGTGTAACTTTTGAGGACAGGGAACATATCACCCAGCACATAGCTAGGTATTCTGAATATAAATGGTAAGTGATTTGTGGTTGTATATAGTATGATGCTGAGAGAATCACTAGAAATTTTGGAGGGGGAAACATAGGGCTGTTTCTCACCCTTTCTATGCTTGTTTGTTAACATGTTGAGTTCCAGCATGAAATTTTAAATAAAGTGATTTTCATGTGAAGAGAGGTTTTTTTTTCAGTATCTGATGCATATCACATGATTAAGAAATAACAAATTAGAAAGTCATACAGTGACAGTAGGAAGTCTCCCATTTGTCCTAGCCACTGAGTTCCTTCTTAAATGAATCAAACACAAATGCATTCTTATTTTCACGTTTTTTTATTATACTTTTCTTCACCTTATTTGATGAGTATGTAATGGATTTTTTTTAACATCAGTACATACAGAATGTCCTTATTGTTTCCTGTGTTTGCAGGATATCACATTGTGTTGATATACTGTAATTTATTTAAGTAGTCCCATATTAGTCATTCCATTAAGTTTTGAGTAAGGATGAGATGATACTACATTCTTTTATAATTGTGCTTTTAATCACTTAAAAGAGCCATAACCAGTGTGATACCAATAGAGCAAATAACAGTGACCATCAAATTATTTTTTTCATGTACCTGGCATTAACAGATTTAAATGAAATTCAAGAAAGATCATCTATATTGAATGCCTGCCAAATATCGTAGAAATGTTTATTCTCAGAAGTTAATAACTTTTTTATAAATGAAAATCTTTGAATCTGACATGTCTAAAATATGAACTTCTCTTTTTCTTAGGGAAAAGTAACACAAATGTATGTCATATTAAGTGGACACTGTTTCACAGAATACTTCAGGAAATTGGTTCAAATTCAGTCATGAGAAACTATACACATAAAGTAGAGTGGATTCTCATCTGGATTATAAGTAATAAAAAACGCCCCCTAAGCAGTATTTTTTTTTTTTAGAGAGAGAGAGAGAGAGAATTTTTTCATAATTATTTTTTAGTTATCGGCGGACACAACATCTTTGTTGGTATGTGGTGCTGAGGATCGAACCCGGGCCGCACGCATGCCAGGCGAGCGCGCTACCGCTTGAGCCACATCCCCAGCCCTTAAGCAGTATTTTTTGAATGGCAGTGTCATGGTGGGCAAGATATGGAGAAGAGCAGAAGTTTTTAATTATACATTAGGTGCTCCATCTGAGAAGTTCTAAAATTTAAGATAATTTTCAGCAATTGATGTGTAAAACAAGTTTCTACAAACTACAAAAAACAGAGAAACCAGAGGCAGAAGAGAAAGGAAAGGACGGAAACAAAGAAGTTAGTAACAGGAAGAAATAAGATTCAAGCATTGAGATTGCAAAAATAAATTTTGTGGCTGTACCTAAAACAGCAATCTAGAAAATCAGAAAAAGTACGGTTACGTGTAACTAATCTGGGGGTGAGTGTGTGTTCATGCTTATGTACTGAAGATTGAACCCAGTTATACATGCTAGGCAAAGCACTTTATCACTGAGTGCATCCCCAGCGTTAGTTTTTATCTTTTATTTATCACACATTTGTACTCCCTCAGTAATCCCAAAGAACAAGGATTCATAGTGGGAACCCTAGTTGGAATTGAGGGTTCTGAAATGTAGCAACTGTCAGTCAAGTACCAAACCAGGAAGCCACAGTAGCCCTCTGTCTCATCTACACCCTGATATTTATTAATCAACTAACAATCAAGTAACTATGGGCCTACCCTTTTCTGACCCTGATGTGTAGATGCCAAGACAAATTACTGTTTCAAAATACTGAAGTGCTTGAATGACTGTTTTCCCAAATATGACACAATTATTCTACTGCTTATGTCAAATGCTCTAGGAAACAAGAAGCTATATAATCTCTCTTCATTTAACATTACATCATGAATGTTTTTCTTATCATTAGATTATGTCCAGAGGTTTTTCCTAAGAGTGCACATTCATTAATTTGATAACTATATATCATAGCATATGTAACAATCTATTTTGGGACATGTGTGTTGTTAGCAATATTTCCCTATTCTAAGCATTCTTTATATACCTTTATTTATTTATTTATTTCTATGTGGTGCTGAGGATTGAACCTAGTGCCTCACATGTGCTAGGCAAGTGCTCCAACCCTGAGCTACAACGTCAGCCCTATTCTAAGCATTCTTGTAACTTAATATTTGCACACATCTATATAGATATAGACATATACCAAATTTGAAAGACTTCTTTTATGTAAATGTGTAATCTTTATAGAAAATACTTTTTGATATATTCTTCCAGTGTAAATTTTAATAAAAAAATTTATAATCCTGTATCAGAAGGATATCTTAAAATGTCAGATAATTATATAAGCCATACATGTAATGTCACTGAAGACTATAATACTCAGGAACTCAGAAAAGACTTTGAAACATCAGTATTTGAATGGATCTTTGTAGTGATTACTATTGCCTAGGCAATGGCTCCATCTTTTTCCCTCCTAGCAGAGTCCTGATTTTGTTATTATTATGTATGTTGGTATACCCAGACCCTACCTGTATCCTAAAACTAAACCATTGTTTCTCTGTAGGTATGACAGAACTGATAGGGTGGAGATTGGATTCTTTGATAAGATTATTGGTGTCTTCGAATCATTCTAGGACTGCCTTCGAGACTTCCTGATATATGATATAATAAATGTCTTTGTACTTTAAGCCATTTTGAGAAACACTTTTTGTTACTTGCTCCTGAAAGCATATTGACAAAACTTTGAGAAGTAGGATTAATTTTGAAAAATGAAAAATTCTGTTTGTAACATTTCCAGTGGGAGATGAACATTTATAAGTTATCCTGCCTTCCACCAAAATGGATGAGTTACCATTCTTATACTCTCTTCTCAGCACAAATAGTTATCTCAGTTCTGAAGAGTCCTTTAGGTCTTTTAGGGGCACGTTGTCTTTAGGAATACTTGAAACTTGGCTTTTGGGTTTAGATTGTTTCCAGTTCTACTAGGAAGAAAGGTATAGTATAAAACTGCCCATAGAGGCTACTTAGGAAATAACTAGTTTAGTTTCATATGCTTATACATAGTCCTGGTCGGTAGCATGAAGTATGGGGGTAACCACTTATTAAATAAAATAATACTTTTCTTGTGCCTTTCAAATTCCTTACTTATCCATTATGGAGAACTTGCTCTTACTTGTTCTCTTCCCCAATGTGAGTGGGGTGGGAGTCTAAAACTAATATCTTTGCATAGTTTATTCACTAAGAAAATAACTATTTAAGCACCTCCTATGTGCTAGGCACTGTGTACGTCCTGGTGATAAAATGGTGAACCAACTTGAATTAATTCCTCCTTTGATGGGGCTAGGAAGACAGATATACAAATAAAATAAATGATTTTGATAGTAGTAAGTGCTACAAGAAAATAAATCCAGGTTATGATAGTATTTAAATTTCTTAAAATTTATAGATGGACAGGATACCTTTATTTTATGAGTTTATTTTTTTACTTTTATTTTTTTTTAGTTGTAGATGCATACAATGCCTTTATTTATTTGTTTGTTTGTTTATTTTTATGCGGTGCTTAGGATTGAACACAGTGCCTCACCCATACTGGGTGAGTGTTCTACCACTGAGCCACAACCCCAGCATCAAGTCTTTTAAGTTAGGTGGCCAAGAAAAGTCTTTGGGGTTTCATTTGAAGTAGCACCTGGATAATAATAAGAAAATATGCTATGCATAACATATTTTAGACAGGATGAACAAAGCCTCTAAAATGAGAGTGAGCTTTTGGTATTTAAAGAAAGAAAGAAGGATTCTGTGCCTGGAGCATGATCACTGAAGGGGAGAGGCCAAATTCCGCATGCCATGAGAAGGCCTTTAAATTTTTTTTTTTTTTTTTTTTTTTTTTTTATGTACAGGGGGAAGCCATTGGAAGATTTTAAGTTGGGTCATGATGTGATTTGAATTGTTTTAAAATGTAATTCTGACTACCCTTGGAAATGGATTGTAAAATTCTGTTTTCTAAAGAGAAAAGGGATGACAGACTCTTACACATGCTAACGAAGAGAAGGAGAGAGATAACTCAAATCACTAACATACGTGATGAAAAAGGAAATATCACAACAGACACTACAGAAATGCAGAAGATAATTAGAAATTATTTTAAAACTTGTACTCCAATAAAATAGAAAATACCGAAGGCATGGACAAATTTCTAGAGTCATATAATTTGCCCACATTGAATCAGGATGGTATATACAATTTAAACAGATCAATTTCAAGTGATGAAATAGCAGACGCCATCAAAAGTCTACCAACCAAGAAAAGCCCAGGTCCAGACAGATACACAGCCGATTTCTACAAGACCTTTAAAGAAAAATTAATACCCATACTTTTCAGTTTATTTCAGAAAATAGAAAAAGAGGGAACACTTCCAAACTTATTCTATGAGGCCAATATCACCCGAATTTCAAAACCAGGCAAAGACACATCCAAAACAAAAAATAAAAAACAAAAACAAAAAAAACTTTAGATCAATACCTCTAATGAATATAAATGCAAAAATTCTCAATAAAATTCTGGCAAATCAAATACAAAAACATATCAAAAAGATCATGCACCTCGATCAAGTGGGATTCATCCCAGGGATGCAAGGTTGGTTCAACATATGAAAATCAATAAATATAATTTATTTTATCAATAGACTTAAAGATAAGAACCATATAATCATCTCAATACATACAGAAAAAGCATTTGACGAACTACAACACCCCTTTATGTCCAAAACACTAGAAAAATCAGGAATAACAAGAACTTGTCTCAACATCATAAAGGCTACTTATGCTAAGCCCCAGGCCAACATCATTTAAAATGGAGAAAAATTGAAGGCATTTCCTCTAAAAACTGGAACAAGATAGGGATGCCCTCTTTCACCACTTCTATTTAACATAGTTCTTGAAACACTGGCCAGAAAAATTAGACCAAAGAAATTAAAGGGATACAGGTAGGAAAAGAAGGAACTCAAATGGGCACTATTTGCTGATTATATGATTCTATACCTAGAATACCCTAAAAGTTCCACCAGAAAACTTACAGAACTAGTAAATAAATTCAACAAAGTAGCAGGATATAAAATCAACACCCATAAATCAAAGGCATTTCTGTATATAGTGAAAAATCCTCAGAAAGGGAAATGAGGAAAACTACCAATTTACAATAGCCTCAAAAAAAAAAAAAAACTTGAATCAACTTAATGAAAGAGGTGAAAGATCTATACAATGAAAATTACAGAACCCTAAAGAAGTAAGTCAAAGAAGACCTTAGAAGATGGAAAGATTTACCTTGCTCTTGGGTAGGCAGAATTAATATTATCAAAATGACCATACTTCCAAAAGCACTATACAGATTTAATGCAATTCCCATCAAAATCCCAATGGAATTCCTCATAGAAATAGAGAAAGCAATCATGAGATTCATCTGGAAAAATAACATGCTTTGGAGAAAAGATAGCCTCTTCAACAAATGATGCTGGGGAAACTGGAAATTCATTTGCAACAAAATGAAATTAAACCCCTATCTCTCACTATGCACAAAACTCAACTCAAAATGGATCAAGGACTTAGGAATATAACCAGAGACCCTGCGTCTAATAGAAGAAAAAGTAGGACCTAATCTCCATCATGTGGGATTAGGCCCCAACTTCCTTAATAAGACTCCTGTGGCACAAGAATTAAAATCAAGAATCAATAAATGGATGAACTCAAACTACAAAGTTTCTTCTCAGCAAAAGAAATACTCTGTGAGATAAATAGAGAGCCTACATCTTGCAAATCTTTGCCCCTCACACATCAGATACAGCATTAATCCCTAGGGTATATAAAGAACTCAAAAAGCTAAGCACAAAATAAAAACAAAAACAACAACAAAAAACAAACAAATAACCCAATCAATAAATGGGCCAAGGAACTGAACAAACACTTCTCAGAAGAGGATCTACAATCAATCAATAAATATATGAAAAAAATGTTTATCATCACTAGCAATTAGAGAAACGCAAATCAAAACCACTCTAAGATTTCATCTCACTCCAGTGGCAGCTATTATTAAGACAAACAACAGTAAGTGTTAATGAGGATGTAGGGAAGAAGGTACACTCATAAACTGCTGGTGGGACTGCAAATTGGTATAGCCAATATGGAAATCAGTATGGAGATTTCTTGAAAAATTGGGAATGGAACCACCATTTGACCCAGATATCCCTCTCCTCTATCTATACCCAAAGGACTTAACAGCCTACTGTAGGGACACAGCCACATGAATGTTTATAGCAGCACAATTCACAGTAGCTAAACTGTGGAACCAACGTAGATGTCCTTCAATAGATGAATGGTTAAAAAAAATGTGGCATATATACAATGGAATATTACTCAGCAATAAAAGAGAATAAAACATGGCATTTGCAGGTAAATGGATGGAGTTAGAGAAGATAATGCTAAGTGAAGTTAGCCAATGTGATGGACATTATTATCCAAAGTACACGTATGAAGACAGGAATTGTTGTGAATATACTTTGTATACACCCAGAGATACGAAAAATTGTGCTCTATATGTGTAATAAAAATTGTAATGCATTCCAATGTCATATACAAATAAAAGAAAAGGGATTAGCAGACACTGGTAGTGTAAAGGTAGTGTATATATTACAGGAAGACCCTTTGACGTTTTTCTGCCTCAAATCCCACTTTTTTTTTTTTTAATTTTGTTGTTAAAAAATAGGTTTAGGTCTGGGTATATAGCTCATTTGTAGAGTGCTTGCCTTGTATGCACAAAGCCCTGAGTTCAGTCCCCAGCAACACACACACACAAATAGGTTTAGTGGTATTTTAATTGACTTTAATTTTCCATATATTTCCCCAAATTATCAACTTCGTTAAGAGAAAAACATTTTCTTTTACTTTTCTATAAATATCCACTACTGACTTTTTGTAATTTCAGTTAAATGCAGACTAACCAGCCACTTCAAACATTAGTGTCTTAAACAACAAGGACTTATTATTTGTCATGATTTTGAACATTGACTGGATTGCAACTCTGTATTTTGCTTGGGCTTATCACCAGACTCTGTTTAGGTCAAGGTTGGCTACACTGGACTGCTCAAAGTAGCCTTAACTACATGGCTAAGTGTGGGTTGAAGTATCTTGGTTTTCCTCTGTGTGGCCTCACAATTTCCAACTAGACTGTCTTTTCATAATGATCTCAGGGTAGCTCTCTTATAAAGTGAAAAGCCAAAGCTACCAAATGTTCAAGGTTTTGGTTTTGAAGTCATATAACTTCACTTCTAGTTGCATTCTGTCAAGAAAAGCAAACCCAAATCAGCCAGATTCTAGCCCTGTCTTTGATGGCAAGTAGGGCAAAGTTTATTGTAAAGAAGCAATTATTATGGCTGTCTATGAAATTAATCTACTACAGTTCATGCCCTTTTATGTAATTCTAAATGTGGCACTTGTGAGAAATACTGTTTAGTAAATTACCTAGTGTTTTTGTTATCTTCTTTAAGCCTCAATTTTATTTTATGATAGATAGTAATATAAATGCCCACCCTGTGGGATTTCAGTCAAATTAAAAATAGTTAGAAAGATAGAAATATAAAGTTATATTTCTATTCCTAATAGCATATTATTATTATTTATACATAGTTAATCCATAGTAACTTCTCTCCTTGATAAACGGTGTGTATAAAATATCTGTTTTTTGCTTTATAAACTATAATCTCCTAAGGAGAGTCTAAAAATGTTTAATGTTTTAGTAGATATATACAAGTTATATTTTGCCAGTTGTTTCTTGATTATAGGTATAGTCAAATTGTTTTCATTTTGTCTTAACGGAAGAACTGTTTACACTTCTGTTGGTTCTTTTAGGCTGTATAGTTTTATGCAGGTCAATCCCCACCCCACACTTTTTTTTTTTTTTTTTTTTTTTGTACCAGGGATTGAACTCAGGAGCACTAGACCATTGAGCAACATCCCCAGCGCATTTTTTTAAATATTTAAAATAAACTCAACTCTAGCTGAGTTACTTAGGGCCTTGCTAGGTTGTTGAAGCTGGTTTTTTTGAACTCGTGATCCTTCTGCCTCAGCATCCTGATCTAATGGGATTATAGGCATTCACCGCTTTGCCCCACTGGTCAGTCCCTTTTATAAGCGTTATTTTGATGAGCAATTGAAATGCAGACATTAATTATCACTTATTATCACACGAATTAATATCATGGCATTATAAATACACTCTATGTTATATATTTAAACTAGTGAAACAAATTAGTCAGTAGTGTACTTTTTCTTGGAAACTTCCTCCATTTACTTTTTTTAGTTTTAACATGATTCAGCTATACTCCAAAACATGTAATTATCCTGTGAGAAATGAAAATCATTGGTTCTCAAGAATGTAATGAGTGCATTGGGCTAAAAAGAGAATTAAAGAATTAATTCTTATCTTTTTTTCTGTGAAAAATCACTGAAATACAGGGTTAAAAAGCAACAGCAACCAAGGCCACATTCACAAAAAAAGTGGGGGAAAGAAAAAACATACATTCATTCTGCTTTTTTTTTCTTTTTTTTTTTATTGTTGGTTCAAAACATTACATAGTTCTTGACATATCATATTTCATACTTTGATTCAAGTGGGTTATGAACTCCCATTTTTACCCTGTATACAGATTGCAGAATCACATCAGTTACACTTCCATTGATTTACATATTGCCATACTAGAGTCTGTTGTATTCTGCTCCCTTTCCTATCCTCTACTATCCCCCCTTTCATTCTGCTTTTAACATAAAAACATGTTACATAAAAGTTTACTTAATTCAATTAAATAATAGTGTTTATTTAGACAGGATATGAGACAGTAGTATTTAAGAGATGGTAAGAAAAACAGATTATCTTCCTTTTTTCTTTCCTTGGTGCAACACCTTTTAGTCTGCCAGTTAGGAAAGATGTTGAGATAGATAGTGAGAGTGGTATAGCTGGGATGGAAAAAGATTGATGCTGGTTCTGTTTTGGAGGTTTTGAGTGAATGTCAGCATTTCTATACAGATAGCCTATAAGTCCTTTGGATTGTAATAGTAAGTTATTTTTTGTTATTCATATTCATTGAGATTCTGTTTTTCTCAATATCATTTAGCGATTATTCTTGGTCTCCATTCCCCCCCCCCCAAAAGTATGTATTTCAGATAATTTTCTTTAGTATAGGTACCACTAAGCTCAGTATTCTATTACTGCCTCCCTCCCAAAAAAAGCTGAGCCAGCTATGAATCAGGTTTGGGGTATGTTTATGTATTTGCTAGAAAACATTTTTTAGAATTATTTATTTAATTTATTTATTTATTTTAATTAGGTATATATGATAGCAGAATGCATTTTGATTCATCACACTCAATTGCAGCACTACTTTACATTTCTCTGGTTGTACACGATGTAGCATCACACCAGATGTACAGTCATAAATGTACCTAGAGTAATGATGTCCATCTCATTCTACCATCTTTGCTTCCCTCAGTCAGTCTCCTCTCCTCCCCTTTGCCCAAAGTTCCTCCATTTTTCCCATGCCTCTCCCCTCCCCATTATAGGTCAACATCCATTTATCAGAGAGAGTGTTCAGCCTTTGGTTTTTTGGGATTGGCTTACTTTGCTTAGCATAATATTCTCCAACTCCATCCATGTATGTGCAAATGCCATAATCTTATTCTCTTTTAAAACTGAATAATATTCCATTGAGTGTGTGTGTGTGTGTGTATGTGTGTATCACAGGTTTTTTATCCACTCATTTATTGAAGGGCATCTAGGTTGCTTCCACAGTTTAGCTACTGTCAGTTGAGCTGCTATGAACATAGATGTGGCTGCATTCCTATAGTGTGCTGATTTTAAGTCCTTTTGGGTTGGTCTGTTCATTCCAACTTTTCACCACCTTTAGTTCCAATGAAAATTATTCTGTATGTATAATGTTATCACTTCATAGACTACTTGCTATCAGCCAGATAAATTTATAAGCGCTAAAGGATTGGGTCAGTTTCTGTGTGACATGGACTTCTCTTATTCATGACTTTGAAATTTTTGTTCCTCCACAGAAAAAGCCTTGTTTATGAAAATGCAGTACAAGGGTAAGGATGTAGCTCAGTAGTTGAGTGCCTACGTAGCATGCATGAGATCCTGGGTTTAATTCCCAGGCCCCCCCCACCACCACCACAAAAGCAGAGACTAACATTTTCTTGAATACAATCTTATGATGTATTCATAGTACCTACTGATGTTGGCAAAATATAAACTTTGAGATTGAAGACCTTATGTTTCTATCTTCCACAATATTTTGGTCAAAGTAAAAACTTAATATTTACTAAAAATAAGACTATTATTTGCATCATTTAGAGTTCCTTGCATTAGAAAAGGAAAAGAGAAATAAATGTGGTTGATGGCTAAGAACACCATATGTTTGGAAAGTGTGACCATCAGAGTTTTCCTGAAGGCAAAATCCAGCATTTAAAAATATTAGAAAGTCCCGCTGAAATTGAAGACGCCATCAAAAGCCAATTAAGAAAAGCCCAGGACCAGATGGATTCTCAGCCAAGTTCTACCTGACTTTTAAAAATGAACTAATACAAATTCATCTCAAATTAATCCATGAAATAGAGAAGAAGGGAACCCTTCCAAACTCAATTCTATGAAACTAGTATCACCCTGATAACCAAAACCAGACAAAGACACATCAAGGAAAGAAACTTTAGGTCAATATTGCCAATGAACAAAGATGCAAAAATTTTTAATAAAATACTGGTGAAAACATACTGTATACAAAAAAATACTAAAAAGATAGTGCTTCATGATCGAGTGGGGTTTATCCCAGGGATGCAAGGTTGGTTCAACAAATGGAAATCAATAAACATAATTCATCACATCAATAGACTTAAAGAAGAATCTCATGATATTCTCAATAGATGCAAAAAAAAGCATTGGACAGAATACACCATCTATTCATTTTCAAAACACTAGAAAAACTGGGGATAGTAGAAACATACCTCAACATTGTAAAAGCTATATATGTTAAACCCAAGGCCAATATCATTCTGAATGGAGAAAACTTTAAAGCCTTCCCTCTAAAACTAGAACAAGACAAGGATGCCCTCTTTCACTGCTTCCATTAAACATAGTCCTTGAAACCCTAGATAAAGCAATTAGGCAAAAGAAAGAAATTTCGGGGGCCAGGGGCGGGGAGCTTAAACTATTGCCTACAATATGATTCTATATTAAGAAGACCCCAAAAAAATTCAACCCGAAAACTTCTAGAACTCATAAATGCATTCAGCAAAGTAGCAGGATATAAAATTAACAACCTTAAATTAACAAATTAAGACCCATAAATCCTGTACACCATTTATGAGTCAGCTGAAAGAGAAATTAAGAAAACTTCCATTATCAACAGTCTCAAAAAAAACTAAAATACTTGGGAATCAATCTAACAAAAGAGATGAAAGACTAGTTCAGAACACTAAAGAAAGAAATTGAAGAAGATCTTAGAAGATGGAAAGCTCTCCTATGTTCTTGGATAGGCAGAATAAAATGGGCATACTACCAAAAACACTGTTACACAGATGTAATGCAATTTCTATTAAAATTTCAATGTTTTTTCATAGAAATAGAAAAAAAGTTATAAAATTCATTTGTAAAAATAAGAGGCGTGGCATAACCAAAGCAACCCTTAGTGAGAAAAGTGGAAGCTGAAGGCATCACAATACCAGACCTCAAATTATACTACAGAGCTATAGTAAAAATCTCAGCATGGTATTGGCACCAAAACAGACATGAAGACCAGTGAAACAGAATAAGACACAGACACAAGATTATGTAAATACAGCTATTTCATACTAGACAGAGGCACTATGAACATACATTGGAAAAAAGATAGCCTCTTCAACAAATGGTGCTTGGAAAACTGAAATCCATATACAGCAAATGAAATTTAACCCCTATCTCTCACCCTGCACAAAAGTCAAAGTGGGAAGGACTTAGAGCTTAGATCAGAGACCCTGTGCCTACTAGAAGAAAATGTAGACCCAACTCTCCACTATGTCAGCTCCAGAACCAACTTCTTCAACAAGACTCCTGAAAGGGGAGAAGTAAAATCAAGAATCAGTAAATGGGATGGTATTAGTCTACAAAGCTTCACAGCAAAAGAAACAGTCAAGAACATAAAGAGCCTAAGAATGGGAGAAAATATTCACCATCTGCACCTCACAGCATTAATGTTCAGGATATATAAAGATCCCCAAAACCACCAAAAAAACCCCTAAAACCCCCCAAACCTCAAATATAACCTAGTTAATAAATGGACAAAGGAACTGAATAGACACTTCACAGAAGAATAAAATATAAATAATCAACAAATATATGAAAAAATGTTCAACTTTGTGCTAGCAAGGAGAGAAATGTAGATTAAAAGTACAGAGGTTTTATCTCACTTTAGTCATAGTGGCAATTATCAAGAATGAAAGTAACAGTAAATGTTGGAGAGGATGTGGGGAAAAAGGTACACTCATACATTTCTGGGTGGGACTGCAAAGTAGTGCAACCACTATGGAAAGCAGTGTTGAGATTCCTCAGAAAACTTGGATTGGAACCATCATTTGACCCAGTTATCCCACTCCTTGGTCTATACCCAGAGGACTTAAAATCAGCATACTACAGTGATGCAGCCCCATCAATGTTTATAGCAACTCAACTGACAGTAGCTAAGCTATGGAACCAACCTAGGTACCCTTCAACAGATGAGTGGATAATGAAAATGTGGTATATATACACAATGGAATATTACTTAGCCTTAAAGAATAATGAAATTATGGCATTTGCTGGTAAATGGATGAATCTGGATACTATCATGCTAAATGAAATAAGCCAGTCCCTAAAAACCAAAGGCCAAATGTTTTTTCTGATACATTAATGCTAATTTACAGTGGGAGTGAGAGGGAAGAATATAAGTTCACTGGATTAGATAAAGGATAATGAAGGGAAGGGAAGGGGATGGGAATAGGAAAGACAGTAGAATGAATTGGACCTAACTTTCCTATGTTCATATATGAATAAGCAATCAGTGTAATTCCACATCACATACACAACAATGGGAAGTTATATTCCATGTAATGTGTCAAAATACACTCTACTGTCATGTGTATCTAAAAATAACAAATAAAAAAAGTCCTACTGGATATAGTGATGCTTGCCTGTAAACCCAGCGATTTGGGAAGCTGTCTTAAATTTAAAACAATAAAACGGGCTAGTGATGTAGCTCAGTGGTAGAGCACTCTAGGTTCAGTCCCCAGTACCAAAAAATAAATAAAATACTTGAAATTGCTATTTGAATAGAAGTGTATATTCCATATGTATGTCCTTTTCTCTCTTAGTCTATAGTGCTACTTAGTTTAGTTTTGTTTTTCCTGTGACACTCGGCTCTTTTGTCTATTTAATAAGTGTAATAAGGATGTCTCATCCAATCTCTGTCCCTGTCATTTTTTTCTTTTACACTGTTTGAGAAAACTTCCTGCTTATTTTATGAATGTGATTAAAACCAGGATAACTGGCCTTTGTCTCAAATTATCATAGTAAAGTTCATATATATATATGAGATGCCAGGACTACTTCAGTTCCTTATATTTCAGGTAACAAAATTCCATATCATGATGATTGAAAATTTATGTTAAAAGGAAAAAAGGGTGCTAACCCCCCCCCCCACCGCGGCCAGTTCTATCTGCAAAATAGAGAAAATTACTATCTATCCTTGCAACCTTATGTAATTTTGTTGGGAGTTTAAAACTATTGTACCAGACCTCTGTAACTTTAAGATAGTTTGGAAATGATATTTCTAGACATAAATGCCAGTTAGGAAAAAACGGAAGTAAAATATACTGTTTATATTTCCGTGAAGCAGCAAGGAGTATCTTTTTATTCTCTCTCTTTAAAAAAAGATTATTTCTTTATTTTGGTAGTTGTATATGGACAGCATGCCTTTATATTATGTGTTTACTTTTATGTGGTGCCAAGGATTGAACCCAGTGCCTCACATATGCTACGCAAGTACTTTGCCACTGAACTACACAGCCCGAGCCCTTTTTTAGTCTCTTCATTCTTTTATTAGGAATATTCTCTTCATAGAAATTCAGTTCAATTCAAAAAACCTAGGGCAAAGGTCACCATCTTCATGAATTTTTCCTATATTCCCTAAATGTAATATCACTTGTCACGTACATATAATTTGGCAGCCTTTGAAAGGCAGGTCCCTTATATTTGGTTTCTATTCAGTTCACCCCAGATTCCTGAGAGAAATATCTAGATATTATGAAGAAACAATTATTAAAATGAGGAAGGAGTCACTCAAACTCCAATGTGTCTAAGATTATATAGGAAGCTTATTAAAAAACAAAACACCCTTACCTCACCCTTGAATGCTCTCAATTCAGTGGTGTTCTCTCTGCCCTTCCTTTAGTGTCTTTGTTTTATAGTTCCTGGTAGTATGGACTTTTGCACATGATTAGTGTTTCCTTTGCCTAGACTTTTTGTCTGTATAATACCTATCCCTTTGCTCTACGCTTTATGAATTCCTAAGGAAATTCTTTTCATCTCTGACAAAGTTAACTCTCCACTGTTTTTGTAGCACTCAATACTTCATTGTTCATCACAAGTGCAGCTTTGCTTTTATTTGTAGATTATTTAAATAATGATTCTCAACTGGAAGCTTCATAAAGGTAGAAGCTATGTATGTTCTTACTCTCTATTATATTCCTAATGCTCACATAACTCCTGGAGCACAGTTGTTGCTTAATAAATATTGAGTGCAGGAAAATAATGGTCCCTAAACATTGTTTTGACAATTGTTGAACCAGGAGTTCTGGATACTTGTGTAATATCTCTGGCTTGTAATTTATCTCTTATCTTTCCTGTATCTATTTGAGTATTTGTGAAACTGAATGAAACCTCCCCTAACTCCCCTAATAGTGCAGGGAAGGGAGCAATTTTAACATCAAATAAGAAACATGTAGGTAATTTGAAAAATGCAAAGGTGCTATTCAAATGAAAATTACATTAAATGGCTACTATAAGGTGGAAGGTGCTGTAGTAGATACAAAGCTTATTATCTTGAGGATGTTATTTTTTTTCTATAAGCCCTAGGAATTTTATTTCAAGATGGAGTTTAAGCTGTAGTTCTTATATATTTGACTTTTTGCTTAAGTTAGGAATATTATCTCTTACTATCCATTTATTTTCACTTGTAAAAAACAGATTACCTGAGGCCAGTATTCATATTCTTTTCTCCTTTATGGTCTAGCAAGCCCTGTGGTTTAGTGCAAACTTCATCTGTTACAAATGGCCAATCTATGTCTTTAAAACCATTACTTTTGTGCTGAAGGGCATAAAGAAATTGTATATGTTACTTCAACTCTGGATAAAATGGAATAGGAAAACAGTTAAATAAATTGAATTGAGATAAGTACTTTGTTACATTTTTAGAACAGGACAAGATGTCCTCAACTTAAAAAACAAACAACTCTAAATTTGATCATTCTAAAATTTCTTCACTAGATTATTAAAATATATTTATGATTTTCCCCGTTTTCTGTTCCTATTTCTTCCTACCTTCACCCTTTTTCATTATCCTAATTTTTCTTCTTTTTAACTTCAGCAATCTGGGTTGCAGGGGAAAAAAAGCTGGCACTTAATCAAGAACATGATCTCATTGCTTTCAATGGCTTAGAAAAGAAACATTTTAAAGCAGTTGAAAGATTTCACTTTGGAAAGTAGGTACTGCATAACTAAGTGTGTTGGTTCCCAGCAGAGCCTTGAGTAACCCCTTTCCAGCCATCATCATGTTTTGTTTTTTTTTTCTTCTACTTCCTGAGCAAGTGAGCAATAGCCTATGTTTAAAAAAGTCCAATTAGACTTTCCTTTTGGCTCTCTTACCAGAGTATAATTTTCTGTTCTGTAACTCCTCTATATACACTTTTATATTTTTGTATTTGCATCTAGGCTATGTTACTTACAGAGAGGTGGAATGTAACTTATAGTTTCCTTCTGCTTATGTAAAACCCCCATCACTTTCAGAGCCATCTTAAATATTGCTGGGAGTCTTTGAATGGAATGGAATGTATATTCAGGAAGAAGTGATTATTTTTTCCTTGCCATTTCCTTGGAAAGTTCAACCTCACTGCCACCTGGGTGGATCTTCAGTGAGGGATAGTAGCAGTGCTGAGAATGCTGTCTTTGGTGTTTCAGAGCTGTGAGCTTCAGTGTTCCCAGAAGATGCAGGATTGAGTCAGAGTTAGCTCCCCCAATGCATGCATGTGTGCGCACACACACAAACACTCTCTCTCTCTCTCTCTCTCTCTCTCTCTCTCTCTCTGTCTCTCTCTCTCTGTCTCTCCCTCTCTCTCTCTCTCTCTCTGTCTCTCTGTCTCTCTGTCTCTCTCTCTCTCTGTCTCTCTCTGTCTCTCTCTCTCTGTCTCTCTCTCTCTCTCTCTCTCTCTCTCTCTCTCTCTCTCTCTCTCTCTCTCTCTCTCTCTCTCTCTCTCTTCCTGAGTCGCAATTCTGCGAGCAGAATTGGTACCCACAGGTTCACATTCTGTCTTGAAAACTTTTATCTTTTTTACCTGTCCTTTTACTACTGGATTCATAATCAGTTCGAAGAACCGGATGGAGAAGGATACAGTGCTATTTCTCCCATTTTCCTTATTTCATGTCATTCTTCTTTTGCTTACCCATGGACTCCTCTTAGTTCCTCCTGAAGTCTCCAGCATCCTTGAACTGCAAGGCAAAATACCATAAATAGGGAGGGAGGGGCTCACTGCCATACTTGTTCTGATAGTTGCTGAATTCTTAATCATACTTAGAATAGGCTCAGCCAATTTTTTACATTTATAAAAAATAATTTTTGAATTGGTATCCATTACCTTCTACAGAATTCAAAAGGTGATAAAAATATGCCTAGTGAAGAGTTCCCTGACTGCCTCCATCCTTTGGTCATCAAGTTTTCTTACCTGAGATAGTTAGTGTTACCAGGGGTTTTTGTTGTTGTGGTGGTTGTGGTTGTGTTTTATTGTTTTTTGTTTTCTGTATCCTTTCAGAAATAGTTTAGACATGAATTAAAACAAATCTATAATAGTTATTTATATATTCTTACCTATTCTCCTCTTCCTTCTCCTTCACAACTGACTTAATTCATATGTGCTCTCCCTTTTTCTTTTTGCTTGGAGTCAGTTTCATAACAACACATAGGGAATTTTCTTATTTTTTATGGCTGCATTGTATGGTTATACCAAAACTTAGTGTAATTCCCCAATGGTGGATACTTAGGTTATCCCCCTCCACCCCTGTTTTTTTTTGGGGGGGAGGGGGATTGAACCTAGGATTGTTCTGCTACTGAGCTATGTCCCCAGCCCTTTTTATTTTGTGACATGGTATAACTAAGTTGCCCAGTCTGGCCTTGATCTGTGATTCTCCTACCTTAGCTTCCAGAGTAGCTGGGATTTATAGGTGTGTGATTACAGGTGTGTGCCACCACGCCCGGCATAGAGGTTCTTTCTGATCTCTTACTTATAAATAATGCTACAAAAAGTAGCACTGAACATGAGCTATTTTGTTATTTTATGAATCTGTGTGTAGGGTAAATCTTCAGAACTGGAATTGCTAGACTAAAGCTTATATGCATTGTAATTTGGATACTGCTACCTCTTCAGATACTGAACACTAAAGGGTTTTGTTTGTTGTTGTTTAAATGATATTTTCTTTTTTTATAACTTTATTTTATTTGTTTATTTTTTTATGTGGTGCCGAGGATTGAACCCAGTGCCTCACACGTGGTAGGCAAACACTCTACCGCTGAGCCACAACCCCCAAACCCTATTGTTAATTATTTCTAGTGAGCTTATGCTTTGATTTCTCCTTTTGGTGAATTAGCATTGTTATCATCTGATTTTATTTGATGATTGCTCAGGCAATGTTCAGGTAACATAAATAGAACAAGTATAAAAAGAAAAAAAGATGATTTTGTTTGACAAGGTAGAGGAGGTAAAATTTCTTCTCTGTCTTCTTAGGGTCTCTGACTAAGCCTGGAATTAGAATGACACAAGACAAATTATTAGGAGAAAAGAATACAGTTTTTACTTAGTAATTTTCTTGGGAGCCCTCACAAGAAAAATGAAGATTGTGAGAAACAGGGCCAAAAGTTTATATGCTGGGCCAAACAGTAGTAAATTTTGAAAATGTGACAAGAAAAAGGGGTTTGGACCAGGGCAGTTAATTGTGAAAAAGTGACTAGGCCACTAAGGGTTAGTTTAACAAGGTCTGTCTGTATAGAGTTCTTTCGTCCTTGGCTCCCAGTCTGTGGTGATAAGAATGTATTCCTTCCTTCTGGTACAGGGAGGGCACTTTTTTTTTTTTTTTAAATCTCCTTTCTGGAAGAAAAAGAAAGTTCCCTTCTAATAGCTGCTACATTTCAAGTGTCCATAACCCAAAGTAATTAAAATGCCAAATAGCATATTTAGGGGTTGTGTACTCTGAACCTCATCAGTAGTTTAGAATTACTTCTCTGTCATGTAACAAAGCAAAATATAAACTCAGTGGTGAATGAAAGCTGATACTTGGTATTTGGGGAGGTAAGGGTGATTATTACTGTCCTGCCCTGCAGTGAATTTATGCATGCCCTCTATACAGGGATGACATGGGGAATTACAAACTGTGATGTCAGGTGCTGCAATTTTTTTCTATAAAAATGAAACCCTTGACATTTATATTGTCTTCCAACTTTTAGTGTGTGTGTGTGTGTGTTACTGAGGATGGGACCCAGGGCCATTCTACCACTAAACTACATCCCCAGCTCTTTTTATTTTTAAAGTCATCTCATTAAATTGCCCAGGCTGGTCTGGAACTTGAGATCCTCCTGCCTCTGTCTCTTGAGTCCCAGCAATCACAGGCATGTGCCAACACTCCCAGCTCCTACATTTAAATACTGTGTGGATCAAACAACATGCATCCACAGGATTGATCCAAACTCCATGAAAGGACAAAATTATGACAATTTAGTTCAAAGTTCTTAATTGGCTTTATTTTTTATTCTGTAGTTGGCTAACACTTATAAAAAAGAGTAAATGTTCTAATGACCTGTTTTTTGTAGACAGAGAGCTGAAGAAAGCAGAAAGAAAAACCAAAAAACAAATTGGTCATTTCAAAGTTACTTTCTTTGTCAAGCAAGGTCAGGGAGACAGGGAAAAAAAAAAAAAAACTGATTAGTCAACATCAGGTTACATATTTGTGTGTGTAAGAATTTAGGCAGATGGAATTTCATTATGCTAATTTAAACTGCTCTTTTTGGGAAATTTGGCTGTTATTCTCACTATTCCTAATTTTTCAGAAGGTTAGATAAACTCAGCTTGGTGATGTGGAACTTTAGAGTAAGTGACTCCGTTTTGCATTTTTAACATGGTCTTTTGGGACCTAGTCCATGAGTTTAGTCCAAAAAAACAGTAACCTCCTGTAATTTTTATTTAACATCCTTAAACTGACAACTTATGCTGTTTACTGTTACACAAACAGAGGTAACTTCTTGGTCTGTTCTTTTTGACTCCCCCTATACTCTAGTTCCTCATCACCTGCTGCCAGCTGAATATTGTTTCTAGATAGTCTGTTGATTTAATATTTATTTATGTATTTGTTCATTCAATCATTCCTTCATTTATTCGTTCACTTTGGTATGAGGGATTGAACACAGGGGCACTTAACCAATGAGCAACATCACCAGCTCTTTATTTTTTTTATTTTGGAAATGGGTGTCACTAAGTTGCTGAGGCTAGCCTTTGAACCTTGGGATCCTGTCCCAGCCTCCCAAGTTGCTGGGATCACAGGTGAGTGCCACCACACTCAGCTTCCACTGATTTTTAATATGTTTTTTTTCTTTTATGTATTTTTTATTTATATATGACAGCAGAATGCATTACAATTCTTATTACACATATAGAGCACAATTTTTCCTATCTCTGGTTGTATACATAATATATTTACACCAATTCGTGTCTTCATACATGCACTTTGGATAGTAATGATCATCACATTCCACCATCATTAATTACCCCGTGACCCCTCCAGTCCCCTCCATTCCCTCTGCCCTCTCTAGAGTTCATCTATTCCTCCCATGCTCCCTCTCCCTATCCCACTATGAGTCAGCCTCCTTATATCAAAGAAAACATTGGGCATTTGTTTTTTTGGGATTGGCTAACTAGCATTATCTTCTCTAACTCCATCCATTTACTTGCAAATGCAATGATTTTCTGCAGATCATCATAAACTATCTTCTTGAACCTTGATTTGGAGTTCCCTTTACTCTTTATCTATCCTAGTCACGATTTATAGAAGTTTGAGATTCTAATATCACATTTTTATTTCTTTAGTCACCTTTTCCTTTGACTATGCATTTTTTAAATCTTTAAATTAAAACTTACTAATTTTTAATAATGGTTAGAATTTTAGCAGGTAGGAGTAGAAAATACAGGTATTTGTGATTTTTGCCCATGATCTCTACCAAGATTCTTTCCAGATTGTGGTCATTATTTGAAGGGGAACATGATTGTAGATATCAGTGTGTATTACAATGAAGCTTAGCAAGAATGGTTTTTCTGTCAGAAGACATTTGTGGCACTCTTCACAGTTGAGGAGTTAATATCTTGAGCCAAAGTCTGCAAGCATTGGATTATGAATCTCTTTGGATTAAAAACTCTCACCTAGTGAATCTCATCTACATCTTTCTTTATTCTGTTCTGAAATTCTCACTGGAGATGGATGGACAGCTGTGGCTATTGTCTCTTTCCTAACTCTTACCAGAGATTTCCACTATCTCAGGCCGTAATCTTATCAAAGATGATTACCTACCTTTTGAGAGAAAAAAAAATAATTCCTTCAAAATGGTTAGAAATTACTGCCTTTGATGCTTTTCCTTAAGATGCTTTTCATAATTAGAGTAATTAAAAGGTTTACTAGAGGCACTGTAAAAACTGAATTTTGGAAAGTAACTTGGGACAGTGAGTCCAGTTGATGGGGGAAGCATGCCTTGTCTAAGCAATTCTTGGGCCAGAACTACCTGCCTAAATCTAAATTTTTGCAAACTCAAAACAACTTTCTCATCATAGCTTGGTTTCTGAATAACCACCCCTCATATAAAGCAGGTGTTCTCAATACAAAGCATTACATTGTGTTTATCGGGTTTTTTATTTTTATTTTTTAATAAAAATACTGTTTCTTGTGATTTTTGTATACCTGAAGTCAGTTTTCCATTAGTATGTGGTAGCCTTTTAGAAAGATTAGTGGTTGAAATTTAAAGGAATGGGGATAGAGAATTAAAATTTGTGGGTCCCAAGTTGAGGAACTTTTTTTTTTTTTTTTTTTTAATACCATGTAAGATGGGAGGTTAAGGAGCTGGGGATATAGCTCAGTTGGTACAGTGCTTGCCTCACATGCCCAAGGCCCTGGGTTCAATCCCCAGCACCACCAAAAAGAAAAAAAAAAAAAAAAGATTGGAAGTAGGAAGACCAGTTAGATTAGTACAACAGAAAGAGAAGGAAGGTCTGAAGTAAAACAAATCAGTAGAGAATTAGCACATTTTTATGATGGTTAGAAATAATAAAGAATTTAAAGCTGACTTGAACTTGGAAATTATTCCAAAGATTGAAGAAGGCTTGTTGCCTACAGTTAGATAAGAATATATGGTACTATGGGTACCTTTTCATCTTTTTTCCCCGCCCCCCACAGGACTGGGGATTGAATCCAGGGTTGCTCTATCCCTGAGCTGCACCCTCAATTTCTTTTTATTTTTAAATTTGAGATAGGGTCTCACTAAGTTGAAGAGACTGGCCTTAAACTCACAATTCTCCTTCCTCAGTCCCCCATATCTCTGGAATTACAGGCATGCATCCCTGTGCTTGGCCCAATGGATACTTTTTTATTTGGTTGCATTTAATAAATAAAAGTGTTTACTGTATATTTTGCCTTATAGTTTATAGTCATCATAAAATGTGAGAATCCATGAACTTGTCAATATACATCTGAGGGAAATAATTCAAATTGAAGATCTGAAATACATGAAGACTTTAGCAGATAAAATTGAGATAAGCTTTTATCGTTTTGAAGTACAATACATCATCTTGCTGGGAATGGCCAGGTCATGGGAAACATAGAGAAAATACAGTGTTTTTCAAAGTTCCCAAGTTTTTAAAGATGAGTATGAGAAAGCTACATGTTCCCCAGCTCAAGTAGAGAGCCTTTTATTTTCTCATATTTTATGTTTGTTCAGTTAACAGTATAAAATGTGAGGAACTGAAATAACTCCTATAATGGGTATGCTGAGGAGTTTAGAGAACTAAAAGAAACTCTTGTCCTTGGAACGCTTATGGTATTATGAGAATTGAATGAAGTTTAAGTTGGCACTCTGAAATTTTTTTTCTTTTTTAACTTCAGCTTCTAGTTGTGAAACATTATCTGATTTGACCACCTTATTTCGGATAATATTTTAACATATGCTTCTGAGACAAAGGAGGTAAAGTACTTCACTTCTCTTGAATAAATGGAGAGCCTATAAGTTCTCTCATGTTGACCTTCTTATCTGCCTTCTAGTGAGTTGACCAAGAATGCTTCAAGGCTAGTCATAAGAGTAGTTATTGGTGCTCTCATAAGTGCCAATTTAATGGGTGCTGGAAATGTTCAAAGTAATATTTCTACTAACCTATTGATATTGTCAGAAATTCCAGCATTTAGAAATTCATGCTATTTCTATTAAGTTGGATTATTATTAATGTCTGTTTATTTTATTTTATTTTCCTTATTTTGCTACCTCGGATTGAACCCAGAGGGACTTTACCACTGAGCTTTATATCCAGCCCTCTTTGAGCCACATCTCCAGCCCTATATCCAGCCTTTTTTATTTTCTTTGAGACAGGGTCTAACTACGTTGCTGAAACTGGCCTCAAATTTGCAGTCCTTCTGCCTTAGCCTCCAGAGTAGCTGATAGTATAGGTGTGTGCCACCACACTCAGCTTTCCAGAATGTATTGATTTAATTCCTATTGCTAAGATCAAATTTGTATTTTTAAATAGAAAACTGTAGATTCTCCTTTGATCTGATCCTGCTAGAAGCTCCCCCTTCTCTGATTTCAGGTTCTAATATAGTGTGCCTTGTTCATACAAATCTGATTGGGTTGTCCTCTGTGCTAGTCTGCGAACCTGATAGGTTATTTCTTCCTCAAGATCTTGATCTTGAATGTTTTCTTCCCCTATCTACATAGATCACTGCCTGACTTCATCTATCTTTATTCAGATTTAACTTTATTAATGAGACTTTCTTTGAGCACACTATTTAAAATTATAATCCTACCACTGACAGTCCATATCCTCTTTCTCAGCTTTATTTTTCTTAATTTTTTTTGAATTTTTAGTTGTAGATGAACATAATACCTTTATTTTATTTATGTATTTTTATGCAGTGCTGAGGATCGAACAAGTGCCTGACACATGCTAGGCAAGAGCTCTACCACTGAGCTTCAGCCCCAGCCCTCTCAGCTTTATTTTGTTCTATTATACTTATCATGATTTGAATACTATATGTTTGATTTTTTCCCCCTCTCTCTTACCACAAGCATATAAACTCTCTGTGAACAGAGATTTTTTTGGTTCATTGCTGTACTTTCCTGTGATCAGTAGTAAATGTTTGCCTAATGCATAAATTAATTAATAAAAAGTCCTACAGGATTTGAGATATAAAAGAAGTGCCTTTAGGCAAAAGGGATGCCAAACAGTTATCATATTGTGCACTTGATTTTTGTATAGTATTTGAGAAATTAAATTTTCAGAAATATTCCCTATTGGAAAATATTCCCTATTTAGCTCAGTGGTAAAGTCTTTGTTTTTAGTCTGCTCTTTAAACACTGACCAAAAGACATGATAAGCACAACTTAGTGGAGGAAAAGTTTATTTTGGTTCACGGTTTCATGCAGTCCACAGTAGGCCAACTCCAAAACTCTTGGCCTGAGGTGAGACAGTCCTTAGCAGAGGAAAACAGCAACTAAGAAGCAGAAAGAGAGGGCTCCAGCAAGCACCTTGTTCACCAAGAATAAAATATAAACCCCAGAGGCATGCCCCCAGTGACCTGTTTCTTCAGCCATCTAGTTATCACCCAGTTAAGCCATATCAGTGGATTAATCCACAAATCAGGTCACACATCTCATAATCCAGTCATTTCACCTCGTCATTCTTGTGTTGTCTCATATGAGCTATTGGAGAACACCACATATCTAAACCATAACAGTTCCCCTATATTAGGAAATCCTAGTCTAATGCCAAATGTAGACGACTTCTGTTTGTAATTTGTAAAATTCTGAACTCTTAACAAAAATGTCAAATGACAAGTACTTAATAGGCCTTAAGTTTCTGAATGTTTGTTTTTAGTCATTGGGTAAATTGGTTTCAGCACTCACCCAGGAGTTATCTTTATGACTCCTTATGTTACTAAATGAGTGCCAGTCACTAAAACAACAAATTTTGAAAGAAAGTGTCTTTACAAGGTAGCAAGAGTGGAGGTAGGAGACCCAAGCCTCTAATTTGCCTCCATCAGGACAGGGTTTAGGCATATTTTATGGGATAAAGAAGCAGGGTGATTTAAGACGTGGAGAAAGGTGATTGGAGGCAAAGTAATCAGTGGTCAGTACATAGGGAGTCTCTTTCATGACTCTTCATGGAATGCATGTTCATATAATGACTATGTTACAGAATCTGAGGGCAGAATTTTTAGCCTTCTGAGGTCAAAAGGTCATCCATCAGACTCCAGTTCAGGTCCAAGTGAAGAATCCTGGTTTAGACAGGGCAGATGTTCAGGTTCCTGAACATAGACAACCATATGTCAGAGGTGTTACCTACAGTAAAACTAGAGGGAGACTAATATATAGCTCACCTATGTGACCTACAGAATTAGTGATTTTAAAAGCCAACTAAAAGCAAATAACTAAGGGGAAGTGGGGCTCATTCATGGAAGTAAAAAATCCTGAGACTTGAGGTCTCATTCTTTTTATTATTTTTTATTTATTTTTTGTAGTTGTAGATGGACAGCATGCCTTTATTTTATTTGTTTATTTTTATGTAAGCTGAGGATCAAACCTGTGCCTCATGCATGCTAGGCAAGTACTCTGCTACTGAGCTATAGCCCCAGCCCAAGGTATCATTCTTTTTATGGTTACATTTTTGAGAATGGCTCTCAGGTTCTTGAGAGATGGTGATATATATTTACATTTGGAAGCTGTTTTATTGGTACCCATCAGATGGAGCAAGGAACCAAGGCTCATTTTTTTTTTTTTTACCATTACCAGGATTTTTTTCATTTGTAAACTGAGGTTATTGGAAAACATATCATTGTTAACATCAGTTATAGCTTAATATCAGATTTTGTAATTTACCTGATGCTAGCTTAATTAAATCTCTTACTATAATTCTAAAATCATTTGTACTTTTAAATATTGGGAAACTGCTAGGATAAGGAAAATGCAAAACAGTGAGGAACATATTAGATTTTCCAGAGACACAGAATTGTATGATTTTGCTCTATTAACTGTGTATCAGTACTCTCCCTGCAGAAGAAATTAGGGCTTCAAATAAATGAACAATAAATATGGATTGGTTTCCTGAGTGAATGGCTGTATTTTAACAAAATATTCCAGATGTATGCAAAGAGGAATTGTTTAGTTCAGGGCAGAGACCCTTTTTAATAGTCACAGACTTCAGGAGGAGAGTCTGCTATTCAGATTTAAGTTACCCTGTTGTAGTCATTGCTGGGGAACTGTCATGGGTTAAGCAACATGTAGTTGTTGAACTGAATTCCCAGTCTGGTGTTTAGAAAACTATCATGGGGTCTTCTGTGATTTTAAGATTGACTATAAAGGTGCTGTGGATGTAGATTACAAACAGTAGTAACAGGGTATTTCTTTGGTCCCAGAAACATATATACTTATCAAGAGAAAAGATATTTTTTTATATTCTTAGCATTTGGCTTGTAGTGGATATTTAACAAATGCTTATTAATTGTCTCAGAAAATGTTTCAATTACATCTTTTAAAAGCTTAGTCAAGTAGCATAGAGTCTTTTGGTGATAAGTTTTAGGACCTTTAAGATGATCTTATTGGAATGAGACTTGCAATATGTATTTGAATTGCTATAATACAGGACAATAAAAATGTATTTGTGGGTTGGGTTGTGGCTCAATTGTAAAAGTGCTTGCCTAGTACACATGAGGCACTAGGTTCGTCCCTAGCACCACATTAAAAAAAAAAAAGCTAAGTAGATGAAATAAAGGTATTAAAATATGTATTTGTATGCTATACTAGTCAAGAATTTTGTAAAGAATATTTACTGTCTTGTAAATAGGAGTTCACTGAGGCTGGTAGAAAGGAAAAGGGAAGAAAGCATTGTATTTCAGAAAAGCTAAAGGAATTAATTGGCTAGGGCAAGTGTTTACTAGATGAGGTAAGAAGTAGAAATTCAAGACTGATTGGGGAATGTTTAAGAGTTATAGACCAATATCTCATATGGATTCTTTTGAAGTACCTATATTTAGGTACTGTCAAATTTACTTCAATTATGACTAGTTAATTAAATTTATTTTGTTAAGTATTCAGCTTGGCATGTTGGTATTTAAAACATATAGAGATAATTTTTATAATGACATGCTCAAAATTGTCTTTATGCCTTGGTATTACATTTTGCCATGAGGTATGACAGTGCATTATCAGAATTTTTCTTGTCTATTAAACCAGTAGTTTCCAAGTAGAATTACCTCAGGAGCTGCTTAAAAATATTTTTGGACTCCTACCACCAACCAGTTCAGATTCACTGGGAATTCTATGCTTATAAGAGACTTCCACATGATTCTGATGCTCAGTGCAGTTTGGAAACAACTTCCCTAAACTGACGTGGAGGTGAAGTTCTACATACTGTTGTAAACAGTGTACTGTACTTAAGTAAGAATAGAGTGAGTTCATATGTAACTTAACAGTAGCAACCCACAGAGTGGAGCACACTGTGACTTCCACAGAAAGGGATTCTAAATAGTGTATTATAAACAGTTGCTCTGCACATGTTTTGAATTTAAATGACTCTGAAATCAGACTGCAAAGCATACAGCTACACCTATTCCAGAAACAATGAAGCCACTTCCAAATGAAGGGAAGTGACCTCTACACAGAGTATGCTATGAAGGCAGTCACGTGGTGGAATCCGCGTGTTAGCTGCACATACAGAGAGAGATGGTGGTTCAGCTCTGACCTGGAAAAAGTATTCTCTGACATTTAACAGCATTGTTCAATAGAGTTTACCTGTTACTCTACTATTAATAATAAGGAAACGTTATTTTTATTTTCAAGTTATTATTTTAGATTGGAAGAAAGTAGGCAACATATTGAAAATAACAACAAAACACTACATTTTATAATAATTAAGTCATATATTTATGTACTATTAGTCATAATAGATTTTAGAGGACATTGTGTCGGTTCTGTGGCTTTTCTGATGAATTATGTTTATTGATAAAGCTTCAAAATAATTTAGTCTGGAGATACTTTCCAGAAGCTTAATGGAATATGAATTTTTTACCCTCTTTATCTGCTTATAAGTCATTTAACCAAATATCACATAGCCCCTTTTATGTTCTAGATATTACTTCAGGAGCAGATGCAGATAATAGGAAATAGTGACAGATGTAATAGGCACATAAAACAAGTATATAGCATGCTTAGAAGAAAAATCAAATATGTCACTATTTTACTTTAAAAAAACAAGCTGAGGGGGCTAGAGTTATGGCTCAGTGGTAGAGTGCTTGCCTAGCATGTATGAGGCACTGGGTTTGATTCTTAGCACAATAAATAAATAAATAAATAAATATCCATCAACAACTAAAATATATATTAAAAAAAACAACAAACTGGGCTGCGGTTGTGGCTCAGTGGCAGCGTGCTTGCCTAGCAAATATGAGGCACCAGATTCAAGCCTCAGTACCACATAACAAATAAAATAAAGGCATTCTGTCCATCTACAACTACCAAAAAAGAAAAAGAAAAAACAACAAACTGAGTTTAGGAAAAGAAAGTCTGAGAAAAATGAAAAGCAGTTCATTTGCCTCATGGGTGTTTAATCAATCAAAAGAGTATGTGTTATCTGTAACTTGAATATAATACACCAAAAAAAAATGACTTGGTGGTGGACAAAAGTAATATAGTTTTAGGTCCAGGACAGGGGAACTCAATTTCCTTACATTCTGCTCCCAACTAATTAACCCTTCTGTTGGAGTCATGTGATGAACTTTTTTTCTTTTTTGTTTTTTGAGATACTGGAAATTGAACCCAGGGGCACTCTATTGCTGAGCTACATCCCCAGCCCTTTTTATTTATTTATTTATTTATTTTATTTTGGGACAGGATTTCGCTAAGTAACCCAGGCTGACCTTGAATTTGTGATCCTCCTGCCTTAGCCTCCTGAGTCACTGGGATTACAGGTGTGTACCACTGATTGACCTTGGGCAGGTAGGGTCTTGTCTTAATTGTCTACCTCAGAGGACTGTGAGATAAATTGTTAGATGTAAAACATTTACCCAGTGATGTCTGGCCCATAACACTATTCATTAAGTAATGGTGGTAGTCATTATTTATAGTTTTAAACTATCTTAAGTGCATTATTTGAGAATTTAATATTTTAGTCTTGATGTGTTTTTAATTTTTGTATCTGTGAATCTGTGTTTTTCTCACTTTACCTACCATTCTTTACCCAAAATTACATGTACCTTTTTAATCACAACTAAATGTAGTAAGGACTCATTAATCTGGTATTGTTCAAGGGAAAAAGAATGTTTGACAAAAGTAAAGCATCTTCCTAAGCCATAAACTTTTTGTTTTTTGTTTTTTGTTTTCTTTATCTTCTTCCTCCTCTCCCCACCCCCCCTCCTCCTCCCCCTCTTTTTTTTTTTTTTTTGGTGTATGTATTTTTTTGCAAGGGGTTCTCCGCACATTGTCCTTGCTGGTCTCCAAGTTCGTGGGCTCAATGAACTTCATGCCTTAGCCTCCCAAGTAACTTGGACTATAGGCTAAGCTAGGCTTAAGTTTGGTATTAAATATTTTGTCTTTTAAAAACCACTGTATCCAGGCTAGGGATGTGGCTCAAGCGGTAGCGCACTCGCCTGGCATGCATGCAGCCCGGGTTCAATCCTCAGCACCACATACAAAGATATTGTGTCCGCCAAAAAACTAAAAAGTAAATATTAAAATTCTCTCTCTCTCTCTTCTTTAAAAAAAAAAACACTGTATCACATAGTTTTCTATCTTTGTAGAACACAAATTCTAAACACTAATTACATTATGAGTCACTGTTGTCATATGTATTTGTAGATAGTTATTTTCTTCTCATCAGGTAAGCTATCATTAGTTTTCTCTTGTATTTAACCCTTTTTTATATACTCTTCTAGTCAGTATTTAAGTTTTTCTGTTCAATCTACTTTTTTGGAAACCAGCTATTGAAGCTTGCTAAGATTATGTTAAAATGGTGAGATGTTTGCAATTTGCTTGAAAATATCCATTGGCACAGTGTAGCAGGAAGGGGAAAGATAGAGGTTGGCCTTATTCAAGCTGGGTTGTGGATATATAGCATTTGTTATACTTTTATATATATATGTTTGGAATTTTTCGCAATAAAAGGGTTTTTTAATATTTATTTTTTAGATGTAGATGGACACAGCACAATATATTTCTTTTTTTAATGTGGTGCTGAGGATCGAACCCAGGCCCCGCCTTTGCTAAGCCAACACTCTACCACTGAGCCACAATCCCAGCCCCAATAAAAGGTTTTTTTAAAACCACTATTTAAAAAAGAACTGTATGTCAGATATTTGCAGATCTGTGCATATTTCTTCCTTTTTTTGTAAAGATTCATAGGAAATTTAGGCTGAGAACTAAGGGGGGATATCTATATCTCTTTCCTTTTGACATTTTATAATTTTTGAAACCTGCATCTATTATGTTTATTTCCATATGTATGCATTATGTTTTTTAAAAATGTGTCTAGTCTGGAAATAGGTTCACTTCCTAATGTGTCAATTGAAGGAACCAATAATATCAAATTTGTGGGTTGTAAGGATTATGTAGTTGTGTATTTAACATTTTTGTTTATTAGGTATTTGGGATTGAACCCAGCTGTTCTTTTACCACTGAGCTACATCCCCAATCCTTTTAATTTATTTATTTATTTATTTATTTATTTATTTATTTATTTATTTATTTATTTATCTAATTTGAAGCAGAGTCTTGCTAAGGCTGGTCTTGAACTTGTGATCCTCGTACCTCAGTTTCCTGAGTTGTTTTATTTTTAACAGATATTTTAGATGGATAGAAGTGGATACTGTATGAAGGGTATTATTAATAATTATAGGAAGCTGTTATTTTGGAATGAGCTCCCGCTGTAGGCTCCAACAGACTAGCCTAGAAATCAAAGTAAAATTAAATTTCATGGCCATTTTTGTTGTAGAATATGTTACTGTGATTAATTTTTTTACCTTTGTTTTTTTCTGGGGTTTACTTTCTTATCCACAAGAAAAGATTTTGCTATTTTGCCTAAGAAATGCAGTCAGCAAAATTTTCAGTAGATTTTCTTTGTACTTTACACCTACATTTTTAGGACAGGTATTTTTTTAAAAGTCAGCAAGAAAATTCACTACAACAGGAACTTCATTAAGGCCACAATTTAAGATATGCAAATGTGAATGGTTTCTAACTTTACCCTGTACATTTCACATATATCATTCACTGTTAGACACTTTGGTCTTTCTTAATATAATTCAGTGCTGAATTTGTTTTTTAACCAGAGTTTCTAATGAATGTTTTTGTAACTTTTTTCTAATTTACAATCTTAACTTTGAGTTAATGAAAATAGTTGTCTATTCATTATGATGTGAAACTGCTAATAAGTTTAGTTTTTGTGATCTTTGGTTCCTGTATCATGAATAGTAGCTTCCATTGTTTTGTGAAGATATGCCTGAATTGAGAGAGGCCAAAATGTCTCGATTGTGAATAAAGTGGTAGAATACAAGTCAGCAGATACCATTACTAGACTCACTCTATTATTAATGTATACTATGTACAGTCATCATGCAACATGGGTATCTAACCCTTTATAAAATTGATAGTAATAAGTAGTAGCCTCTACCAATAGTTAGTTTGAGACATGTTTCATCATCTCCATGTAAGTTTGTTTATTTATTTATTCTTTTATTTAATTATTATTATTTTAGCTGCATATGGACAGCATGCCTTTATTTTACGTGGTGCTGAGGATCAAATCCAATGCCTCACGCATACTTGGCAAGCGCTCTGCCACTGAACTACAGCCCCAGCCTCTATTTATTCATTCTTTTTGTTTGTTTCAGTACTGGGGATTGAACCCAGGGGCACGCTACCACTGAGCTGCAGCCCTATCCATTTTTAGTTTTTATTTTGAGACAGAGTCATGCCAAGTTGCCCACACATCCTCAAACTTAAGATCCTCTTCCCTCAGCCTCCCTTGTGACTGAAATTATAGACATGCACTACTGTGCCCTATTAAAAAGAAAAAATTTAGAAGTCTTTAGTAACTCTTTGAAGTAATCTGTATCCAGTTTTAATAGATGCTGAAATTGAGACTTAGAGGAATTAAGCCACTTAAGCGTATTCTAGCAATAAAATAAGTAATATATACTTAGAACCAGGAATTACCCTATAGTTATGACATTTGGTTATGTTCATGCCAGGATTTGTTTTTTCTTCATAAAGGACTTCTTTATAGCTGGATGCAATGACACATGTCTATAATCCAAGCAACTTGGGGGGTTGAGGTAGGAGGATTACAAGACTGAGGCCAGCCTTGGCAATTTAGCAAGGCCCTAAGCAACTTAGCCAAGACCCTGCTTCAAATTAAAAAATAAGGCAGGGCACTGTAGTGCATGCCTGTGATCCATGATGCTGGGGAGGCTGAGGCAAGAGGCCTGAAAGTTCAAGCCAGCTTCAGCAATTTAACCAAGTTGCCCTAAGCAACTTGGTGAAACTCTCTCTCAAATAAAAAATAAAAAAGGTATAGGGATGTAGCTCAGTGATAAAGTGCCCCTGGGTTAAATCCCCAGTGCCAAATAAATAAGTGAATGAATGAATGAATGAATAGACTGGAGATATAGGTCAGTGGTACCCCTGGGTTCAATCCTTAGTACTTCCCAAAAAAGAATTTTTTATAAATGACTGATGTTAATATCAAAAGGTATCTTGAATGTCCTTATAATACATATATTCTGTTGCTTATTTGGGTTGTTCCTGGTAATAGATTGAACTTAGATATTTTCAGTACTTATTTCAAGTGAGTTGTTTGGACATCGTTGATACTTTTCTGATTTCTTAAAATTTTGCTTTAAACCAATGTTTTATTTCAAAATAATCTTAAAAAACATTAGTTAATGGTAGCTCAGTACCCTTAAGTTATATAAGTAAGACTTTTTAATTCAACACTTGAGTAACATAAATATTTCTCAATTTTCTATCTTTATTCTACAGAATGGTAAAGAACACTGATCATCTCTGGAAAACTTATTGATCCACCTCATGTAAAGTATGCTCAGTTCCTTTCCAGTGGTGTAAGTATGTAATCTTTCTCAATTTGTATTCTCTGAGTTGCTTTAATAAATTATTATGTTTATGATTCATATTTGACTTCAGACATTTGTAGAATATTTTAGAAGAAGAATCAAATGGTCTGTCTACTTGATATTAAGATGAGCAAGTGTCATAATTATTTAGTAAAGAATGAATTTTCAAATCTGTCAATGTTTTATCATTTGTTCAACTCTAGATTTTGACATTGTTTAAGTTGAGCCTGAAATTACTTAATCATTTTTCACTGCTTAATAGAGATTGTGAGATGGATAACAAACTATTGAAGAGAGGTAGTGTCAAGTTCTTTGTGACAAGCAGAATGGGGGAGCATGTTACCATAATACTGCTTTTTGTGTGCAAAATTTCTTTGCCTTAGCCATTTCTCTTTAACTACATTACCATCCCCAGCAGGTAATCTGTTAGCTGATGTAGTTGTGGCCTTTCTTTGGAATCGGGCAAAAAATACAAATTGAGATGATGGTATTGTGTTGAGAGTGTTTTTATGCTAGAATATGAACTGTAACCACCAGTTCATATTAAATAGCCCTCTAAATAAAAGTATTCCGGGAATTTCAGATATTAGGAGAAGATAAAGTATCTATTAGCTCATTAAGATCATGTTTAGAGTCTAATGCAGAGTGCCTTTAGCATAAGTATTTTCTAAAATTTGGTGGAGTCTGTCTTTCACTTAAATTTCTTCTGTTTTGGTTGAAAGTTCTATAATCCAATAAATAGACATTAAGATAGGTTTTCCTTGTTATTAAGGTTTTTCATTAAAGTTTTTCTCATCTCATTGATTGTATGATTTAGTGAAAAGTCTCTGAAATACATTTAGAGGATGTGAACTGTAGCCTAAGTTTCTGTTAAATAGCTATAGCCTTGGGAAGACACTTCATCTTTCGGGGCCTTGGTTTCCCCTTTTTGATCATTTATTTACTTATAGCTCTTCTCAATAGCCATTATCAATGACATCCTGAGGGCAAAAATTTTTGCCTGATTTGTTCATTGTAGCATCCTTTGTGATTCGTATAGGGTCTTAACACATAGTAGACACTCAATAAATATTAATTGAATGAATGATTTTTTTCTAAATGATCTCCAGTTCTCTGATTGTAAACCCAATATATGTCTTCCTCTAAACTTTCTTGTTTCTACTTGAATTTTGTTGGATGTGATAGATGGTGATAAAAAGTCACACAATTATTAACATATAAAGATTTTTTTTTTCAGGTTCACAATTCTTAAGTAGGGGGAGAATAATACAAGCAATTGGTAGATGAGGTACATTTAATTTCATAGTTCCAAAATTATTCAAATATGGTTGCTCAGTTAGGCTAGAAGTTGGCTTTTGTGTGAAGTCTAAGACGGAGAAATGGTTCTTGGCTAGACCACCACATTGGATGCCTTATAAGACACGTAGACACATAAATAAAGTCACTTGATTCTAGAGGACAGTATTGGCAGGTAAAACTTCAAAGCCCAAGACTTCTCATGCCTGAGCTCTTGAAGTATTGGTCAGACTCCTAAGGTCATATGTGTTTTAAATTCTAGAAGTTGAGGTCAGTAACTCACATAAGGGGTCTGATGAGGTGTGTTGTAATATTCCTGAGAAAGAAAGGGAGGTTCCCAAGGGCAGAGGTATTGACTGCAAGTTCTCATAAAGGTCTGATAAGATTTAATATTCTCAAGGTGGGAAGAAGAGTATCTCCAAATTCTCATGTGTAGAATCTAATAGGCTGTTGCACTCTGGAACACAGAGGGAATATGTTCCCAGTTCTTATAGAAAAATAGCGTGTATCATTCAGGTAGCGAACTGTGTCTCAGGAATCATTTCAAGACCACATAACAGATTTTTTTCACCAGATGTGCATTAAGATAGCTACAATTAAAAAAAAACTCAGTGATAATTTAAACCATCAAAGAATGCTTAACACATTGGAATATAATCCTACTTCTCTCAAAGTTCTTTTTTTGTAGACCATTATCTCTAGTTAAAGCCTCTATTATGTTTTCATCAGTTCTCCTATTGATTTGAATTAAAGAATCATTTTTACTATACTCTTAAGCTCAGTTCCCAATAGAACTTCATTTCTTACTTGTTCTCAGTTGTCATTTTCTTATTTTAAAATTGCTGTTCCTTTGATTACAGTATTATTGAGAAAGAAGGCACTGTTCCCGTAGTGAGTTAGGCTTGAGTACGTCTTTAGCTGATGAATATTATTATTGACTCTACCATGTATTAAATCATCTTGCAGTAAACACCACATGTGCAAAACAAAACTTATTTTGCCTAATCATTCCAGATAAAAAAATAGAAACATCAGAATCCAGCTGAAGAAGATACTTTGTGTTTTAAATAAAGATCCAGTCAAATCCTATTAACTGTAGATGTTAGTAAGGTAGTAATGTCATTTTTACGCGTGTGATTTCAAGGTTAATCATTCATGAAGGCTTTAACCTTCTTTGCTTTACATGTTTGTAGACTTGAGTTTATAAAAGGATGTTCTGGACTTCATGCCCAGTCAAGAAAGGTATAGGTATATTTTAAATGATGATATAATTTATTGCAAAATACTTCATTGTTGTGGTCTCATGATTATGGTCTTTTCCTGAAATGTTGGTTTATGAACCAAGCATAATTCCCTAATTTAATTGTTCTTTTGTATTTTAAACATTATCTCTTATTATAGTGTTTAAATTCTTCTCACATTATTTTCAATTATTGTTGGTCTGTGTCTGCATACAGATTAGTAATTTAAAGTGAAAAATGCCCCTCATTCTTTGAACAATCCTTGTACATAAGGAAATTAATTCAATTCTTAAATGTTATCTATTTGTTATAAAAGAATTGCTGGTATCATGGATTTAGATGACCTTTATAGGTCATTTAATTTGATGATTATGTGTTTAAACTAGGTTAACTTATGATAAATAAGTGTGAAAATATCATAATGTTTGCCTTTGTTTATGTTAATGCATATTAGGGTATTGTTTTCAATATCTAAGAATACTTTTGATCTTGGTGTTTTTCTCACAAAATACTGTATCTTTGGTGTCAAATGCGTGATTTGATTATGCTTATTTTACCCTTGGCATTCTAACTCTATGGTGATCATCCATTCCCTTCTAACATCTATTGGTCTTTTTGCTTTAGCTATATCTTTGCATTATAGTCTTCTCGTGGTAAAAGTTATAGATATTTTATTTAAACAAGGTAAAGCATAAAGGGAAATTTATTCTCTCCCATAATAAAGCAGCAATGAGATCAGTAATGTTTGAGACTTAGTAATTGCTGGAACAAAAGACGGGAACACTGCAGAGCTTTTTTCCATTGTTCTCTGCGTTTCTTGGTATGTCTACTTTATTATTCCACAAACTAGCTTCCTGTGCATGGTAAAGAGTTCGCCAGACTAGCATCTTTCTGTAACTAAGCACAGTTATAGTGACTACCCTTCTTATCCCCAGTTTTATTAGAAATTTTTAAGGAGAGTAAGCCTTGGTCTCTTTATCAAGCTCACCCTATTGTGAGTAGCATCCCCAAGAACATGTGTTTGGAAATAGCTAGATGTTCTAGGCAAACAAAATAATAAGTGCCTGCTGATTCTTTCTTTTTGTGACCTCTGATATAAAAGTGGTTTCTAATTGTAAATGAATGCCGAATAATAGAAAATATTACATAGTTTTGGCTGAGTGCAGTGGTATACGCCTTTAATCCCATGAATTAGAAGTCTGAGGATGGAGAATCATAAGTTAGAGGCTAGTCTGGGCAACTTAGTGAGACCTTGTCTCAAAATAAAAAAGGGTGAGGGTATAGCTTAGTGGTAGAGCACATCTCCGTTCAGCCCCTAATAACTGACACATGTACACATATAATGATAGTTTTGACTGTGAAAGATAGCCCTGACAGTTCTGTTTCATGCGTTGGGGTGGATGGATGCTTTTCAGTAATAGGTGAAAGTCACATAATTTACTTTTGTTTTATGCTAATACACAAACAGGGCAAGATTTAAAGAATTAGAAACAAATTGCTGTGTGCTCTAGTATAAATAGAATTGAAAAATATCATGATTGATCTTTTTTGTCCATACAATAAAATATTTCTTGAAGTCACAAATCTAAAGATTAGCTTATGAAATATTTTGATAGGATGATGAATGAAGGTAGCAAGAGAATGGTTCTTTCTTCTTTTCAGTTCTCCTCTTCTTTCTTTCCTCCCCTCCACTTCTCCTATTTTCATCTTCCTCCTCCTTCCTGCCCTCCCCCACCCCTGGTACTAAGAATTGAAGCCAGGGTGCTCTACCACTAACTTAAATGTTCAGCCCTTTTTTTTTTTTTCTTTTGAGACAGGATCTTGTTAAGTTGCCCAGGCTGGCCTTAAATTTGAGGTTATCCTCTGTTGACCTGAGTAACTGGAATTCTAGACATGTGCCACTGTGCCAGGCTGTCTGTCTGATTTTCTGGGGGTAAAGAATGATGTATATGAACCAAAATTTACCCAGAAAATAAATTAAGGGTAAATTATTTGGATTTGGCAGCTTCTTTGAGAAAGAACTGCCTAGAATTATTATATTGCTGAGCACTTGATAGAGTAGATTAAGTGCTGAGGATTTAAACAGAAACTAAAGTGTTAAATGTCTCTTATATCTCTTATACACTGTTAGGAAAATGCTTTTTCAAGAGATTTAACATTTAAGTATAATAAACTACTGAAGTGTACAAACTAGTAGTATCCAACTTGGATGAGTTTTTTAAGATAACGCATGTGTGTGTCAATGAAGATACTTGAATACTACCAACCCTACATAATATTTATAATTTATAAGAGAATGTGTGAATTAAACAAGGATTTTAGATCTCTTTTTTGGAAATGGGTATCCGGGATTGAATCAGGCACTTGACCACTGAGCTATATCCCCAGCCCTATTTTATATTTTATTTAGAGACATGGTCTCGCTGAGTTGCTTTGAACCTTGTTGTTGCTGAGGCTGGCTTTGGACTTTAGATCCTGCCTCAGGCTCCCAGAGCTGCTGGGATTACAGGTGTGCACCACCATGCCCAGATGGTTTATAGATCTTTTGAAATTGAAAAGGTTAATGAATCATTCTGGTCAAAAGTTTTTTCTCCCAATGAGATAATGATATATTTTGGCAGAGAAGCTAAAAAGAAAATGAATAAAATATACTTACAATAACCAAAGCATTTAGAATAGCTAACAATTGGAAAAAAACCCAAGTGCCTATCACTATAATGGATAAAGAAACAGGTGGTCTAGTCCTACAGTGAAACATTACTCAGCAATGAAAAGGAACACGCTGCTGATACATCATCATCATTAGTGAATCTCAAAATATCTAAACTTAGTGAAAGTGGCTTAACACGTAAGATTAAATAGAGAGTAGAAATGAGATTTTAAAACAGGGAAAAGTAATCCATGTTGGAGGAAGAAACACCCCGAAGTGCCGGGGTCCTGCCCTAGCGGGGTCCAGGGAGTCCTGAAGGATGAGTGGCGTCAGCGAAAAGATGAGACAGGAGTCGTTCCGTTCGAGCAATCTCCAGAGAGAGAGCTAAAGCTGCTTTCTCTGGGTCCCCCTTTTATTACAATTTTTCTCATCATTATAGATTCACAATACGTCATTAATTATATAATTTAAAACTTTGCCAAGACATGACATTTCCTTAACCATGATTAAGGGTACATTAATTTACACTTTTCCAGGATATGACCTTCAGTTATATAATTATTAAAAGTACAGAATCATTAATAAAATATGTCACTAATTTACATTTTTCAGATTTTCCCAAGATTTACTATTTTTCCCAAGATATGTTATTTTCTTATTAACTAATGCCAAACTACGTAACCAGACTCTAAGTCTCCTAACCAATCATTAACCTAAAGTACACTTGTACTTTATTTCTAATCTAAAATTCCCATCTAAAAAAGCCCCTTTAAATCTTATATTTAAAATATCCTAAAGTTTATAAATCATCCTTAAAACATATCAGAAACCTATACAACTAAAGACTTAAGAATTTCTAAACTTAAGAATCTAAATAAAATAATATTTCTAACATTATTCTAAAACTGTGTCTTATAAAGCTATTTTAATTAATTCCTAAAATTATTCTCATAAAACTGGTTGAGCTGCTTTCTCAAAGAGTTTCTTTGTTTCTCAGTCAAGGTACACTAGTTCTCAAAGAGTTTCTTTGTTTTTCAGTCAAGGTGCACTAGTTCTCATGACCTTTCAGAGGATGATTGTTGTCCGTTATTAGGTTTGTCCGCAATGTACTGAGATAGAAGAACAGCCTTCTACTTTGTCTGTGATATGCTGAGGGGTAGTAGAACAGCCTCCAAGGCATGAACTACCTGTTATGTTCTAGCCATCTGAAATTTAATTTGTTTGGCATTTAACATACTCATACCTCCTGTGAGAAACATAAGCATGAAAATGCAAAGTCCCAATTACATAAAAAAGGGTCTCATGGTTTCGGTTACCCATCAACCAGCGTGGCTTTGCCAGCATTCATCCTCACTGTGACCCTGTCAAGACAGTGGGAGAGCGGCTTTGCCAACACTTTTTCTCACTGTGACCCTGTCAAGACAGTGAGTGGGGGATGGCCTTCACCACTGAAGAGTGGTAGCCTCCAAGGAAAAAAGACAGGGCTTATCTGAGGAGGTGCTTGAGGAAATTTCCTGAGGTGATAGTATGATATGAAAGTATGATATAGGCAGGTGTGTGTACTTCTCAAAACTCTAGGATAGTAAAACATAGATTGGTATACTTTTTTTTTTTTTTGTACAGGGGATGGATTGTACTTAAGGGTGCTTGACCACTGAGCCACATCTCCAGTCCTATTTTGTATTTTTTTTATTCACTGAGTTGCTTAGCACCTTGCTATCGCTGAAGCTGGCTTTGAACTCGATCTTCCTGCCTCACCCTCCTGAGTTGCTGGGATTACAAGTGTGCACCACCACATCAGGCAGATAAACTTTTTTTTTTAAATGTAAATTTTACCTCAAGAGGAAAAAGTCACCTGAACAGTCTAAGCTCAAATTGATGATGTACATGCTATAGAAATGTCTGTAACTAATTTTGAAATGCATTCAGAAATTCAATGAATTGGATGATGTATGGATAAAGGACTGGATGTACATAAAATGATGCAAATGTCAAAAAAGTGAATGGTCATATCTAGGTTTTTAGTGTGTGGGCGTTAACTGTAAAGTTATTTTTAACCTTTTTATATATTTAAAAATTTCATTATAAAATATTGGAGGAGAAACCTAGGCAATCAAGAAAGAATATAGTAATCATGAAAATAGGTTTTGGGTTTTTATTTTTATTTTTTTATTAGTTGCTCAAGACAATGATCTTGACATATCATTCATTTGATTCAAATAGAGTATGAATTCTCATTTTTCCACGTGTACAGATTGCAGGATCACATTGGTTATAGAGCCATGTATATACACACAGCAATATTAGTGTCTGTTGTATTCTGCTGCCCTCCCTATCCCCCTCTCCCCTCCTCTCCCCTCCCATCACCTCTCTCTACCCAATCTACTATGATACTTTTCTCTCTCTCTTTTTTTCCCCTTCCCCCTCACACCATCCTATATGTATTTTGTGTAATCATGAGGGTCTCCTTCCATCTTCCGTGCAATTCCCCTTCTCCCTTCCATTCCTTCCCACTTCTCTTCCCTGTTTAGTGGTAATCTTCTTCTCATGCTCTTCCTCCCTACTCTGGTTTGAGTCACCTCCCTTATATCAGAGAAGACATTTGTCATTTGTTTTTTAGGGATTAGTTAACTTCATGATAGTTTGTCACAAGTAAGTTCTGGAAGAAAGCAGACTATAATATGTATAGGGGCAAGGCAGATATTGTGCCTACAGACACAAATGAACTACAGCATATTAATTTCTATCCATACAATGTTTGTTTGTTTTTAGTTATTAATAAGCCTGGTTTAAAAACTATGGAGACTTAATATAAAAGTTCTAGATTCCTGCCAGCTTAAATTTTGTATATGATAAAAGTGGTCTTTCAGATCAGAAAAGAAGCACGTTCTTCAGTGAAACATATTGGACAACTATTCATTTACAATGAAATAAAGCCCAAATCCTTTCACATTGATTAAGAAAATATAAATTCTAGATGGAACAAAGATTTCTAAGTTATTTTTGTTGGTACATTATAATTATCCATAATGGTGGAATTTATTGTTACATATTTATACATGCACACAATATAACAGTTTGATGGAACAATAGATTTTAATTATAAAATCTATTACTAGAACCCCCTAGTACTTCAGTAATTAGAGTGATTTTATCTAAATGGTGTTTAACTAGAGACTCAAAGGAATATAGTAATCTTTATCCAGAATCCTTTGATTCTAATAAGTCCTACTGTATATTGAAAAGTAAAGAGATTTATGCTTTTGTCAGTAAGACATAGGCTTACATTATTTTTCTATTTTTTATCCAGAGTTTTTGGAAGGTACAAAAAGTACTCTGAACTTTAATTTCCTAATGTTTTGCCATGGCAAAAATATTCTAGCATGGGCCATCTCTTACTATTTTCCATAAAGAAGTTGATACAGAGATAATAATTCTTCTGCTCTGCATTATCTATAATGATGTGTTTGGTAGATATTGTCAATTTTAAAAAAAATTTATTTATTTTTATTTTTTAGTTTGCTGGAAACCATGTCTCACTATACAGATGAACCCAGATTTACCATAGAACAGATAGATCTGCTTCAGCGCCTTCGGCGTACTGGAATGACTAAACATGAAATTCTCCATGCCTTGGAGACTTTGGACCGTCTTGATCAAGAGCATAGTGACAAGTTTGGAAGAAGGTCCAGTTATGGAGGAAATTCATATGGGAACAGTACCAACAATGTTCCAGCATCTTCCTCTACAGCTACAGCCTCTACACAGACCCAGCATTCGGGAATGTCCCCATCACCTAGCAACAGTTACGATACCTCCCCACAGCCTTGCACTACCAATCAAAATGGGAGGGAGAATAATGAGCGATTGTCTACATCCAATGGGAAGATGTCACCAACTCGCTATCATGCAAACAGCATGGGTCAGAGGTCATATAGTTTTGAAGCCTCAGAAGAGGACCTAGATGTAGATGATAAAGTGGAAGAATTAATGAGGTTAGTTACTTTGCTTATTAAGACTCTCCAAGAATGTCTGTGTTCTTAGATTATTTTTTAAGTAATAACTGTATTTCAGTTACTTAACTATTAGAACTGATATTTTTCATTCCTTTCTTTGGAAATGAAAGAAACTGTATTCAAATATTATGATTTTCACTTCTCTACTTTAGTAGCACCTCTCCTTTTTTTTTTTTTTTTGCTAGTTGATGAACTCTTTCATTCTTTCTGTTTATCAAAGGTTAGTTTTCTCTTTGTGGCTCTAACAGCTAATTTCTGTCTAACAAAAGTTAGTTTAATCCTTTACTGTATTGTAAGTACTTTTTCTGAGGAATAAGATAATTTTATTTGATACTGAATATGTACATTCTTCATTTTTTCTTCTAACATTCGAAGCCACAAAATAATTTAAGCAACTGTTTGACAAGAAGTAATTTTTAGTGGAACTACCATGCACTCATAAAAAGATACAAAAAAACGCATAATTTTTAGGAAGATTGGCACTATTTTTGCCTGAAAGAACCTTAAGTTCTAATTTTAGCAACAGATGCATGCACACGCAAACACACACACACACACACACACAATTACAAGTTAAGTATGAACACTGAGAATTTTAAACTTCAAGAAGAGATGCCCACCTTGAACAGAGGTAATAAAGAAAGGTGTCACACGAGACACTGGGTCATTATGAGGATGGCACTGTGTATTTTCCATTGCTATCTGTGGCCTTAGCCTAGAATTTTCCTTAGCACATGTTAAGTGCCTTATATGTTAAGTGATTGAATGAATTTGACCTCAACCTTAAAGGATAGCCACTGTTTTAAAAGATGAAAACTTTATTTAAAAAATAAATAAAACCATATTTAATGTTAAGGGATTAATATGATACCAGAAAAGATAAGATATATCTTTAGTCTGATAATGATTATAGATGCAGAAGCTTATTTCTTGCTTTTATAATTATGTCAAAATGAATCCTACTGTAACTAAAAAGAACCAATAAAAAGAAAAAACAAAATTCCAGATGCAGTCTACCACTAAGCCACATCTCCAACCTTAGCTGCTGCTTTCGAATGTAATACATGTATTGTTAAGATTAAAAAGGAGAATTGTTTGGGCATATATAGTAAGATGAACTTTTGAAATATAATAAGATGAACTTTTAATTTTCCTGAGTAGAGAAGATGTCAACAATAAAATTAATTTTTTAGGTTTTAGTCTGTTTTTGTTGTTGCTGTTACTTATTTTTTATAAGCTTTCAATATAACAGTTAATTCCCAAGTATGTATTATAGTAACAAGAAATATGGGCCACTGTCATAAAAAGGAAATACTGTAAAAGATGGGACAGTCTAATAAAGATCTAAAACCTTGACTTTTAACTCATAGTTTGACATAATACTTCATTTCAACTGCTTTATATCACAAATAAGCAAAACCTGTTAAAAACAACTGGAATTTATAGTTAAATCCCACATTACACGTGTTTGAGTTCCATCATTAAATATTATACATTATAATTGGTATTTAACTTGCATACTGTCACTTGTTGCATAATTAGAATACTCTCTTGCTTGAGTGAGACACTATCTTTCCTTTTTTTTCTGCTTCCTTCCTAGAATTGCTTTTTTTGTGTCCTTTACTCATATAGGGGGTCTCCTTGGATCTCCTGGCATCCTCTGGACCTCTGCCATTCTCCCTTCCTCCAGTGTGGTCCCTGCTTCTTTGCTCAAGTTTATAGAAGATAATCATAAAAATTAAATAATTTACCCAAAAAACCTTAGATATTATGTAACAGAGCCTAAATTATAACCCCATGTTTTTATTACCAATATTTTGCTGGTATATGTTGCTACTGTAAATAAATTATTCATGTTTATAGATTTTAATAAGACTTTAGGAAAAGTAGTTTATATAACTGGAGACACAGCCTTACTGGGCTTGCCTTTCCCCTTCCCAACATGATATTTATCACTTCAGATCAATCACTTATTTACCAGATGAATTTTTATTGCTGGAATGTTAGAAATTTTTTTGAACAGTATATCTTTGAGTATTCCTTGTCTGCCTAGGTATGTACTGCCCTTGCTGATCACTCAGCACTGGTGACATTACAAATGCCTTCCTGCCTTCATTTTTATGTATAAAATCCACCTTTTCTGGTTCACATTGAGAAAACTCTAGGCTAGATGCATTTTCCAAATCTCATAATCCACTGAGTCTATACTGGATTATAATTTCAAGGTACACAGTGGAGATAGAATGGCATCAAGTTATAATTGTATACCTGAACAACTTGTTAAGAAAGGGTCAGAAAGAAAAAAAATGGCTACTTTTCCCATTTTTTTAATTAGGGTAGGGAATAAAAAGGCAAACTAGCATGTGAATTTTAATAAACTGGTGAATATGACATTTTAGGAAAGACTTTAAAACCAAGAATGATAGCTCATTTCACATTTAATGTCTTTTTAAAAGTATATCTATTAATATATGAATATACATAGGAGTGTGTGTCTACATCTGCTAATAGTATGCATCTACTAAAGTTTATTTGCTAATTATATATGCATCATGAAATAACAAGGCTCATCAGAATTAATGAATAATGGCACATGTTAAGGATGTTATTCTTAGCCCCCATGTACTAAATCTTATGAGTGTGTTAGTATTTTATACAAAATATGAGACTCTCCTAAAAGTTGATTGCCTGTAGGATTGAGCATCCTTAATTAATAAAACTGAAATCTGAAATGCTTGAAAATTAAAAATTTTCTGAGCCACTAATATAATATAGGTAGAAAGTTTCACAACATTATTAATGCACACAGTTATTTAAAAATATTACATAAAATTGCAGACTATGTGCATGAGGTATACATGAAACATAAATGAATTTTCTGGTTACACTTTGGTCCTATCCCCAAGATATCTCATTTCCTATGTATATGCAAATATTTCAGAATCTAAAAACACCCAAAATCTAAAAAGTTTCTGTTGCCATGCATTCAGGATAAGGGATTCTCAGTCTATATTTACTTGTGTAGGTAAGGTATTATATGTTTTATAGGTAATAAGATGAAATGGTCATTAAATACAATTAACATGTTGGGTATTCACATATTGTAGCTTTTCTTTTAGTGTATTTTTTGTTTTGTTTTTGTTGTTTATTTGTTTGTGGGTTTGTTTTTTTTTTCCAGTACTGGGAATTGAACCCCCCAGGGATGCTTTACCACTTACCACTGTGCTACATGTACCCTATCCTTTTAAAAAAATTTTCTGGGAAAAGGTCTTGCTAAGTTTCTAAGGCTGGTCTTAAACTTGTAGTTCTTCTGCCTTATCTTCATAAGTCACTGGGATTACAGTTATGTGCCTCCACACCTGGTTTGTGTTATTTTAAGTTTTAATGTTATGCTTCGTATGTCTTCATGGGTGGAAATTTTTATAAGTTTTAATTCAAATGTGAAGGACATTAGTATGCAAGTGTGAAATAGAGGGTCTTAGTACTCTGCTTCATCTATGGGTATCTATGATATAGATAAATATTTTTAAGAAATCTAAAGAATGCTCAATCTATGTTAAAAGAATATGAAAGGCCTTAAAGTACACCATTTTAAAATGTGTCATCTTTAATATGTTTTGTTCCAGAAAATGAAGCAATGTAATTTGAAGCAACCATAAATAACTCTTTTTCATCCTGATTTGGGGAACTTAAACATACCTGAGAATAAGAATAGATCAGGTTTCCCATTTTACAGCCTTTACAAACACATCCCCCACCTCGGTTGTAGATAGACAAAATACCTTTATTTTGTTTATATATTTTTATGTGGTGCTGAGGATCAAACTCTGTCTCTCACCTACCAGTGAACTACAACCCCAGCCGTTAACTTTTTATCTCTTAACTACAGATTTGTTCACTCATTTCTTGAATTAAGTATTATGTTATGTAAACCTCATGATGAATGAGACACAATCTTTGTGCTAAGGGATTTTACAGGGTAGTAGGAGAGATAAGATTAGAAACAACTATAATATAGGATAACATGTAATATATTAGCATGTGAGTAGTATAATTGAATTGTTAAGTTTAGCCATTACAAAGAAATCTTTTTCTTAGCTTGAGGATGAGGGAGAACTTCTCTAAACAATTGACATTTAAATTGTGTCTTTTAAAAAATGGTGATTTGATAAAGATGTATTGCTGTGAATTCCTTCAGATAGCAGGTTAACATGGAAACTTTAGCAAGTTATAAAAATAAAGACATGTCTGTAACTCCAGTGGCTTGGAAGGCTAAGGCAGAAGGATTGCAAGTTTAAAGCTAGCCTCAGCAATTTAGTGAGAGATTAAGCAACTTAGTGAAAACCTGTCTCAAAATATAAAGATATAAAGGGCTGGAGATGTGGCTCATTGGTTAAGTGCCCCTGGGTACCAAAAAATAAACAAATACACACACACATACATACATACATGCACACATGCAATAGAGGGTCCAAAGGGAGAAATTTCATCCTTATGTGGAACTCACCCAGATGAATCTAACATAACAGTGATTTGAAGAAAATAGTCATGGTGATGACCTGAATTTCAAGTGGTTAGAAGCAAATCAAGCAGTAGCTTATCTTGGAAGTAAGCTGTCAAATCAAAGATCAGCCTACTCTTCACTTTAGTTCACTAAGACTTTAAGAGTTTGAGATTTTATAAGAGAAAGGAAGTAGAAGGGATTCGTTCTCTTTAGAGAATATGTCAAATTTCAGATGAAGAGAGGAAGTAAGGAGTAGAAGTCAAGAGATCAGATTTGGAGTAAATGAAGTTTTCATGTTAGCAAACTGGTGATTTTCTCAGAACACAATGAGGACAAGAACAGAGGCAGGTTGTTAGAAGGCTACAAATGAAGAGAGAATGAAGGGGATATATGAAAGTTTAAATATCAAAGCAAGTCCAGTAGAATAGAACTCTTTTAATACTTAAGAGATTTTTGGCACAGTGAAAGTTGAATAGTGTTATTATTTTGAAAATACATTTAATAAAGCCAAATAAATAAAAGAGTTATAGAACTCTTCCCATAGTGCCTTAGAGTATCTTGTACAGATATTTACTTCAATATTTTTATGATTATAGGAGATCATTAGTTTCATCTTTTCTTAGAGTCCTGCCTGAAGTTTTACAGAATAATAGTCAATGTTTATTATAGCACTTGTATAATTTCACAGTTTTTTACAGTGAATATATATAAAACACACACATGTATAAATATCTAATATTATTCAGTATTTCATTTCTTAGACAAAAAATTTTCAAGCCCTTTGAAGGGTTTATTAATGTTCTGGTTTTACCTGATGATGAAACCAAGGTGTCTACATATACCTGTGTTTATTTTGTTTTATTTGTGGGGCTGGTGGGAATTGAACCCAGGGCCTTAAGCCTGGTAGTTAAACATTTCAGTCTCTGAACTAGAAGACTAGGCCACCCTGCTACTCCCCCTGTATCTTTTTTTTTTTTTTTTTAATGCTAGAAATTGAACTCAGTGTTTTACTCAGCAAGCACTCTACCACCGTGCTATGCCCCAGCACTCCCTCCTCACCCAATCTTTAGTTTTAGGTTTTTCTTTCAAGAAAGCTGCTGTCTGGTAAAGACATTAAAACACTTTGTTTTGTTTTATTGGGGAAGTGTGTGTGTGTGTGTGTGTGTGTGTGTGTGTGTGTGTGTGTTTATGTGTATATGTGTTTTAACTCATGAATACTTTAGAAACTTGCAGAATATTGAAGAGTATGGACAATGAGATGTCTGTGAATTGCTGTTTTGTGACTTTGGGGATTCCTTCATTCTTGAATAATTCACAAATTGGATATTCCCTATTGGAATAATTCAATGTCATCTCTTCTGTATGATTTAGTGTCTGCTCTAGGTGAATTTGATTTAAAATAAACATATTTAAATTTTAATTTAACTCACTTGTCAAGAAAATACTATTAACTCATTTTTCCCATAAAAGCAGTTTTTTTTTTCATTTAATCTGAATAACTATTCTAAATTTGGTTTTGTTTTCATAGAAGAAAATTTTAAAATTAATTTTTTGTTGTTTCAGACACCATATGTTTGGTTGTTTTATATACATAAGTCAATTGGAATACATAGTGCAAAAGTTATCCCTTGCTCAACTAATTATATACACACAAGCATTTTGGGAAGAACCTAGCCAGTATCTGCATCAGAATCAAAATCACTATGAGAAATTTTAAATACTGTTATTAGGCAGCTGATTATTTTCTTCCTTTAGGAAACTTTGGTTAGGATTTCTAGCCAATAGATTAAAAATATCACCACTGATTATTTTCGCATAAGAAATTTTCTTGAGTTTCTCCAAATAATCTACAGAAAGCTTCAAACCCCTTTAAAGAGTTTGTGATTCATACAGGAAACAACGTGTAAACATTGTGTGATAGATACCCTTTAACTCAGATCAAAGGTCAGCAAAGTTTAGAATCAGTTATTGTTATCATTTAGACCTGTGTCCAAAAGACAAAATTTAGGCTACAGTGTGGATACTTATATACAAGAGAAGAAGAATATGGCCAGAGATATTTATTGATAAATATCAATATATAATAATAAGTGAATACAATTTTTAAAATGCAGGATCACTAATAGGAAGAATGAAATGAAGGAGGGAGATAATATTTTGCTCAAAATAATTGCAAATGTTTATCTGAGAAAATAACTCTTAGGTCATAGATTATGTAAGAACAAATGGCAGACCAGATTCAGCTTATGGGCCGCAATTTGCTGACTCCTTTATTAGATAATAACTTACTACTATCTGTGTTACTTTGAGCTTGAACAAAAATCAGGCCTGTACTTTGGTAATCTTATTGAAGATAAGGCATTCAAAGAGAAATTGGTCAGTTCTAAGGGTTTACATATGCTTGTATTTAGGTATTCTGTTTGTTTTAGTGGAGAAACAGAAGTCTTTGTTTTCTTTCCTTGTCTTTCTCATAAAAGTCTGGTCTTTTGAGAATTTGTTGAATTTTTAAGGAAATAAAAATTTGTAATAGACATTTTAATAAAGGAAAAAATAGGTCTAGAATATATACTCCTACGAACAGAATAAAGTGTAGTTTTTATTAATACGTACTTTTTCGGCAGTAAAGTTTAATATTCCACCTATCCCATTAATTTTTTTATACAACAAAAACAAGGCAAAGCCTTTCTTAAAATGGCTGGTATTTTCACCTGTGAGAATGATAACAGTTTCTTCCTTAATCATTTTAAAGATTTTTAAGAGAACAGTGTGCGCGCAGTTGCTTAATTAATATACAGACCCGTAGTCCATTCACGACTGATTTTTCCTGTTGCTTTTCATTTTTCTGGAATTTCTGTGTAAGATATATTCACTTACCAGTAAAAAAAAAAACTTCATAAATACTATGTGACAGCCCTGTTTCTAATGTGAGTTATATACAGCATGCATGAGATGAACCATATCTGATATTAGACTGATGTTTCCAGTGGCATTCAGTAAAGTGTCTGTCTGATGTTGTGATGTTTAAGCACTCAAATATTTGGTGTTCTTGGTTTGTTGTAATTTCATATTTTCACACAAGTTTGGTCTGTTTACCTTTTTTATTTTTGTGTCCTTTCTTTCTGTGTTCTCCCCTCCTCTCTGCTTCACCTTTCTTTTAGCAAAGATGAGGATTTCTACCTTCAACATACATTGTTGGTCTTGTCTTCTGTTTTTGTTAGGAGGGACAGCAGTGTGATAAAAGAGGAAATCAAAGCCTTTCTTGCCAATCGGAGGATTTCCCAAGCAGTTGTTGCACAGGTAACAGGTAAGAGCTGAAGAGCCCTTTATTCTGAAATTATGTCTTGTCTCTGCCTTCTGTGCAGATGTTATTTGCATTTCTGCATTGCAGTGCAGATTTGTCAACTTAGGCATAATAATGTATGCCTATGATTTAAAACCTTTGTCTCTGTTATCACAAAACTTCTCCATTGATTCTTTTTTTTTTCACATGTGCTAGTAAGTTTTATAGCATTTGTAATAAGCAAAAAATTCGCTATGTTATGGCTAAAAATCGGTTTCTCTAGTTTTAATTGTAACAGAGCTTATGACACATGCACATCCAAATGCTAGCTCCATTTATATTTATAAAAGCTTTGGAGTCCTCCAAATTGAGTTCCTTATTGTACCAGTTAAAGAGTGATTTATGAGGGCAATGAAGCTATGGGGATTTTGTAACCACTTTTCTGTGTGTGAAAGCTTTCCTCAAACCATTATTGAGAAGATGTGTTACCATTGTCTTCTCTTTGTTATTTATATCCCATCCCATTCTCCACCCTCACCCAAAACCCATCTTTAATATGTGGTGTATATGTGTCATTCTCTATTCAGATTGCATTTTTTATAAAGTTCTTAAATTTGGTCTTAGCATGTCTTTGTTGGTATGTGGTCTTTTTCTTGCATTTCAGTGATTTATAAGAATCTAAATTATTGGAGGAACCAAAAACTCTTTCAGCTACATTTTGTAGTTTCAGTGTTGTATGTTTGACATTAGTAAACTTAAAATTGATTTACCCTCTTTTTTTTTTTTAACACAACACCAGGAACCTATGTGACTTTAGACTTTTCATTCTCTGTGCCACAATTTTCTTTATGAAATTCTGTGTTTCTATAATGAAAAACCTGGATCTGATCTTCAGTGGTATCTTTCAATTTTAAGATAGTCTTTCTCTTCTGAGACATTGATATGTATTGAAACTAATTTACTTAGAAGGCTGTTACTGAGTATTAATTTGGTTATAAAAACAAAATTTAAGATTTAGGATTTTTAACTTTCCTTTCAAATATTAAATATCGAAGTTCAGCTACATGTGGGAGTAATATATTATTATAATAGTGATATATTTTTGTAAATGACACACCTCTCTTCTTGGTGAGAGTTTTAAGACATGCCCTTCCATGTAGAAGTTGTGGAGGGGGGCAGGTACTAGGGACTTAATCCAGGGTACTCTATCCCTGAGTACCCCTAGCCCTTTTATATTGTTCTTTTAAGACAGTGTATCCCTAAGTTGTAGAGGCTGGCCTTGAACTAGGATTCTCTTGCCTCAGCCTCCCAATTTGCTGAGACTATAGACATGAGCTACTGCTCCTAGCCCATTTAGAAGTCTTAAACCCAAGGAGGGGTGTGAATTTAATTATTATCTTTAGGTGTTTATCAATGGGTTATTTTAAATTCTTAATCTTTATCTTCAAGCACTAAGTCATGGTGCATACTACAGTACAGTATAAGGGCAAGTTACACAGATTTTATTGAAACTCACTGATGTGACAGGCTATGAATAGATGGAATTTTGTCCTTTTGCACTTTTAATTCAGCCTTCATGACTGGAAGCAATAGTATGTTCTAGTTTATAATACTTAAAAAAAGACAAAATTGTAGTACATCATTACAAAGTTGATATTGTTCAGGTAGAAATATTTCTGAATGTGTTATATACACTGAATCTTTAATCATCTTGGGCTTTTAAAATAGTGGCTTTGGAACCCATCCAACATTGATGCAAATCATAATAAGATTCCTTTAGAAAGTGTTTCTCAGGCACATCTAAAAGCACTAGATATACCATAATGGGCTAAACATGGTACATCAAATATTGCCATTTTGGATAAGAAACTGAAAGATGTCTTCATATTTTGCTTCTCAAAATATAAACCATGAAACCGCTGTGTTGAGATCACCTGGGAGCTTCTTAGAAATGTAAAAATACAAAAGTACCTACTGAGAACAATTTTAACCACATCTCCAAGTAATTTAGGTTTGAGAAATAATATTCTAGTGTAAGGGTCCGGCGAACGTCGGAGGAAGAGACCACCAAGAGACTGGCTCATGCAATCAGCAAAAGGGGATTTATTGAGAATCCAGCATGCTGGGGCTCCGTGCTCACTCAAGAAGGGAGAGCAGCCCAGAGCCCAGAGCAGAGGTTAAGAAGTGCTTAAGTACACTTTTTGGGTAGGGCGGGGGCTTTGCATACATCAGTACCAATCATCTTGAGGCGCAGGTAAATTGAACAACAACTCTCATACATGATTAGCACATTCATTGGCAGGAACAGCTCGGGATGGAGTGGTAGGTCATTCCTAAGGAGGGGATACATTCAAACTGATTGGTTCAGGCCCTGAATGCCTATGTGCCAACCTGCACAGGGTCCTAGATTATTAAACAACTAAGTGGTCAGTACCGGGCATTGTCCTAACTGCCTCAGGAATTTCAGGTTCTGTTTGCAGTTCAGAAACTTTACAATACCTGGTCCTTTACATTTTAACTCAGGCTTTGCAGCTTAGAAACTTTACCCTTTCACTAGGAGACTAGTAAACGTTCCTGACATTAACTTCAGTGGGTTGACATTGTTTAACATTATATCATTCAGTAGTATGCCAGATCTTGTTTTTGAAAGCAAGAGTTAAAATACATATTTAGACAGTTATCATCTGTTACATAGCACATGGACCTTCCTTTTGCTCCCATAATTGTGGAACTCTTTAGTGTTAAAAAGTCTTCCCTCATTTCAGCATCATCCCAACTTGTTCTTCCTTTTCATTTCTACTCCAAAAACTTGGGTTGGGATCATCCTTCCTCAGGCACATATCTTTAGTGATTCTCCACTAAGAGTCTAAAAAAAATTCCATGTAATACAACTCTAGCTTCCTTTTCTTCATCTTCTATTCAGTATACCCTCTAACCATATTCAGCAAAACTCCTATAGTTTCCAGAACTCTGCTCAGGTGTATGCTTTTACATTCTTGATTGTTACCTAGGAGGCCTTTTACCTCCTCATCACATCCTTATCAATCTCCATTTTTCAAGATTATCTCAGCTGTTATCTTCTTGCTGTTATCATGTATTCTGAATTTCCCTGCCCTAAGTGTTAGTGCTCATTTTAGTTACCATTTTAGAGGAGTGGTCTTCAAAGGCAGTGATCTTTTCCTACACATGCCCAGAAGCTAGCATTGAACAGGCATTCTGAACATTTCCTGTTTACCTAGCTACCTTGTAGAGCTACTTTGTGATATAAAGGGATTGTTGATGATGTTAACACAAACTAAACGTGAAAAATAGTCCATTTTGACCTTTCCAAGAATAATTATTTATTTGCTTAACATATGCCACATGCGTTTTTGCCCATAAGAAAATTACTTTTTTTTTTTTTTTAAATCTACAGAGGATCTTTGAGGAACATTGGTAACCAGACTGGCATATTTTTTTCTTTTGGCCAATTTATTTTAATTCTTTTGTTTCTACTATATTATTTATTATGTTACCTTTTTACGCAGCCTGTCAAGCCATCAAGCTAACAAACAAGGACAGAGCTGTTCTCTGAAGAGTATAGAAAGTTAGTAAGAGTCTGAATAAAGGCTGACCCTCATAATTGACATACCTAGAATAGAGAGAACCTGGGAAATGAATCCTCAGCATCCATTGCTTACTCCCTAGAACGCCTGAACAGTGTGTAGACACAGTTTTCTGTCTTTAAACAAATTAGTCAAGTTTATCTGAAAAGAACATCTACCCAATGAAATCTATCCCCAAAATAAAGTTTAGAATGTGATGTTCTGGAATTTTGTCCTGTAATAGATTCTCTTAAATTAAGTCATTTAAGTTCAACTCTAATATGTGAAATCAACCTTGAGATAAAAATGAGAACGAATGATGCATAACAACAACAACCAAAAAAAAATGCTAAAAAATGTAGTGAGGTGCAAAATTATAACACATGTGTTGTTCCAGAAACAAGTACAGAAATTTCTTATTATAGATTTGGCAGATTTCTATAATAAGATAAACAAGAAGTTCATGGGTGGGGTCTGTATAAATAATATCCTACTGATAGGAAAAATGACAGTATAAACAGGATATAATAACAGTGCCTGCTGAATTCCCAGAATGTTATTTGTAGCTTCCTTCACAGTCATAGCTGCTCCCACTGAGGGTGGACTTCTACTTCTGTAAGAGGTCGGCCAAGATTCTAAATTCTCACTAACAATGGGGGTGGAGGAATGAGCATAACCTTCACTTTAATAATAAACACATGTGTTCTATATTCACTTTCAAGGTAAAATGTTTTCTTAGGCTGTTTAAGAATTCTGAAAACATAATATTTTTTAAAATGACCTGGGAAAAATCAGGCACACAGAATAAATGAGTGAATGGACAGAGCTTGATGTGTACTTATCACCAAAGAAATGTACTAATTGGATTCATGTCCTTCGAAAAAAATAAGTATGTGGAAGAAGGGAAAAACACACTTAGCAACTCTGAATTTTAAGAAATTTATCACATTTTTAAAAAAATCATAGTAATATTATGGAAAAGCCACAAAATACCTAGGTTTTAGTTTTTCTGCCATTAAATTGCCTTGTGACTAGGAGCCTCATTTTCCATACTTAAAAGATGAGGGGTGTTTTAGTCAGCTTTTTCACTGCTATGACTAAAAGATCTGACCAGAATAATTTTAAGAGGAAATTTATTTGGAGACTTAGGATTTCAAGAGGTCTCAGTCCATAGAAAGCTGGCTCTATTCCTCAGGGCACAAGATCAGGCAGAACATCATGATAGAAGAGTACATCATGTTAGAAGAGTGTAGCAGAGGGAAAGAGCTCACACGATGATCAGAAAGCAGAGAGAGACTTCACTCACCAGATTAAAAAAATATATACCCCAAGCCACACTCCCAGTGCCCCACCTCCTCCATTACCATTCAGTTAATCCCATCAGGGATTTGTTTACTGACTGGGTTAAGGCTCTAACAACTCAATCATTCTTCTCTGAACTTTCTTGTATTGTCTCACACATGAGTTTTGGGGGGGACACCTCAATCCAAACCATAATATTTTACCTCAACCCCCAAAGCTCACATACATCTGACAATGCAAAATACATTTAGTTAATTCCCAAGAGTCCCCTAAGTCTCAACAGTTCAAGATTGCTCAAAGTTCAAGTCCAAAGTCTTCTCTGAGGCTCAAGAGAATCTCGAATTGTGAGCTCCTATAAAATTAAAAGCAATAAAGGTACTTAGTAGATATTTCCATTTGTAAAAATAGCAATAGAGAAAGAAGGGATAGAACCAAAGCAAGACCAAAATCCAGCTGGGCAAACAGGTCCTGTAGTTCTTTGTTTGGAATCTGGAGCATTTGTCATGATGTCATCTCCAAAGGACTGTATAGCTCTGCCCCTGTGGCCTTGTTGGTTGCTTCCCAAGTGGCCTTTCTGTTGACTTGTCTCTGTTCAATTCCTGTAGCTTTCCTAGGACCATGTCTCATGTTACTGGCATTCCTTAATCTTGGGGTCTGCACTGTAGCTTCAGCTTCCTCCTCAAATCTCCACAGCTTGTCTTCTTGGGGAGTGCCCAAAGGGACTCTGAATCTGCTACACCTTGCCTGGCTTCCAAGATCTTCCTTTGAAATCTGGGTGAAAGCCTCTATGACCCCCTAACTCCAGCATCCTGCATCCTGCAGAACCAGCACCATGTGGTTAATGCCAAGGTCTGCTGCCATGTTGAACAGTAGCCTAGCCTTCAAGGACCCTGGCTAAAGCAGCCTCTGAGTATCTGGTCTGGGTGGCTGAGCACATCAAAAATACTTCCTAGGCCCCCCCTTGTGCAAGAAGGATTCCTTGCTGGTCTCTTCTAAAGAGAATTTTCACCTTTACTCCTTTGAGCTTGAGATGTGTGTCATCTTATCAGTTCCCAAGATGCCCTCAAGCCATCTTTCCTTCTTTCTTTGATGGACCTTTATTTTATTAATTTATTTATATGCAGTGCTGAGACCCATTGCCTCACATTCTAAGCAAGCTGCTACCACTGAGCGACAACTCCAGCCCCTCAAGGTATCTTTCATACATCTCTGGGCAAAGTCTTTAGCATTTCTTTAGTTGCTGTAATGTCTTTAACAATTGCAACTCCCTTATTGGCCAGTTTTACTTTTGATTTTCAAGTCCAAGTTTTTCAAATCTTTCTGCTCTGCTTTCTGCTCCTGAATATCTAAACTTGTCTGAAAAGCCTCCAACAATACCTATATCACTTCTTGGATGCTGTGCTGCCTAGACATTTCTTCTGCCAGATTAAGAAGTCCATTGCTTTTAAAATCAGCCTCACAGAAAGTCTCAGGACACAGGCAAAATGCAGATAACTTCTCAGCCAGAAGTTAACAAGAATGGCCTCTACTCCAAATTCCAAAAAATAAGTCCTCCTTTTCTGAATCCTCTCTTCACTAACCATAGTCCTGTTGGCATTCTGTTTTTCTGAGCTCCCACCAAAATTGGCCATTAATCTCTGCTTACAAGCATCTCCAGCTACAAATCTCAAAATTCTGCCAGCGAATTTTAAAAAGTTCCAAATACTTATGAGCCACATGGTCAGGTTAGTCACAGCAAGGACCCCACTTCTCGATATCAATTTCTATATTAGCTTTTTTGCTGCTGTAACTAAAACACCCAATCAGGACAGTTGTAAAGGAGGTAAAGTTTATTAAGGGCTCCCAGTTTCAATGGTCTTAGTATATAGAAGGCCAGCTCCATTCCTTGGGGCTAGAAATGATGCTGAATATCATATCATGGCAGAAGAGTGTGGCAGAGGAAATTGGCTCACATGATGATCAGAAAACAGACAGCAAGAGACTGCACTCACCAGATAAAAAGATATGCCCCAAAGCCACACTCCCAATTCCCCACCTCCCCCAGTTTTACCACTCAGTTAATCCCATCAGGAATTAGTTCACTGATTAGGATAAGGCTTTTACAGCCCTATTATTTCTTCTCTGAACTTTCTTGCATTGCCTCACAGATGAGTTTTTTAGGGAAACCTCACATCCAAACCATAACAAAGGGCATTGACCAGATATTTTCTGTGTTAGTCCAGTAGAGCTGGTAGTTATAACAAAATAACAAAACTGGGTAGCATATAAAGAATACAAATTTATTTCTCATAGTCCCAGGAGCCGGGAAGTCCAGGATCATGGCATATCATTGTCAAGGCAAGTAAAGATTTCAGGGCAAGTAAGGATTTCAGTTTGAGCATTCAGACTATAGCAGTTTCTAGGTATCTTTCCTAGTTGTTAAATTTTATTGTTTTTACAATAGAAGTACATTTAATATATATATATATATATCTTACCTGCCTCTAGTTCCACAAATATAAGAATTTGTGTTGTCAAGTTCTGAACTGTTTTTAGAAGTGTCCTAAGTATATTCAAATCACTTTGCTTTTTTATTTATCTTTAAAATGAAGGATGAAAATATTACACATGTGTAATATAGTAACTTCTTTACAGAATTCTAAAAATTAGTATATTGATCCTTTTTCTAACCAGAGAACTCAGACCAGATAAAAATAACCAACTAAAGTGTTACTTTACTTCTTTAAAAAATTTTTTTTCTCTCAAGTAGATTAAGGTTCATAGCATAATGAACATAAAGTACAGAGGTTCTCTATATACTCCCTGCCCATCTCCCATACAAACCTTCCCTACTGTCACCATCCAGAGTGGTGCATTTGTTAGAGTCAGTGAACCTATACTGACATGTTGTTGTCAACTGAAGTGCATAGTTTATATCAGATTCCTTTTGGAGCATTGCACATTATATATAGAGTTTGGATAAAATGTCTGGTTACATGTATCTGTCCTATAGAATCACACAGAATAGTTCCACTGCCCTAAAATTTTTCTGTGCTCTGCCTATTTATACCTCCTTCTCCCTCAGCTCCTGACAACCATTGTTAATAATTCTTTAGAATGTCATATAGTTGGAGTCATGTTATACAGCTTCAGTTTGACTTCTTTCACTTAGTAGTAATATCATGAAGCTTCCCTGTGCCTTTTCATAGCTCAATAACTCATTTCCTTTCACTGCTGGATATTTCCTAATCTAGCTATGCCACAATTTATTCATCTACTGGAGGACATAATGTTGCTCTCAACTTTTGGCAATTATGAATAAAGTTGCTATTAAAAAGTAGAATTGTTTTCCAAATTAGAAATAGAACGTGAACAACAGACTATGGAAATTTCTATAATAATAATCACATATAATTCATCTTGCTCATTTAAAAAGATCTTTATCAGTTCTTACCTTGTGGATTTTATCAGTTTTTAAGTAGATCTCCAGGACTGGGGATATAGCTCAGTTGGTAGAGTGCTTGCCTCACATGTACAAGGCCCTATATTCAATCCCCAGCACCACACACACACACACAAAAAAAAAAAAAAAAAAAAAAGAAAGAAAAAAGAAAAAATTAAGCAGATCTCTGGCTTGAAGGCTATCTATCTATTATCTATTTACAAAATTGCCATGTTTCTACATGTGAGATGTATCTGTCTCCAAATTGAATGCTTTCATTTATATTAGAAGAAACCTTTTCACATTTTCTTTGGATGGACTTTATTTAATCAACGTTATACCTGTTTTTACAGAATATGTGTTGGAATTTTCTCATATTATACCCTCTGTAGAATAAGAACAGATGCTGTTCTGTGGTTTAAAAGTTTTTACTTTTAATCACACATGGTGGTGCATGCCTATAATTTGGGTAGCTGAAACAGGAGAAATTATCCTGTTAATTCTTACTGTTTAACTTAGGGATAGATTTTAAATTGAAGGATTTATAGCAGTGGCTACACATAATTTCCTTTTTTCCCCCCCTTTTGCAGTATTAGGGATTAACCCAGGGGTGCTGTATCCCCAGCTTGTCTGCCCATTCTTCCTTTTCTCTTTTCTTTTCTCTCTCTTTTTTTCCCCTCTTTTCTCTCCTCTTCCTCCCTCCTTCCTTCCCACCCAGGGTCTTGCTGGTCACTTCCAAGCCTGGCCTCAAAGTTGGGATCTGTCCTGGGATTACAGGCATGTACCACTCTGCTGAGATAACAATTTGTTCTATCAGATCATTATCAATACTATATTTTATAATGAATAGTTACTAAATCTAGTTAGGTAAGGCACTGAAGCTTGAATTAACCAAACTGCACTAGGGTCCTTCATACCTGATAGGCCTATAAAGTGGTTTTAAAGTTGCTCAATTTGGTGGGAGGGAGCTTATATAAAAGCATTTAATATTATAAAATTACCCTCAAGTTAAATTTTACTATTTTGCTTGGTGCTTAGAAACCCTCCATTGCAAAGTAGTTTTTGTAGGACATTTTATTCCAGTTTGTCTTATTTTTTCAGAAGATGAAAAATGTTTCTGAAACATTTGAGGGCTCAGTGCTGTGTGTTAAAATAATTAATAGACTTAATAATATTAAGTATGAAGAATATTTCTTAAACCATTGTTTGGCTACATTTTTTCAGTCTGACTTAGCTTCATCATTATGCTGGGTTCCTAGCAGAATAGTGTGTGGCCATGGAAGTGAGTTATAGGTAGCCAGTGGCTCTGTTTTGTGCTTGTGTGCACCCTCTAAGCTAAGCTTTTTTTTTAAGAGAGCTTTTATTTTTGGCTGTAATTTATTTAACACTTAACTAAGTGCTAGATGCTGTGCTAACTGGTTTGTATATTTGAGAGGCAGGTGTTAACTTCCCAGTTACAGATGAGAAAACCGAGACTAAAGGAGATTTGACTCATTTTCCCAGCTTCTGCGCCTGGTTGTTACTTGTTTTATTGCAAAACCAGTTTTTCTTAACATAGAAATTCAGTATAGAAAGGAAGTACAGTATGGTGGCAGGAGCATGACTTTGACAGTGGACTCTCTGGATTTAAAGTATGATTTCAGAATTTAATTACTAATTTTTTAACTTTGGATAAGTTATTAAATAAATGTCTAAAAAATTTTCTACCCTGGACAGATTCCGTTGAAGTCACCATTGTGCTCTACTGGAGAAAAGATAGCTTTTTTAACAAATGGCGCTGGGATAACTGTAGAAGAATGAAACAACCCCTTTATCTCTTACCTTTATCTTTTACCCTGTACAAAAATCAATTCAAAATGAGTCAAAGATCTTAGAATTAGACCAGAAACTATGCAACTTTTAGAAGAAAACATAGAGTCAACATTCCAGCTTTTAGACATAGGCAACAACTTTCTCAGTAGGACTCCCCAGAGCTCAGGAAATAATGCTAAGAGTACATAAATGGGACAGTATCGAATTAAAAAACTTCTGCACAGCAAAGGAAACAGGAATGTGAAGCGAGAACCCATAGGAGAAAAATTTTTTTTTTTTTTTAAAGATAGAGGAGAGAGAGAGAGAGAGAGAGAGAGAGAGAGAGAGAGAATTTTTTTAATATTTATTTTTTAGTTCTCAGTGGACACAACATCTTTGTTGGTATGTGGTGCTGAGGATCGAACCTGGGCCGCACGCATGCCAGGCAAGCGTGCTACCGCTTGAGCCACATCCCCAGCCCCAGGAGAAAATTTTTACTAGCTACTCTTCCAATAGTGGATTAATATCTAGAATATATAAAGAGCTAAAAAGAAAAACTTTACACCAATTAACCCTATTAATAAATGGCCAAATGAATTAAATAGAAAATTATAAAGAAATACAAGTGGCCAACAAATACATGAAAAAAATGCTCAGCATTATTAGCAATCAGGGAAATGCAAATCAAAACTAAACTGAGATTTCATCTGACACTAGTTGGAATGGCAGTCATCAAGAATTCAAGTAATACTGGAGAGGATGTGGAGAAAAGGAACACTTTTACACTTTGGTGGGATTGAAAATTGGTCCAACTATTATGGAAATCAGTATGGAGGCTCCTCAAAAGACCGTAAGAATTAGAGTCATCTTAATAGAGTGACACATGATACCCATGTTTATAACAACACAATTTACAATAGTCAAACCATAGAGGCAGTCTAGGTACCCATCAATGGATGAATGGATAAAGAAAACATGGTAGGGCTTTCTGTCCTATAATAAAATAAAGGCTTTCTGTCCATCTATAACCACAACAAAATTTTTATTTTTTGTTTAATTTTTATTTTTTAGAGAGAGAGAGAATTTTTTAATATTTATTTTTTAGTTCTCGGCGGACACAACATCTTTGTTTGTATGTGGTGCTGAAGATCAAACCCGGGCCGCACGCATGCCAGGTGAGCACGCTACCGCTTGAGCCACATCCCCAGCCCACAACAAAATTTTTTTAAAAAAGAAAGAAAATGTGTATACACACACACACACACACACACACACACATATATATATATACACTTTTATTCAGCCATAAAGAAAAATGATATTATGGCATTTACAGGGAAATGGATGGAATTAGAGACCATCATGTTAAGTGAAATAAGTCAAAGTCTGAAGGTTAAGGGGTATGTATGTTTTTCTCTCATGTAGACGCTAGAGAGAAAAAAGGGACAATAAAGGTGGGAGTGAATCTCATGGATATCAAAGGGAGATCAGTAGAGGAAAAGATCCAAGTTACGAGTCAGGGAAGGAAGGAGGACATGCTGGTCAGGGATATTGGCCAGATTATATTGTTATATTGTGTGCATGTGAGAATATGTAACAACAAATCCCATCAGTGTATACAACTAATAAAAAGTGGGGGGGGGGTACTGCCAAGCATGGTGGCGTAAGCCTATAATCCTAGCAGCTCGGGAAGCTGAGGCAGGAAGGTCAGAAGTTCAAAGCCAGCCTCAGCAACTTAGCCAGGCCCTAAGCAACTCAGAGACCCTGTCTCTAAATAAAATACAAAAAGGGCTGGGGATGTGGCTCAATGCTTGAGTGCCCCGAGTTCAATCCTTGGGTATTAAAAATACAGAAAAGAAAAGTGGGGCTGGGGGTGGAATAAAATTCTTTAAGAAGATTGGGAAAAACAGTTTGAGCAAATTTACCCTACCAGATAGTAAAATACACTGTTTGGTTAAAGTAATACAGAGTCATGTTGTCAGATAGATGAATGTATCAATTATACAGAACGGAGCTCAATAATAGATTCTTGAAAGGAAATTCAACTTAAATAAAGAAAGCAGTTTAAATCTATAAAAAAATAATGTTTTCTCATGTGTTATTTGTTTGAAAATGAACAAATAAAATAGATTGTAACATCAAACCAGAAGAAGAAATTAGTTTCTGTATGCATGCTGAAAATCCTACACTATATTAGAAGAAATTATTGAATATTTTTACTTGAGGTAGGAAAGCCTCCCTGCCAAAAGATAAAGTTGGACGGATTTAATTGTATAAAAATTTTAAGTATATATCTAAAAGAGCACTCTAGACAAGATTCACACTGAAAGTTATTTGCATCATATAGAGCAAAAGCTTGGTATCTATGATATATCAAAAGAACTCTTACAAGTTTTTATGAAGCAGCAAATAACCAAAACATTTTCAAAGATTAAATGTATGAAGAAAGCCAGTACAGTGACGTACCCTTCCTTGTAATCCCAGTGATTCTGGAGGCTGAAGCAGAAGAGATTGCAAATCTAAGGCCAGCCTCACCAACTTAATGAACCCCTCTAAGAAACTTAGTGGGATCCTGTCTCAAAATATAAAATTTTAAAAATGGCTAAGAATATACTTCAGTGGCCAAACTCCCCTGGGTTCAATTCTTAGTACCTAAATGAAAAAAAGAGGGAAAAATGTGAAGCCTCAGAAAAATAAAACAATTTCATTGTAAGATATCGGGGTGTTTTTTGTTTGTTTGTTTGTTTGTTTGCTTGCTCATCAGATATCAAACTTTAGAAGATTGAGGAACATTGCTAACCCTCTTCTGACCTCTAACTCCCCACAAATAGTAAAGATAATTAAAACAAAACAAAACCAAAAAAACCCTCTATCTTTAAGGAAGCAGTAACCATTGAAATAGACAAAACCAATTAAGAATTCTAGATCAAGCCAGTTGGGATTTCACTTGCCTTTAATCTCCCCTGGAAGGGAGGCTGAGGCAGGAGGATCACAAGTTCAAGGCCAGTCTCTGTCTCAGCAACTTAGAAAGACCCTCAGTGGCTTAGTAAGACCTTGTCTCAAAGTAAAAAAGACTGGGAATGGAGCTCAGTAGTGAAGCCCCCCCAAGTTCAATTTCTAGTACAAAAAAGAATTCTGGATCAAAACAAAGGAAAATGATGAGCACTAACACCTGCTTATACCTAGAGAAGGAAATAAGTTTCCTAAAAAGCATCCTGTTTGTGAAAGTGCTTCACATGTGTAAGGCAAGTGCTCTGAGTCACAACCCCACCCAATCCATGATCTTTTGTTTAAAAGTTAACTGTTCAAGAGAGTAGACGAACAAAAATGGAACGTTTTTGTATAGATACAGTTTAATATAGAAATCTCACACTCCTCCTTAGTCATGACTCAACCCTCCAACCCGTAACCCCTGGCAAGTACTACTTGACCTCCTGTCTGTGTAAATTTACCTATAGACAAACTGGTGGATATTCATATGCTACATGGAACTTTTGTGTCTGGCCTCCTTTCACTTAGCATAATGTTTTCCAGGTTCATCCCTATGGTAACCTATATCACCAAGTAATATTCTATTATATAGATATGCCACATTTTATTTATCTACTGTGAAGAATGCTATGAACTTTTGTGAATAAATTCTCTGGGAAATATATCCAGGAATGTAATCACTGGGCCATATGGCAATTCTGTATTTCATGTTTTAAGGAATTGCCAAAACTTTCATTCTATAAACCACTTACCAATGTATAAGGGTTCCAGTTTCTTCACATCTTCACCAACACTTTATTATAGTTATCCCAGTGCTTGTGAAAATGGTATCACCTTGTAGTTTTGATTTGCATTTCCTTAGGGAAATGACCATGTGGAGCATCTTTTCCTGTGCTTATTATTCAGTTCCTATATCATCTTTGGAGAAATGTCTACTCAGATTCTTTATTTTTTATTGGGTTGTTTATTTTTTACATTGAATTTTTTTTTTATTGTTGGTCGTTCAAAACATTACACAGTTCTTAATACATCATATTTCACAGTTTGATTCAAGAGGGTTATGAACTCCCAACTTTACCCCATATACAGATTGCTGTATCACATCAGTTACCCTTCCATTGATTGACATATTGCTTTTCTAGTGTCTGATGTATTCTGCTGTCAGTCCTATTCTCTACTATCCCCCCTCCCCTCCCCTCCCCTCCCCTTTTCTCTCTCTACCCCTTCTACTGTAAATCATTTCTTCCATTTGTATTATCTTGTCTTACCCCTCATACATTGAATTTTAAGAGTTATTAAATATTGTAGACACAAGTTCATTATTAGGTACAGGCTTTGCAAATATTTTTCCCAATCTGTGGGTTATCTTTTTATATTCTTGATCTTGTTCTTTGAAGGATATAAAATTTTATTTTGATAAAGTTCATATTTTGTGTTGCTTTTGATTTTGGTGTCACATCCAAGAAACTATTGCCTAATCATAGATTGTGGTAGTTGAAGTAAAGCTTGGGATCTTCCAAGATCTTTCCTGATCATTCCCATAGTAGTAGGCATGTGCACAGCTCTATTCATGTGTGTGGCCTTCTAGATGCTTAGGAATGTGTCACAGCTTTTTGAAGACTATCATGGATACCAGCTCATTCCTCAGCTTTTCCTTTTAAGATATTTTTATCTCATTACCTCACTTGTTATCTCAGGCCAATGCAGTGTTAAACAATTGTCACAGATTGTTTTCAACAAAACACTTTCCATCTTCCATGAGAAAAAGGCTGTTCACACCAAGTGACATCTGAGTCAGGGCAGTTAAAGTCAAGCTGTGCAAATGGGGATTTCCAGAGAATTGCCAGACAGGTCAAATAATCACAGTCCTTTGAATGGTGTTTTGAGGAACTCCAGAGCTTTTCTCTCCTCTGTGGCTATTAGGCCACACCTGGTTTTCATAGTGATTTCAGGAATGTTGATTTTCAAGTCTATTGTGGCGTTGGTGTGATGAATGTGGGTGGAGGTCAAGTTAAAAATATAACATAGTTGTTCTTAACAAAATTAAATATTTTTCTTGATTAATATCCTTGGATTGTTACAAGCCTTTGATTTCCAAAGTTCTGAAAAAGTTGATTCTGACAATTTTTGCCCATGTTTCTGTGGAAAGGTATCTTTTGCTCTCTTTGCTTTTATGGGAGTAGCTTTTCAGAGGTCTTTACTATTCTCACTTATCTCTCCATTTCTAACAAATTTTGAAGGAAGATTGACCCTCTCCCCATTTTTCCCCTGTAGAATTGTCCTGTAAGATTATAAATGTGATACAGAAATTTCAAGCATAAAAGGACTGAAGAATCCAGCACCAGTAAGCTTGTATTTTTACTGGGGCTAGGAGTGTAGCTCAGTGGTAGAGCATTTCCCTAGCATACACAAGGTCCTAGGTTTGATCCCCAGCACCTTAAAAACAAATGAACAACAACAACAAAAACCCACACTACTCAATGATAAAATCTTGTGCCCTGAAAGTTAAATTAAAAATATGGAATTTAGGTATTTACTGGAAAAGGTGACAGGTGGTATCTTTTAGTGGGCATAGAAGTAATCTGTATATTGATTTGAGAAGTGGTCATCTACACATACATGTGCCAAAACTCAGACCTATACACCAGAGTTTACTGGTTGTAAAGTATGTCTTAATTTTTAAAACAAAGTACAGGATTTAGAAATCAAAATACATAGGCTGGGAAACTCTATGATAAATCTTGAATCCATTTAAACCTAGAACTGTGAATGAACAACTATGGTAACTATGACTCCAGAACAAAAATGTAAATGTTGACTATGTAAAAATGTCTTTTAAGTCTTATGAGTTGAGTGCAAAGGCTATGATAGAGATGAGGGAAGTAAGGTGTCTTCATTATCTATTGCTACATAAAAATTTTATCTCAGAAGTTAGCATCTTAAACTTTTTTATTTTCTCACTCAGTTCTCAGAAATCTAGAAGCAGAGGAGTAGATAGGTTGTTTGGGTTTTTTAGTGTCTGAAGAGGTTGCAGGTATCTGGAGGTTTTAATGAGGTTAGAGGATGCTCTTCCAGGAAGGCTTACTTGTGCTAGGTGCAGTGGCTCATGTCTGTATTCCCAGAGGTTTGAGAAGCTAAGACAGGAGATCACAATTCAAGACCAGCCTGGGCAATGTAGGGAAACCCTATCTCAAAATAAAAAAGGCTGGGGATGTAGCTCAGGGATAAAGTGCTCCTGGGTTCAATCTGTAGTACTGCAAAAATTTGAGAAAAGAAAAGGAAGAAAGCTAACTTACATGGCTATTAACACTTCTTTGCCACGTGCATCTCTCCATAGAGCTTCTTGAGTATTCTGAGTATTCTCACGAAATGGCAGCCAGCTTCCCCACCACCATCTAAGAGAAAGCACAAGTTTGAGGCTGTAATGTCTCTCATGTCCTAGCCTCAGAAGGCATAGACCTTTATTTCTGCTATATCTATTGTTCATACAGACCAGTCCTGCTGCAGTGTTTGAGGGGATTACCCAGAAGTAGGAAGACTGGAGGCCGATTAAGAATATCTTGGAGGGCGGTTACTGCTGTCTGCCCATCTCCTCAGTTTTTATAGCCAGGAACCACTGGATACTATCCAGAAGTTTAAAAAAATAATGTGTTCCAATCACGTTTGTTTTTTTTTTTAACTAATTTTGCCCTTGCTTTAGTGGAACTTCCTTTCTCATATAGAAACTGTTGCTGAAGTCCAGTATGTCTTTTATTTTCACTTTAATTTAAAATGTTTCTTTCATTACTATCAAAGTAAGTTTTATGTTTTTACATTTTAAAATCTGTCTGTAGTATGATCTCATTTCAGTAGTTTTTTTCTATATCATTGTATTATTGTTTATAATAGTAAAACAGATTGTTTGGACATGCATGCATGTACCCGCACACACATGCTCCCATGCTGGGTGTTACTGGGGATTAAACTGGAGGCCTTGTACATGCTAAGGCAAGCACTCAACCCCTGAACTACATCTCCAGCTCCTTTTATTTTATTTTGAGACAGGTTCTTGCTAAATTGCTGAAGCAGACTTCAAACTTGAGATCCTCCTGCTTCAGGTTCCAAGTAGCTGAGATTATTTAGGAATGAGCCACCATGGTCATCTTAGATTAAGTATTTTTATCAATGAATGTATAAGCTGTTACGTGGCCATTAAAATGAGATGTATATTTTACCACATGAGAAAATTCTAGGACATTATAAAAGGAAGTTACTTATTTATTGTGTATATAACTCCAAATGTATGTGTGTGTATGTGTGCAAGTGTGTATATACATGTATGTTTATGTATTCCATCATGGGGAAAGTATTGGTGGATTTATGCCAATAAATAAGGATACCTGTAGGATAGGGAATATTAAGGGGGGGAGAATAATTTTTCCTGTAAGTTTGTGACTTACTTAAATTTTTATAGTTTCTTGTGTGTTTGTTTATATATTTAGTACTAGGGATTGAACCCAGCAGTGTTTTACTACTGAATCACATCCCACCCCTTTTTATTTTTTATTTTGAGACTGGGTCTTGCTAAGTTTCCCAGAATGGTCTTAAAATAGAGATCTCCTGCTTCAGCCTCCCATGTTGCTGTGATTACAGGTGTGCACCACTGTACCTATCAGACATTGTGTTTTAACTTAAATATTTTAAATGTAACTTTGGTTGCAGTACAGAAAATAAATTATAATAGAGGTAATGGCAGTTCTCAAGTAGAAAATTTCTTGAAGAAGAATGTTTTTCTTCTTAAACTGAATTTATCTACTGATTGAAAAGGAGCTAATTACATGCTTCATATGTGATTTGTTATTTTCATCAACATTATTGCAACTTTCTAGGAAAGAGAGGCTAAAATTCCAAACTGCAGGAATGAAGATTAGAAAGAACACAGAATTTTAGGAAGAACGAGTGATTAGATATAGTAAGCAAAGTAAGAGTTAAGGAGAAGAATGAAGATCAGTTTCACTGGGAACACAGAAAAAGAGCAGATTAAGAATTAAGATAATGGATTAAGCCAGGCACAGTGGTGCATGCCTGTAATCCCAGCGGTTTGGGAGACTGAGACAGGAGGATTCAGAGTTCAAAGCCAGCCGCAAGGTGTTAAGCAACTGAGTGATACCTTGCCTCTAAAAAAATACAAAATAGGGGTGAGGATGTGGCTCAGTGTTGAGTGCCCCGAGTTCAATGCCTGGTACCAAAATAAGAAAAAAAGATAATGGATTAAATTTACTGTATTGAGGACCTGTGGGAAATTCTCATTGAAGCAATCTATAAGATAGTTTGAAACAATAGGTCTGGTCCCCAGAACGTCTTCGGTATGACTTTTAAAATTTCATTTTATGGTGAACTTTTTTTTAATTGTTTTTTTCCAATGTGCATTTCTTTATTTTCTGATTTAAAATTTACATAAACTAACATTAATGAAGGCACTGTAATATTGGCATAAAAATGGACATGTAGAAAAAAATGGCACAGAATACTGAATTCAAAATTGACCCACACATACATGGATTGATTTTAAATAGGGGTGCCAGGATAATCCAATGGGTAAAGGACTTTCCAACAACTGATGCTATGCTAAAAGAATTGGACTTCCATATTAAACAGCAACAACAACAAAACCAAAATTCCTTGACACTTACTTGCACCAAATAGAAAAATGAAATTAAGTGATCAAATAAATAATATAGATAAAGCATAGATTTATAAATAGTAAAATACAGCATCCAAAATATAAAAATCTTTACAGCTCAAAGTAAGGGAAAAGTAATTTTAAAATGTCCTAAAAATTCAGATATTGCATGAAAAAGTAATAAGATTAGGTTAAAATGATACAAAGCTCATTCTCTGAAGTTAATAAGAAATCACAAATTAATAACAACAAAATTTGAGGTATTCACAAACAGAAAACATTGTTAATAGTGCATTAAAGAAGAAATCACAGGGAAATTAGAAAATAATTTGAAATGAATGAAAACAGAACATGAAGGAATTCAAGTTATTCAGAACATATTAAGATGACATTTTTAAATTATAATTGTTGATAATTGCAATAACCAAAGGAATAATGTATAGAGTGAGAAAAGATGCTTAAAGCGGGAACCCTGGGGCCCATGGGGGAGCCAGCAGAGCAGCACCTGAAGCCACTGACAAGTTGCCTTGGAGGAGATGTGTCAGTATTCCGAGAGTGAAGATGACGTGAATGGTCAGTTGTGTCACACTCCACAGGAAGTGAGAGAAAAATGAAACATTAAATTTATAATATAGTATTACACTTTGAGAATGGATTATGGTGGAGAGCCCTCTAGTGGAAGGGAGTCTGGTATTTGTAGAACTGGAAAAGAATTTTAACTCAGAAAATAATGTGAGTGTTGCTTGCATAAAAGTGTTTTCCTCTTGTGAATACAATGGGATTATTTTCTTACTGGAAAAAAAATTAAGCAAGGGTTAATTTGAGTCAATATACACAGATTATATATAAAATTTTTCTGCTCTGTAAAAGGTAGAAGGGAAAAGGATTTGAGGAGGTAAAACAAGAGATTTTCTTCAGCAATGGAAGAAGCAGGTAAGCAAAGCTTCTGGTAAAGAGAAGCTGAAGAAACTCAGAATACCAAGTTCTACTGAAGTTCCAAACCAGTCTCACAGGCATGAGTTAAAGGAAAGTTGCACAGGCTACTAAGAAGAATCATTATAAAATATGTCATCCTACTTTTTAAAAATTTTTTGCAGTGTCTCTTTTGGAAAAACAGCCTGCTTTACAGTTCATTTTCTACATTTGTTATATAAAACTGAGATAAGTTTATAGGGAAATTCTTTGTTTTCTCCTCATACAAAAGCTGAGGATAGGAAGCTGCTATACATTAACCTTCTTTTTCCCTTTGTTTTGTTAAATTGGTAATTACACATGTAGAAAATTGAAGAATAATATATTTTTAAATAGTTTACATTGCTTACCTAAAAGAGTAGAATTGGATAAGAAAGGCAGAAATTAACTTCTTTTTGTAACTCTTTAACTTAATAGCAATCTTTATAAAACAATCAAGTATGTAGTATTTAGGGTGAAAAGCTAAAGATTAAATGAATGCATATTTAGGAAAAGGTTATGAAAGCAATATTGAGGTAGGAATATTAGAAAATTTAACGACTTTAAATTTTTGTGCATATTTGGTTATAAATATGAAAATACAAGAATACCAAATACAAATATTTTTTGCATATTTGTTACTATACCAAATAGAATATAGATTACATAAAATTATATATCCATAAAAGTGTAGTTTTTTATTTATATCATGAGCAGCTTTTCCATATTAATATATATATCCACTTAATTTAGTTTTTGAAACTATATAGAATTTTTTTAACTTTTTGGGGAAACTTCTTTAAAATTAAATATACATATACAGAATAGGGTCCAGGTTAATGACTTTTGACAAGTGAAGGCACCCACATAACCACAACTCCAGATAAGTTAAAGAGCACTGTTGAGCACATACTAACCTTCCTCATCCTGCCTCCAGGCATCTGTATTGGTAACCAGTATTATTCTGATGGCCATCATCTCTGTAGCTTAGTTGTGTGCTTTTGTTCGTTTTGTTTTATTTTACTTTTTATAAGTTTAATCCTGGTTGCCTATGGGGTTTTTGTGTATGAGTCTAACTTTTTATGGTCAATATTATTTTTGTGAGGTTTCTTTGGGTGGTTACAGATAGCAGTAGTTTATCATTTTTCTATTTAATATAGAAGTCAAATGCATGTATGTCACAATTTATGCCTTCTACTGTTGATGGATATGTAGTTTTTCTGAATCAGGACTATTATAGATAATGCTCATATATGAGCCTTCTCATCTTTTGAACATACTTCTATTGCATAGGTATACATTTCTGTGGGCATTTCTAGGAAACGCATTGTTCGGCATATCTTGTACAAACTAAGCATTAGGATACTGTCCAAGTATTTCCCCAAATGGCTCTTATTGTACCCTACATGCAGAGATCCATATGCTCCATGTCCATAATTTTTGCTAACATATGAGGATTGTAAGTTCAAGGCCAGTTTAGGTAATATAGTTTTGTCGTTCCTTATATTCTTTCCTTTTGCTAGTTATATATTGAATTATGCATTTTTTGGAGAATCTATAATAACCAGAATAAGCATGTAATTCTCATACTAGTAAGGTTCAGATGTGCTTTTTTACTTTCAGATGTGGAGTTTTTTTTCCACATTTCTAACTAATTGCTGTCAAGCATTTCCTGATGATAGCAGAATACTATTTTTTCTATATTCTGTTCCTTTATTTGGGGAAATTATATGTGCTTGAAGAACATTTTTAGCTAGTGAGGTTTCTTCAGAGGTCATATTTCAGCATAAATCTAAAAGTCTGCCAATTCTTACTTCTTTATGCTAATGGTAATGAGTCTAAAAATGCCTAAATGAATTAACAAATAAGCCAAAAACCTTATTGAAGACAGTATTTTCAGTGACTTCTCCTTTCCCTGCACCTAAATCTTTTTACGAGTATCAATAATAAATGGGAAAACTTGCTGACTTGATGTTTTTCCCCCACTCAGAATCTGTTAAAAGTTTTAAACCAGAGGTGGGTGGAGGGCACCCAAATGTAATCAATTTCTGACAAATAACTGGAATATAGGAATCTCTTCATTTATTTCATATTTTATGGACCTGGTTTGAAAATAAATTTTAGAGGGCCACTGTGAAGTCTAGGCTAATAAAATGCTTTTTAACCTTTAGTAGATAATTTCTGAGTATGTTCTAGCCAGTGCAGTCAGCCCACTGTTGAGGACTCTGCTCAAGTTTCAGCCTCCTGACAGAGTCACTTAAGAATAAAGCTCCCAGTGACCCAGAACCCTCAGTAGCTTCACTGTTGTTTCACTGCCCCCGACAAAAGCTGTTTTTCTCTCTTCATAGGTATCAGTCAGAGCCGGATCTCTCATTGGCTGCTGCAGCAGGGATCAGACCTGAGTGAACAAAAGAAAAGAGCATTTTACCGATGGTATCAACTTGAGAAGACAAACCCTGGTAAATATCATTTCCTTGTGCTTACTTCATCTGAAGCAAGGCAAATGTATGAATTATTTCACTGAATCCACGTGTTCATTCGTTCAGTAAGGTAGTTTCCTACTTTACTATTGTTCTTTTATGCACTGCCACCCCCCTTAAAAAAAACAACCATATACTTTTAACTGTAAAATCTAAGCCCTGACTGTAATACTTTTTAGTCTATCGTTTAATATTTTCTAGTCTTGTTCATACCCTCCTCTAAGCTACCTCTTTGCTTCCAGCTTATATGTTAACCTAGCAGCCATAGTTTAAAAGAATGATCAGGAGTGTCAGTGGCTGGTTTCCTTTTTCCCAACCATAAGTATACATATAAAATTGCACATATTTTATTATTTTTGGAAAATTGTGTTTTAATTTGTAATATCAATTTAATATTTGTATTTATTTTTAATAAATCTTAAAAATTATAGTAATATAGTAAAAATTAATATAGTAAAAATAATCACTGTATTATATCCAGTGATCTCTGTTAATGATTTACTGTTTCTAGTTCTAATGACTTCTGGGTAATGAATATATCTTTGGATTTTTAAGATGAAACTGCTCTAATGACTCCCAGGAGCAGCAGTAGGTTGGAAAGCTGAATGAATCTTAAGGAAAAAGAAGATCACAAAACCTTGTGCTTGGAGTTGCCAAGAATAGGCAAGATACTTTTAACAAGTGATATATAAAGTAAAATATGAAGTCATGAGACTGACTGTCTCAATCCACACATTGTGCTGTCTGGTAGCAGTGAGCCTGCTCTCAAGTATAAACTTATTATGATTTAGTTATCTTTCATAATGCTGCTGCCTAAAGCCTTTGCACAGCCTAAATCACCCATTGAAATATTGCATACCAATAGCACTAGCTTTGAGGTGAAAATAAAGAATGCTCTAAAGCATTCTTGTGTGTGTTTGTGTCTGTCTATGATAAGATTTTTCTCTCCAAAGATTACATTCTCAATCCAGAAGACCCACACAGTACAAAACAGAATAGACTATATCAATCTCTATGCAATGAATTTTTAAAAATTTATTCTGCCAATAATTTCTGTTTGAAGTGTCTTAGATGTAACAGAAAGTTAAAAGACTAGGACAGTAAACACCTTTTTACCTCTTCCTAGATATAGTTGAGAATATATTGCTGCATTTGCTTTATCTCTATAGAATAAATTTTAAGATTTATTTGTGTCTATTTAGCATTCATCTCCTAAAAGCAAGAGTCCTTTCCTACATAACTACAGACTCCATTATCACACCTAAGAAAATTAATAAATCCACATTATCTAATATTTAATCCATTGCCACATCTCTCTAGTTGTTGTGAGAGTGTCTTTTGTAGCTCTTTTTTTTTTTTTAATAAATAGAACCTGTTTTAGGTTAGCAAAGATAGAATGCTTCCTTAGACTCTTAATTCTAATCACCCAAACTTTTTTTTAATTGATTTTTTTATTCTAACTTGTTATATATGACAGTGGAATGCATTACAATTCATATTACCCATATAGAGCACAATTTTTCATATCTCTGGTTGTACATAAAGTACAGTCACACCATTTGTGTCTTCATACATGTATTTAGGGTAATGGTATCCATCTCCTTCCACCATCTTTTCTACCCCCATGCCCCCTCCCCTCCCCTTCCACCCACCCTTTTGCCCTTCTAGAGTTCTTCTGTCTAATCCTCCTATGCTCCCCCTCCCAACGCCACTATGAATCAGCCTCCTTATATCAGAGAAAACATTCGGCATTTGGTTTTTTGGGATTGGCTAACTTCACTTAGCATTATATTCTCCAACTTTATCCATTTACATGCAGATCCCATGATTTTATTCTCTTCTATTGCTGAGTAATATTCCATTGTGTGTGTATACCACATTTTTTAATTTATTCATCTATTGAAGGCAAACTTTGTTTTTATTTTATTTTTATTTTTATGTGGTGCTGAGGATTGAACTCAGCACCCCGTGCATGCCAGACGACCTCCTTACCGCTTGAGCCACATCCCCAGCCAATGGGCAAACTTTTTTTATGACATAAATTTTTTTAAGCCATATAACCACAGAATATCTCAAGTTTGCAGTTTTTCTGAACTATATATTTTCATCACTAAATAACTTTTTTCTTTATCTTCTGTATTTCCTATACACTGGAAGTTAGAATTAAAGACTTTGTTAGATTCAGGTTGGATATTTTGGTCAAAAGTACTTCATAGATTATAGGGGGAGGGCTGTACTAATGATGGCAATTTATATTGAAACACATTAAAAAATAAAACAGATTGACAGAGAAATTGATAGATACATGATGAAGTCAGTATAGTAAAATGATTAGGTGAAAATGAGTATGATTTTCACTTACAAAATTGAATTGATGTATATTTGAAATTTTCTCAGTATTTAGATACCTCCTGTCGTCACTTATCACAAAGTCTGTGATGTTAAGTTATAACACTGCACATATGTTAAGCTTGACCATTTCCCATTAAGGTGGGGACCATCAGATCTTCATCTTACAGTTTATAAACAATCTTTAGGATGACATTTCTTGTTTGTTGCAGTGCTTGGGATTCAACCCCATGCCTCATGCGTGCTAAGCAAGTGCTTTACCACTGAGACACATCCTCAGCCTTCTAGGGCAACATTCTGCCACTGGGTGAACATCCTTTTCTGCAACAGCCTTTTATTGGTGGTTTTAGCATTCCTTCATGATCCTTTTCTAAATTACTTCTTCCAGTGGAGGTTATAAAATGAGATAATCTATCATTCCTTCAGCATTTATTAGCTTGAGAGTTTTTCTATAAAGAAGAGCTTTCATTTTTCAGATATTTTCTAATATCCTCATACACAAGCAAACCTCTCAAAATAGATTCATTTTTGTTGTTTTTAGTGTGGAGTCAGGGAGGCACAGGGATGGGAGACAGAGTAGGTGAAAGAACAGTTTGGGTTCAAATCCTAACTTCTTTTTTTAATATTTTTTTTAATTTTTATGTTTATGTGGTGCTGTGGATCAAACCCACTGCTAGGCAAGCACTCTACCACTGAGCTACAACCCCAGCCCTCAAAATAGACTCTGCTGTTGCCACTGTCATAAGACCCAAGGCAAACACAGTCTAGGAAAAATATAATGCAAATAGTATATGTAATTTTAAATTTTCTAGTAGCCACATTTCAAAAAGTAAAAATAAATAATGAAAATTAAATTTGATAACATAACATATATAGCCATTATGTGATCATTTCAGTATTTAATCAGTATTTTTATTTTTTAAACATTTTTTTTGCTTTTACATATTTGTATATGCACACAATATAAAAATATAATTTGACCAGTATCACTCCTCAGCACTTCCCCCTTCCCTCTCTGCTTTCTACCCTCTAGTCCTTCCTCCACTCATCCCATTTTGTTTAAAACTTGAGATTTCTCTCTTCTTTCTTTCTTTTCCTGATTCAGTATATATTTTACACTTAGAGAACCTATTTTCAACCAGCTACATTTCAAGTGCTTAATTGTCATGTGTCTTGTAGTTACCACATAAAATCAGCACGGTTTTCAGATATAGTTGAAACAGTACTTCAAACTTGACACTAAGCAATCTTCCCAAAAGATATCACTTCTCCCATGATTCACAGCAGAACAAGTTAGATGAAGAGGGTTTAGCTAGGAAAGCAAGGAACTGTGCCAGGTGGTGTCATGAATCTAGTCACATTCTAGACAAGGGGTTGGGACCACCAGGAATTGGCAACCTCCAGGGAGACTACCCAAGGAGCTATCAGGGTGGTCTGGCATGTGTAGGGCAGAGCAGTGAAGAACTTAGGAGGACACGACTTAGAGGTCAGTTGTGCCAGTCAGTCAGCCTCCACAAAAGAAGGGTTTTTTCCTATTCTTTTGGCACTTGATACAGAAGTAACATGACCTAATCATAGATGTTGAGGCTAAATTCCCACACTGAGGTTTCAGGGCTGGCTTCCAGTTTCAGGCAAAGACTAGTATGCTAGGGATAATTAATTCACTGAAAATAAGAAGGAGGACTAAGGTACAGCTCTCAGGCGCAGCAGCATTGTTGCCAACCAATCTGATAGCACTATTGACAGAGGAAATCCTCCTTTAGAAGTGCAGGTGTTAGCACTGGGCTGATAGCGTTCTTCTAAAGCTGGAGTTTTAAAAATTGTTCTATTTTGTTTTTAATCTTACTTCCTGTTTAAATTTACCTTGGAACTAAAGCAAATTTATCTTGGGAAATTGAAGGAAGTTAGGCACTGAAATGGAGAAAATGGGAAAGGACTAAGAGCATTCAAATATTGGAGGCCATGATTAGGATCTTTGTTCTTAACAGAGATGGTGCCTCCTTGTAAGAATAAGTTCCCCTCCTTGTATACATTTGCTTTGCAACAAACTGGATTCCTTTGTCCCTTTTAAAGGGCTTTCTATTTATTTTGTTTAAAATCCAAATCTATATGGTTCTCTTCAGTCACGTTTTCTCTAGGATATAATTTAGAGGTAGCTGAAGAGACAAGGATAGGTTTTTGTCAATTGGTAGTTTTTATTATTAAATTAAAGTAATTAAATATTAGCCACTGGAATTTAAATTTTTCTATGTATTTTCACTTTTAATGTAGGCATTAATATGTGACATATAATTCTTTCTGGATAAATGCAGGGTTTTGTTGATTTTAAAATAACCTTTAGGGCTGGGGTTATAGCTCAGTGGTAAAGCGCTTGCCTGGCATATGGGAGGCACTGGATTCGATTCTCAGCACCACATATAAATAAATAAAATAAAGGTCCATCAACAACTAAAAAAATATATATTTTTAAAAAAATAATCTCTAGACTGGGGATGTGGCTCAAGTGGTAGCATGCTCGCCTGGCATGCGCTGAGCGCTGGGTTTGATCCTCAGCACCACATAAAAATAAAATAAAGATGTTGTATCCACTGAAAACTAAAAAAACATAAATATTAAAAATCTCTCTCTCTCTCAAAAAAATAACCTTTAATTTTAGCTAAAGAATAATATTGTTTGTTCTTACTCTGAATAGTTGGGAGATACTGTTATGTTTGGGTAAAGAGAACTTGAATAGGATGAATATTTTAGCTTACCTATTTTCTGGTCCATAGTTGCTTATAGTACCTCACATTCTTTGCAAGTCATTTACAGAGATGATTAGAATCCATCAAAATGTCCCTTAGTTAATAACTGGTTCAATTATGGGATTTCTGAACAACTTGATGCTGTCAAACTGTAGAGCTATTTTTTTAAAAACACTTTATGAATTAAATTTATATGTGGTAATGTGAAATTCAGAAGTTAAAATAGAAAGGTACAAAACGGAACATATGATGCATTCATGTTTTGTAGAGAAAACACATTTGCAGATATGAGCTTACTGAGGTGTAGAAGCTCTCTGGGATGGTGTACTAGGGACAGTTCTGTGGGAACTGTGGACCGGAGCAGAGTGAATAGCCTCTTCTTATCTTTCTACATTTTATACCATGTACTTGTATAGCACATTTGAAAAATACATATAAAGTAAAATGAAAGAAAAGGGAGAGAGAGAGGGAAACAACAAAAATCAAATCTTCCTTATTATTTTCAAGTTAAAACAAAGGAACCCAGGTTCATATGGTTCAGACCTAATGCTTTTAAAAAGCAGTTCGATTGAAAATAAGATGTCAGTGTTTTTTATTAATAGGTAATTCTTTTATGTCATAATTTTTTTTCTGTCCAAGCTAAGACAGCTCATTGGGGGAAATGTAAACAGTATCATTCCTTTGCATTTATTATGAGGAAAAAAATGCAAAATTAAAGAAAAATCACAAAACAAAAAAACTACCTTTCCTCTTTGCTTCTATAAATTTAAGCATTTAGAAAAAAATATTTGTGCACTCTGTGCCTCTTTTTTGGCCTTAAAGCTTTTCTGTTTTTATACTGTGGGTGAAGTTCTATTTTTCAACCACTTCACTCTGGATACATTTGGATTTTCTTTTAAGGTCCTCTTTATGAGACTTCAGCAAGAAAAAGAACAGATTGGAATTTAGGTTATTTTTACTGATAATCCAATAACTATAAGTACAGTGTAATTCTCTGATAAACAGACCTCTCATGAGAATTTCCCAGCATAACCCAAACCCTGCCAAGGTTTATATATAAAATAAGCTGATAGAAACTAATCAGATGGATTTTATCTGTTTCTTATGAAAACATTTATAAGAAAATGCCAATTTTTAAAAGAAGCAAGTACTAAATTCAGTGTAGGTGACGTCGAAAGCCTCCTTATACCAAAATTAAGCACAATAGTCTTTTCCCTTGTCTAATTTAAACATTACTACAGCAGACAGGGCTTGTGAAGTACCTCTTGGCTCGTGGCTCTGATTTGCTTACATCTACAGAAAAAGTTTGCCAAGGGGCTGATTCCACAAGCATATGAAGTAAATGTGGAGACCAGAAAAAATGTCAAAGAAAACACTTACTAAAATTTTTAAAATCTGTCAGAAAATTATGAAAAGGCTTTTTTGTGATGGTTTTAGATTTGGTAGATGAAAGTGCATAATTTTGTTGTAATGGGAATTCAGATATAAAATGGAAAGAAATAGGTAGCACACTTTTATTTCAAGGCCCTTCAGCCAGTTCAGAACTCCTCCCTTTAATCCATGGGAGTCTTGGGCTTATTTTCACTGTTCCTACAGTCTAGTTTTTGTTTTGTGGGGTTTTTGTTTTGTTTTGTTTTGTTTTGTTTTGTCATTTTTGGACTAACCCATTCTGGGATTATTCATTGTTCTCTATTTTAACCAAAGAAAGATAAGCAAGGATTTCTAGAAGAAATTTGTGTTTATTGGAGTGTTTCCAGAGTGCTTCTTTTATTATTTTTAACATCTGCTACATTAAAAAAGAAATGGAGCAGGGGGCAGAAATCTTAAAAACCAGTGCGGTATATTATTAGGTATGCTTACAAGTTCAAGATTATTCAGTTTCTACCTTCTGTGTATGAATCATCTTAATTTCTTTCAAAGTAATCAGAATTACTTCTCACCTCCCTCTTTTCCTCTTTCTCCCTCTTTCCTTTTCCTTACTAATTTTATTTTATTTAAATTTCCTTCTTATGGAAAATCTAGATTATACAGAAAATTATTTTTTAAGCTTAATAATATTAACAATAAAACTCCAGTACCAAGAAAGAACCATTATTGTTGGCTTTTTTCCTTCAACCTGTGGATTAAGCTAAGATTCTTTGAGTTCTTCATTCTGTTAGTATGCATCTCCCTCTCTGCTTACCTAAGAGAGCATGCCACAGTTTCGGATATAGCCTTCCAATCAGAATTCACTGGTTATGCCCCTCCCATTACCCTCTAACACTCTAAACCTTTGCCAAAGCCAGGCCTTGGACTGAGAGGACCCATTGCCTTATCCAGTCTCTTTCTGCCTCCAGCTTGAGCAGCATGGCTGTTTTCAACTGTTTGAGTCTAGCTGCAGAATAAAATATTAATTAGGTAGATTCCAAAGCTCTTGCTATGTTTGCAGTCCCTGCTTGTTTTAGGAAAAGTAACAAAACCAAGACTTTGAAACCCTCCAGCTCCCTAATTCCTTTTTTTTAAAAAATTAATTAATTAATTAATTTTTTTAGTTGTAGATGGACACAATATATTTATTTATTTTTATGTGGTGCTGGGGATCGAACCCAGTGCCTCACACATGCAAGGCAGGCGCTCTACCACTGAGCCACAGCTCCAGCCCTCCCTATTTCTTTGTATGTTTAAACTTTGTTAACTTTGAATTAGACCTAACCAAATCTCCAGGTTATTTTGACAGAAAAGGGGTTCCCTTTTTCCTGAGCTGTTAAAAAGAATTTCAGTTTTGTTTCAGAGTAGATAGACCAAGAATGTGGGTAAGCCAGTGGTCAGCAAAATTCCTGAAAAGGGCCAGATTATAGACATTTTAGGCTTTAGGGCCCTGTGATCTCTGTGACAGCTGCACAGATCTGCTGTTACAATGCAAAAACAGCCATAGACAATGTTTAAATGAGCAAACTTGACCATATTTGAGTAAAACTTTATTTAAAAACAGGTAGTGGGCCCTAGTTTGCCAGCTCTTTAAGCCATGACTCTCTAAAGCATTGTATGATGACACACTGATCACTTGAGAAAAAAAGTATTTACATCACATATGATAAGCCATTGTATATGTACTAAGGGCTGCCACACACAACTATAAAAATATTCAAATGATATTCAAATCTATTGGCCACAACAGAAAAGAATGACAGATTTGACTGCATAAAAATTAAAATCACTAAGTATACAGTAAGTAAAGATAAAAGACAAATAACAAACTAGAGAAAATAATTATCATCTATATAACTACCAACTTACGTGGTTTTTGCATACCAATAAGATAGATGAATTATCCAAAAGAAAAAGAGACACAAGATATGTACTAGTCAGAAAACAGGAAAAGATGCTCACTCTTATAAGTAGTGAAATCTGTGTCTTAAAGAGACTTTTTTTGCTGTCAAATGTAGACATTTGAATAAATAATATGCATAATATTCAGTGTATTGGGGGATGTAGGGAAATAAACAACTGGATATGGTTGTGATGATTTGTATTATCTATTATTATACACAGAGTACCTATGATTTATCAGCTTAACAAAACAAATATTTGTTTTCTCAGTTTCTATAGATCAGGAAACCAGGAGTAGCCGAACTGGGTGGTTTAGGCACAGGATTCTCAAAAGGTTGCAGGCAAGCTGTCAACCGTGGCTACAGTCATTGGGAATGGATGATCCACTTTCAAGGAGGCTCACATGGATATTCTAGCCCCCAGTTTCTTAGTGCCTATTAGGCAGAGACTGTAGTTCTCCTGGGGGCTTACCATCCAGCATTTATTTATTTTTTTAGTTGTAAATGGAGACGATATATTTATTTATTTTTATGTGGTGCTATGGATACCTGGCAGCTTGTTTTCCTTGAGTGAATAAAGAGATCAGCCAAGACATATCATACACAGTGCTCTCTAGAATCCTTGAGGTAACATACCATTTTAAACATGCTGTTGGTCACAGAGTACTCATGGTACAGTATGAGAAGGCCCTAAAAATGATGAGTAGTAGGAGGCAAGAGTCCTCAAGGACTTGGAGGTTGGCTGCCACAGGAAATCTGGGACTTTGTTTCTCTGTCAGCTGGTTATAGAGTTTTCCATATGATTCCTGCTGAGTCTAGAGTGGGGAGATATCTTTTTTCCCTCTAGCATCTGGGTGGAGTGGCAGGAGTACCTGGGGATTGACTGGGCATTTTTCACCTCATTGTGGTCTCTCCACAACTAGTGTGGATTTTTTTACATCAGAGTCTCAGGCTGTTCATACTTCTTGAAGGGTAACGATGCCAGATTCCAGAAGACCCAAGCAGAGGCTACACAAATTTCTATGATCTAGTCTTGAATTTTTTCCATATTCTTCATCAACAATATATTTATAGTACTAGCCCAGATTTAAGAGCATGATTACAAGGTGATGTGACCTATTATAAAGACCCATCTTTGGAACTATCCCAGGAAGTTATGATTGTAAGAAATGATGCTGGCTTATTCTAAAGTGGTAGCAGTGCAAATAATAAAAAAAAATTGGTCTGACACTGGAAAAATTTTGAAATAAAATTGATAGAATTTACCTGGGAATTGAATATGTAGTATGTGGGGGAAATATAAGTTGAATGAATGATTTTTGAGTTGAGCAATTTGAAGAATGCAGGTCTACTTACTGATATGAGAAAAACTGTAGGACAGGAAATTTGAAAAGGCAAATCCGGATTGACTAAAATCCTAAGCATCTGTGTAAGAAAATACATATGAAGGTGTAGCCATTAGGAAGGAGGTTGAGCTGGGCACAGAGATGCAAACCTGTGGTTTCACCTACTTGGGAAGCTGAGACAGGATGGCTTGATCCAAGAAGTTTACAACAAACCAGTCTACAGTAAATCTCTGTGTACTGAAATAGGAATGCTATTCGTGGTTATTACTTGGAAGGTGTGATAAGTGAAATGTAATTCCTCTTATGAAGAAATATATATATTAAAAATTAATGTTTTAATATATTTATCAATATTTACATAAAACCCACAAGTTCTAATCTGTCATTGAAGGGCTCTATTAAGAATTTGGATTAAACCATAGATCAAGGGAATTTTTTGAAGGCCTTCCATCAGAGGAGTGATATCATAATTATGCTTTGGGAAGATGAATTTTTAACAGTGTGAGAAGTGAAAGAAGAGTTGGGGAAGCCAGGGATTGTACTCTGAGGAAGCATACCAAGCTCTATTCACAGTCTGTGAACTAAATCCATGGAGGTCAGAGACTGTGGCTTTCCTTGTTTTATTCTAGCTTCAAGCCTAGAGCAGTGGTGAATGAGTGAATAAGTGCATCATCATCATCATTTCAAGCTATTCAGAAAGGTCTTGTCTAAATTAACAGACTATCTCAATTGTAGATTTTTATCAAAATTCTATTACATTATGTGGTAACAGAATAAAGTATTAATAGGTGGTAAATCTACTGATTTAATTAGATGTCTACTCTATTTCCTTTGCTGCTGTATTTGACTAAAAAAAAAAAAGAGAGAAAGAGAGAGTTTATGACAGTATTGTTTCATCTTTTACCTGAATATATTGTATAAGTGATCCTAAGCCTTTTAAATGGCAATGATAATTTCTAATCATCTAGAGTGTATGAATCAAAAAGATAACAAGTATCAAGCAGGAATTTCAAGAGAGTTTTTTCAGAGGAAGTACTGTTCTATAAGGAATTAGATTTCATGATTTGTTTTTAAAAAATGCCATCAAATAGGCAAATGACTTAGTGGGATTGGGGGATGACACTTTAAAATAACTAGAGATGGACTTTTTATTGTTTAGTGCAAAAATGCAATATTGAATTTTTTAAAAAAATATATGTTTTAGTTGTAGATGGACACAATAACTTTATTTATCTTTATGTAGTGCTAAGGATTGAACCCAGTGCTTTGCTCATGCTAGGTGAGTGCTCTACCACTGAACCACAATCCTAGCCCCAATATTGCAATTTTTAAGGAAGAGCTTTTTTCTTCTTCAGATTTTTGTTTTGGTCAAGTTTTTAAACAAAAATCAATTTTTTAAAATTACATATATTAATTGCATCGACCTATAAGTTTCCATGGAGGACCAAACTTTATTACACATGAAGTTCATTGTTTTTACTTTCATGACATATTGGTCATATTGGTTATAATAAGTTGCAAGATATTTGCTGAAAATGTCTTGTTTATTTCAGGGGCTACACTGAGTATGAGACCAGCCCCCATTCCAATAGAGGACCCGGAATGGAGACAAACTCCTCCCCCCGTCTCTGCCACATCTGGGACTTTCCGACTCCGACGAGGGAGTCGATTTACCTGGAGGAAGGAGTGCCTGGCTGTCATGGAAAGGTATGTGTCTCCTTTTCCAATGAGAGGTTTCCAGAAATCAGGAAAGAAGTAAACTTTTGCATGGATTAGGACCATTTTCATTTCCAGTAAGTAATTTGGGAGCTGAGTTCTATTTCAGAGAGTATTTTGGAGTATTATAAATGCTGGGTTATTAAAATAAGATGTTTGGGTTTTGGGGGTTTTTTTAGTTGTCAAAGAACCTTTATTTTACTTATTTAATTATATGTGGTGCTGAGAATCAAACCCAGTGCCTCATACCTGCCAGTCAAACATTCTACCACTGAGCCCCAACCTCAGCCCTAAACTAAGAGATGATTTTTAGCATTGACAATTCATAAAGCTAGAGTTAGCATCTATCAGTTTATTTTATATATAATTTAATAGTGCCCTCAGTAATTTAAGATACTTTAGAAGAAATATTTTTGAGTTTAGATATTTGTATGATATTTTGGAAAAACTATTCAAGTCATTTTTATCAAAAATGTTGAATAATTATATAGGAGTCAGTTAAGATTTAACTTTCTTCAATGAAGAGGAAGATCTAAGTGAGCTTAGTTCCACAGGTTAGAAAATACTTGTTTAATAATTCATCCTTTTACTTTAGCACCCAGCACCTAAGTTCTTTTTTGACCTTCATTTTCCTGCCTGAAATGTTTGTTACATTTAGCATAGATCTTATGGCATAATTATCCTTTTAGTCACCTACTTATAAGTGATGTCTATAGAATTTTGTTTTTATGGAGAAGTTTATTCATAGTAGGATCATAATTTCCCAGCTGTACATTTTACCCATATATAATCTGACCAGTAGAGTGATATACTAGACAGAGCACTTGACTCAAGAGTTAGAAGACTTGAACTTCTGATTAACTTTGGGTCACAAATTCTGAACTGTGACTTGCTCATCCTCAAAATGAAATTTTTTAGTAACCAATAAATTATGTAAGACTTTTGCCATCTTTCTTCTTGCTTACTTTATGAGTATTTCCCAGACTATAAAACTTAAAATGCTGAAATTCAGACCATATTTTTGTTTCTGTGATATAGATGAAATTAATAGATTTGCTAAGAAGAGGGCTGGATCAGTATCCAAAATGAAACTATAGATTATTCATTGGTGTTAATATTTCTTTGCTCTATTATAGATAAGAGTATAAGCCATTGATTAAATAATGAAACCTTATACAGTTGAGTGGTTAAAGTGAAAGATGGAGGCTTAATTTTTCTGGAGACCTGACATTTTACATTCTATGCCATTTTCTCATCTGGAAATTTTGATTTTTTTTTTCAAAATTTCTTTGGAACTTACCATAGCAGATAGGAATTAAAATTATATCTAACTTAAATTATTTGTAATATTGTATATTTTTCTCTGGGTAACACAGTAAGATGTGATATCAGTCTCTAACTGGTGTAAGTTCTGCTTTCATGAAGATACTACCATATGCTTTTATCACATGATGTCAGTATGAGAAATAATTTTTAAAGTTGATAACTTTAAAAATGATAGAGAATTGAACCTCAAAGACTTTTGCGTTCCTTAATTTTTTCCCAAAGCACAACTAGTTAGATTTACACTGATTAAATTTCAATTAAAAATATACTGAACACTTATTCTGTGCAAGCCTTTCATTTAGCTTTAATTTACACTTTTTAACTTGAGTTTTAATTAATAATTGTTTTTAACCCAAGAGTTGGTCATCTTTGGTTTGATTTTATCTGATTGGCACAACTAGAGAAAGAAGATATTGTTCATTCTAATAGTTGCAAAAATGCAGAAAGCCTTTCAAGTCACTTTGTATCAATAGTACAGAAGGTTCACAATATGATATTTATTCTTTAAAAGTGGAACTTTTCCTAAAATGGAATATAAATTTCCCTAGTCTTATAGTGACACATATTTTTTGCCTAGACTAAATGGGTAGATATGCACAAACTATAAAACCAGCAAATAAGCCTCACTCAAATATGTTAGTATAAGAGTAAAGCAAAAAAATGATTCTATTTCTCACACCATACACCAAGATAAATTTCAAATGAATTTGAGAAAAAGTTAAAAATATATATAAAAAGAATTAAACATGGGTGATTCCTCCATATCCTGGAAATAGGAGAATTGTTTTCTATCACTTAGAATCCAAAAGCAATAATAGAAATGTTTAATATCTATATACTAAAAGAAAAACTTTGGGGGCAAAAATTGAGCAACACTTAAAAGACAAGTTGGAAAACGCTTTTGCAGCTTTTATCATCTTAGTATGAAAAGAAGAATTAGTTATTAATCTTCGAGAGAGAAGATTAATAACTCTATGGAAAAATGGACTAAAGTTATCAGGAGAAAAATGTCAAATATATGCAAATGGCTAAAACCTAGGAACCAGATACTTAACTTATAATAGAGAAATTCATCGAGATGCCATTCCTCACCTGTCACATTGGCAAAAATCCAAAAGTTTGGTATTCTTTTCTGTTGATAGGCCTGTAGAGAATGGCATTCTCTTACATTGCACGTAGAAATACAAAATGGAACAACCTTGCATGGGGGAGAATTTGGCATTATCAAGGAATTTACCTATGGATTTGCACTTTCGCTCTATTGCTAGAAAATCATCTCAAAAATACATTGACAAAATATGAAAAGGCAACAACACTGTAATAATATGAAAATACTGAAGACAACCTATATGTCTCTTTGTAGTGGGATGGACAAATAAATAACAGTACATCCACATGTTGCATGTCAAGGCTCATAGTAAAATGCTAGGCAGAGACAAAGACAAAGGAATGAAGACAGTATTTATACAGGAATCTCTAGGATGTAGTTTTATTTTTATTAAAAAGGCAGATTTAGGGCTGGGTTGTGGCTGAGTGGTAGAGTGCTTGCCTAGCATACATGAGGCTCTGTGTTCAATCCTCAGCACCACATAAAAATAAAATAAAGATATTGTATCTACCTAAAAAACTAAAAAATAATTTTAAAAAAAAGCAGATTAAGTTGCATAGCATAGGCTTTCATTTATGTACTTGCTTATACCTGTTTTTAATGGAGGAATATACCATAAAGCAAAATTATTACCAAAAGAAAAGAGAAAAACAGATGGGAGTAGATAGAAGTAGAAACTAGAAATCACTGAAAATATCTTGTTTTGACCTTGTAACTGTGTAAGTATTTTACATAATTAAAAATCAAAATTAAATTGAAATGGGGGAGGAAGTCCTTAAGAAAATAACTAAAATGAAAGAAGGATGGTTGACTAAACAATCAGGTATTATTTTAAATCACTTTACAACGTAGTAATTTCATTACACTTCCTAAGTGGGTTATAGCTTGAGAGTAAAAACAACTACAAAAAAATCTTACAGGGACTAATTTGGGTAAAGTTAAGTATTGTTATCCAAATACTATTTTTATAATTAGAAAGGTATAGTTACAGATGTAGATGTAAATAAAACAATCAAATTAATATTATTAGGAACCAAAATTTTCAGTGTAAGAGAAACAACATAGAAATACAAAATAAAAATAATTAAATTTTTTTAAAAATTAATACTTTATGTGTATATGTGTGTATAGAAAGAAGTTTATTGCAAATGTACTTAAAAAAAAAAGAAAAGCCTTACTGAGATACAATTTACTCTTTTTTTCCCCCTTGCAGTGCTGGGATTAGACTAAGGGCCTCACACATGCTAGGTATGTGCTGTATCACTGATCTATATCCTCAGCCCTACAGTTAAGCTATTTAACATATTAATTTCAGTGGTTTTTAGTACACTTACAGAGTTATGCAACCATTACTTATAGAATATTTTTATCAATCCCAAATAAACTTTGGATCCAGGATAAACTTTCCTTTTCTCCCACACCCTCCTACCCTTGCATAACATTAATCTTTCTATATAGATTTGCCTATTCTGGACATTGCAGTTTTTATGAATGAATCATATTCTGTGGTTTTTTGATGATTCATTTCTTTCAGTTAGAAATATTGGTACTAGGTGGGCTGGTGTTGTGGCTCAATGGTAGCGTGCTCGCCTAGCATACATGAGACACTGGGTTCGATCTTCAGCACCACATAAAAATAAAGACAATAAAGTCCATCAACAACTAAAAAAATATTAAAAAAAAAAAAAGAAAGAAAAGAAACATTGGTACTAGGAATTGAACCCAGTGGTGCTTTACCACTAGTTACATCCCCAGTTTTCTTATTTTTTTAGTTTTGAGATAGAGTCCATAAGTTGCTGAGGTTGGGCTTGAACTTGGTGATCCTCCTGTTGTAGCCTCTCAATTGCTGGGATTACAGGCATATGTCATCATACCCAGCAACATAGTATTTTCAAGATCTGTTCATGTTATACCATATGTTTTCTATTGCATTTCCTTTTATTGCTAAATAATATTCAATATGGGTAGTATTTTATTTGCCCGTTCATCAATTGATGAGCACTTGGGTTTTTTGGTTTTTTTCTACTTTTGGTCTATTAGGAATATTGTTGCTACTTAGAATTTGTGTACTATTAGAATTGCTGAGTCATATACTCTGCATTTAGCTTTCTGAAGACTGCCAAATTTTTTAAAGAGTTTATATTTATACCATTTTACATTCTACCCAGCTCTGAATGAAAGTTACCACTTCTCACTAACAACTGTTATTATCTGTCTTTTGTGGTATAGCTTTCTTTGAGTGGGGTTGAAGTATGGTATATTATTGCAATTTTAATTGTGTTTCCTTGATAAATGATGTTAAGCATCTTTTCATGTGATTATTGGCCATTTATGTATTATATCTTCTTTTAAGAAATGTCTGTTCAGATTGTTTGCCTTTTGTTTCTAAATGGGATTGTCTTATGTTGAATGGTTCTTTATATGTCCTAGGTATAAGTACCTTAACCAGTAAGTGATTTGCAAATATTTTCTCCTTCTATAGGTTTTTTTAATACATTGTTGATAGTGTTCTTTGAGATCCCCAAGTTTTTAATTCTGATGAAGTGCAGTTTATTTTTTCTTTCATTGCTTGTGTTTTTAGCATTATATATAAGAAGGCCTTGCCTAAACCAAGGTCATCGAAATGCAGTCTTATTTTCTTCTAACAGTTTTAGGTCTTTGATCCTTTTTGAGTTAATATTTGTATGTGATGTAAGGATGGGGATCCAACCATATTCCTTTTGTATGTGGATATCCCAACAGTCTTGAAAAATCCATTTTCCCATTGATCAGTCTTGGTACTCTTATCAAAAATCACTTGTTTGTTGACTGGAGTATAGCTCAGTAGTAGAGTGCTTATCTGCTTATCTAACATACAAAAGGCCCTAGGTTTGATTCTCAACAACACACACACACACACACACACACACACACACACACACACACACACACACACACCAGTCAACTGTAAATATGAAGGTATACTTCCTTTAATTCTATTTCATTGTCTAGACACACGTACCACATTGTCAAGGTTAGTGTAGCATTGCAGTAAAATTAGAAATTGGGAAATAGGAGTTCTCTACTTCTCTCTTCTTTTTGAGCTTGTTTTTAGGTGTTTTGAGTCCCTTGTATTTCCCTGTGAATTTTAAGATCAGCTTGTCAACTTCTGCAAAAAACAACAAAAAAAGCCATCCAGATAGTATTTGAACAAATACCATAAGCACAGAGCCAAGGCGAAATGTATATGAAATTTGTTAGTCTTAGTGTTTGCCTTCATAAATCTTAAGGCAGTAATAGCTTACATTCAAACAATATTTAGCTTGTATATTCTTACTGATATTATTGGTAGTTATATATGATTGATCTTATTTAATTTTTATGGTTCTGCATTATAGGTATTTTATACCTAAGAGCTCAGAGAAAGAAAGTGACTATCCATATGCAAGTGAATTAGAGGAGGGGATTGATGGTGGCCAGATTAAGAGGCAATCAGAGTATAACCTGTACCTGAGGGCTCAACTATAGTGTGAAAGCAAAGGGATGGGATGTGGATAGAAGGTAGTATTTATCAGAAAAGATTTTGAAGAGAAAAACAACCTAACTGTAAAGTGAACACAAGAATGATAGAGCAGGGAGTGTAAAGGAGAGCTGAGCTTGTGATGGTCAGAGAGCATTAATCTGGGAACCAGATTCTGAACCATTAGAAAGCAGTGTGGCCTTGAGCTAACATGCAGCATCTCTGGACTCCCAACTGCTATACTTACTAAAAGAAGAGTTAAATAAGATGGTAAAGTGAAAAGAGGATAGACTTCAGAGCCAAACAAACTTTGTCCTGGCAACCTTACGTCAATCTTTGGAATTTTGGGTTTCTAAAAAGTAGAAGTGGTTATTTATGAGAAGAGTTAAGAAAATTATTTGAAATAACATGTGTGAAGCACATTGTAGAATGCCTTCCACACAGTGTTCTTGTTCAGTCTGAGTCTCTCTAGCTTAGAGCTTTGCCTGTGAAGTTACCTCAAGATTTTAGTGGTACTAGAAATGGAGATTTGGGAATTATCAACAAAGTAGTTATGGTTAAATCCACAGATTAAAGGGATTCTGGGTTAAACCTCTTGAATTCCATAGTTTCTATATTTTTGCAGCTAAATGTGACTGGAGAAAAACTTAAAACCTTAAAACTAGCTGACTTATCTCATTTTAAATTCATGACCATGAACCTCAAGTAGATCTTTAATTCTGCCAGGCAATCATACTATGCCTTTCTGGCTCATTCTTTCCCTCTTTTCTTAAATGATTATTTCACACTTTGTTCTCTCTACTAACTCCCCATCCTCATTTTCTCACGATGACCTTGCTTCCAGTTGATTAAACACTCAGAAGAGAATGTCCACAAATACCTACTTGCTAGCTTGTGCGGATTCACACTGTTTCTTTGTCTTGCCATATCCAAAGTACCTCAACAATATGTATTCTCCCTAGCATATACATCGGCTTATGTTAAATATGCATAATTCAAATATATGTATACGAATATATTTTTTTCTTTTTCCTCTTCTCTGATCATTTTGTATCATTTATTCCACATGTTTGACTTCTAAAATATTCAGTTCCAGCCAGGCTCAGTGGCATAGACCTATAATTCCTGCTACCTAGGAGGCTGAGGCAGCGGGATAGCAAGTTCAGGGCCGTCTCAGCAACTTAAAGAGACCCTGTCTCAAAATAAAAATAAAAACAACTGGGTATAGCACCCCTGGGAACAATCCTTAATATACCTCTCAAAAAATTTCGTTCCAGAAGCATTTATTATCACAAAGGACCATATTGTATGATTCTGATTATAGAAAAAATCTACAATAGGTTGTCTAGGGCTGGGAAGGATAGGGGCCTGGGGCCAGAGGGCAGCTAAGGGGTATGTGGTTGTTGATATGTGAATTATATCTCAGTAAAACTGCTTTTAAAAAAAAGAAAGAAACATTTATTTAATGCACTGTTAGGAGCTTCACATGTATTTACCCTTCACATGTAATCCTCACAACAGTCCTTATTTAAATGAGGCAGCCAAGACTCAAAGAAGTTGAATAACTTCCTAGGGCCACAAATCTAATAAATGGCTGAGCCTTGAGTGGATCTCTGAATGGTGCTAATCATGAATTTGAATTCTCCTTATTAACTGAGAGGAGTCTAATTTTCATTTGGGTGCCCACTGATTGTTTTCAACTCAGGAACTTGGCCTTTGTTAACTCTAATAGTGGGTATTGATAGCTGCTGGATCAACATAATATTTCCATCTTCTATTTAAAAGTGTGTGGGAGTGCTGAGGTTGTAGCTCAGTGGCAGAGGACTGGCCTAGCATTTGTGAGATGCTGGGTTTGATCCTCAGCATCACATAAAAATAAATAAATAAAATAAAGATATTGTGTACCAACTACAACTAAAAAATAAATATTTTTTAAAAAAGGGACCTGACTAAACTTTTATCATTTTGTGTTTGTGTGTGTGTGTGTGTGTGTGTGTGTGTGTGTACACTAGGGATTGAACCCAGGGGTGTTTTATCATTGAGCTAAGCTACATCCTAGCCCTTGTTTTTTATTTTGAGACAGGGTCTTGCTAAGTTGTTTAGGGCTTTGCTAAGTTGCTGAGACTGGCCTTGAACTTGCACTTTTCCTTCCACAGCCTCCCAAATTGCTGGGATTACAGGTGTGCATCACAACCTGGCAGATCTGATTAGATTTTAATGGATAAAATAGAATAGAATAAGATTATCAACTAATATTTATTTGTTTGATCATTTATTCATAAAGCATTTGTGGTATGTTAGCACTAAGCTAGGTTTACCTCAAGCAATTTACATATTAGCAAGGGGGAAAAGGTTATATGTATTGTATGCTAGAAATACCTAAACTACAAATAATGTGAGACCCAAATGTGACTGCTTTTGCAAACCTGTCCCTTTGTTTATTCATTCAGTAAACTACCTCCTAACTTGAGGCACCATTCTAGGGACCAGAGAATAGAAACAGTTTAGGGTGAAAGGAATAAAGGAATGATGGGCCTCTGAATCTTGAAAAGGATTTTGTGTCAGAAGTTCTGAAGACTTGGTATAGGTGTCTTCAGGGAATAGGTGTAGCTCTAGAGTGTTAGGTCTGTGACTGGGACACAGAAAAAAGAGACCTGGCTGATGACCTATCCCTACTCTCATCTCATGGGAGGCAGAAAAAAGAAATCTCTGAATCTCCTTATAGATTGTTCAAGATGGAAAGAAAAGCAGCAACTTGGAAAAAAGCTTTGATCAGATAGAGGAATAAATGTGAAAATACCTAGGAGTGACAGATAGAAGCAGTGGAATATAGTGGTTAAGATTACCTACTTCAGAGTCAGATTTGTGTGGAAAGCTTACTTATTGCTGTTATTTTTGATCAGTGACTGAATGATGACCCTGTATTTGGTTGTTTCCAGGAAGATGCAAATAAAGACAGATGAGTCTCTCTCTCTGTTTGTAACTAAAGCTATCATATTTTATTTTTCTTATGGTACAGTGTACTGTAATGTATTTTTTGTTCTTAGATTCTTTTCATGTTCATCTTCAGTGAGCAATGTAAAATAATATAAAAATTAGTAAACCCAGATCCCTAAAATCATAAATGGAAAAGATTTTTTGTTATTTTTTGCCTTAACTTTCACAATCTGCAGAACAACTTTTAAAAATTAATCCAAAATATTCTCCCCAGCAGGTAAAGATCAGCATTAGAAACTTTAACTTGAGAGTGAATGTCTCTTGCCCCCAAATTTAAGCATCTAAAAATAAGTTTTCAGAATAAGTCTGTCTTCATGAACAAAAATAGTATCACAACCTTAATACTATAACAAAACCAAAATCAAATCATACCTCTAAATTTGGTGTCCCTGCCGTTAACCTGACATGTAAATAACCTGATTTAGAGATGTGTGCCTAAAACACAAATGCATTTTATACATGTGTATTACACATCCTGGGAGAATTTGTATGAGAGAGAGAGAAATTGGCTTGTAAAGTGTATTTGTAAAATGTAGCTTGAGGTTTCTATAATTTAATCCTCTTGTTCTTTACTGCATTTTGGAATTTTTCCCAGGATAGTTATTAGTACTTGGATTTTGGTTTCGTTCTCTTTCTTTACTCCTTTTTACTTTTAATTTTTTTCAGTGAATGCTTAGACTGTGAAGGTTAAGACAACCAATAGTTCCAGAAACTGAATTCTATATTTAACTGCAGACTGGGTGTGGTTCAGACAACTGCAGTGCAAGGCTTGCCTAGTGTTTTGCCAGTCATCAAAATCTCAACCCGAACACTGCTGCTTTTCCTAGTTCTCTGACTCTGAAATATGCTGAAGTATGAAGATACAGGGATATACTGCATATACTTCCCTATGCAAAAATAAAATAAGGATAAAAGAGACTCATAAGTTCAAGCTTGAAGGGCCTCTGGAATATCAGTTTTTTCTGTGTCCTTTTATAGCAATATCTAAATAATATTAACCTGCCCTGTTTTCATGATGCTGCTTCCCATTTTGTTACCTTTAATTACCATTGCAAATTTTTTTAAAATTTAGCCAGAAAGTCCTCTTGGTTTCTCTTATTTCTTAAGCCACATTTTTCTTTTATTTATTATTTACATATATGTACATATATAAATGTATTTACATGTGTTTTTTCTTCTTGTCACCGTTATTGCAAAGAATAAGAAAGAGACCCTTATGATCATGTAGTTCATTTTTTAGACCAAGAAACTATAATTCAAAGAGGTTGAGTAAAATGTAGATGAATTCATAGAAGATACGAGGTTAAGTTGCTTATTCAGAAACAATAGTCCTGTGAACCAACAAACATGATTTTTTAATAAAGCCTATTTGTTGAACTCTCAACTCTTCTTTCCTTAACTTTTATTAGGTAAACATTTACTGAGTGTCTACTATATGCCAGATTTTACACTGAGTTGGCATACCATGATGAATGAGGCAAAAGGTCATTGACCTCTTAATCCTTTCCCTTTTTTTTTTTTTTAATGAATCTCTTATTCTTCTCAAGCCCCTGTAATCTTTCTTTTTTGAATCCTTTCTGTATCATTCATCCTCTTCCTTCCTTAATGTTGTTTAATTTGCCAGAAAAAAACTGCATGTCTTTTTCCTTTCCTCTTATACTCTGATTTTAAGCATACCCTCTGCCTGCTTGCTACCTGTGTTCTTGGTTACTTCTTAGTTAATTGTAATGCAAAACCAAAGTCTATTCTTTAATGTTTCTTACACTTACTGAATAAAGTATTATGCTCTTATTTCTTTAAAAAATATACATATTTTTAAACAATTAGTAAATAAGTAATTTTGAGTTCCTAAAACTGTATCATTCTATGATTCTAAATAATCTCTTGTTTTGTGTGGGGCCTTTGTTCTCTCAGACTCCATTGCTTTGGGTAAGAATATATTACCCACCCTAGAGTTAAATTTTGGACAATAATTGGTGCTTAGCCTAACAACAGAAACAGGCTGACTTCAAAGAACAAAATCATCTCCATGATCACAAAGCTCTGTCAGAAGACTAGTTTTCCCCGGACTGAATTTTCATGCATATCCTCATAATCTGTTTTAGTGTCTTATGTAGCAACCAGCTTATTTACGGCTCCCTCAATTTCTATGTTTATATATTATAACAATAAATACCTTGAGGCTTTTGTAATCTGAAAATGCAAAGAACTCATTGTTCACTTACCATTTTATCTGTTTAGATAATTAGAATTACTTTCTTCTTTATAAAATGAAAAAACTAAAATCCTATATTCTTACTGCTTAAAAGAAATTGACTTCTTAGTTTTTCAGTTTATCTCTAAACTTTCTTCAGCGCTTCATAGTTGCAAAGAAACTTATATTGTGCATTCTCCTTTGTTATATTGCTGTCAAATTGAGCAAACTCAGTAAAGAAAATCTCTCCCTCACATCTAGGATCACAGAGGCTATATGTCTAAGCAAGATAATGATTTTGTTTCAATAGGAAAGTCAATGAATTGTTTTTCAACTTCGTTACATTTAAGTATGGTAGCTGTTTAGCACCTGGCTAAGTCAACTATGGTGAATTTATTACATTTAATGTCATGCTGAAATGATTTATGGCTTATGTAAATCAGGGGAAAATATAAATGAAACAATTTTAAGAAGAAACAAATTGTATAATAAGTAAACATCATAAACACACAAAGATAAGGATTGAGAGCAGTAATAAAACTTTGAAAAATTATTTGCCTTAAATGTTGAATAATTTGTATATTTTTGTAATACTTTTTATCTTTTGTTTGTTTCCATTGCATAGTGGTTAAGGACACAGACTTTGGAGTCAGAAAAAATGGGGCTCCAATCCCCACTCATACTCAGGTGTACTGGGGTATCCTCAGGCAAGTTTCTTGCTTATAAAATAACTATAGTAATTAAACCTGTCTCTAGGAGCGCTGTGATTTAATGACTATGAAATGTTTATCACAGTGCATGACACAAAGCAAGGTCTTTAATAGATCTAGGTCTCCTATTATTAATAGTATAAAATTATTAAACTAATATGAACTTTCGGAAGGAATTTTGAGTTTTCTTAAAATGGAAATTTCTGAACAGCTAACGTTTTCTGTACTTCTAAGCCTCAGTCTATAAAAGTCTGCTTAGAATTTCTTTATTCAAAAGAAAGTCATTCAAGCCAGGCGTGGTGATCCACACCTGCGTGTAGTTCCAGCTACTCCAGAGGCTGAGGTAGGAGGATCATTTGAGTCCAGGAGTTTGAGGCCAGTCTAGGCAACACAATGAGACCTCATCTCAAAAAAAAAAAAAAAAGAGTGAGAGAGAGAGAGAGAAAAAAAAGTCATTTTTTTTTTGTGAGCCAAACACTATATGACAGTTGGAGCCTTCGTGGCCTTAAGCCAAAAGGGGTCAGGATAAAGCCATACAAGAGATGGATCCACTAGAGGGTATAGTAAGGACACCAAGGAGGATGACACAAGGAAAATAAATACTGTGGTAGTGTTGGAGTTGAGTCCTATAGAACAGGATGGTTTTGACAGGTTGAGAAGAGGAAGAAGGGCATGGCTGACAAGTGGGAGCAGTGTGTGGAAAGGCATGGAGGAATGAGGCACCATGTGTATTTGTTCAGTCAGGCAGGAAACAGGGCTGGGTGGTAGGTTGCAGTCAGATTGGAGAATGACCTTGAGTGGCCACAGTTACTATATTTATCTTTCTCAAAGCATTTTTATTTGTGTCCATGTCACAATATGTTCTGAGAAACAAAAATAACTTTTAAATCTATTTTCTAAGTTATTTGTACCACTCTCCTCCATATATAACACAAATTATAGGTTTTTTTTATGCCAAAAGAGTGTATTTTGGGGTTGGGAGTAGATTATATTTATTAAAACATCTTAGGAATTAAAAAGTGGGGGTTTTTTTGTTTGTTTTTGGTACCGAGGATTGAACTCAGGGGCACTTACTGAACCACATCCCCAGCCCTATTTTGTATTTTATTTAGAGACAGGGTCTCACTGAGCTGCATAGTGCCTTATTTTTGCTGGGCTGGTTTTGAACTCTCGATCTTCCTGCCTCAGCCTCCTGAGCTACTGGGATTACAGGCGTGTGCCACTGCATCAGCTAGGAATTTAAAAAGTTTAAACTAGTTTGTAAAGCTTTTAAGCCTTTCATTTTAAGGTGAAGAGACTAAATAAGATTCCCTTGTCTACACATTGTCAAGGAAATGTCTTGAAATTCTGGCCATTTTTCATGCTTAAAAATCTTGTGAGTTCCCCCTCCTTTTTTTTTGCTGATTCATATAATAAAGATACATTATTATAAAATTTAGTGTTCCTACTCATTTAATGAAATTTTAGGCAGTATATTTGCCAGGATCAATTATTTCACCATCTGCTAAGTAAATTATACTTGGCATTTCAGTAACATATTTTATGTGCTCCATGGACTAGGGTTTGGTTACACTCAGCAGGGCTGTGGGCCAGAATAGTGCTGTACATAAGGTCTAATACTTGAACATGATGGAATTCAATGTTTAAGAAGACCCTACAGCTTTAACAAAATTACAAAATGCTTTCCTATTCTCTCCCCCACCAGGTGTGTTAGACTCAAGTAAGGAGTAGAATCTTAAAAATTTGTAAAGCCTCCAGTTCAAGGATAAGTAATTGAAAGATTTAAAGAGATCCAATCAAAATAATTCAAAGATAGCAGAAAAATTACCTTGAAATGCCTTAGTGTTGTTTTCCCTTAGTTTGATCATTGTACTCAAAAATGATTTTGTGGAAGCCTAAGTAAGTCTTTTAAAACACGTTTATCCTGGTCTGAAGTGAATGAAGATCTAAAATACATACGCTCTGCCCTCCTCAGGTTGTTTTGCCATCACTGCAACCCCTGGCATGCTGGCCTCTATTTCCTTTCCTTCTGATGTCATTGCTGTTCTAGGATAGAAAATGCTGGAAGAATCCACTAAATTTTGGAATTAATAGATACTGGAAGTTGAATTTTAAGAAGTTTATCCTCTTTCATATCCTTGTGGAATGACTCAAGTGGAATATAATGAACTACACCTCCTGTATCTCTGCAAATAGAAGGAAGTTCTTAACATTTATATAAGATAGCAGGAGCCTGGACATGACCTCATTTCAATCCATTAGACTATTTGAGGAAAAAACAACAAAACTTTCCCACTTATTGACAGGTAAAGTTATCCCAATCCATTTCTCATAGCCAGTAAGAAGATGAACTGTCTTAAATGCATTTTAAAATTGGCAAATTATACTTCCTGGTTCCTTTTTGGTCAAACAAAAATAGCCAAAATAAATTATGATGTTTTTGAGGCATATTAAAAGTTTTCCCCATCCTCATTTAGGTGCTTTGTCAGCAGTTTCATTTTATGCAAACAACGTACTCCTATTTCTCTGATCTCTGAGCCAATTAAACAGACCCTATGGCCACAGTTTACAAAGAATTGAAGCATAGTTAAGTAAATATTGGTGTTGAATGTAAGGAGTCACCAATGATGCATATCCGTTCACCCTAGAAACTACTGAATTATAAACATCATGTTATAAACATTATTGAGGAAGATCAATTTATATAGGCTAACTGGAAACTAGTGAACTTTCTCTTTTTAAAAACACAGATATTTAAACTTCTACTTTGTTATCAGTCATTGTGATAGATTCTAGGAGATACATTATTATTAAAAAGGTAAAATGTGTTCTTGGCCCTTATAATATTGCATTAAGAAGTAATGTTAAGGGGCTGGGATTGTGGCTCAACGGTGGAGCGCTCACCTAGCATGGGCAGGACCCGGTTTCAATCCTCAGCACCACATAAAAATAAATTCATTGTATTGTCCATCTATACCAAAAAATAAATATTGAAAAAAAAGATGTAATGTTAATAATAAAGGTAATTTTAAAATTTTAAAAAGTCATTGTTAGATTCAACATGCACAATATGAACAAAGGTTTACATATGTGATTGATGTTTGATAATCTCAATTGGTGTAACTTGTGAGTAACTGTCCTACTTCATGGCTTTTGGGTTGAGGAAACTTAAACAGTCTATGAAATTTTAGTGCTTTGAAGCATCTATAAGTGATCTTTAGACTATACTTTGAAAAACTGTGTACCATAGAAATCCTGATCATACCAGTGTCTCATCCACGTATTCTGTGCTATTGGCTCTTTCTTTGACATGCTACCCATTAAAAGGCCATACTAAGCTATGGTTCTATCTTGAAACTCATGTAGTTGTCATCATCTTACTGAGAATGTAAACTTTGGTCTGACATCGAAATATTTTTGCTCTGTAGTTAAAGGAGTTTATTTATCTCTTGTATAGTTGGTAGGTGACCTTTTAGTTCCAAAGCACATTAACAAAAAAAATGTGTTTTATCAAATGTTATTAGAATTAAAAGGCAAGAGAAGACTCATTTGTCTGTGTGCTGGTAGTTTGATTGACTACCACTTAAAAATAGTCACAGCCCCAAAATACAGGAAATCAAAAGCCATGTTTAAGAAAAAGTAGTTAAATACCCCTGGGTAAAGTATTGTTTCTGTCTGCCTTCAGAGAAGTATCAAGATAATCAATGCATCCGATTCTTAAAAGAATCTATGCTGCTCTGCACTTGGTTTGCTTCCTGATAAGATTAAGACTTTAGATTGATCCCTGGGAACACCAGTTCTCACGTTAGATCCAGAAAATATCCCTTTAGCGTGAAGTAGTCATTTTGTAGAAGCACAGTATTGATCCTAAGAAAAATCATGCAGATGATAGTCTTATCAATTCTATTGTGTTCATCTTTCTATTGGAATAGATTGTTGGTCAACCAAGTATAAGAAACTTAACCAATCCAGACCACTTTATGAATCTCTTTTGTAAACCTATTTCCTACCAGCAAAGGCTGACAAACAGAAAGGAAGATGCTAATGGTGAGGCAAATGGCAGCAAGAAGCACGCCAGTGCCAGTGCCTCAGTAGAGTGTGAATTAGATAACGCAGTTCACTTTTCAAAGTGCCAGAACTTGCCAATTTTACTGTTATTCCCTAATATATTTGTTTTTCCCCAGAAAATTGTCTCCATTCTTTTCACAGTCTTTACAGAAAGATCAAGAAGTAGTAGACATTATGGCTGGGGTTGTAGTTCAGTGGTAGAATACTTGCATAGCATATGGGAGGCACTGGGTTTCATCCTCAGCACCACATAAAAATAAATAAATAAAGGTATTGTGTCCATCTATAATTTTTTAAAAGTGTGTATTTTTTTTATAAAAAGTAGTAGGTATTAGAAGCTAACTTGCTTTTTAATTGCTGTGTAATAAAACAGGCACAAAGTCTCCAATATGGCAATACTTCATTTACGGTTAGATGCTATTGGATGAGTGATAGCCTATGTTGTTTCTAAGGCTTAATGATAGATCAAAATGTGCTAAAAACTCAGCTTCTACATCCAGCGTTATCACTGATACCTTTTTATCACATAGAAAGTAGGGTCTAGTGACAGTTAGCATGCTACAAATAAATAAAACACTTAAACATAGAATCTTTGCAAGGAAGGACCTCAAGAAATACAAACTTTATGTTAGGCCACATTGCATACATGTCCATAATTCTCCGAATGGGTTTTTCTTTCTTTAAGTAAGTGAAGAAAGAAATCTTACCATCCTGATAATGATTTGGGAGCTTTTTTCTTTTTTCCTGCTAGTGTCTAAAGAGGTACTAATTCTTCTAAGATACGATAACTGCACTGCAGACTTAGACTTTTAATGTGTATTGATGTGTTTCAAGTGAGAAGTTCCAGGATTTTTGTAATTCTTCTGTGCCCAGGTATAAAAAAGATAGGTCAGTGTTTTTGTCCCCAGAGCAATTAGATTTCCTTTTCCCAAGAAACAAAAGCCCCCGGATGGGATATGACCTGTGGTCCTAGGGTTGTCATGAGTTTCTTACTGATGTATCACGTCATGCTTCTAAGAAATCTTGTGAAATTAACCAAATTTTGGTCTGTAGGATTCCTTGCTTAGGAATTTGCATCACATATTCGAAAAGAGGGTGGAAACAACACCATGAGTAGTCAAATAGTGGCTGTTCCTGATAGATGCCTTTGAGCCTGTGACCTGAGTCAGAAAGCTTGAATTCAAGTTCATTCTGTCTTAAGCAAGCCAGTTCTCCTCTGGCATCTCATCTGTAAAGTTCATATCCTCACCTGCACAGTAAAGAGGTTGACCTGGTATGCCTCCTTTCAGCTCATAGGTCCTTGATTCTTTGTCAGGATCCACTCTGGTTTTTCTAAATCTGTATGTAATGAGCTGTGCTATGGGATCCCATATGTATTTGGGAATTGGCAAAAAGGTCAGATTCCCATATTTGAATACTTTAATCTGTCCATGGTCCAGTCCTAATTTTTCCACTTAAAACTCTTTTCTATTTTAAAACTTGAAGATGCTACAGATCTATGAAAACATCTATACCTTCTGTAAAAGAACTCATGCATAGTTCAGCTTTTCTTGTACCTGCACCTTCTAAAAGGCCACTGTGGTGAGAGCTATTGTTTTACCAAGCCTGTAGAATTAAAAATAAACTCATCTGAAGAAAGACATTAATGTAGGACATTTTCTGTTTTTTGTACCATAATGTTTGCAAAATAAACTTTTAAATGTAAATGTGTTTCAAAACGCATTAAGGTAAGCTAAGAAAGTTTATTATTAAAAAATAATAATATATAATTCCACTTTCCTCATGCTTTAACACAGCAAACTTTATTTTCAAAGAATATTTTTTAAATAGAAAGTTAACCTGTAATTCTAGTGATTTGAAGGCTGAGGATTGCAAATTCAAGACCAGCCTCAGTAAGGCCCTAAGCAACTTAGTAAGACCCTGTCTCAAAATAAAAAATAAAAAGGGATTGGGGATGTGGTTCAGTGGTGAAGTGCCCTAGGTCCAACCCCTGGTACTAGAAATAGATAGATAGATAGATAGATAGATATGCTTGCTGCTCATCGTGGTACATACCTGGTTGGGTGGTGAAGTGCCCTAGGTCCAATCCCTGGTACTAGAAATAAATAAATAAATAGGTAGTTAGTTAGTTAGTTAGTTAGTTATGCTTGCTGCTTACAGTGATGCATGCCTATAATCCCAGCAATTTAGGAGGCTGAGGCAGAAGGTTCACAAATTCAAGCCAGTCTCCGCAACCTAGTGAGACCCTGTCTCAAAATAAAAATTAGAAAGGATGGGGGTGAAGTGCCCCTAAGTTCAATCCCCAGTACCAAAAATATACATAAAAAATAAGCAATTTTTAAAAAGCTTAAAATATGAGGAAATGCAAGAAAGTGTAGAAATTAAAATACCCCTTCATACTGTCACTTAGAGATATTCATATGTAACATTTGATGTATTTTCAGTCATTTTTCTTTATGTTGTATACATATCGTTTTAAGCAAAAGAAGCTTAAACTGTTTATGTAGTTATATACATGTTTATCGTTTATATAATCCTTGAAAACAGAATTTTTATTGACTAAGTCCACTTTACACTATAATTTATGATGGGGTCTCCTGTGCTTGGACGTGTAAGTTAGCAGCTGTATTACTAGCTCAAGTCCCATCTTCCTGATTATGTTGCCAGTTTGTAAATAGAGAATATTGAAAGAGAAGAAAATTACTTTGAGAAATAGTTTTTAACTTAATCAGAGGTAGGCTGTTTTGAATACTACATGACTCAGATTTATTTTTATTTTAGATACATTTTTTTAATTTAAAAATTAATACTTACACATTGTTAACTATTTTTAAAACATTGGTTTAATCATTTTGTCCCTTAAGACTACCCATATTCACTGGGGTATAGTGGTGCACACCTTTAATCCTGGCAACTCTTAGAAGCTGAGGCAGGAGGATCACAAGTTAGAGGCCAGCCTGGGTAACTTAATGAGACCCTTAGCAAGTTAACAAGACCCTTGCTGGAAGGCGGAGGGGGGGGGGGAACTAAGAATATAGCTCAGTGGTGAAGCACTCCTGGGTTCAATCTCAGTTTAAAAGTTTTTCTAGTTCATCCAATGTACTTTAGCTTCTTATGTTTGACATAGAAATTGGTGGGCCTGAAACAACCGAATTTTATTATCCCATAGTTCTGAAGGCCAGGCATCTAGAATCAAAGTGCTAGCAAGTTTGGTTCCCTCTGGAGGCTCTGAGGACTCCACCCTACTTCCTGCCTCTTCTGGCTTCTGGCAGTTGCTGGCAATCCTTAGTACGCATCCTGGTTGTGTAGGCTTTCATCTCTACGTTGCCTTCTCTGTGTATTCATTCTGTCTCTTGTAAGGATGCTGTCACTGGATTTAGGGCCCAGTGTGAACTCATCTTCATCCTTACCATAATTACATCGGCAAATACCCTATCTTCGCATAAGTTTATATTCTGAGTTTTGGGGGACATCAACCCAAACTCCCGGCAACTTTTTAGCAGACAGTAGTGGGAAGCATATGGGACCAGAAGAGGCCCTGATCCATGCCAGCTCTGTTACTTTGGGGAATGCACCTTGTTGTGGTCCCCATTTTCTCAAATGAACAGGTTTGATGATGAGTAAGATCCTTCATTGTCCTAAAGTCCAGGTTGAATGAGGAAGAGTTATGTGCATCGCTGATGTCTAGCTCTGCTCTTATTCCTCTCTTGCAAAGTAGGATTAGTATTAGAGGGACTTCTATCTTTAGATAAAAGATGGAATATCACTGTTCTAGTCTGTAAGTAAACAGAGTGTTCCTTAGGCCTTTTTAGGTTAGCAAAAGAAGGATGCTCTACTCAGAGAGGGTTTTCCCATTTGCTTCATCTCTGTGCCTTCACTTCATTTTGTAAAGTCAAAACAAGAAGAATGGGGAAGTTTTTAAATAGTTTTGTTTGTTGCTGAAGGTCATTTCACACAAAGATGCTCTCAAATAGGAGATGAGATAGTGGGGTACCAGGCTGAGGTGGGAGTATTGCGAGTTCACAAAAGCGAGGCACTAAGCAACTTGGTGAGACCCCGTCTCTAAAATAAAAATACAAAATAGGGCTGGGGCTGGGGCTGGGGCTCAGTGGCTGAGTGCCCCTGAGTTCAATCTCTGGTACCAACCCCCATACCCACTCCCAGCAAAAAAAAAGAAAAAGGAAGGAAATATCTGTTCCTTCAAAAAATCTAAAAGTTAAATTGTGCATGCTGTTCCTAAGACTTTTTAAAGGCATTTAGTACCATTCCAAAGTATCCCACCTCCTCCTTCTTCATGACTCAATTTACCCCAGGCGTCTCCTAACCTATTGCTACAGCTGCCTAATGGTCTTCTGCCTCTTGTATGACCAGAAGTATTGTCATACAAAGGAAGTTAGATCCTACATTATCCTGGCTTCAAACCATGTCTTCCTATAAAGTTGACTACACATCCTTGAAAGTCTAGATCCAATCTTTCTCCGCTTGAACCCTGATTACCCCATCTCATGCTCTGTAATTGAACTCCTTCTCAGTTTCAAGAATATTTTAAGCTCTCACATGATTCCTTGCATTTTTTTCACTGTATCCACCCTTCCTTCTCTGAAAACCTTTGCTCTTTTTTCAAGACTCTGGACAAATGTCTTCTGCTACTACAGTACAATGTTCATACAAGTAATATGGTTCTTTTTCACAATACTTTGTTTCTATACGCACTGTATCTCTTGGTGCCTACTCTGGGAAGTTTTGTCTAGTTCATCTTTACCACCCTTAATCAATTATGTGGTATAAACTAGGGCTCAGCATTTTTCAGTGATTAAATGAATGATTAATTATGTCCAAATTCAAAGTCATTCATTAGACATATTTTCCAATTTCATTGATAGTCTAGTTTGGTTATATAGTTTTAAAAATAAGCATGATTTTGATGTAATCATATTCAGTTATATCTTAAGCTAAAACCACCAAATGTACCTGGAGAAGATATTGTACAACATGGTGAGATCCCAACAGTCTTTGTCCTAAAAGAAATGATTCTGGGTTTCACCCAAAGCCTTAACTGGAACCATTCATGTACTCCGTAATGTATTCATTTATTCAGTTATTTGTAGATCAAACAAATACTTATTGAAAGTCTGTTATGTGCCAGTCAGATTCTTTGAACTTTATACCTCCTTTTATGAGTAGTTATTTTCTTCTTTGATGCTACCTTTTTTCCCCTGATCAATTATCATATTTTCTTTCATAGAGTACATATGGGAAAGACTCAGATCATTTTAATTGACATCAAATTCAAATCAGCCAATAATATGATGTGGTCTTAAGGAGTACTGTCCAAAATGGAATACTTTGGGGTAGTGAGACATGAGTTCCTTATATACTCCAGATATTAGCACTTATCAGATGTATAGTTTACAAATATTTTCTCCCATTCTATAGATTGTTTCTGTATTCTGTTGATTGTTGTTTATGCTGCACACAAGCGTATTAGTTTGATGTAATTCCATTTGTCTTTTTTTTTTTTTTCACTTCTGTTTTCTGTACTTTTGGGGACTTGTCCATAAGCTCCTTGTCTGTTCTAATGCCTAGACACACTTTCTTATTTTCTTCTAGTAGTTTCATGTTGTATATTTAAGTCTTTAACCCATTTCAAGTTGATTTTTGAAACATGAGAAATACGGTTCTCTATTTTTTTACATGTAGATATCCAATTTTCCCAGCACGCTTTATCAAAAAGACTTCGTTCTTCAATGCATGTTTTTAGCACCTTTGTTGAAGATCAATTGATTGTAGATGAGTGGGTTTACTTCTAGGCTTTCTGTTCTGTTCCGACTCAGTTTCTGTTTTATGCCACTGTCATTCTGTTTTTTGTTTTTTTTTAGAGAGAGAGAATTTTTTAATATTTATTTCTTTTAGTTCTCGGCCGACACAACATCTTTGTTTGTATGTGGTGCTGAGGATCGAACCCGGGCCGCACACATGTCCGGCGAGCACACTACTGCTTGAGCCACATCCCCAGCCCCTGTCATTCTGTTTTTATGACTGTAGTTTTGTAGTATCGTTTGAAGTCAGGTAGTATAATATCTCCTGCTTTTTTTCTTTTCACTCAAGATTACTTTGGCTAGTTGAGGTGTATTGTGGTTCCATACAAATTTTAGTATTGTATTTTCTAGTTCTTTGAAGGATATTATTGGTAATTTGATAGGGTTTGTGTTGAACCTGTAGATTGCTTTGAATAGTACCAATATTTGAACAATATTGGTCATAGTATGACTTTCCATTTTTGATGTCTTCTTCAATTTCTTTTCATCAGGGTTTCATAGTTTTCATTGTAGAGATCTTTCACCTCTTTGATTTAATTTATCATCTCCCTCCCTCCCCCTGTTGTAAATAAAGTTGCTTTCTTGATTTCCCTTTTAGATAATTCTGTATTGGCATATAGCAACAGAACTGATTTTTGTACATTGATTTTTTTAACCTGCAGCTTTGCTGAATTCATTCATTAGTTCTGAGCTTTTTGGTGGAGTCTTTGGGGTTTTGTATACCCAATATTATGTCATTTGCAGAGATAATTTGACTTCTTCTTTTCCTCTTTGGATGCACTTAATTTCTTCCTTTTGCCTGACTGCTTTGTATAGGGCTTCCAGTACTGTGTTGGATAAAAGTGGGCATTCTTGTCTTGTTCCAGATCCTATGGAGAAAATTTTCAGATTTTCCTTATTAGTACAATGTTAACTTATGATAAATGGCCTTAATTTTGTTGAAATGTATTCCTTCCTCATCTCATTTGTTCAGATTTTTATAATGAAAAAAAATGTTAGATTTTATTAAATTCTTTTTATCATCTGTTATCAAGATTTTTCCTGCATTCTGTTTATGTTTTAGGTCTGTTTACTGATTTGCATGTGTTGAACCATCCTTGCATTTCTAGAATAAATCCCACTTGATCATAGTGAATAATCTTTTTAATGTACTGTTAGATTCAGTTTGCTAGTATTTTCTTTTTTTTCTATTTTTTTTAATATTTATTTATTTTTTAGTTGAACATAATACCTTTATTTTGTTTATTTATTTTTATGTAGTGTTGAGGATCGAACCCAGGGCCTCGCGCATGACAGGCGAGCGTTCTACCACTGAGCCACAACCCCAGCCCTGCTAGTATTTTCTTAAAGATTTTTACATCTGTGTTCATCAAGGATATTGGCCTATAGCTTTCTTTCTGTGTGATGTCCTTTTCTGGTTTGGGCACCAGGGCAATGCTGGCTCTGTAGAATGAGTTTAGAAGAATTCCCTCTTCTTCAATATTTTAGAATAATTTAAGAATTGGTATTAGTTCTTTAAATATTTGTTAGAATTTAGAAGTGAAACTGAGCTGTACATTTCTAAGTTATAAAAATAATAGGTTGTTGGGCTGGAGTTGTAGCCCAGTGGTAAAATGCTTGCCTAGACAAATGAGGCACTGGGTTCAATCCTCAACACCACAAAAAAATAATAAATAAAATAAAGGTATTGTGTCCATATACAACTAAAAAATATTTTTTAAAAGTAATCATAACAATAGGTCTTTATTAGCCCTAGAGAAACTATTGTGAATAACTGCATTTTCTTGAGCTTTTAAATTTAGAAAAAGTTACTATTTTTTTGCTTCCATCTTCTTTATTTTATATAGTTAGATCCTGAAAAATTACAGATTAAAAATAAAATTTAATACTTTTTAATGCAGTATAAAACACATAACACAAATAATTACAATTTCTAATTTAGCTTGAAAAAATATGGCTTTATCTTTTTAGTCAGCAATCATAATCTTAATGTTTTCTATCTGATCCCAAACTTTCAAAACATAAGTTGTTTACAGAGTTGTATTATTCAATAAGCTAGTTCTTAATTATTTCAGTGTTTCCTCAAATATCTTTAATTAACAAGAAAATTATGAAAAATTGCACATTTTTAAAAGAAATTCAATAGATAAGTATACAAAGTAGGATGTGAAAATCAATCTTAATTACCACCAGTGTTTCCCTTATGTCTCCTCTACTCCTAACCTTCTTGCTCCCCAGAGATAATAATTTCTAACATTTTAGTATGTATCCTTCAAAACCTGCCTTGTAACATTTCTGTACTTTCAGTTGACAACAGTTCACAGACTGTGATGTCATTTCTTTTGGAAGCCCCACATTGGGTTGGTGGTGATTCTGTCCATCATTATTGCTTTGTCAACTGTGCCAAGGAGGAATGTTGATTCAGACTTGCACTCTGACCTCGTGGTTTTCTATATAGAAGAAAAAAGATGCATATAATGGTAACTATAATACAAATTGAAAGAGTTGTAAGATAGGAACAGATGAGGTGCTGTGGGATTCATAAGGTAAAGAAAATTTGCTTGACTGGCCAAGAGTGAATATTTGATCTGTACCCTGAAATATAGGCAAGATTTACATTGGGGGAAGGGCAAAAAACAGATGTACTGGCAAGAGAAAGCACAGTAATGTAGTCTTTACAAGGTTGTTCCATTTTTCTAGGCTATGGGAGCAGCAGCAGATCAAGATGCAAAGTTACTGTGAGGGGAGACTCAGCCTCCCATAAACTTTTGGAAACTTCTGAACAGTCAAGCGAGGCTCTAAGTAGCTTAGCCCATCATCAGGGCTCAGCTCAGACAGCAATCCTCTGGATGTCTTTTCAGATTCCTGCCTGTTACACTCTGCACAGTACTATCCGCAAATCCTATGTGTGGAAATGGAGTAGTTACAAGGGTAGTGACTTGGGAAAATCCTCAGAGTGAACAGTGGGCCTGAAAATGATAGCAGGAAATCAAGCAGGAAAAGATGCTTAAACCGTAGGATTCAGAAGGAAACTATGGGGAGGGTGGTCAAGGTGCCATCATGGAGAAAGCTGGACAGAGCAGGGGTCAGCAGCAGTCAGACTTGGGAGGTTTGGGTGGGTGTGGGGGTGCTACTCCAGGGTATTTTTGCAGCAGTGTCCCTAAAGAAATAGTAGGTACTAGAATTTGGTAAGGGGTCATTTCCTTATCCTACATTTCCAGGCTTAAGTTGGGAATATTCTCTTGTTTCTCAAAACTCATAGATGGTAGAAAGAGTGGAAATAATAATCATTCTGTTCCCACAGAGTGTCTCATGGGTCTGATAAAAGGGTAGATGTAGCAAGCCTAAATTCCTTTAAAAGTACTATTGAGCAAAAATAATACCTACTTTTTTAACATAGGAAAAATGTAAACCTACTTTTTTAACATAAGAAAAATGCAAGGAAAATGTTTAAATATCCTCCTACTAAACCCCTTTTCCCCACAATGAATAATTAGTATTTTCAGGCTAATGTATATTTTTCCAGCTTTTATCCATGCAAATTGGTGTATACATAGATTGGAATTTTAAAATTCTGATAATAATAATTTTGCATGCATATTATTCTGCAGATTGTTTCTTGCACTTAGAAATATGTCATAAAATTGGGCTGGGGATGTGGCTCAAGCGGTAGCGTGCTCACCTGGCATGCGTGCAGCCCAGGTTCGATCCTCAGCACCACATACAAACAAAGATGTTGTGTCCGCCAAAAACTAAAAAAATTCTCTCTCTCTCTCTCTCTCTCTCTCTCTCAAAAAAAGAAAAAGAAAAGAAATATGTCATAAACATCCCTCCAAGTCAGTGGACAGAGTGCTAACTTATTTCTCTAGTCATTTTTAAATAGCTGTGTATAAATATAAATATTCCATAATTTTTTCTGCCATTCTTTTGTTAATGGGCATAATTTCCAGTTTTTTGCTACTACAAACAAATTACCCCCCTCAAAAAAAAAAAAAGTCCTGGGCATTGTGACTGTAATCACTCATAAATATCAAAAATAACTTTTATTTTGATGACATCTTTTAATGAAATACAGCAGTGTGTGCACTTTTGCTGTACCATAGGCTAGGCACTAGGTGACATAGAGCTATATAAGTTTAATTAGTTAAAATTAAGTAAAAGTTAAAATTCTTTCCCTTACGTTAGCTTCATTTCAAATGCTCAGTAGTCATGTGTAGTGGCTGCCATACTGAACAGCCTACAAGAGTCCATTTCTGTTCTACAGAAAATTCTGGAAGACCACCTGAACTAGACACTTGAATGGTACATTTTAAGGAAGAACATGTTTTCCAATGAGTTAGTGTTTTTATGAGAGCACATTTAGAAAAGTAAAAAGTTTGTGTCTTTATTGGTTGCCTCTGCAGTTACTTCAACGAGAATCAATACCCAGATGAAGCAAAGAGAGAAGAAATTGCAAATGCTTGCAATGCAGTTATCCAGAAGCCAGGTGAGGGCCAAGCCCAGGCTGCTCTGTGTGCTGCTCTTGTTACGCTGCATCATTTAGGCCACTGCATCTCCGACTCATTTCAAGTCAATGCTCTCTGCTCAGCCTGTGCCATCCTTCTGCAGGTCACTGCCTTGTCTTGTCCTGTCCAAATAGTACTTCTGAGGGATATTATGGCATTCAGAATCAAATGCTCACACACACTGGAATTTCCAGGGAGAGACCCTGCAAACGGTTTGAGACCTTGAAAAATTTTTTATTTTATGTATAGATTTTTCTTTCCAAAATTTAGCATAAATATATCAAGTCCAAAATGAACTTACAGTTTGAAATATTTAAATAAGCTTGCTAATAAAAAGATTAGATAGATTTTTCTTTTTTAAAAACAGTTGTTATACATTGTGTGATTCTGTATTCCTTTTTGAGTTGGCTCCTGTCTCCTCCCCACATTGGGATGACTTCTGCTTTGGAAAAACTTAGGTAACACCCTTTTAAAGTCCTGTTGTTCCTGTGCAAGTCAATGGAGCCACTTAAATCCTTCATAAGTATTTTATTCCATGTACTTGACTATTTCACGTTTTACAGATTTTTGTTACCAAAAACCATTCTCAGTTAAGGTTATCTAATTGATTTCCATTTGGCCAGTTACTTTGAATGGCTTAAAGATTATATGCTAATGTATCCATATCTTATAACAATGAAGCAGTAATTTATTTTCCCTTCTGTTAATGGACAATTGGGCATAATTTCCAATTTTTGCTACTACAAGCAATATGACAATGAAGCCAGACTTCTAGCCACACTATAACAGCTCCGACTATATGTAAGTGAGAGGATTCTGTACCCTTTTTTACATAAGCCGAAAGTCCTAGTTCTAAAGCTTTGCAGGTGCTTGAACTCTCCCTGGAAAACACTGTACCCATATATCACCAAGACCCTAACAAATCTGTTTTCTGGTTTCTCCACCCACTGTGGACTTAAAGCTGAAAAACAGAAATGGACAGGAGAGAAGGGAATGGTACAGGTGGGTCCTTATTGGCAAGCATGGTACTTTTTATAAAAAATTACATTCAAACCAAAGAAAATAGTAAGTCTGAAATGCAGCCTGAGTGATACTGTGTATTCCAGTGTAGTCACAGTAATGCATGGTCACAGTGGCCTTTAGCCTTCAAGGAAGCATGTGTCATATATTCCTGGTCTTAAGACAGGAAGAAAATAGTTAATAATGAAGGCCTTAAAGATGTAAGTAAATTTCGATTGTTTAGATACGTGATAAATAATAACAACATTCCCTGGAATGATGCTAATTAAATGAAGCCTCCACAATAATATCATAAGAACTTTGAATCTAGCACCCTAGCATACTGACTTTGTGGAATTATTTACTATTATGTTTGCCCTTATGAATCAAAGCATATTATATAAAGAAGCACATTGTGTTATTAGTTGCTAGTTATGTACTCATGTGTGTCTTTATTCATTTCATAATAATTTTAGTGTGCACATGCTACTATGTCATGCTAAAAAAAAAAAAAAAAGATTCTCCCTGCTGTTATTTTGACAATAAATGGAATCAAAAGCAACTTTTAAAGAAGAAAAGTATTATTCCTTAAAACTAGTTCATTCTTGGGTCCAAAATATAGATTATCTGAATTTTATTGCATGCATTCACAGGCAAAAAATTGTCCGATCTGGAACGAGTTACCTCCCTGAAAGTATATAATTGGTTTGCTAACAGACGGAAGGAAATCAAGAGGAGAGCCAATATCGGTAATGTATCTGAGAGACTGCTTTCTCTCATGAGGAAGTTACAAACATTGTGTTTAAGAGTGACTTCAGTTTATTAACTGCAGGTCTAAATGACCCTAATAAAAATCACCCTGTTTTTTCTCATTGTATATTTATTTATTTATTTTTTGTAGTTTTAGATGGACAGCATGCCTTTATTTTGTTTATTTTTATGTGATGCTAAGGATTGAACCCAGGGCCTTATACATGCTAGGCAAGCACCCTGCCCCTGAGCTAAAGTGAAAAAGGAAGAAATAAAGCATTTCTTTCCCCGATCAAAGCTGTAACCAAAATAAGAAAAATAATTTTTTTAATTGATGAGATTGGGGTAGGAGATTGGTTTTGCACTTCTAAAATTGTATTTCGTTTAGACATACACTTCCTTTTATCATCCCAACTCTGTGATGTTCTGTAGGACCTCAAGACTAGTTAACAAGTTTTATGAATCAGGGTGGACCACATGACATGCTAGTGGCAGGGACAATAGGATGGCAAAGTGCATCTCCCTGAGCTGCATGCTGTTGGCTTCCACCCACTTGTAGTTCAAAAGAAACAAAATGTTGATGAATTGTAGGCTCTCGTTTAATGATATTCCAATTTCCTCAACATGAAAATTAATTGTGTTTCAGCCACTGTGATAAGGCAGCAGATAATTTAGGGATCTATTTGCTTTTTTCGAAGAAGCAGCAATCCTGGAGAGCCATGGGATAGATGTACAGAGTCCAGGAGGCCATTCCAACAGTGATGATGTTGACGGGAATGACTACTCCGAGCAGGTGAGCAGCTGGCACCTGGCCCAAGGTTCCTGGTTAGTGAGCAGTGGGACAGTGTAAGGACAACTTAGATCCTGGGGTGTGGTGGTGTGGGGTGGGGGAAGGGAAGCAGTCAGTGTCCCTCCATTCTGCTCACGTGTCTAGATAGAATTTCATGTAATTTGAAAGGAATGTGGTAAGATTCAGTTGTCCTGTTGAATTTGTGAGAAATCGCTATTCACCCACATGGATTTATTGTCATACAACAGGATACTTGGCAAGTACGCAATGGGGAGGAGGAGGAGGGAAGAAGTTCAGAGGGAGGCAGAGAAGCAGAGAAGGTAGAAGAAGAGAGGAGGATCTGATCCAAACAAGCAAGTTACACCATTCACCACACACACTCAGTGTTTTTGAGAAGTACTAGGGGCAACTGGGCAGCTGTGTGACCCATGCCTAAACATGTACTGACGCAGGGCGCAATGGAAGGCCCCACCACTCCAGCCCCATTGCCGTTGGAGCCCTCATGCCAGAGGAGCTGTTTTTCCACAGTCTCTCTGGCACAGTAACACACGCATCCTCTCATAAGTGCACCATCTGCATGTCTTTTCATCTCACATGTATGGGAACTCACCAGTGTGGTTTATTCTGCATTGCTTGGGGAAACGTGTATTTAACTGTAGCCACTGCATGGAGTAATTCAGTAACTAAGACTGTGGGAGTCCCCCCCCCACACCTGTGTGTTGACAGATTTCATCAAAAAATTTTAATAAGACTTAAGTTTCATTTCCATTTTGAAAATGTCGAGAATATATGGTCCCTTCCCTTCTACTAACCCAGCAAGAAAATTTTTGCTCTTTCCTGTGGCAGTTTTCCCTGCCCCTCAGCCAGTTAGTAAGCAGTCCATTGTGTTCTTCCTTCTCCTGGCTGGTTTACTGACTCTGCTTACCAGCTCAAGCCCACAAGGTACTCAAGAGCGCGTGCTGTTTTCCGTGGACCCCTGCCTTAATCCTGAAGACTAATATGTGAAATGAGAGTGAAACAGTAACACCACACATCTCAGGGTTGCCTTTTAAGGACTCCAAGTCATAGCCCCCCCTTTTATTCAGAAGAATATTCTCTAAGTCTTTCTAGTTAGAAACGTTCCTGTTATTTTTCAGTAGACCAATAAAGAGGGATCATTTCCATCTTTTTTTTTGCAGATGCTCTGAGGGCAGCACATCCCATGCTTTTTTCCCAATGGGTTTACCCTTCCAAAGCTCTGTGATACAGAGTTCCCCTGAAGATGTGAGGGTGAGAAACATCCTCCTTCCTTGTGACATTGTTTGCAGTGCCTGACATGCACCTTGCTGCACCAGTTTTCTTTACAGCTTTACTGTTTAAGTGTTGTGCTTCAAGGGAGAAGAGCTTCAACTCACTCTAAGTTAGACACCCACTCCCTTTCCACAGCTACTTTCAGCAGGAGACACCACACCTTTCTCCCTGAGCCAGTTCAGGCCACGGCACTTTTGTCCTGTTGTAACTGAGATTTTTCTTCTTTTATCTATAGGATGTTGGTGCCTCTCGTTTTAAGTCTTGTTTACATGGATTCTAATAATCTATGAGTAGCAATCAGGAATTTAAAAACTCACTAGTGTGTCCTTCAATGACTAGTGCTATATTTGTTGCATTCAGATCCAAATTGTTGGGTTTTTAATCAATCAGTCCAGGTTTGATCACTACTAACCATTTTTTTTGATAGAATGAATAAAATTGAGTGAGAACAAAACCTTTTAGTTATTTTTATTGGATGAGTCATAAAAATGTCAACTGGAAGTCTCTGAACCTATATCCATTCAGTGTCTACTTAAATACAGTTCACCTCTACTCTGACATGAGATGCTTCCCAACCATGTCCTCCACAAGTGTTCTGCTTCCCCAGCCCCTGCATGCTTCTCTGTGAGCTAGAGCACAGCACCAGTCAACTGATAACATTCATTTCTTATTTCTGCACATCTAGGATGACAGCACGAGCCATAGTGACCACCAAGACCCCATCTCATTAGCTGTGGAAATGGCAGCAGTGAACCATACTATCTTGGCATTGGCCCGACAAGGAGCCAACGAAATCAAGACAGAGGCCCTGGATGATGACTAATCAGGGAGGGTTAAACATGACAAGTTAACTTAGTTTAGACGTAGCACCTTAGCAGACTTTCCTCAGTCCTTAACATGTGTTCTTACAGTATAACTTGCAATTTCTTGTATGTCAGGTAGCCGTTAGGGTCTTGTTCTGTGAAGATGGCATGGTGCCCTCAGCCTTTGCATATACTCTCTCAGTATTAATTCCCAGTAAATAATAACCAACCAACCAACCAAACTCCCTCTCCCAGCCCCTGAGGCTAGAAAATCTTGCTGCTCCGTCTTAGCATTCCACAGAAGTGCTTCCAGGTATTTAGATAGCCCTCAGTTTTCAAATATTAGGCTGTGTGTAAAATCTTGGGTACCTTTAGATTCATATAACACTAGTCTGTACCCCCTTTTCCTTCCCCAAGATTGGTAGAATGCAAGCTGAGGTAGTGGCACAGGATTGACAGACACCATTTGGGGAGTATGCACAGAGTGAAAGGAACACTAGAACCCCCACCTCAGTGTGAGAATCACTGATTTCAGCTGCAATAAGCCGTGCCTCATTATAGTCACACTGTGGCTAGACTATACTTCTTTGGGTGCTGTGCTAAGAATGTCAATGGAAAACTCGATCTCAGATTTTGGTTGATGTTAACATGCCTGACACAGACATCCTTTCCTCTCACAAGCTGTGTGACTTAGTAGATAAAATACTGCCTTCTGCCTTTGGGACCATGATTTAAAACAAAACAAAAAGACAAAAAAGTTACAAAAAAAAAACCCAGCTTGAAAGCAGTATGAGCCGAATGTCCGATGGATGTTAAGTCCAGCTCTCTGAACCACTGTACATTCCGCAGCACAGTTCTCGGTGCCTGCCTGGAAAAGTCTTGGAGGTTATCGTGGAAGTTGCTTTTCTCCTATTTGTGTCCCCTTTCCCTGCTACCAAAAAAAAGTCTTTGGAGCTAAGGTCAAAGATGAGTGAAAGAACGTAGTCTTTGTATCCATTAACGGAAGCCCCTCAATCTGAGTCAGTAGAGGACTTTGTAGGGGATTGTGCTGACTATCACAGATGCAAAAACTTGCCCAAATAGAGCGAAAAAAGCAGGGGACATTTACCATTTACATTGTGAGTGTGCAAGATACAATGGGATGTAACTGCTTTGTTGTTCTCTTTACTCTGTCCTTGTAGAGGTATGAAAAGCTATATTGCTACAGGCAATTTATTTAATAATTGGAAGCCATATTGATAATAGATGTGGTAATATTTGTAAAGTTTAATCTACTTTAAGCAGCAGTAACTAATGGAATTTTTTTCCTTGATCACATATGTAGCACTTTTGTTACTTTTTAAAGATATTTATATTTGATAAATCTTTTTTCATTTTGAGAACTCAAAATACCAAACAGTGAACTTGCGTTTAAAGTCACCCTGTGATCACCTTGTCATCCAGTAGCAAAATGATGAACTATTCATGCATCAAAGAAAATTACATCTGCTGGCCTTGTATGAAAGTGATCTCCTGGCATCGCGATTAAATGACACACTGTCACTGTGGGTGAGAAGAAAGAGCTTTCAGTGGCAGGGTAGGGTGCGTCTGAAAGAGGCACAATGGCTGTGTGTTTTCTGCCTCATTCCATCTCCTTCATACGTCTTCATGTATCTAAGCCTTGTTTAAAGGAGTGTGTGGGCTGGCGTTGAGCAAGGCTTGTGTCTCTACCATTATCTAGAAACAGTTTCTAAGATGGAAGGAAGGTGCCATTTCCCCTTCTCCCTCCTCCCTCACCAAATGTATTCGAAGTGAGAGAGAAGAAAGATTCCTGACTTTGTCCTTGTTTTCCCCCTCTCGTTTGTGGGATTTTGAATATCTGCCAGTTGTTAGCTGGTCTCACTCCACTTAAGACATACACTGACAGGTCCTCCCCTTAGCCGTAAATCCTGCTTATATATAAGTATGAAGAAGTCTGCGAGGGCATTAGAATGCCATCTACCTAGTCTGTGACTTTAAAGATCTGCAGTAGGGCCTGGTCCTGCCAGTGGGGAAAATATATGCACTTTTTCTCCCAGCTTCCAAGAATTCAAGTAAAACTGAGCAGTCTTCTCTGTCTTACTGTGTTACTTGAACCAACAAATTCAAGAGTAGCATTTATTATTCTCAGGAATGAGCCCACCACCACCACACACCTAGTCATATTCTTTCTTGGTTTATTTGACTTATTTCAGTTGGGAGATTTTGTTGGCTTTATTTCCTTTTTAGAAGAAATATGTTGTATCTTTCCTTTTTGGTGGATTTTTTTTTTCTTGGCTTATTCTCAGTTGAGTCAGAAAGAACAAGGGGAGAAAGAAATGTATTCTCTGACAAGCTACTTCCATGATTTATTGTGGGGAGATTATTGTAATTGATGGCTTCTTTACGATGGGATTCCTGTGTCATCTGTTCTTGCCTTTTTAAAGGAACAGACCCAAACTGCTAAGACAGCTGCAGTTTCTAAAGAAATTCAGTGATTGCCATAGAAAGAGCTAGAATGCTTCATTGTTTCAAGGCTTTAAAAGAAGCAAAGAGATGTCGGAGAATATGGTGGAGCTGGCAGTGTGTAGGCAATGCGGACCCTGTCTTGGAGTGTGGTGACAGTGAGGTGGCAGGCACCCTGGGGGTGGGGCTGTGGAGGAAGGCTGGGGAGGGGTGCCTGCTAGGACTTTTGCTTTTTACCAAGAAGAAAAAGTTCCTTCTTTGGGGTTAAGATTGAAATATACCATCAGATTTCTGTTTGTCTCCAGGTTCACTCTGGCTATATCTTGTCCAGACCACCTTTAGTTCTTATAATGGCAAATAGAGCTGCCACTGTTTGATTTTTAGTATCTTTGGGTGGTAAATATTTTCTTAAGTTTTTTTCAGGTTTTAGATGTGGTATTAAAATAGAAACCCTACAGTGCTCTATTACTAAAGGGAAAGGAGCCAGGCTCTTCAAACTCACACTTCTCCGTGTCTCTGCCCCTGCTTTCATCTCTGTCTGTATTTCTCCAGGCCCCAGAGGGCTCTTTCAGGGACTATTCTTCCTGGTTGAGGAAGACTCTTAACAGTGAGGTGTGAGGTGACCTTGCCAGCCAAGTATTCATGTGGTTTGTCCTTTGTTATTTTTTAGATACTTTAATCGGATGACTGTGGTCAGATGGGTAGACTTCCCTTCCTTCCTGAAACACTGGACATGGGACTTTTCAGGATGGACCATCTGCCTGTGGATAACCTTACTAGCAGATGGAAGCAGGCGAGGGGACACAGGAAATACACTCTTACCTAGGCTTTCTAGCACCATTCAACACTAAGTAGACAGTTTCTTTCAGCATAACATATAATGTAGAAGTACCCCATAAAACAAATTTCTTCCCAATTTTTGTCCTTTAAGTGCCCCATCACAGGAAAAGGACACCTGGGACAGACAAGCCAGGAGCCCGGTTTAAAGTACCTTTCACCCCAACTCAGTAGAAGTAACCCCACAAAAGACTTGAAAGAGGATGATCATTAATACTGAGTTACACAAATCCAGTTCTCCAGTTCCTGAAAGATTTATGATTCAACAATACCCATTTTAGGTCCAGATGTCTGGATATATTTTTACCTCAAAGGGGATAACACATGAAGAAGTCACTGAGGTTGTTTCAATTCTACCTATTTGGCCTTTGTCTTTAGGGAATCTTGATTTTAAAAACTTGCCTCTTGGATACCAATCATCAGGCACCAAGTATAATAGACTCTCAGTCAATAATCTGCCACTTCCTGTCTCTGAATAGCTCCTCTTCCATTTTCTAAGTGTTCTACCATGGTGCCCTCATCTTGAGTTGACTTTACTAGAACTGTTAATCCTCTGGCCACAGGCAAAGTGGGTGGTTCACCCATCTCTGAACACAGACCCCCTCCTGTGATGGCCAGCTTCATGATGTCTGCCCACAACAGTGGAATTGAGTTCTATTCCCCAAACAACTGCCCACCCTGTCCTAGAAATGTGAACTTGAAGCCCTTTTTCCCTTTGATCCTAAGGAGGATTTGATTAGAAGTAGTCTTCCCTTTTAGCTTATGGCTCTGCCTTTTAAAATTGCCTTTTATCTTTTGTTCAGAGAACAACCAGAGTATTTTTTTTCCCAGTGAGTCTCAACAGATTCTTAGGCAATAATTTTCCTTGTGGTTGATGATCTTGTGTTCAGTAGTTCTCCACATTTAATAGTTATGACCTCCTACGTTTTGTGTTGGTTTCATGTTAATCTTTGTGATCAAAATCCTAAGCCTGAGTGGGGGTAGATTTCTTTCCTTTTGTTGTGATTTTTAGTGATGTTTGACTACTGTATTCATTGGGGCTGCATCAAGACCAGCCAGATCCATTTATAGCTTTACTGAGCCAGATTTATTTGTCAAGTTTTCCCAAGTAAAAGTTGGGCGCATTGACCAGCTCTGCTGGTGGTGTCTTCAGGGGAATGGGAGTGGGGCGGGAGGTCTAGGGCAGGAGTGGGTGTTTCATGTGTACAGCATTCCTTTTTCTGTGTACTCTTTAAATAGCAAGGATGTTTACTCAGGATCACTCGTCAGCCATATTGGTTTTGGCAAACTTAGCTCATGCCCTGAAAACTTTTTCTTCGTTTACTGTTTCTTCATTTCCATAGTGTCTGGCTTAACGTAGCCTGAAGGTAGTGTGTACCCTGATGGGAGTGGAAGATTTCCTGGGAAGGAACTGTGAGTGGCCAGCTTATTTCTGAGGATTTCATGGTAGCGTGCGGTCAGAGCAGAGGCCCTTTCTTTTTCTGTTTTGTGGTTTTCTTCATTATCCACTTTTGGTTTCAAAGATGCCTATCACTTAAGAAGAGAGATCTCCTTATCGCTCTCAAGAGAACTAACATACAACAGCAGCAGCAAAGCCTGTTGAGATGCAGCACACCAACACACCAGTTTCCTATTGACTCAAACTCCTCTGCACACACAGGGTATATTCAGAAAGGCCATTGTCAGTGCCCTTTCTCTACAAACTGAAAGTGAGAAGCCCTGTCCTTGCCTCCTACAGGACTGATGTTTGACTCGCCTCTCAGGAGTGCAACTTCGTTCCTATCTAGGTACCTTCAAAAGCTGGAAGTTTGTAAATTGAGAATTTTTTGAATCCATTCTATTATTCTTTCTTTGTGGGGATGAGAAATCACAACAGAAAGAAAGTTGACAATATAAGAAATAGAGTTTCCGATACCAGTTTCTTTTGCAATCAACAGGGGAAGAGAGGAGTGAGGGACAGTCTGACTGCACCCCCTTCTCATCTCACTGACTATGTATAGATGCCTTGGCATTGCAAATGTGCAGGTCCTGGAACTTTCTTTCATTATTCTTAACATTTGGGCAGAACTAACTCTAGCTGATCTCATTGGGGTGAAACCTGACTGGTCTTTCTGCAATCTGCAAGTTTATCGCGCACATCCCACACCCATCAGGGTGAAACCTGACTGGTCTTTCTGCAATCTGCAAGTTTATCGCGCACATCCCACACCCATCAGCCCCAACAACAGCAGGACACGTCAGCAGAGGAAGCTTTGCAGCTGTCCTCTGCTGACGTCCCCTTTCTGTGGCCAGTCTCAGCAGTAGTCCTCATGCCCAGAGTCTGAACCTCAGTGCAGTGGCCTTGGCAGTGGGCAGCAGGAGCACATGCAGCTTGGTATGTGCTTGGGAAGTCCTGGGAGGGCAGCTTCCCTGACTCCATTTTCATTTTCTCTTTTAAATAAGACTGGCTGTGTACAGCCATAATTAACTCACAAATTCACATTGGTGTGCTGTGATCAAATGAAGGTTTGGCTGAATCTCTTCAAATTGTAACCATGGTAATTGAGGGGGGTGGCAAAGAATGAATATATAAAAATATAATGGCAATTGTTCTGAATGACTGAGTGTCCTCCTGACATGTAATTAGCTGTTTTAGCAGGATGTAGATTGGCATGGTCATAATTAAGAGGATTTCTGTCCTTTATGTGATTGAAAATAGCAGAGCTTCCATCCCTGTTCCTTTTTAGCACTAATGCTCCCAAGAACATTTGGAACAGCAACTCAGTAAACTAAAATAATGACACAGTATTCATGTGGTCCCAAAGTAGAAGAGAAAGATTTGGAGTTATTTTAGTTCCAAAATGGAAGCCACTCATTGTTGCCCACCATCTGACTTCTAGTTCTTGAAACTGCTCTCACATCCACTTTCAGCCCACTTCACCTGGGGCAGGAACCGAAGTCGGAATCCCAGCTGCCAGCCTGGGACAGCCTGGGGCTGCCTGCACCCACTTGCTGGCCTTCACTCCTGGTGCCTTGCTGGCCTGACATGGCGACAGTCACAGCCTCCGGGTATTTCTATTGCCATCACCGGTCACTATTCACCAAGCAGAACTTCATGGGGGCGAATGGCATTTTCCTCCCTGGATCATAGGATCCAGAGCAGATGATACGAATGGAACCTGGCGCCTGTAGTATTCTGAAGTCACCAGGGCAGGAGGACACGTGAGTCTGCCCCAGCTCCTCACTTGCCACGAGGAGGGTGCCACCTTAGGTGACTCCACTGTGTCAGTGGCTTGTCTCCTCTCCCTTCCGCTGTCCTCTATCCCCGCTGCGCCTGCCCTGAGGGGCATCACATGATCTTTACACTGTCTGTGGCCCTTGCTCTTCTCCTGCTGAAGCGTCACGTTGGGTAGGATCCAAGACGCGCTGGCCTTTCTCTGGCTGGCTTGGTGTTTTTTGTTGCTTGAGGGAGCCTTTACCTCACTATTCCATCAAGAGCCTGCAGGAGCGTGGCGGCCAGCAGCGCCACGGGCCTTCTTAACCCATCCCCTGTGTGCTCAGGAGTCATGCTCTGGGAGCCTGGGGCCATTTGCCCGTCCTCCCCAAGGCTGGACACTCCAGGACTGGTTAGTAGTCGCTGGAGAAAACTCAGCACTGGTTTTTTCCCTTCTTCTTTTAGTGTTTGTCCTTAAACAAGCCTTTCTCACACCTCAGGAGCAGCCCTTGCCTAGCTGACCTATTAGTTACACTTCCGTTTCCTGAGGATGCCGAGAGGTGGCTGCCTGTTTAGAACTATCCTCTTCCCCTGTCCTCAGACACACAGTTTAGAAGGTTTTTATGCCTCTTATCCTTCCCAAAATACCTAAGAAATGTATAGAAGTTGGGCTAGTACAGGGAAAAGAACCTGTGAAAGATTTTTATTCAGCGCTTCTATAAACGCCACCTTACCCGTCACCACCAACACACGCGCACGTGCACGTACGTCTACAGTCACTGAAGGCTGCTCTCTTTGGGATCTGTCAGTCTCTGGGACAATTGATTATGGGTTTATAACCCCAAAAAGCAGAGCATCCCTTATCTTGTTTTCGAAGCTACTGAAAGGGGACTCTGCATTAACACTTGGAATCTGCCCTAGGACTAGAGACTCTAAGAACTGACCAGATGGGCTAATTCTGTGATCTGTGAGACATGCACCAAGACAGCCAGCAGAAGGTGGGACCTCCTTACATGAGCTGCTGGCCTAGGGATCTGAGTCCCAGATGTGCTGCCCCAGGGACAGTGCTACTTACACAGACGTGGCCCTGCTTACATTCTCAGATGTTCCCAGAGGCTACTCTGATCAAACAACCCTACACCAGATGTTCCTGTACCACCAGCAGCCCACCCTCCCCCAAGAATACCCCTCACCAAACTGATGAAGACCTAGGTAATACTCACGAAGTCAGCTTCTTGGAAGAAAACAGCAAAAGTAAATTGTCTTTGTAAGAATCTAGAGGGAAGATGCTGTCATCCGTAACCCTGATAGTACCGGAGACACTACTATTCCTTTGAGTTCTCAGCTCAGAAGAGCACCTGACACACGTGGTGGTGTTCCCTGGACACTGGGCCAAGTATCTGTACTGCCGCCCCGATCCTCAGGGAGGCCCACACCCTCACCCTGCAAGCCAGATGAGCCTCCAGCGCGTGCTGCTTCTAGTAGGATGCAAGGCAGGGGGGACCTGCTCACCCCTGCTGCTGAAGTCGTGTCTGTCAACCTGCTTCCTTTTCTCCTGGGACAGCACTGGCCGTCCAGTGCAACAGCACACCATCACATGGCCCCTTCTCTGTGAGCTGAGTACCCTTTGACGTGGAGCCAGCCAGGAAGAGGACCCAACCCCACTCCCTTCCTCCACAGCCCTCCCTGAGGCCTCCTCCTGGGTCAGAGTCACCGCAGGCCCCACAGCTTGTCAGGAGGGGCAGAGCACATGCAAGCGGGTGCTCCTTGCCCCACCCCGCCCCCGCACAGCAGTGGAGGCAGAGTGGCACGTCCAGTGTCTGCTGCTCTCTCTTCAGCTCTCTTAGCAACTTCCCAGGTTCCTGCTCTGTCCAAATATGGTTTTGCTCAGCCCTTTCCTCACCCTCCGTCCTCTGCACTGTAGTCTTGATGGGAGGCAGCGGGGTGTGGGAACTGGGCTCTGGTGTTGTGGTATTGAGCCTCCGCCTTGCCTTGTGCCTCCCTGGCTCCTTGGAAGCCTTAACTGGCCTATAAGTAGCAGCTACATGGAGACAAACCCAGATTCAGGCCCAGTAGGGAACTCTAGTGTCCAGAATCCAGGAAAGATTGAGCTGCCTTGGGGTAGAGGTTTTGGGCCCTGTCCTGCCAGGGTTCGTGTGGGGGCTCAGTGACTGGTCAGGAACACTGAAGAGGAGACACAGGCTCCAAACGGACCTGAAAATTCAGCTAACTAAAATTCTGTGCCCTCTCCCTTTTCAGCTCTTTCCCCATACTTGATGGGTTCTCTGGGTAGTAGTTCTGTCACGTTCTCTCTTCTGATCTGTGTCACATCCTAGGCATCCTTGAAGCCCAAGAGAGTGAAAACAGGAGCAAGACCACAGGTGTGGGCAGTCCTGGTAAGACAGTCTACCAGGTGACTAGTTAGGGCTGGTTGTGTTGTTAGCTGGCAATGGGGAGTATCTTACCCAGCGCTCATCCCCCATGAACACCTTAATTTGGAGGGGAAAGGGTATGTGTGCCTTTCATTTTTGTACTGATCCAGATTTTGCTTCTCTGGTGGTGGTCAGATGACGTGGAAATTTAGAACAGGGGCCACTGCTTGGTGCTGTGCAAGGAGGGAGCCTACAGGGGTCCCGGGCAGAAGCAAGACTTAGGACTTGTGGTTTCAAGGTGTGTTCCTCCCTCTAGGAATTGCCAGCGTCCCAGCACTTCCAGGTGGAGTCTGAACAGTCTTGTTCTGTGGCTTCCTTTGAGCACAGAAACCTCTCCCATTTTTGTTTTATTGGAACTAAGAGCCCAGCATAAATGTGAGCGTCACTTTCCCACCTCGACGTTCACTGAAGCTGTTAAACTGGAAACAAGGATGTCAGTGCTGCGTCAGTGTGAGCCTCTGCGGTGCCACACTGTCCTTTCTGTGTTGGGGCCAGAGCCAGGGGCAGCACAGGCTGAGTAGCCCACGTGCACTCTCAGGGGATGAGTGAAGCACCTCCCTGCAGCTCTGGAAGTGGCCACCAGGAAGGCCAAGCCAGAGTTCCAGGGTGAGGGCAGAGTTGGCTCTCCACACTCTGGAAGCTCTGGCCGACCCTGTATGTAGCACTTTGGGGTGGCCCGTGGCAGCCCAGCCTGCTGCCTTAATGGCTGCAGACTGGGGAACTGGAGAGGCCTCTGCAGGCCCCTGAGCCCTACATAGATCACTGGCTTCTTCACACCTCCCGGCTGCAAGGTGGGATGCTCTCTCTGCTAGAATGTGCCAAGATCACGGCAGTGGCGTGCCCCAAAGAGCCCACAGCCTTCTCTGATTTCCCCCGGGCTCGCCTCCCTCCCAGGGGCATGTTGGGTGTATTTCCAGGATAAATTCTTATTTATGTTTAAGTGCCTAAGCAAGTTACAGACCTCTGGGACCTGCCAGAGAGTCAGCCTGTGCCCTGTCCTTCCCACCCTGCACCTGGCCCTCAGGGTGGGCATCGAGTGGCTGCCCCTCCCTACTGCCCCTAGCTGTTCTGCAGGCAGAACGACCACAAGGGTAAGCAGTGGGGAGAGCTCTTCCTGGCCCGCAGGCTGGCTTCGTCACTGTTCCCTGTTTCTTTCGTCGGTGTGCTTATGTTCTTGGTTCGTAGAGAATTTTGGGGAGTCTGCTTAGCCATCTCGCTGGCTACTGAGCAATGGGGACAGGGGAGCAGGACAGTCTCAAAGCAGAATCTGTCTGGTAGCAGTTGGAGGATGCACCCAGATCCAGGAGGGCAGAGGTGAAGCAAGCACAGCCTGAGCCTGGTGCCTCATCCCTCCCCAATCGCAGGGGCAGGGCGCCTGCTCACAAAGGCTGCCGGTAGGGTGTTGGGCAAGATCCAGCGTGCAGCTTTGGGAGTGAGTGTGAGAGTGTTTGCTTCTTTAGAGTGATGTAAGTGTGACCTAGCTATGGCCTTTATTCCAGGTGAGTGTAGGACAGATGTGTTGTGACTGTGCTCTGTTCAGATCACATTGCCAAGCAGCACACCGAGGACCTGTGGGTACATGAAAAGGTTTTGCAAAATGGAACAATCCCTACTCAGGCACTTTATTTTCATTAATAACCCAGCATTTTCGTTCAGACCATGTAACAACCCGAACTCTGTGCATTCACACACGGCGTGTGGGAAGGCGTGCCAGTGGAGTTCTGCCAGGAGGAGAAGGGCAGGTGGCTGGGTTGTGTCACACCAGAGTGCCACCAAGCTGTGGTGCAGACCAGGCCTGTCTGGGGGTGAAGTCACACAGCTAGTGCAGCGGCACCGTCCTCCCTTAGGTCCTGCCCAGTGCTGGCAGTTGCAGTGTTGCTGAGCAGAGGTGGTGTGAGTGGGGGTGCAAGGAGAGGCAGGCAGCAGGGGACCTGGCCGCCCTTAACTGGATCGAACACTCCAGTCAGAGCAGAGTGCTGAGGAGTGAGGTCATTCTAGACAAGTACGCTTGTTTTAGCATCTGTTGTGGGCCGGGCACTGGCTGGCATGGCAAGTTTTGTAGGAGGGATTGTACGGTCCAATCAGGTGCCCCAGGCCAAAGGGGCCATGATTCCCAAAAGTATTCTGCTGCCACCAGACTTCAGGTGTCAGATGGGCCGTGAAGGATCCTGCCAGATGAGTGGGCAGCACAGCCCCTCCCTGCCTTGGCCATTGTGTCTTAGTTTTTTGTGTTTCCCTTTGGGTCCCCCCATCTCTGTCCCCATCTTGTGCACCATGTGTCCCTGAGGGCGAGTCACACCTGTGTCTGAGTCTGCTGTATGGTGTTCAGTCTACCTCAAGGGTCATCATGGTAAGCTCTGTCCACACGAATCCTCCTTACACGCCACACACTGGAATGTATATCTCCCTGCCCTCCCGCCCTCCATAGCCCCTGACCCCGTGTTTCCTGTAATCACAACTCCTAGTGCAAATTGGATGCTGCTTTAAATGTGAAAACAATTGTTCAAAAGCTATAAAACCTGAATGAAAGCTAAAGCTGAATTTATAAGCCTTGTTGCATATGAGCCAAAAGTGCAAAAAGCTCTATATACTGAACTAACCTGCCACTCGTATAAATATAAATATATATAAATATATTAAAATCAGACTGTTCTACAAAATTGTGTATTTGTATTTTTGTGTACGTACAATTTTCTGCTAAGCAGAAGGAGGATGTAGTATAGGATGCTGTGAGAAAAGACTTGGTTTAATCCTGTTTCTTTGTTACTTATTTTTGTTAACATCAGATGCCTGTCCTTGTCTTCTGTGTTGACACTGTTTGGAAAGCTGCAGCATCTCTTCCTTAAGGCCAGGGTCCACGAGAGGATGATGTCTGGGGCTTTTGAGCTGTTGCAGCCAACAGCCACCCAACAGGGAGTGTGGCTCATGGAAGCCCCGGGTGGAACCCGGAGCCACTCATGGACCTTTGGTGGCACGGAGGGGAGGGAGGGCTGACGCACTTCAGACCAGGCTTGGCATTCTGACTTGCCCCTGGGAAGCAAATCTCACTTCTAGAAACCAACTTCCCAACAGAAACGTCAGCTCCCCCTAACAGACTCCACTGGGCCCATGGGGAGTCGGGCGGGAGAGCTCTGTCTTGGGAACAGGACCTCTGGTTTCTGGGCCATCGGTCTGCCCAGGAAGCAGCAGGTGGCTCTGCCTGGCTGGTGCCCAGCTCCCCTTCATAGCAGTCGCTGCCTCTTTGAGGTTAGATTTCCACATGCCTCCCGCGGAGCTGCCCCGCTTCACCACCAGACCTCCAGCCCACACCCTGGGGCATCTCAGAGCCCACTCTGCCGGTGCTAAACACAAGAGGGGGTTAAAGTGGCCACCAGTAAAGACCAGAGCCTGCCTCCAAAGGCCAGGCTGAAAGATGAGCTCCGGGTGCCCACCGTTGCCCACCCACCTCAGCCCCCCAGTCCCTCGCTGGGAAGTGTCCCTAGGGAGAGCGATGCTGCATCTTCACCTGTAGGACTCAGTTCACGGCAGTGTGTGACTGTAGCAAGCGGCCCTTGTTTCTGGATGTAAATGGTCAAAGAAACAAGTGCTCTATTGTATTGATTAAAATAGTTCTAATGAGTCCTGTTTCATTGTATCTCCTATTCTGGATTAGTGCCTTTTGGACAGTAGACTGTTCTGTAATTAAAATGTAGTATATACTGCTTTTTTGTACAGTTTTGTTTTAATAAAACTTTTTTTTAATTTGTGTTTATTTTAGTATTGTACCTATTAGAGAATAAAATGTATAACTGAACAAAGACTGGGATTTTTTTTTTTTTTTTTTGGACCAGAACATGCTCATTTGGAATGCCTGTCACTGCTGAAGGGGTTCAAGGGTCCTATTCTTGGCACTCTTTTGTGCTTTTCTCAAAGGGATAGGGGAGCCCAGAGACCTGTGGAGAGGCTCACAGCACTGGGCACTACGAGCTTCAGAAAGCCCCCGTCCCCCACTTCCTGACCCTCCAACCTGTGCTCCTGGGCACCTGCTCCGTGTGGTCTTCCAGGAGCTCCCCTGCCCCAAACCACCTTCCCCAAGGAGGGAGCGCTGCTCAGCCTGCCTGCTGGGTCTCTCCTGGGACCTCTGGCTTCCCCTTGAACCGGAGAAACAACAAAAGCTGACGCTCCGTCTTGGTTTTCTTTCTAGGCATGCAGTTTCTGAGCAGACTCATGCCACACTCTGGAGCCCACTGATTTTCCTCAGAGGAGAGGGGCTCTTTTTTTTTTCTTCTCAGTAGAATTAGAAAACTCTGCAAAATTTTAAAACTGCCCCAAACCTTGGAGTTGCCAAAGGGAGACAGGTAGGGCAGGACAGCAGATGTGGGCAGAGGCAAGCCAGGACCATCCCCACCCCATGCTGCTCTGCTACTTGGCCTCAAGTGCCATTTCTCCTTATGCAGAAACCATGAGCTGTCAGTACCCAGCCTGCTTGCCTGCCTGCCTGCCTGTCTTCCATGTGTGCCCTGCAGCCTGGTGTCTCCCTAGCTGCCCTTCACCAAGTCCCCTCGATGGCGTCCCAGGGCCGCCTTCCTCATACCCCACCAAGGCAACAGGCCCACCTACCGTGAGGCTCATCAGGATAGCTGTTTCCACTGGACCATCTGCTCCAGGAGGCTGCGCTCAGCACAGTTACCAGTGTTCCAAGTGATTCAAATAGTGAACAAATGAACTAATGGTGACATCCACTGGGAACCTGTCCCGGGGTCTGAGCAACTATAAAACCCCAGAGCCTGATGCAAACAGAAGACATCTCATTGAGTTGCAAGAAAGCAGCCGCTTGAGAACTTAGGATTTACCCTCAGACCTCGATAAATTCCACTCAGATTCCTGCTGCTTTCAGAGCAGGGCTGCTGTGGCTGCCGCATTTCTGTCCCTAGTTGGCAGTGCTTATCTCTTGACAACAACTCATCTGCACTTAGGAATACAAACAAGTCCCATTCAGTTGTGTTCTGGCGGATGGCCACAGTCCTCCGTTGGCAAGGAGGCCGTGACTGTCGGCCATGAGGGGAAGGCCGAGTGATGCAGCGGCCAGGGAGGAAACCTGCACAGGGTGGCGGTCCTGGGCCGTGAGTGGGACTTCACAGGCAGAGCCAAGGGGCCTAGCCACCTCTCCCGGCTCAAAGGCCAACCTGCCATCCTCGGTGTGCTCCAGACCTGTGCTGGGCACACAGCTGGGCAGATGGCGGTAGGAGGTCAACCTCACTGGCAGTAGGGCCCAGTAAAACTGTCAGGCCCCACAGCCCACCTGGACTTGACCCAGACCCTGCCAGCCACAGCCATCATCCTCCCTTCCCAAAACCCCTTAAAGCAGAAACGTGTAGGGTCTGCCTACCTTTCAGCTGTAGAAACCAGCCTACACTGGTTTTCTGAACAGGCTAAGGAGGGGTGTGTGCCAGGCCCACCCTTCTAGCTTCCATCTTGAGATGCCCACCACCATCACCAGTGACAACAGGGCCATGATGGGGACAGTCTGCATGAACCCCCATCTGTGTAGAAAAGGGAGGAAGCAACAAGACCAACCCCAGACAAGGCAAGAAGTCATTGGCTTTATTCAGAAGCTGCTGGTCATTTGATGGGAAGGCATATATGGTACAGAGTTACGGCGTTTAGTTCACCACACAGAGGAATCATTAAAATCTTTACAATTCATTACAGTCTTTGGATTTTTTTTAACTCCCATTTAATGTGTACCAAATCACTATAATCCCCAAATCAAATCACTTCTCTGTGTGAATTCAAGATATTTACAAAATCCACACAGAGAAGCTGTTCAGACTCTCCCAACACCAGTAGCGTGTGCAGCTCACCAGGGCACCAGGCCTTACAGAGAGAAAGAGGCTTTGGGTACAGTTGTTGTGGGGGTGCACCCCAGGGAAGGCACTACAGATGGCCCCGCCACCTCAGTGCCTGGGGCATGGGGCTGATGGCACCAGAAGCATCAAAATACGCTCCACACCCTGTAGCCTCCGCAGACAGGGCGCCTAAGCAAGGACAACTCGAACCCAGAACCTCCTGCTTCATGTATAGGCAATGCTTAAGCCCAGGAGAGAAAAGACCAGGAGTGAAGGGGACATGGACAACTCTAGGCCTTCTCAGGAACCCGGATACACACCTTTCCTGTCCCTCCACTGCCCAGCACTTCAGTGACCATCCCTACTGCACACCCTTGTTTCTCCAGCCACAAGTTAGTGTTAATTTACGCCAAAGAGCAAGAGGAAAGACTAAACCTGAGCAGGCCTCACCCAGCACCTGCGCAGCTCGGAGACAGGGCTGCCCAGGAAGCCGAGGGTAGCAGAAGTGCTGAGAGCCTCCCACAGGGAGCAGCTAGTGCCTCCCTCTGCCCTAGGGGATGAGTAGGTTCAGTGCAGGAAGGACCCAGGGGCAAGCTGCTGGCAAGGCCCAGTGGGGTGCTGTCCACCAGCCTCCCCTCCAGCTGTGCTGTCCTTCCAGAGGCCACATCCTGCCCTCGGGGCAGGGGCAACACAGGCACGCCCTGCGCCCCCTCAGCTATGGACACAGACACAACACCAATAGGACCAACTCCTCACAGGCTCACGAGACCCCGAGCACAAGACCCTAAGCTGGAAGAAAACTCCAGCCAAGAGCGCAGAGACATCTCCACACCCCAGCACACGCCTGTCCCCGCAGGCCTGCCCAGGCCTGTGAACAAGGCTGGAAAGGAGGCTGAGCTCGCTGCACCAGGTAGGGAATGCCCCTGGGAGATGGGAAAAGAGGCCTGGGTGAGAGAAGGTGTCCCACACTCTGCAGGACAAGGACGAGGGGCCTGAGCCACGTTGGTCAAGCCTCCCGGCTCCTGCGCTCCTGCTCACAAGCTCTTCAAGTCGATGATCCCTTTTTATCCTCCTCCACTTTAAAGGCCCAGAATGATGAAGAGCAGTACCAAGTTCCCCTCCCGGGCCTATGACCATGGCTCCAGCAGGCCCTGCCCGACTCCCACCTCCAGCTTTTTCTCCTGGGGCTCCGGGGGCTTGGCCTGCCCGAGGGAGGGGCTGGTCCCTGCCCAACAGCCACACAGGGGACACTGACTCCAACTGAACCAGACTCCAGAAGAGCCATGCTGCGCAGGAGGGAAAGGAGAAAAGCCAGGCAGAATCCACAGCCCACATTGTCCCCAAAACAGGAAGGGAAGGCTGCTGGTCAATGCCTGCCTCAGGATGGAGGCTCCCTCCAGTCATGCTGTCCCAGGAAGGGGCAGACCGGATCCCCTTGGCAGGGCCTTGGCCAGCTCTGACCCCTCACAATGCCCGCTCACAAGGGGGGGATCATGAAGATGCCAGCCCCAGGATGGGCCTGTGCAGACACAGGCTGGACGCTGACCCTGCCCGAGGGACTGCTCCGGCCTGAGCCTGTTCCTGGCCGTCCCCTGGTGGTCAGAGTGCCCTGGGTTAATTGTCCTGGCCTCTGGCACCATGTGCTGCCCATGCTGGCAGAGAATGCAGGGGGACCAGCTCGGGCTTGGTGGCCCCATCTGGAGATAAGGTCTAGCACTGCTTCTCATAAGGGGCTTCAAACCTCTTTAGAACCAGATTTCTCACCAAAAACTTCCGCGATGGTTTTTCCAAGAACCAGACCCAGCTGCCAGGAGTGCCCAGTGCAAACTCCAGCCCAGAGGTGCTGTCCTGAGCTGGGGTCGGTGGGCAAGTTGGGGCTGCTGGAGACAAGACAGTCTGGGGGTGTCCTCCACCCACCGGGACCAGGCCTGGCCCAGTTTTGTGCACAGGCGCGTGTGTGCGCGCGCACACACACACACACCCCCACCCCTCAACACAGCTGATAAGAAAGGCCCCAGGATGAGAAGCCTCCCATCTGGCAGGGAGGGGAGCCACCCCTGGGGAGGCTGTGGCTGGGCCTGCCTGTGGCTGCTCTGGGAGCCTGGGAGGGCAACCAGCCGCTCCCTCCCCAGGCCGCCTGCCCACCAGGTGGAGGAAGTTAAAATGCCACTGCGCACCAGCGAGGGGGGTGCCCCTCTGTGCTCCTCCCTGTCCCCTCTCATCGTGGACAAAGGCCACCAACAAACACGTGTGTGCAGGCCACACACACACACACACACACACACACACACACACACACACACACACCTCCCCCAGGAAGCGCTGCCCAGGCAGGAGGCCGGGTCTGAGGACCAGAAAGGCCAGGGCACTCAGGAAGGCCCAGCACCAGCCCAGGCAGAGGGCGATTGAGCTCGCAGTGATTTCAGATTTTAAAAATAAATATAAATAAATACATCCCAAGCATCCGGTTAGGAGAATCAATGGCAAACAGAAGACCTTCCAGCCCGGTCTAGAAGCCAGGGCTCCCAGAGACCCTGCGGGACGCCCTCTGCCGCGCCCCTGGCCCTGAGGGGGGCTTGTCCCCTGCGGGGAGGCAGGACAGGGACAGCCAGGCCCACCGGCCGGCCGGAGGCGGGAGCCCCGCAGGTGCTGGGAAAGTCACTCCTTAAATTAAGGCGTCAGGGTGCCAGAAGAGAGGGGAAGACCTGCTGGGTGCCCCCAGGCAGGCGGAGTGCCCGGGCCCCCACGGTGGTCCCACCACCGGCTCCGGCCCGCACTTCCCACCCCCCACCGGGAGGCACAGCTGGGGGCCTCCTCGGCCACCGAGGACAGGGAGAAGCCCAGCTTCCAGGGCCGGGAGGACAGGGAACGGGCAGTCACCGGCCCTGTGTCGTGCAAAGGGCATCCCTCAGCCTGCTTGGGAAGGTCCCCAGGCGTCACAGGGGGGCTCGGCAGGCTCCCTGGGTGTCTGCCTGGGGAGGCAGTGGCTCAGCTGGCCCAGGACTTCCGGTTCTCGGGGTTCTTGTGGCCCCTGTCGGCCTTGGCCAGAGCGGCCGTCAGCGAGGCCAGGTTGCTGGCGGAGCCCGAGAGGGTGGCGCTCCGGCGGGCCTCGGGGGCGCCCTGCGGCCGGAGCCCCGAGCTGCGCCTGCGCCCCGCCCCCGCAGCCCTGCGCACGCGCCCGGGCCTCACCAGCAGCCCGTAGCCCGGCTTGCACTTGAAGTACTGCTTCCCACCGATGGAGCCGTCATTCTTTCCTGCCAGGGAGAGGAAAAGGTGGCATCAAAAAGGGGCGCCCTGTCACTCCCTTGCTGTGTACCCCAGATTGCCTTTGAGCCTGGTTCCAACCGCTCAGGCCCTGCTTGGTCCAGCAGGAACCAGGGCATGGGGTGACCATTGCCCGGGCAGCGAGCAGTGGTCTCCAGAACTGGCATCCCTCAGCCCCGCGACCTCGGGCGACAAGCCCTGCAGAGGACGTGGGGAGGCCCAGGCGCAGCGCCTGCCACAGCAGAGCGGGCTCGGCCACTCCAGGGGCACAGGTCACTGCACTGAGTGAGCAGAGCCGACTGTGGCCAACGGCACTGGGAAGACTCAGCCCTGAATCCACAGGGTGGGACCCACAGACGCCACGCCTCATGTGCCCAGAAGGGACAAGGGGGACAAAGGTTTCCTTTTGAGGGCCAACAAAACACGTCTAAGAGGAGGTGCAGGGCGGGGTGGGGCGGGAGGAGTGAGAACCCTGCAGCAGGACCAGCAGCGGCCTTCCTGGCGACCGCAGCAGCTGGCTTGGCCAGCACAGTCTGCTTGGGGACAACTCCTCGATACTTCTTTCCCCAGCTCTTCCACATCATTTCCACTCTCCAGTGCTGGAGCTGGTTTGCCTGCCTGCCCACCTGCCAGGCCCTGGGCCTCTCAGGAGGCCGCCCAGGCCTGGCCTGCAACTAACATGTGCGTTCAAAGCAGAGTCCTTGCAACTCGGCCAGTGACCCCTTATCTAGCCTGTTGTCACACCTGAGCGGTCATCCCTGTCTCTTCTGAGGGCCACCCAGCCCTCTGGCTGTGGTCCCACCTGCCCTGACAGGGGGCCCTCTCCGCCTGGGATGGCCACAACCTCCCTGCCCGGCTGCTCCACATCCTCTCTCCAAGCCACACTCTGTTCACACCCTCCAAAGCAGGGACACAGAATCCATGGTGTCAGTGGCCGGCCTTGGAGCCTGGCCCTGCCTTGAGGTTCACATACTTGGGCCCTTGGCTACAACTGCCCTGCCTGACCGAAGGCCACCTTCCCACCTTTCTCCTCTGTTCATCCATTTGGTTTTCCTGCTTAGTATAAAGTACCCTATACACCCACCCTCCTCACCCCTTAGTACATTTTATTTTCTTCATAGCATTTATTACTGTCAAATTTTTTGTTTACTTGGTAATTTTATCCCCTCTGAATCCCCTCCTGAGTTGCAAGCCCACCAACTCAGGAGGCTGAGGCAGAAGGATCATAAGTTCGAGGCCAGGTGACCTACAGCAACTTAGACCCTTACTCAAAATAAGAAATACAAAAGGCCGAGGTGAAAGTGCCCCAAGTTTAATCCCTGGAACAAAATAAATAAAATCTTTTAAAAAATACAAGTCTAGTTATATCAGGGGCTTTGTTCTGTTCACCAAGGTATGTCTGGAATCTAGCAACTTGAATACAGTATGTGTTACTAGTCGTAGATGAATTATTTGCTAATACCCTTTTAATCCTTATTTTGTTGTTTTTTGTACTGGGGATTGAACTCAGGGGTACTTGACCACTGAGCCACATCCCCAGCCTGATTTTGTATTTTAGAGACAGGGTCTCACTGAGTTGCTTAGCACCTCGCTTTTGCTGAGGCTGACTTTGAACTCGTGATCCTCCTGCCTCAGCCTCTCGAGCTGTTGAGATTACAGGTGTATGCCACCGTGCTCAGCACGTGTACACTTTAAATGGGTAGAGCTTATAATATATGAATTGCTTCCCAATAAAGCTGTTTTAAAACAATACTGAGGGCTGTAGCTCAGTGGCAGAGCACTTGCCTAGCATGTGTGAGGCACTGGGTTCGATCCTCAGCACCACATAAAAATAAACAAAGGCATCTGTCCATCTACAACTATAAAAAGTAAAAAAGTTAAAAAAAATAATACTGAAAAAACTTTTGAAGGTCAAATATACCTTCAAGTCTTGCCCCTGTTCTTGTCATTACTTCTAAGATCTGACACTCAATCACATGATCCAAGAGGCTGCAGCAGATCACAGGTCCCCTCGTCACCTCATCCAGAGCTCCCAACCTGCGGACTGAGGCCAGGAAGTCCAAGGAATAGCCAAGAGAACCCAGGAACCAATGAGGGCAGGGGCCTGCGCCCTGAGCCCAAGCTGCCCTTCTATTTCAAAAGCAGGCGCCTCTGAAACTTAAAAAAAAAAAAAAAAAGTGCTGGGTGCAGTGGCATGCACCCTAGTCTCTGCTACTCAGAGGCTGAGATAGAGGGTCATCTGAGGACACCTGGGCAACACCTGAGACCCTGTCTCAAACAAAAAAAAGCATTTAAACCGTTACTGAACTTATAGTAGCTTTCAGTGACAAACTTGGGTTTCTTAGAAAGTTCAAAGTTAAACAAGAAAACTAACTCATCTACTGAAGATTCCTGGTTTTGAGAAGCCACAGCTGGGAGACTCAGCCAGGTTGTGCCCGGGAACCCAGCACCCCCGCAGTGCCACCTAATGTGGAGCTGCCTCCCTGTCCCCACCGGCCACCCTCCAGGGACCACTTACCTGACGGAAGGTCCAGCTCCACACCAATCCATGTCCCCTCCTGGAAGTCAGCAGGCCCGACGTACCTCACGATGCCCGTCTTGCTGGTGCCCACAGCAACGTACTCCCCCTCTTTGAGCCACTCGGGGACTTCACTGGTATCCTCAGAATCAGAGGCCACTTCTGGTGTCCCCAGGGCCTGCCCCCCAGTGTCATCAGACCCTACTGTGGCAAGCAGGTCCTCCTGGATCCCAGAGCCACCGCCCAGCATGCATGTGAACGACTTCAGCTCCGAGGTCCGCACCTTCTGGATTCTGAACGGGGACACAGGTGCCAACGGTGGGGGGTCAGGGAGCAACAGGGCCCTGGAGGCCTCAGGGTCCCTGCTGGGGGCAGGCGGAGGAGGCTGGGCAGCAGGCTCCTCAGGTCCAGGTGGGTGGCTCTGCGCACAGGAGGGAAAGGCCAGCCCAGCCTCCGGGGCAGCCTGGCTGGGGGCTGGTGGGGAGCCAGGCGTCTGGCCAGCAGGGACAGCAACATCCAGGCCCAGGCAGAGTGCATCGGACAGGGTGGCAGTGGAGACACTGTGAGAGAAGTAGCCGCTGGAGGCCTCACTCAGGGGGCTGGGGGGGCCGTCCTGCCCTTCCGGGACCTGGGTGACCACAGCGGCGGGCGGTGGGGAAGGCACTTTGGCTGGTTTCTCGGAGCTCTTCGCCCCAAGGGCTGCCGTCTGCGCCGCAGTTTCAGAGGCCACACCAGGCCCGAGGCTGCCATGCCGGGCCTGCAGCAGGAGGGAAGCACCACTGAGAACTGCAGGTGGCACCTGCCCAACACAAGCCAAGGGAGCGGCCCCCCAGGGAACAGGCCTGGCTCTGGGCAGGACAGCCCTGGCCACAGTGCAGCCTGAGTCTAACCCTGGTCTTGCACACAACTACTCCAGGTGTGCACAGCACTGATGCTGGGGAGAGCACTGAGCAACATGGCAAAGGCCCGTCCCTTGCACCCTTATGTAAACACAGACGCCCATCCCTGCCACCCAGAGGCAGGGCAGGAGGCAAAGCCCCTGGCCTCAAAGAGTAGCACACTAAAACCCTGCTGCCCCGTCACGGCCTCTGTGGCCTCCCACACTCAGTGGCAACCCGGACACTGTGGAAACAGACCCTCCCACCACCAGCCTCTCGAGGCGACAGGAGAAGCACTGAAGAGGCCAGAGAGCACTTTCCCAGCAAAGTCCAAGTGATGACCTCATTGGAGGGTCTGAAAGTGCTCAGCAGTGCGGCACCAGGAGGGGCTGACCCTAGTTGGGGTCGAGGGGGTCAAGGGGGACGAGGGGGACAGAGTCGGCCTGCGGCCTGCCCTTTCTTTTAGAAGCTGTTTTTCTGGCTGCTGTGGAAGCCAGGGCCAGTCGGGGCTCAGGGACCTCTAATCCTGGAACAAAGACCAGAGGAGCCACTGGAGGACAGAGCTGCTGGTGGCTGGGCCAGCCTCTTCTCTTCACATGGCTCCCGGAGTCCCCAGCAGAGGACACACACAGAGCCAGGTCTCACGGGGGAGGACCACAGCCACCACTCGTCCAAACCCCAGTTTCCGAGCTCTGCGAGGGGCCTGCGTCTGTGACTGAAGCCCTGGCAGGAACGGCGGTGCGGGGAGAAGGCGGATGGGGCGAGCTGGGTGGGGTGGGATGCTGTTCGGAAAAAGAAATATGTTTTCCAATATTTATGGAAAATTATTTATATTACAGGAATGGTCATTCCCCATTTGAAACACAGGATTTATTTGAACTGGGAAACGGCTGAGATCTATAAGTCTCTTACAGTTACTTGGCTTAACTCAGCAATTTGATAAATCACGCATTTTCCCGTGGATTGTCATTTATATTCCTGTTTCCAGGGGCCTTCTCTCCCCACAAGGCACACTTTCAGGGGATGAAATTAACGGCACCTCCTGAGATTAACAGCCCATTTTTGTGATGGATCTCTGGGCTGCAAAATTTACTCAATCCAATAGATCAATAACTGTCACCGTCATAAATACTCTAAGAGATTAGGCAATCCTTCAATCATTTTTCTTTTGCAACTTGTACATGTTTTATTTATTCTTCTGTATTTTAGGTTTAATATAACTGACCAAGTGGGGAAGAATACGCAGACTAGAGGAGGGCAGAGCCTCAACAGCCACCGAGTCTGTCCCCACAGCTCCACCCCTGGCTGCTCAGGGCCAGCGGGGGGCCTGGGGTGGTCCAGGCTGGTCCAGAGATGCTGCCATAGTTTGCAGGTGTCACCTCAACGGTGCCACGGGCATCACTGAGGAAGGACAGGCAGGAATGTAGCACGTTCACTCTACCCCGTGGCCAGCAAGGCTGAAGGGTCATCCAGGCCCCGACAAGGGAAAGGAGCTGGAGGTGAAGTGACAACAAGAGACCGGAGAGGGCAGAGGTGGCCCACTGCGCCCCAGCCCCCCGGCCCCCGGCCCCCGGCCCACAGCACTTCTCCACTGGACCCGGTGGGTGGGTGACTTGAAACCCAGCTGCCATCTCTTGATTTTACCTTGACCATTAAGAGAGGCATTTCCAGAAACTTCTGTGAAGGCCGAGCTGAAAGAGCCGCCAGAGGCTCTGTGGGAGCTGGGTGGGTGGCTGTCCTCACCACGAGGCCCTGCTCTCCCTCCACGGGCTGGGCAGCCCCTGGCTCGGCAGAATGACCGCTGCAGTCTCAGGGAGAGGCCACTCGGCACGTCCCGGGGAGTCATGACACCCCCAAGCAGCGCAGTGAGAGGGCCTCGAGCGTGAGGGGTGCGGGAGGTGTGAAGCACCTCCCGAATTACGGGGCCTTTTCTGCTGTTGTTCTAATAAATAAAATTTCCCCACGAAGATGGAGCATTTCCTAAGAGAACGGCGGCACGTGGGGGAAGCAGCTTCTCGGCTCTCAGATCCCAAGTGCTGTTGGCCTGTGGGAGACCGGGAGACTGCTTCCTCCGGCTTAGCATCAGCGTCTGCACGCTGCTACCCTGAGTCAGAACGGAATGTAAAACCAAGAATTAAGCAAACACTGAGAAGAAGGAGACTGTTCTGTTTACAGAAGCCCCTCCGCCTAGCAGTGGGCTACTGCAGCACAGACGACACCAGCAGCCACACGATTAGCAGGGTGGAAACAGAAGGGGCCACGGAGGGAGAAGCAGTGACCTGCACTGGGGTTCACTATCAAAACAGGAACGAGAGGAACAAAGGGCAGGTGTGCATCAAACAGTGCTAGTGTCGGGGCCGCCCACAGCAGCTGGGGCAGCCCCAGCCCCGAGCCACTCACCTCCTCTGTCCTGGTCACCCGGGCATCGGCGAAGGCTGGCTGCACCAGGATCCGAGGCGCCGGCTGAGGAGACAAGCATGCTGTGAGGGGGCTGGACCAGGGGGACCACTGGCGCAAGTCTTCCCTGGACAGCGGAACGCCATCAGAGGGCCCCTGGGAGAACCTTCACAACCCTTGGGAACTTCACGCACCTGGCCAGCCAGGTGCATGGTGCCAGGGCTCCCGGCCACAGAGGAAGCAACTAAGCCAGCGAGGGCCGCCAGCCAGCACACAGGCTTGAGCGCCCCAGCAGACACAGCACGACCAAGGACTGTGCTGGGCAGACACGTGGCGTGAGACTTTGCATGGAGAAGTAACTGGGTCAGGAAAGACCCAGAAAGACTGCGGGCAGGAGCTGGAAGCTGCCCCACACGGGATGGCCAGGGAGAACTCATGGACACAGGCGTCAAGAAAGCAGGAGAAGGAAGCCAGTCTCTCTGGAGCAGAGAGAGCAGGGGTGACTACAGGAGGCCTTAGGTGCCTGAAACTAACCTACCTAGGTGACAGAAGGCGGTCACCCGATTCCTGAGCAAAGCAAGCAGAAGACACTGAATGTCAGGCTAATCTGGCAGTGAAATGCAAACTGACCAGAGAAGCATTTAAAGTCCAAAGAGAAGATCGGTAACCAGGGTCCCCAGCAGAGCAGGTGTGAGGCGAGAGTCTGAACTAACGGACACAAGCAACACACAAGAAAGGACGTGGTCACCATGGACACATGATCCAAGGACATACAGAACGAAGATCAAAAAATAACAAGAGCCAGGATAAGGAGAAGGAAGCCAGGAGGAAGAAATGGAAACGAACGGTCACTTTGTACCTGCTGGGTTTAAAACGCAGGGGGACCACGAGGAAAGGAGCTGATGATTTGAAGAATCATCAACTTGAAGAAACCAGGCTCCACCACTCCTGCCTTAGCTGCTCACCAGCCTCTGCTTCCTCCCAGGCCCCCCAAGGTGCTCCAAGGTGCTCCAAGGTGCTGGACGGAGCCAGCTCTGCATGCTAAGCCCTAAAGAGGGGCCGTCCTGGCAGGGTGGGTGCAGGTCCCGCTCCCCTACAGAGTCCACCTGTAAGCCTTCCTGTTCTTCCCTAAGCCGTCCAGGTGCTCTGGCTCCTGTGTGTCCCGGGGCCCTGAGGCACCCACAGGGTCGGGACTGACTACAGGCCCATGGCCTAAGCAATGCCCGACTTCCCTCTGCCTAAGCTGAAACTTGCCTGAAGGGAGAAGAGCCTTCCTGGACCAAGACGGTCCACTCAGCAGGTGTTAACCCACGAACACAGCCACAACACAGCCACACATGGCAAAGGGTGCCCCCTGTCACGGGCAGTCGTGGACGAGCAGGGGTACTGGGAACTGATTCTGCTAAAGGGTTTGAGGGAGGGCACAGAAGAGAGGGGATCCGGGAGACCACAGAGACGCAGCTCGAGGGTGGAAGGACACGATAAGCACACACACTCTACCCAGCAGACACTGGGGCAGGAGAGGGGCTCAGAGGCGTGTTTCAGAAAGGTGGAGGGGCAGGGTACCTGGCAGCAAGGCCACTGCAGCTGCCTCCATTTCCCAACCATTCCGGGGTCTGGCTGGTGACCCCACCCGTCTCCCCACACTCTGTTCCTCTCCCTCCCGCCCTGCCACCTGCCCACGTGGACTCCCTGACGGACCAGAAAGCGTCCAGCACGCACCTTGCCCTCCAGCCACAGTCCTAGAGTGGGGGCTGCTGGCTCTGTTTCTAGTTTTTTCCCCACAAGTATCTGAGGTCCCCTGCAAACTGGAAGGTAAATATTCAGTACATACTTCTTAGTAAAGGCAAAGTAAAGTTTCTTATGCTCTAACTCTAAAACACTTAAGATTCTTTAGTTAGATCTGACTTAAAATAGATAAAAAACTGTGGTTGATCATTTCCACCCAGGTGAAGCTTAAACCTTAAAGCATAAAAATATAGAAACCCTACTAAAGGTGAAATGGTGACAACCTAGGATGGAACTCTTCCTAAAATGACACTCCTTCCCCTTTAGAACAGAGCTTTGAAACACAGTCTACACTCTTCCTTATGACTCAGGGTGACTATACAATCCAGGAGGTAACTAATATCTGTTGAAATGAATTCAAGGACCAGACTGGACGTGACACTGGTTCCGACGCTCGACACAGATCTCCAGGGCTTGAATGCACAGGGCCTTGCACAGTGCCACCAGCAGCAAGGAGCCCAGCCAGGCCTGCACTGTCCAGCCTTGGCGGGGCGTGTGCACGCAGGCAGCAGGGATGCAAAGAACCTGTGAGTGGAAATGTCGAAAGCAGAAGGGTCCAAAGGACGAATCATAACTGGATGTGTCCTGAACACCTGCAGGGGTGGGGGGCGCAGACTGCCGGCCTGAGCAGCATGACAGGCAGGGGGCAGAAGAGGCCCAGTTTGTGAGACGTTCTGTGGACTCAGCTCAACCTTGGAAAAGCTCTCCTTCCTTCAGGTCTTGGGGAGGAAAGGCCTTCCCAGAATGACCAGCACTGGACAGAGGGCAGGAGGCCTGTGCGCTCTCTGGTGAATCTCTTGGGCAGCAGAGAGCCACCACAGGCCACGAAATGAAAGGGCAGTGAGACTGTGCTTCAGAGGTCAGCCCTGAGGAAGGAGACACTGGACACAGAGATCCATGAAGAGGCAGGTTCAGTGGCCCCACGGAGGGCTACTCAGACCTGCAGTTGGACAGTAAGAGGAAAAGGAAACAGAAATGGCAGTTCAGAGACAGAAGGCAATTAACACTCAAAACAACTGGTTGTGTTGGCAACTTGTTCAAGACAACGCCCAGGGCGAGGGCGAGGGAGGAGAAGGCGGTATCTCACACGTGCGGCTGGCAGCACTGGACCGTCCATGTTTGGCGATGGCCTCTGATGTGTCCAGCAACCTCTTTAAGGGCATCAGGTAAGTCTGCAGAGTATGGAATCTTAACCACGCCATTTCCCCTTCACACATAAGAGCTAAATGCTTGTTGTTTGCATTTTAATGCTCTTTACGCCTCTGTGCAGGCATCGCCTCTATTTCAGGAGCTCAAACATTTCAGATCATAAGTTCATTAATCCTTATGACACATCTGGTAACTATTAATAAAAATGACTGCAAAGTATTCTGCAGCTATAAATATCACAGAGAAGTCCCACGAGGGAAGCGAATATATTATCTACACTCCACACGACACAGTCGGCTCACAGAACATTGCCTGCCGGAGCGACACACTCAGAGATGGGACAGAGAAGAGAGAGTCCTCCAGTGCCGCCAAACCAACAGGCACACGGGGTACTGCTGGGGCTGCAGACAGCAGGCCCCACAGCAGACGGCTCAGAGACACTGCAAACAGTCACTTCCCAGGTCAGACCTCACGGTCTTTAAGCTCTGATTTCCACATCCCACACCAATAAGGGCGTGTGGCTCTGAGTTTCATGACTTGGCATAAAGGCTGTTTTGGACCCCTCTGCCTAGAAGAATAATGCCCTGGCATGACACAGACCACGTCCCCATGGCTGCACCCTGCCCTGCTCACCACCCTCCCCACTCCCAACTTTGCAATGCACTGCTTTTCCGACCCAGTCCACCTGGTGAACATCTCTTCACCTGCAAGTCTCAGCTCAGGCATGACCCAGCCTTCCTGAAGGCAGGGAGAAGTGTGTGTCTGTGTGTCTGCACCTGCTGCTCTCAGGGAGCCTCTCAACCCTGACCTCTGATGGCAGGAAGTAGGTCTCAAGTCTCCATCAAATACAAGGCCCCAGCTGGATGCTTCTTGAATGAAGAAACCAGCATCCGCGTGATTACTTAACCAGTGACACAAAGAAGACGGAACTCCAGACAGAATGTGGGAGAAACAGATCTTCCGAAACTCAGACACAAGGTTAGGCAAAGGAGGGAAAAGTTGAAGCGAAAAAAAATAATCACTTTAAAACTTTCCCAACACTTTCCCCTTTTCTGATGCATATTTTTTCTTGTTTGAAAATAAACCTTTCCAAATAATCACCCTTTACACTGAATTTGATCAGTTGTTAAATGTCATTTTTAATGGTACCTAAATTAATATAATCCTCTTTTATGAAAAACACTAACCAGTGATTTAAATCCAATTATAGAAAATTCTTTCTATGATAAGAGATGTAATAGTTCATTTTTTGCTACAAATAATCAAGAACTAACCTATTATTTTCCTACTGCTAAAGTGAGAAAAAGAGAAGCAATAAAAGCAAGCAATGCATATAACAAAACACTTTATGATCTTCAAAAATGTCCTGATAAAAGTAACACACAGTGGATAAAAAGCTAACATACATAATTACCCAAAGATCAAGACTTGGCAATAATCAATCGAAAGACACTTTTTGAAGGTTATGCTCCTTTTCAAAAGGAGCTGGGTGGTCCTGTGGAAGAAGGGAAAAGGCGGGCAGGTGGCTGGGGGCAGGTGGCTGGCTGGTGGAGCTTCCTGCCTGGCCCAGAGCCTGCTGGAGCCATGCCTGGGGACAGACCTTCAGTGCCTGGTACCCACCACTGCTTCCAGGAGCCAGGCTGACCCACTTCTGTCCCTGCGGCAGCTGTGTTTCTCATTTTAAACGGGGAACCCAGCATTCTGATAGGTCAGCTTCTCATTGGTGAAAACCCAATCACTCTGGGGGATGTGCATCTGGAAGGTGGAGATCCCCATGAATTCTCTAGGCAATATTACCCGGCAGGCAGACTGGTGGCCACAGCTGGGTCTCTTTGGAGACACCATTACACTGCCTGCCCCTTGCCAATTTCAATCAGCACATCACAGTACAGATATGCCAGGCACAGGAAGGTGGCTTCAGATGCCTGACCACAACTGTAATCCCTCTGAGGCTTTTACACACTTTCACAGATTCCATTTCATCCTCTTTGAACTCAACTTCCACCCCACAGCCAGAGGGAGCTTTCCACAGACAGATGTGACCTTGTCGCTCTCCGCTTCCCAGCTGTCCATGAGCAGGCACTGCCCACGGGATCAGAAAGGAACGAGTACGACAAGGAAACTGAACAGGTCACACTGGCAGATTTTCACGGAGGGGCTGGTTCCTCCTTCAAATACTTAACTCATTTACTCTAGAATAATCACTTGGCCGTTTTTAATTAAACAGCTGAGTTTTCCTTTGGTGTGGGGGTGAGTACTGGTGATTGAACCTAAAGGCTACATCCCTGAGCCCTTTTTATTTTGACACAGAGTCTCAAGTTGCCCAGGCTGGCCTTAAACTCGTGATCCTCCTGGCCTCACAAGTTGCTGGCATTACAGGTGTGAGCCACAGCCCCTGGCTGAAATCTCTCAAGATCACATTTGTGCTTTAAATCTTGCTTTCTGAAATATAAATCTCAGTTCTGTCACTCACCAGGCTCTGTAACCTGATGAAGGTACTTAACCTATCTGAGTCTCAAGTGTCCTCAGCAAGGGTGCCGTCTTGATACGGTAGCCACTGGCAGCACATAGTAACTGACTTAAAACACAGCCACTGTGCCTGAAGAACTAAGTTTATTATTTTGTTTAATTTTAATAAAATGCAAATTTAAAAACTGAAGTGCTTTTAAGTAGCTTTGGAATAGCTTGGGCATGTGGATCTATCCACTTTTTCAACTGTAAATCTTATGAATTCTAATTGCAGATTAAGTATGTCCAAAGAAAATACAGCATCTGAATAGGAATGTGCCAGAAATGCAGAATACAAACCTAACTTACAGGCCTTTGAAACTCAATAGTTTTTTTTTTTTAATTGACTATAGGTTGATATAATACTTCCTGATTAAAAAATCATATTGAAATTAATTTAACCTTTTTTCTTTTTAGGGTCTTAAATGAGTCTACTAGGAATTTTTAAATTACACATGGGACCCATGTTATCTCTCTACTGGACAGTGTTGGCCAAACTGCACTGATACTAAGACTGTGTCTGAAATGCTTGGCACAGTTCTAGACACACAGTATATGCTTGGTACATTTGCGAAGCATTGTTATTACATAATTACTGAAATTTTATGTGCTATCTTTCAAGGTATTTCTTCTTCTTCCTTTTTAGATTTAAATTTATTTTTAACTGCTACATAATAAAAAAATTGTACTTATTTGTGGGGTATCTGGATATTTTGACACATGTATACATTTGTATACTGTGATTCAAGTTTAAACATGTCTTTCTTCCCAAACATTTACCATCTTTATGATGAAAACATTCAAACTCCTTTCTTCTGACTTTTTAAAACACGGAGTTACATCTATTTTGAAAGAGGGTGTAACATTGACTTCATCCAAAATGATGGTTATTAGTGTTTCCAGCTTCCATGAAGGATGAAGGGTGTTTCCTGAATCACAGAATATTTATTAATCTAAAAGCCTTAAAAACAAGGTCTAAATTCAGCCTGATTCCTGCTTGCTAATGTGCCCTGTAAGTTAAGAAATGGCTTTTACATCTTGAATGGTTGAAACTTAAAAGAAAAAATCGTAACATGTAAGAATTATGTGAAATTCAAATTTCAGATTATAGCATTTTTGGAATGCAACCAGACTTACTTGTTTAACTTTTCTTTTAAAGGTCTGCTGCGCAAGGCCTGTGTCCACTTCCCTTTGTTAGCTCCAGGACAAGAGGATGCAGCATGCCCTGTCCAAGTACCTACACTGGTGGTGTTCAATCACAGGGGGGAAAGCCCAGCTGTATTATTTTTAAATTGGCCTGAATGATTAAGGAAAGCAAAGGCTGGAAAACAAGGTGTCACTGTGCTTTCCTGTTTCAGCTAGATGGTGGGCCTCGGTCACGGTGCAACGTGCTTCCTGCGTGCAGGGGAGGGCGAGTGCGCCCGTGGCCCACTTCCTCGTGGAAGCATCTCATGGAAACAGGTGGAAAACCACAGACATCCTCTCCAGCAGCCCCAGGGATGGGCAGCTGCTGCCCTCTGCTCAAGGCCTTCCCCACATGCCACAGGAGGCTGCCCTGATCAGAGGGACACACAAAACAAAGACAGGCCGCAATAAGGCCAGCTTCTGATGGCAGAAATTAAATCTGACCATTAACTCTTTAATTCCCCAGATTAATCAACAACACCACTTAGAGCCCTGAACTTTGAAGCACATAAATAGCTTCCTGTGAACAGAGACTCCCAGATACGTGAAAAAAGCTATCATGCCAAATTAATTCAATCTAACTAATTAGAGAGCAGGAAGTTCTTTCAATTATTTTATGTGCTGTCTGAGAAACATACTTGAATATGAGTGCAGATTTCATTAATTGCAGTTCATTATTTTCTAGATTCGTTACTAAACTTGCATCAGAAGGTCAAAGACAGCAATTTTGTCAGCTGCCACCTCTTTCCGTGCAATATCTTTGCATTTCTGGAACTCAGACAGAAATTGATTACAACCAGAACCAATCTCCATAAAAACAAGAATTCTAAGTCTTTATGAATATGCTAAAGCCAAAAGATTTTGTAGGTTATGAGAATCTTTGTTTTTAAAGGAAGGAACTGTTAACTTCAGCTTACAAGAAAAGACCCACGACCTTTTCAAATCAATCAGATAAAATACAAGTCCAGGAACACAACAGCATCTTGACCCGAGAACCTGTTCATTTTAAAGAAATGTGAACAGACCTTCACCTTTCACTGGATTCCCGAGCTCACATGTCTGTGTACCTCGAGTGAAGAAGGGAACTGAACGTGTCGGCCTGAAAATGTCAAGGACACTCTGATTAAAAGTACCTCTGTGATAATAACCACTCTCTGTCACAACCTGTGCTTCTCTTCCACCTCATCCACCAGTGGGAATGCTAGGAGTGACTGGTGCATATGAGACCCCTCCATCCTGAGTCCTTACCCAGGTTTTTATATTCTCAAAAATGCTTAGTATTAAAAAACCAGGAGCGGCAGAATCCCACAGATATGTTTTAGAAAGCACTTTGCTGTCTATAAATCACTGTTGTTCTCGCCAGTTGTCACAGTTGTCTTTGTTAATTTCGTGACTCTCATCCCTCTAGTGTGGTTATATGCCTCCTAGGGTTGGAGAGCCCTGAATGCTTATGTGGTCGGCTTCTGTCACTGCATGGATAAGCTATAAACCACTCCTTTAATCCTTCCGCATTGCTGATGACATCCTCTCACATAATTCCAACTGGTCGCTGTATCTCAGCATGATACATACAGAACCACACACAAGACTCTAAGTGTCATTGATAACACCAAAGAGAACCCCAGCGGGTCTGGATGTTTAAGGGAGACGGCCTGGGCATCTTCACTGCAGAACTGTCTCAGAGAAGGAGATTTAGGTCTCCAAACTAACTAGGGATAGAAACATTAAAAGGAAGTGTTATGGTTTCCGCCTCTAATATCCCCTGAGAAGCTCATGAAACAATTAGTTTATGAAAAGTGGTCATCTCAGCAGTGGATTAGTCCATCCGATGGTTGGATCATTTGAATGATGTACTGGATGGTAACTACAGGTAGGTGGGGCGTGGCATGGCTGGAGGATGCAGTCACTGGGAGCGTGCCCTTGGGGACTATATCTTGTCCCTGGCTTCTTTCTCTCTCACCTTTCCATCATCTCAGGCTCAGAGCAATGAAGTCAGCCAGCCATGGGCTGAGACTCTGAAACCATGAGCCCAAAATAAACTTTTCCTCCTCCAAGCTGTTCCTGTCAGTATTCCGGTCACAGCAACAAAAAGCTGTAACACAGGAAGTCTTCTTAATTTTTTTCATCATAGGTGGGAAATGGAAAGAGAAATGGTTTTTAAAATGATGCACATGTTAATGAACATAATCTGTTTGGTTACCATGTACTGTCTCTGTGTATTCCCAAATCGTTTGGAGATTTTAGTTTTTTGTGCCATTTCACATTATAAAACTTAAGTAATATTACTATTTATTTACTATCTCTAAGTCTTATTGATATTAATAATGATATTTATATGCTTCTGTACTATAGAATTAATTTCTTTGAGTCATATGCTCTGATTTGTATTCCCTCTCCCCAATAATGGGACTTGAACCAACCCAGGGGTGCTGTACCACTGAGCTACATTCCCAACTCTTTGTATTTTTTTTTTTATTGTGAGACAGTGTCTCACTAAGTTGCTGAGGCTGGCCTTAAAATTTCAATCCTCCTGCTTCAGCCTCCCAAGGTGCAAGATTACAGGTGTGCGCCACTGCACTCACCCACTGATCTACACTTGATGTTGTTCTCAACATCTAAATGTCTGGTCATGTTAATTTAAAGATATTTTGTAGGGACCCCTGAAATGGGTGTAACAGGCATTAGCAGCAAGTAAAAGATCATCAGAACAGAGAGGAAGCCTCCAGTGCTGGTGAGTCTCACCAAGCTGCTGCTAAGGTGCATCGTTACGTGCCTGCACCCTTACGTGCCTGCACATGGCAATGGCAGAGCCAGGCAGAGGACAGGGTCAGCCAGCAAGTGTCATCAGCGTTTGTTTTGTTCTAGATGTCCTTGATTGTTGATGCAGGGGAAGGCACTCTGTGGCCTCTCCTTGCAGATGACAGGACTCTGCTTTAGTCCCTAATAATGTTCAACATTGGTGACTGGAATGCAGATGGGGAGCTTTAAAAGGTGTGCAGATGATAGCTAAAATGTTCTTTTAAAAACTCACAAGGATCCTGATATCCCAGGAATGTTAAAAATCAAAATGAAAATTTTAGAAATGAATCTGAAGTTCTTCATTTAGCATTTGTACACCTCAGTTAGACAACATAATAATAAGAGGGAAAAGGAACTACCTTGACGGGAGGAAAAATCGCCAAAAAATTCCGGCATCGTTAACTGACAAGAAGCACAAAGAACTGATGCTTCTTCCAAAAAGCAAACAAAAAAGGCATAATCACAGGCTACTTTGGTAGAAGTATATGATTTAGATGAGAAAGACAGAGTTCCACTATTTTCAAGTCCAAGAATAACTTGCTCCCTTCTGGGCTCCCCACCATGCACAGGCCCTGACAAGACGCAGGGTGACAAAGCACTTGTATCTGGAAAAGCACAGACCTCTTGAGCTGCCCAGGCTGGAGGAGGCCCAGGAGAAGGAAAGACCACCTCGCCCCACCTCAACCAGACTCGGCAGAGAGCTCAGAGAAGACCTTGTTCAGCAAGGGGGGGGGGGAGTAGAATATTTTTGTGAGAATCTCAAACTGTAGGCATCAAAAGTGCCCACTCAGAAGTGCCCAGTGAAGGAGACGATCACTAGAAACAAGCAGGGCAGGATGTGTCCAGCAGGCCACCAGCTCTCACGGCTCCTGTGCTTTCCACGGCACTCGCGGCTCAGTCTCTAAGATGACCAGGCAGGAGAGGCCTGGATGCTGTGAGAAGTCATTTCCACAGACACCGACTTCTCCCAGAGCTTCACCAGAGACTGTCAGTAAAATGAGGGGAACACAAGGGTCTTTGATCAGCTGATTCCCAAATGAAAAGCTAAAGTTTTTCTCTCCTTCAGGAACATTCTTTCTTTTTACGGTCCTGGATATTGAACCCAGCGATGATTCACCACTGAGCCACACCCCAGCCCTCTTTACCTTTTACTTTGAGACAGGATCTCTAAGTTGCTGAGGCTGGCTTTGACCCTGTAATCCTCCTGCCTTGGCTTCCCAAGTTGCTGGGAAGTTACAGACTGCGTGCCATCATGCCTGGCTGCCTTCAGGAATATTCTTTAGTGACACTCCTATTGAAGAAAATTAATAAACAGGTCTGGATGTCCCAAGCCCCCACTCAGCTGTGATTCTCTCACCTCTAATTGTAAACATGGCCCTTCTGTCACTGAATGCCACTGTTGTGCAGTCTGACATTGCAGTCTGTATACACGTCAATGGTGAGCCAACCAATACATACTGTGTGTCATACATGTCAGGCCCCAGCCAGCACAGGAAGCTCTGTCCTCAAGGTTTACATCAACAAAGATATAAATCTAACCATAACTCCTAGTAAGAAGTAGAATCGATGGGACTGGGGCCAAAGCTGAGTGGTAGAGCACTTGTCTAGCACGGGTAAGGTACTAGGTTCAATCCTCAGTGCCACACAAAAAATAAAATTTTAAAAAAGAAAAAGAATCAAGAGAATATAGTGTGTGTGTTTGGTGGAGGCTGTTTCAGTTTGGTGGTGAAGGGACACCACCGTAAACTATGCCTCCTTGAAATGGCTGCTACTCTCCTGGCCCTGCAAGGATTCTGGAGACAGCATTCCCAGCAGAAGGAAAGACAGGCACCAGAACCCGTGAGACAAAAAGGCACAGATACAATTCAGCAAGGAGACTGAAGAGAAGAAAGGAAATAACGATTAAAGGTCAGGGCACCGGAGGATGTGTACCAACTGCAGAAGAACTTAGGTTCTATTCTGTTTCCAAGGAAGGTCTCAAGCTGGGGACTGAGGGGTTTTCACAGCCTAAGCTGTGAAAGGCCATTGGCTACTTTGTATCACTATGGTAAAGCCATGGGACCGAATGAGACCAAGAAAGAAAAAAATGCCCACACAGCGATGGCCACTGAACACCAGAGGCTTGATGGAAGAAACAGACCCAGGAAAGGCCAGAGAGGACGGGCAGAGGGCAGCAGGGCAGCTGAGAGCTTTATGCTAATGCAGTCAGGGATGCGGACAGAGACCGGGCTGGTGCCGCCAAGAAAGGGGAGTGGCATCTTCATAAACCAGAGGAAGGAGTTTGACCACTGGACATCTATCCTCATTCAGACCAGCTTCAGTGCTATGTTTTCACATATTTATAAACTATGAAATATTTGCTCAAGGCCCGTTCCCTCAATACCTTTGCTCATATGTGCTCAAAAAATAAATACACTTGAGTAAACGAACATAAATTGCTAATATTTCAGTAACACATTTCAAGTGAACTTCTCGTCCTGGACATGACATACTGCAGTTCTCTTCCTATCACCAAAGATCTGCTTCTGACACGCTGCTGCTCTCCACGTCTCCAGTCGCCTACTGCCAGCACAGTGAGTGTACAAACAAGTTCCCACTGGCAGGTGCTCTGACATGCTACATCAAAAACTGAAAACAGTTTAAAAATAATTGTGACCATAGTGGGCTGATCCCATGACTTTTAAAGGCATTCCAACTTCCTTCAACTTAGATTACCGCCTTCACTGAACAGCCACAGAAAAAAGTGGCTATTAAACTCCACGTGATAAGCATCACCTCAGGGCTCGTCAATATAGATCAGACAGTGTCCCCAGGTGGGCTGTGGGTCACCAGGGCAGTCTGAGAAAATGCATTTTTTTTGGAGGGTGGAGTGGACTGGGGATTGATCTCAGGGGCACTTGACCACTGAGCCACATCCCCAGCCCTATTTGGTATTTGATTTAGAGACAGGGTCTCACTGCGTTGCTTAGTGCCCCACTTTTGCTGAGGCTGGCTTTGGAATAGCAATCCTCCTGCTTCAGCCTCCTGAGCCGCTGGGATTACAGGCATGTGCTACCGAGCCCAGCTGAGAAAATGCTTTTTTTTTTTTTTTTTTTTTTTTTTTGGGTAACTCAGACACTTCATGACCCTTACTTCATGAAACACTGATGGGAAGAGGAGACTAGCACACATGACAACAAACTATGGGGAGAGTCACCTTTGCCTGCCCCGCCCCTCCCGTGGCCAGGAGTTTATATCAGTAATTAGCGAGCACCGTTATGTGCTGCAGTGAATATAGTTTAAACACTTCCAGAATCCCGACGTTTAAGTCTTTTCATTCACTCCATGTGTATTCTTACGTACATGCTTACATAATGCTAGATTGAAAAAATTACAAATCTACACAGCAGTCTTATACAACCAACCCCACTTTCCTTGAATATGCCTTCATAAACTTAGAAAATTCTTGTAAATAGTTGAGTCTCAGACAACTACTGACCTGCATTTCTGCAACTGGAATGCATCAAAGAATATGGAGGGCCGGGGCTATAGCTCAGCAGCAGAGCACTTGTCTAGCATACATGAGGCACTGGGTTCGATCCTCAGCACCACATAAAAATAGACAAATAAAATAAAGGAGTTCTGTCCATTTACCACTACAAAAAAAATTTTTTTTAAAAATGATATGGAAGTGCTGATGTCAAAACCACCCCCAATGATGGTACTTGTCCTGGTGCTTCCAAGTGAGTGTAAGTAAAACCTCGTTTATCACTTTCTGCTGAGCTAACACCTATGTAAGGCTAGAAACTGCATTTCCAAGGGTTCCCATTCACCATTACCGAATAAGAACAGCTTCCTGCATGTTGGAAACCCTGTAACATTTTCTCCAACACTTATTCTAGGGCAAGGTAGAGCCAAAAAAAGGAAATAGGTGATCACTTTTAAGTAAAAGAAGAGATTATCCACAGTAGAGGAAGCAGAGGTTGAAAGGGAAGGACAGTCGTGACATAAAATTGTTTGAAAAGAGAAATGAAATCAAGAATTAAAAATAGAATTACATTTTCTACTTGGCAATACACAAACAACACTAAGTGCACTTCATAAATTTTACTATTGTTGCTCTAAGTGATATTACCATAAATCACATTAGTAGCGTACTTGGCATTTTTAAAAGCAGAAAGGATGGAGTGTGTCAATAAGTTTAAACAGCTCTGTTATCTCTGAAGAGAATGGAAGAGAAATTATCACAAGCTTTTACCAGGCTTGAAAGCCCAGTCTTAACACCCCGTTTTGCTGTCCCTCTCCCTCTAGCTCTAGCGACAGAGTCACTCTTCAGCGACCTATCAGAAAACACACTGCTGCCTTCTCGACGCTTTTTACCTGATGTGCAAGGGGAGGTGGCTGTTTGCCCCTTCTGTCATCGCGGACAGGAAAAAGGGACTTCAGCAGCTTTGGCATCTGTGGCACCAGGGATTTTACTGGATTCAAGTAGGAGGCTGCTAGGCTACCAAGCCCTGTCAACAAGATTGAGAGGCACAAGATGAAACAAAACAATGACACAGACATTTCTTTCTTGCGAGTTTGCCAAATATTATTTGTAAGAAAATCTAACAACATAAATTTTAAAAAGCATCCTTAAAAGACTAATATTAGAAAAAGAGAGTATCATCAGTTATCCTCAAACACATGGTGTTTCCACTACCAGTAAAAGAGCAGTAACTGGGGGCCTCTAGAAGGTTCTAATATGCAGTGCTCCTAATATGCAGTATCAGAAGGCGATCCACCTGAGTCCTCGTCAACAAATAACTTCTGCCCTAGAATCAAAGGGGGCTCAGCTTTTCAGTGACGTAACTGCCAACATACAGTCTCCTTACAGACTTTAGGCTTTCAGTCCATGACTAAGTCCTACAGACTCAAGTTTCTCATCACTATTTACTAAAGAAAGATGATGAACTTGACCTTCAGGAGAACAGTGGTATTCAGTTATTTTTAAAAGAGAGAGAGGTCTGAACTATCTTCTTACCTGCTATCAGCTACTAAAGGCTAGGCTGAGAGGTGCAGACGATACCTGTGATGTAGTAAGATTTCCTTCCCCTTACTAATTTATAGGAAAATCTACTTTAAATCCTAAATGTTAAAACACCATATCCACACAACAGCTTAAAAAGAGCAAGCAGCCACCTTGAAGAATAGACGTTTTCCCTGAACAGAGGTGCCCAGGGCACCCAGACCTCACTGCACACGAACCTTGAGGGCCCCAGGCTTCCTGGCCATGCGGTTGGTAAATGGGCTCATACAGCTGTGAAGTTTCCAAAGTTCACACAAAGTAGTGTCATGTTAGCTGTGAAAGCTCAGGACCTACCGTAATCACAAGAGCAACCTCTAAGAAGGTAAAGCAGAGATGGCTCCAGCACCAGGGGATACATTACAGTTGAACTTGGAAAAGTCAAATAATTTACAAGAAGGCAAAAACAGAGGAGAGAAAAAAAAAGAAAAGTAAGTTCAAGATACATAAAAAAGCTACAAGAACTAATCATCTCAAGATTCACAATTTGAGCTCTAACATTCTAGAGGGAGTATGATCCATATCCTATCAAAGGCTGAGAACCAATCAAAGGCTGCACATCTCACAAGAGATAAGGGGCGAAGGAGGTGGGAGCATAGGCAAGTCACACTGGTCATGGGTGGATGGAAATCAAGAGGTGGGTGTTTGCCAGCACATCACGTTACTTCTTCTACATTTGTACCTTTAATAGTTTCCGCAAAAAAAGGGTTTCTAAGTGAGACCAAAATAAAAACTTTAACATTGAAAAGAAACAAGGGTTTGTTAGTAAAAGACAGTTGCTGAAAGCACCAATGATGGATACGTGTCACCACAGAAGAAACTAAACCCAGAACAGAGTGGGACGCGAGACCAAAGATGAGCAAAGCCCAACAGCAAACATGTCAACCAATTCAGCCCTGCCTGCAACTGTGAGCACAGCACAACTACTTTAAGGAATTCAGATCTAGGGCGCACCATAACCCAGCAACTTCACTCCTAAGTATTTACTTCAGAAAAAATGTTCACATTGAGATTTGTACAAGAATAAGCATTCTTCTTAGTAGCCCCAAACTGGAAACACTCAAATGTTTGTGAGCAGGAAAAAATGATTAAAAACTGTGATAAGGGGCTGGGGTTGTAGCTTAGTGGTTGAGCGCTCGCCTGGCACTTGAGAGACCCTGGGTTCAATTCTTAGCACCACATAAAAATACATTAAGTAAAATAAAGGTATTGTGTCCAACTACAACTAAAAAATAAATATTAAAAAAATTGTGATAAAGTCAATTGTGACTGTGAGATATTTCAGAAACAGAAGTTAATTACTGATGCCAGCAACAATATGTAAGACAAACACATGTGCTGAACAAAAGAGCCAGACGCATAGACAGTGCGTACTCTATTTACGTGGAACTGCATAAGCAATCTCCAGCAGTCAGAACAGTGGCTGGCTACGGGGAGTGGGGCTGACTGGAACCATGCAAATTCCTAGACTTGAGCAGGGTGCAAGTTACACAGGTCAAACTCATTAACTATGACCCAAGTCGAGGAAACAGGAGTCCATAGAAATAAGAGCTTTTGTCTGATTTAGCAGCTCTTATAATCATGTTCAAGGACACTAAAAAGATGGGTTTAACATATGCACAGACAGGGAATATCAGCAGAGAAATCAAAACCAAAAAAAAATCAACAGTAAATGGAAATTCTACAGGAAAAGAACAATAGCAGAAATAAAAAATTCCCTGGATGTGCTCAAGAGAACACTGGAAATGGCAGAAGACATTATCCAACCAGAAGATATGAGATGAAAACATTTTTAAAAAGAGGAAGAAGAAGAGCAGAAGGAGGAGGAGGAGGAACAACACCACCAGAGACTGTGAGCTCCACTCTCACCTAGGATCTCGGGAGGAGTGGAGATAGAAAGGGACAGGAAAGAAATTTTTAATGAAAATCAGCTAAAACTTTCTCAAACTTATTGAAAAACATCAGCCCAAGAACACTGGTGAAACCCAAGCAAGGTAAACACTAAGAAAACTCTAACTAAGCAATTCATAGCACAACGCCAAAGACAAAGATACGGAGATATTCTGAAAAAAACAACTAAACGCAGACATATTACATGTGGGCAAGTGACACAAATGACAGCTGAATTCTCCGCATGGAGGGGCCTGGGAGAAGAGGTCTTGAAGCACTAATAGAAAAAAGAGGTCTGAAGTGCTAAAAGAAAAAAGCCAGCAACCCAGAATTCTCTATCTGGTCAAAATGCCTTTTTAAAAGGAAAAAGAAAAAAAAAACAGTGAAATAAAGACACTTAAGAGAGCTTTTCTCTTCAGGAGAACTACACTAAGAAGTACTACAGATATTCTTCAGGCTAAAAGTGAAATTGGACAAAAACAAGGTCTTCAGAAAGGGCTGAACAGGGCCACAAGCAACGGACATGGGGACACAGCAGATCGCCACCTGCCTCTATGCCCTCATCTCTTTCAACAACAAGTGGCTGTTTTAAAACAAAAAGAATACCATTGCCAAGTGCCTTTTATAACATCTGGAGACTGAAATATTCAAGAATCAAAATGAATTTAATTAGGAAATAAAAATACTCCCACATATACACAAATGAATTAGCATGCTAGTAACATGTTTCAAAGAATCAAAGAAATTTTAAAATATTCTGAGTAGAATAACAATGAAAGCACCAATTACACATGTGAATGACAGAAAGAAATTCTTAAAACCAAAGAAATAGAAAATAATAATAAACAAAATTAAAGCCCAAAGTTGGTTCTGTGAAATTATTGCTTCTGATAAACCTGTAGCCAAAAGTATTTAGGAAACAGAAAAAAATTAACCATCAACAGAATAAAAAGAAGGAACTGCATGGGAGAGCCTACAAATCCTAAAAGAAGAGTAACGTGATGTGATTTTTATGCAAATAAATTTAATAATCTAGATGAAATAACAAATTCCTTGGAAAACCTAACTTGTGAAAACTGACCCAGAAGGAATACAAAAAATAAAATAACACTGTAGTACAGAAATTCAAGTCATAATTTGAAATCTTCCCACAAACTAAATTCCAGGCCCAAGACAGTGTCACTAGGGAATTCTGTCAAATATTTAAGGAAGAAGTGACACCAATCATACATAAACCCTTCCAGAAAACGATGAGAAGCATCTCCCAAGCCATTTTACGAGGCTAATGTAATCATGATACAAAAACCTGACAAAGATATGAATATAAGAAAATAAAAACTTGTACATATTCACACAGCGCACACACACAGAAATCCCAACAGAAATAGCAAATAGAGTCAGAGGACAACACTCCAGGATCCAGGGGTATCCACGAGAGAAACACAGGATGAATCCACACTCCAAAGCCCACGCAGCTCAACACGTTAAGACAAGAAAGGGGACACTGGAGATGGTCGCTGGTAGAACAGTGGTAACCCAGCAAGAAATTCTGATAGACTCTTGAAAGATGCTCAGATTTCATATATCAGCGACTGACAGACGAAAAGATGACTTACCTGGATCTGGCGAGTGGTTATTTTGGGGACAAGCAGAGAGGGCAGGGGGGACTGGAGCTATTCCTCTGGAAACCGTAGTTTGGGATACATCCTGTTGACTTTCCCACCGGCCCTGGTAAAGACAAAATTGGTCATTTTGTTTCAGATTAATCAATTAACAAATAAATTAAAGATACTCAATAAAAATCCTTGTTATATGTTACTACAGCCATGTTCTCTTTGCTGGACCCAAGCTGGCTACAGAGCACTTCACACTCCTCATCCTGCTCACACCACAAATCCCCTGAGACGATGATACCACCTCACAGGCGGATGGCCCCGTTCACAGCCTGCCAGTGAGTCCACCCTAACATCTGCTACCTACTGAAAACAGATGGACAGATGAGAATAATCCTTTTGAAATCAATTCTCCCTTAAGTTCTGTTTCTAAGGCTATTCTTGCTTTTTTGCTCAAGACCCCCTTTATCACTCTGCTTTGAAACTGAAGCCCAGAAACAGGCTCTTTTGGAAGGGGGCTCTTCCTCCTCCCCAGGACTGGGTGTTTCCACCTGTTCACATTTAGTTTGTGCAAGTACAAATTCTGGACTGCACAGTACCAAGCCTCAAATTTTTAATAGATCTTAAAATCCTTTTATCTTCTGATAATTGCCCAGACTTCTTCACTAGAGCTTAATTATGGTACTGAATGTTATTTTAGGCTAGCATTCCACAGAAGAGTGAGCCTAATGGTTAGCTTGAGCTGGCCAGAGCATGCCTGAGAAACAGCATGGCAGGACCCACTGAGCGGGCAGGCCTCCCAGGTTTCTGATGTATATCGGGAACCTATCTGCTTTTAGCAGCAACCTAAGTACTGATCATAAAATCAATAAGCCTTAAGTGATCTGGATCATGTTTACCTCCGAGAATTCCACTGTTCCCTAGGAAATCACTCAGCACTGATAGCATTTAAAATGGTATGTCGTTCAGCACGTACTATGAGGCCGGACATGGGAGGGGAATGTGGACCCTCAACCCTGCACTGCAGGAGCCTTCATCTGCCTTACTAGGGATCATATGCTGATTTACATACTTTAACACTTCCCTAGTGTTTTTTTGCATTTAGATTTAATTATCTGTCTGGGGGGCTGGGGCTGTAGCTCAGCAGTAGCGCGCCCGCCTCGCACGTGTGAGGCACTGGGTTCAATCCTCAGAACCACATAAAAATAAATAAATAAAGATATTGTGTCCAACTACAACTAAAAAAATATTTTAAAAAAATTATCTGGGAGGCTGCAGCTTTGTGTTCCCTGGGCTACCACTATCAGGTGTCTGAACACCAAGGTCAATAGTCTTCAGAGCTTCACAGAGGAAGAAAAGCCTCTTGCTCTGTTTAGTGTCAAGTTCACACAAGTTGTTCTGAAGACAACTTACTTAATTTGAAAATAAATTTATTTTCATTTTCTTCCTCATTTGGCAGCTGACATGGCCACACTCTGGCCCTTAGGAAAGCTAAGTATCATTAGCAAATTATTAGAATCAGCACCTGGGCTGTTTGATGTAGGATGGTCCAGTGACCAGGCACGTGCATTCAGGGCTCAGAGAGCTTCTGAGGACATTGCCCAGCAGGGATTCCCCACGAGATGCCACACCACAGCAGATGGAAACGGTAACTCTTCTTGCCCCACATCCAAATATTCCAAGTGAGACCACCTCAAAGGCTAAATGCTGCTTAGATGCTGCCTGAGCCACATTGCCGACCCTCGGACAATGAGAGAGGGAGACGTGCAGCACTTGCACCCAGCCACCTTTGCGGTCATGACAGTCTGGAGGAATCTGACAGGCTGCCTGAAGACAGGGGTCTTCAAGAGCTCTGCTTCCCAGGAAAGAGGAAATCTGATGATACAATTCCCTCCTTCTGCTGCCATCCACAGCGCTCTGGGGGGATGCTCCACTGAAATCCTTCACTGTGCAGTCTTCTTCCTTCCTGCACTACCCAGCCATTCCCTGGCCACACCTGAAATCTGTGTTCAGGGTGTGGCTACACATACTTCCCCTGGGGGCAGGGGGTGTACAAATTTTCTATCAAATTTGCTACACTTAGGGGCTAGGGTTGTGGCTCAGTGGTAGAGCGCTCACCTAGCATGCACGAGGTACTGGGTACGATCCTCAGCACCACATAAAAATAAAATAAAGATATTGTGTCCACCTAGAACTTAAGAACAAATATTTTTTTAAAAAATGTTGCTACACTTAGATGCTCTACAGTTTTCCCCTCTTCCTTGAAATGTTAGAGGAAGGTAAAAAAGCAACCCAGTTGAATGCACTTCAGAGGGACATGAACTCAGCACTATAAATAAAAGGGCTTTGAAAGACACTAAACTGCCGAGTCTCTTGAACAGCTCAAATCTCAAGGTGAAAGACTGTGATATCTTTCTACTCCTACCACAATGGCATGTACCTGCATCACCTGGAATCTAACAAGATCATACTCAGGTCTCTTTCTAACATTCTGCATGTCCACTGAACTCCAGAATGGGCCACAATGGGGAGACACCAGAGAGAAGACCCTGCTCCATCTGAATCTCCAGGTGAGCTCCATGACTATCAGGGATTATCTGTTCAGAACTCAAAGAAATAAAATCCCCTTCCAGATGGCAATGGGCAATCATTTGGAGCTGGCACTGTGCTCAAGGCAAAGTCAGCAGGGCAAGAGCCAGGGAGGCTCCCAGCAGACCTGTAAACATGGCTTGGTCTCAGTGGGCACCTACAGGTTTCCTGTCCCCTTCTTCTCCACAGTGACATTTCAAGTCCAAAGTATCTTCCAGTGCAATGAAGGAAGTGACCCATGTCTGGCATCAGCCTGCAACAGCACTATGCCGAATATTGACAGTCCCAGGGAGTGACGGTGCCAGAACACAGCTCAGTTTTGTTACCCGAATATCACCCGAGTTATTGACTAATTTCAATTTCATTTAAAATTCCAATCAGAAGATGTCAAATGTACCACATTACAAAAATATAATTTCCTGTAACCTGGCTTCAAAAATAACAATATTTTTGTTGATAGTTTTCTTTGCATTGCAAAAGACCTCAAAGCACAGCCAGCTTTGAGGTGGAAAGACAGGCAACAGGCTGAAATTAAGTTTGCTCTAAATATCTATTGGTAGATGATCATAAAAAGCCTGCTAAGTTTTCATTATGCCTATAAAAATCTCCTCACAATAATGATGAAACATCCAGTAACAGTAAACAGCAATATCGGTTCAATTAGGGGTCATATTTTATATTTTTAATTGAAAGACTTATCTCAAGGGTGATTTCTTTTAACTATAGGTAAATTAAAAATTTGGAATAATTGAATTCTATTTATTTTCTGAAGATTAATCAGTTCATTGATTCAATCCTGATGGAGCTCATAAAGAAATTTCAGTTTTCATATTTTGGAGCATCAATAAATAAGGGCATGCCAAACAGGCTGGCCTGCATCAAAGTGTTATTAGGCAAAACTGTGAGTTAGTTTTTAGGACCATTCTGCTTCCTCTCACCCCAACTGCCCACACCGACCAGAGCCCTCCACTCCTCCCAATCACCCTTTTATTGTCACTCTTGCTCCAATGACTCTGCTATGATATTAACTGACGACTAAGGCGGTGGGGGGTGGCGGAGACTAGAAGCTATCTGGTGGCCTCTCCTGCCTCTAAATACTATGTCCACCAACTGGATAGCTTTTGTATTAGGGGGTGTGATGTGCAAGACGGCACTTGGGTTCTAACCTACAGTTCTGACTTGTCACCCACATCAGGAGTAAAACAGAAGCAGATGTAACTAATGGAGATATAATGATGGGTGATTTCAAACACCTCTTCAGAGTTACAATCCCACAACTGTACGTATACAACAGGTGTATTTCTGATCTGACTCTCCTGGACATTAAGTGCTTTCATGCACGGAAACCAAGATGCACAAAATTCTGGAGCCAAACAAAGGTTCAGAGTACTTCTGCCAGTCTTCTGCTCCACCTGCCCTTCCCTTACCCACAGCTTCCAATTATTTGCATTATTTATTTAATATGAATTAACTCCAACTTCTTACATTCCAGAACCTCCAACATTCAGTAAGATGCCTTAATTCCTGTTTTTGATTTTGCTTTGATTTGGTTTTTGACAGATAAATACTTTTACAAATAGCTGGGGCCAAAACATTTGCCAGGAATCATACACACTGATTACCAAAGTCATTTTTCACAAAAGCCTAAGTGCTAGTACAGTGTCCTATCCAGGCAGCCTATAAAATCCACATTTAAAAATGCACTTGTATGCTGAAAGTAAGAGCAAGCATGGTAAGACGGAGAGAGCAGGACAGCGCTCACATCCTGCTCATTAGGAAAACCCACTGGATTCTCGACCTCTCCCTGGATCTCTGAAAACTGAGGAATGCAGATAGTCTCCAAAAGAAAAAAAGAGAGACAAACATGAGTTTTTTGAGAATAAAAAAACTGGAAACCCCCCTCAAATACCAAATAGAAAGGAACGGAAACTTCTAGTGCATTTGTGACACACGCATTTCAGTGCAACGGTGGGTCCTTTAAAAGGCCAGGCGAGCTGCTTCTACTCCTTGCTGCTGCTAGAAGGAAAGATTTCTTTCCTCCCATTCCTAGTGAGAAGACATAACTTAAAAAATACTTAATAACTGAGCTGAGGATGAAGCTCCCAGTGGTAGAGTGCTTGCCTAGCATGCATAAGGCCCTGGGTTCCAACCCCAAGGGCATTAAAAAAATTCCCAAGGGCTGGGGATGTGGCTCAAACGGTAGCGCGTTCGCCTGGCATGCACGGGGCGCTGGGTTCGATCCTCAGCACCACATAAAATAAAATAAAGATGTTGTATCCACCGAAAACTAAAAAATAAATATTAAAAAATTCTCTTGGAAAAAAATAATAATCCCCAAAATTTATATTTCCTAATAACCTTTTTTAAAAAAAATTGTAGTTGTAGATGGACACAAAATCTTTATGTATTTTTATGTGGTGCTGAGGATCAAACTCAGTGGCTCACCTGTGCAAGGCAAGCGCTCTGGCACTAAGCCACAACCATGCCCTCCTAAGAACTTTTTTTTTTTTTAAAGAGAGAGAGAGAATTTTTTTAATATTTATTTTTTAGTTTTCGACAGACACAACATCTTTGTTTGTATGTGGTGCTGAGGATTGAATCCCGGCCACACGCATGCCAGGCAAGCATGCTACCGCTTGAGCCACATCCCCAGCCCCTAAGAACTTCTTAAGATGCTCTACCTTAGAAGGTAAGATGACTGTAGGCACCGTCAGTGGGAAATGGGGCTGTTCTGTTCCCCTCCTCAAGCAAGCTTGCATAAACCCTTTGGCTAGAATCCTGACTATCACCCACATGTCCTTAGTCCCCGCACAGCCCTACCCATAATAATTTGTCCAAAAGCACTTCTCCCTCATCTGGTCCCTGTGCAAAAGCAACTATGCTCTCATTTTAACCTGTGGACCTTCCTTTCACCTCCTGATCTGGACATGAGGCAATGACCAGGACTGACTACAGCTCAGATGTAGCCTTTCAGCTTCAAAAGAAGACAAAAAGATGCTTCCGCGTTGAAATGGGTGTGCGGTTGGGACTAGCAAGTAGCACCCTCTGATTTTCCCAATAACACTTCTCTGCTCTCAGAGGGGGACTGCTACAGTCAGGGTGGGTGTGAGAGGACAGTGCAAACCCCAAACACAAGCAGGACCTTTCTGCTACAGTCAAGAGCTACGGGAATGGAGAGGGAGGGAAGAGCCAGACCATTCTCCCCACACTGGCATCACAACACGAGCAAAAGAGGAAATGACACTTTCCTCTTCTTTACCAAGTTACTCAAGCACCCCAACAAATCAAGAACTAAAGAAGGGAAGGAAGGCCCCAGCACTACAACAAAAATGTGTAATGTTCCCTTTATGCATTTAAAGTTATATTATAGTCTAAATATGAATGTCCCCCAAAAGCTCATGTGTGAAAAAATGCAAGAATTTTCAGAGGTGGAATGAGTGGGTGATGAGGGGGTAATTTGGCTGATGAATTAATCTACTAACATGAATTAACAGGGTAGTAGCTGTAGGCAGGTAGGGTGTGGCTGGAGGAAGGAGGTCACTGGGGATCTCCTTTGGGATTATATTTGGCCCTGTTGAGCCGAGAGCTCTGAGCTGCCTTCCTCTGGCAGGCCTTTCCACCATGATGGTCTGCCTCTCCCGGATCCCAGAGCCGTGGAGTCAGCTGACCATGGACAGAGACCTCCGAAACCTGACTGTTTGCCAGGTCTTTTTGTCATGGCGATGACGATTCTGACTAAAACACATTACATGTCCTACTAAGACCCTGGGCTTCTCCCACCCCCTGCAGAAATGGCCCTGGAAAGGTGCAGAGAAACCCTCTGTGCCACGTCCCAAGCAGTCTTGCCAGCCCTCATTTCATGCACCCTCTCAAGAGCTGGAAGGGGTCCTTGTAACACTTCCCCGGCACTCCCAACCCTGACCTCTCAGCCCTCCCTCACAGCCCCCAGCGACACCTAATTCCCTGCACTGTCTCCACTGTCCCTGGGGCTCCCTCACCTGGCCCCAGCCCTGGCTTCATCTTCAATCTTGTTACCTCAGAAGTAGAATTTCCCAAACCTGCTCCTCCTGAGGTTCATCTCTCAGTGATCTCGCAGTCACCCAAACCCGGGCCTCACTCTCGTCCTCCCTCCCTCAGCCTCCTTCATGTCCACCGACTCCTGGAGTCCATTTCTCTATTCTGGGGTCCATCTCTCCTAGCATCCCATCTCTCTTCCTCTCTCCCTCCCCTAGCTGCTCTCCCACTTTCTAATTCAAACAAGTGTCTCTCACCTTTGCACTGTATAGTTTGCTGGTGTAAGCTTACACACTACACTGGCCTGCGCGGAACAGGTAGAGCTCAGCTGGACCATTCAAGCCAACTGTCCAGTTCAAATGTGGGCCAATCCCCGCCCTGTCTTCCAGTTCCCCATGGCCTCCCGGCCCCATCACTCCTTGGCAAGGAGGTTATAGGGGTTAGCCCTATAAACAAGTCCTCAGCTATGGGCACACGCCGCAGCTCCCGCCACTGACTGGCAGCAGGTGCTGTCGTGAACAGGCCAAGCTTATCTTCCTGGGCCTGTGTTCACGTGGGTGCTTCTGCCGGGAACCCGGGGCTCCGACTCCTCGCCTGCCTGTGTGCCCCTCCGCACAGCCCTTCAGGCTCCACACAGCCTCCCTGCCTGAGGCCCTCCCAGTCCCTGCAGGATGCCTGGGAAGCGGGCACTGCCTCCAGGTGCTCTCACTGTGTGTGTCTCGACCTCTAGAGCAGCATCTGTGTGCCTCGGTCTGTGCACTGGGTGTGGATGAAGCACAGCCATGCTCTCTGAAACAGATGCTATGACTGTCTCCGTTCTGAGACAAGGAAAGTGAGGGGAGACAGGAAAGATAGCAGGAAGATCTGGGTCATATATACTTCCCAAAACACAGGAAGTCATGCTTGTTATTACATTTTCCTTAAGATACACTCTTCATTCACATTTAAAAATCACTATTCAAACCAGGTGTGGTGGCACACACCTAAAATCCCACAGGCTCAGGATGCTGAGGCAGGAGGATCACAAGTTCAAAGCCAGGCTCAGGAGCTTAGCAAGACCCTAAGCAACTTAGTGAGACCCTGTCTCGAACTTTAAAAGGGCAGGGAGGGTTGTGGCTCAGTGGTTAAGCACCCCTGGTTTCAATCTCAGGTACCCCCCCCCCAAAAAAAAATAACACTATACAATCAAGTTTTCAAGAATTCTGTTTTCTTCAGGTCCTAAGCTGAACTAATTGAATAATTCAGTGTTCTAGCATAAATAAGAACTAAGAGACCCACACACATGTAGTGTATCAGTAAACTGAAGAAGAGTAGTTTACGTGTGTGTGTGTGTGTGTGTGTGTGTGTGTGTGTGTGTGTTTAGGCAAACCACTAATAATCTAGATCTTAAAATAAGTCCTTCATTATTAACTTCTTTTTCACTGTAAATTTTTATAAGGAAAATGTCAAACATGCAAAAGGAGTATAGAAAAATTATCAAAAAAAAAAGAAAAGAAAAATTATCAAGTAGACAAAGAGCAGTATATAGAAAGAGCATCAAGAGCCCACTGAGCCATGCTGACTGCCACTGAAAAGCCCTTCGACCTCTCGCCCCTGGTGATTCTGAGGCAGCCCACGCCACAGCACTCACATAGCAACACCACCGCCAACGCAGGGCCATAGCATTATTAGGGAGCATGACACAGGCCAGCACCAGCACTGACTAGGTCCCTCAGAAAACACAGGCACCAACTATGACATGCAGGCTTCCAAAAAGATGGGTACAGGAGCACCAACCTTCCTCAAGTAAACAGTGTTGAGTTTCTATTGCTGGAAACTCTGTTACAGGGCAAAGCTGTATTAACAACAACATAAGTAAATTCTAGCTAATAAAATTTCTGTTCCCTGATTTTTCTTCCTTTTAACAAACACTATTAACTTTCAGGTATAATTGTCTTCTTCCTTATAAATTTTGAATCACTATATCAATACTTCACTATTCAAAAGCTGATATGAAATTCCTTTTCTGGCAGAAATGAGAGAATACTGTAGATAGAAATATTAGCAAAAAAAAAAAAAGAAATTGTTTTTTAATCCCAGTAATAAGAGGGTGTTGTGGCAGATTAGAAGAAACGAACTCTAAACATCTCCCAGTAAATGCCACACGGTGCAGAGGAGCAGGAAGAACTCTGGCATGCAAAGTTCGCCTGGGAGAGGTGAGCAGAGGAAGGCTGAATGGAAACAGACCGAAACAGACAGGAACAGGGACCGCCTTTACCTTGTTGACGCCCAGATTGTACGAGGGGATAAGGTCTTGCCGGCTTCCAGACAACTGGGAAGAAACGGAGGCAGGGGATCAATACTTCAGTTGTGAAAGCATGAAACCTCTCATCTAAGAACCAAATCAAGACCAGTGCCCTTGGGACATGGAAACACTGAGCTGGTCACCGATAGTGTTCTGGTGGGAGGCTTATCACAGACCAGTATGTGGGCGTGCACTGAGGCCACCCACCATGGCCTGAGCCCTTTCTCTGGGTGCTAGTAAGTAGTAAATGGAAATTCACAAACTATCTACTACTACCTACTCCAGACTTCTCAACATAAAAATGATCGACTCCAGCTGAGGAGCCAAGCTGGCTTGCCCTTGGCACGCGGCTACCCTGGGCTTAGCTCCACAGACACCTGTGACCCCACAGGTACACTAGCTGTGGTGGCAGGCAGACAGGAGAACGTGTGGAAGGCACGAAAGGGCTCCCACAGCAGCAGGAGGTGGAGCGAAGGGCCCAGGCGTCCCTGAGGAAAGGAAGGGAGTGTCACCTGGGGGCTCAAGGCGCCCACATTTAGCCCAGCAAGGAGGAGAGAAGGGTCTTGGCTGCCCCCCGAGCCAGCTGGCTACTCACTCTGTTCACATTGGGAGAGCTAATGCTCCTCCTGCTCAGCTTGCCTTTCCCCGTCAGCTGCTCCTTCACGGCCACTTCCTGGAATCAGAACACAGGCAGGGGAAGGCAGTTACAGGTGCGCCCAGAGCAACCCAGTCTGCAGCAGGCTTCCCTCACGCTTACATGAGGGCTGTCACTTGGCACGACAGAATGACATCATTTCATCACTTAGGCTATTCAAGGTTAACTAGAATTCACACGCAATCACGCTGGACAGGTGTAGGACCAGGCCAAGCAAGGACACCGCTGACCTGGCGCAGGCGATCCAGGGTCAGCAGGTTTTCCACAGCCAGCACACTCCGCAGGTACTTCTCGATATACGCCTCTGAGTCGGCGGAAGCCGGGTTCTCCACGTTGGCAGCCATCCTTGCTAACGCCTCTCGCTCCTCCACTCCCTGGGCCTCCTGCAGAAGAGAACACCATTTGTTGAAATCAAGCAGTGCCCAAGAGCTTCTCGGTCCACTCCAGGTGTTCTGAATTGACAAAGGGAAGAGATTCAAACACTCCCATTCATGTCGGCTTCTGGAACTCGGAATTTTCCACAGAAACTGTGATGTGGCGACTCGGGCAGCAGCTGACGTGAAGGGTAAAGCTGCAGAAGCACCTTCTGACAACCCTGCTCCTACTCTATGTCCACTGCAGAAAACAGGTTACTGGTCAGAAACACCTTTGTGGGCCAGCCAGAAATAAGGCCACTAGGACAAGAGCGCTGCAGGCACACAGCTCTGGGGCAACTCAGAGCAGCCCATCATGGGTGGCAGAACTTCAACGCAGTGTCCATCCTCACTCTGGGCTGCAGGGGCCACAGGCTCAGAGCCAGAAGGAAGAATGGCGGCAACTTCTCACTGGCCTGCTTCCAGTAGAGGCCATCCTATGCCTCTGAGCAAGCTGGCCTGAGCTGGCCATGCAAGTGATCGGGAAACTCACGGGTCTGTTAATGTGTGATCTTATTCATGTATGTCCTTGTTTCAAGAAAAACATCTTCATGGCAAATTCTTCTCAGGGAAAATCAGGTACTACATTTACTTGTGAGTTTCTTATACAAAAAACTACACGATGCACATCCAGATGTTATCACATCTTAAATGCCATCAACATAAGACGAACATTTATACACAACTAAGGAAAAAGACCTGCCAATTAATTTTAAGATACCATCAGTTATAAGGCTTTCTAATTTTAGGGACTTTTTTAAAGACTATAAACGAGTCTTAGAACAGATCAAATACAGGCAGATTCATCAACTGGCTTAAGTTCACCAAGACACTGTCTCCTACAGTCTCCTCTGGGCCTGTGATGACCATGGAGAGAGGAATCAGCCACGATTAGCCAGAGAGGCAAGAGGAGCCCCTGGGCCTAAACTCCTAGGCACTGAGGACCCCTCTCACCAGTCCACACAGAGCTAGTGAGAGGCTGTAGGAGCAGTTTCCCAGAGAGAGACAGAACCTGTCTTGCTGCCATCTGGCTAGACCGCTCCTTTCTCATGGCTTTTGGAACATGCAACACAAGGCACACATGAGACTTTTTCATGATGAAACCCTAGCTTGATAAAGGTTCTTTTTTTTTTTTTTAAAGAGAGAGTGAGAGAGAAGAGAGAGAGAATTTTTAATATTCATTTTCTAGTTCTCGGCGGTCACAACATCTTTGTTGGTATGTGGTGCTGAGGATCGAACCTGGGCCGCACCCATGCCAGGAGAGCGCGCTACCGCTTGAGCCACATCCCCAGCCCTTGATAAAGGTTCTTCTCATTTTACATCTAAGACTAATCTCACACAAGCTTTAAGTTTCCCTTTTCCTTTTTCTTTATCATCAGGATTTGATATTGTAGAAACAACGGTCTACCACTCAGTTGCTCAGCTAGCTATCAACACCTCATCCTGTGAGGGTATTGTCTCCAAACTGACTGCCCCCACATGTTTTCTCTTTTAAAACTATCACCCGAAAAATAAAGCACTTTTAAAGAGAATAAGAAACCTCCAAGGAAAGAAGAGGGAGCTGTAGCGGAAAAGGAAAGAAGGAAGACAGTTCCTAGGTAGGGGCAGGGGCTGTGCCCTGTGCCCATCTCTTCCCTCCCCTTTTGACAAAGTGAAGGTCCAAGAGAGGAAAAGCAGAAAACAAAATACAGGGAATAAATGTTAGGACTCCAGCAAAACGTGTAAGTTTACTTGTTTAAAATCTTACAAACAAATGAATGAAGCACAGAGAGTGATCCTTCTTCAGACCAAAGATTACACAGTAGACTCAACTCTGCAAACATCTTAATTTCTAAATGCTCAGAAAGCTCCAAATTAAACAGTTAAGCAGTTAATGGTTTCTATCTAAGTCTAACTTTAAAAATCTAGAAAAGAACCATTGGACACTAATGGAGAGAAGTAAAGTGTCTTGCAATACAAGAGATCTAAAGCAAAACCCAAGTGCTGTGCAGTCTACTTGTTTCCTTCTCAGGGTCTGGCTCCTGCTGTAGAACACACATCGCCCATCTGCAACGCAGACAGGTAGCAGAATCCATCAACATTCCTGAGGTACGGAATGCAGGTCAAGATGCAGTGCTGATCAGGGCGGGGGCTGTGCCCTGTGCCCATCTCTTCACTCCCCAGGAAACTCCATCTGTTCTCACTCCCCTTTTGACAATGAGGGAAGGAGAAGGAACCACTCCTTTGTGTTTTCAGAGTCCTCTTCTGAGGACCCACACTTCTGTCCCTACAAGGGACACTTCCTTGCCCAGCCCAGCAAATGAAGCTAATTCAGGGCTTAAGTACTAGGAGTGTGTATGAGCCACATGCTTATCATGTTTCAATCACCAAATCCTCAGAATCATCTGAATCCTCAGAATATATCTCAACTAATTCACAAAGGGAAATAGTAGAAGTGGCAGTAAAACATTAATACTCATATAACAATGGCCACAGCAGCCATGACTTACTGCCTAGTCATGTGGACTACATTTTACACACACTGTTTCATTAACCATTAAAAACAACCCTGCGTAGAATGTATGACTAACCCCATTTGAAAAAAAAATTACATTCAGAGTAATTGACCCAAGGTCACTTTGCTAATAAGAGATAAGAATGAGACTTGTTTGATTCCAAAATCCAGCACGAATCTCAACACCGAATTGGGCTGCCTCCCTGAGGGTGACGCCACATGTCTATGCTCTTGTCTTCTTCGGTGTGCCGTGAGCAAAAAGATGCTGAGATGTTTTTCAAAAGAAAGCTCTTCTTTAACAAAACACAATCTAGAACTGCTAAGGCCGCGAATTCATTGTGTTCTGAGTTAAGATTAGGAATTCCTCTAGAAACCTCCAGCATTTCCCTAAGTACACATTTTCAGTTAATATGTATTTCTTGCATACGTGAGTTTTCAGGGAGTTACCTCTTTTTAAGTTCTTATTTTTAGTAAATTCAAATTGCATATGATCCTTCACCTCTGGAATATTGGAGACAATTTCAAAGGTCACTCCACATCCAGGAATAGAACTTCGATGAGACATCTTTTTTAGGAGACTTTGAGCAAAACCCTAGAGAAAAACAAAACAGAAGATAAAGTTTTCTGCCTCAAAAACTGAGTTTACACTAGCACAGAGGTAGCATGAAGGATACTATGTTCGTTCTGATCAAATGGAAACAGCACATTTCCAACATAAGGCAATGAAATTCACATCACTAAATACAGCTTCCTCAACTTCCTCCCCTGCACAGAACCAAACCACTAGGAGTCTACAGTGACAGGTCCCCACACCAAGCACACGAGGACAGACTTGGAAACTGGCCCCAGGCATCTGGATAAACTTTGCTTCAACACTATAGAAATAAAACACATGAAATGACCTTCCAAAGAGGATGTAAGCAAGGACCGGTGACGCTTATGCTTCTCCCTCCCAGTACGATGGACATTTTGTACCATGAATATTGACAAGTTCGGGCATTAAATTCTTGACCAGAGCAGGATCGTTATAAAGAATGATTTAAGAGTGCCTGGTCATTGTTTATGCTGACTGCGCTCTTTGCACAGTTCAGAATTGAACTGTTGAATTAATGCAGAGATGACTCATTTGGAGATGCTGCTAAGACTGAGCATCCTGTAGAGGTTGAGGAGAGCAGCGATGAGGGCGGAATACAATTGGTGAATAAAGATAAGGACGAGAGAACAGGAAACGGGCATGGAGCCCTTTTCCCTAAGCAAAAGGGAAGGCAGTGACTGGAAAAAATTAAAAACCCAAAGGAAAGACAAAAATCAAGCCACTTAGTCTCAAAAATGCATAATTTCACAAACCTAATAAGAACTTATTTCCCAGTCAATATTTTTAATCAATTTTTAAAAGATCTGAGCCCCTCAGAATGCAAAGACCATCGACTTCATCCTTCATGCCTGGACTTTGGTCTCACAGCGCAGAGCCAAGGTCAGGGACACTGTGGGCAATGGGTGGCTCTGAGCTATTACTGAGCTACTACCTCGAGGCGGGTAGTGGGGGCAGTGTGAATGCCATTGTTACTGCACTCTTTTGTTTTCTATTTGCATGGAATACAAATAGAAACGGGTCACGTGGAAGTTCCTGTCCTTGCTATAAAGAAGCAATGTACAGCAATGAAATATCTTAGATTGGAGGGGAAATGGCATGTCTTTAAAATACCAGGAAGAAAAGTAGCAACTCATTGTCCCTACAGTGAAAACAAACAGTGCCCTCTGTGTGGGGGACGCTGAAGGGCTGGTGACTCTGCCAGGCAGGTTCAGGGCCTGCCAACCAGGATGGGTGATTTGGAATGGAAACCCTTTCTTCAAAATGTTCCCCAAGAGCAGCGTGTCTCATTCAAGCCCTTCCAGACACGAGTGCATGGAGACTTGCGTGGGCATCTGCGCTCACCCTGTGGCCGGGGTCTTCCTGATGTGGGACTGGCAGTTAAAGAGCTGTCATTTCAACAGCATACGGCCAGTCCTCACTTCAGAGGTTGATACCAGTGTGACATTTAGAACTAAAGATTAATTTTTAGGGGAGGAGATTACATTTAGGAGTCTGTCAACCATGACTGTGCTCTTTTAAATGACAAGACTGATTTTCATCTGTCCTGGTTTCAGTCAGTTTGAGAATGCCTCACAGAAGGGAGCGAGACGGTTAATTAGGATCCGTGGGTCGACCTCCCAGATCCTTATATTTGAAAAGCCTAGACATTCCCTCCTAACCCTTCGTGTGGCATGAGGTTCTTCCCAACCATGCTCCTTGGCATGGGCTCATCTCACCACACTGCAGTCCCTAAGTTCCCCAGCTGCCCTGGCCCTCCCGCCTCACGATCTCTGCAGAAGTGTTCTCCTCCTCCCCATGAAACGCTCTTTCTGTGCGGTACAAGCTCAACGCATGCTCCTCTGCACAGCCCTCCCTCCCTCTGTCTGAAGTCTGTTCTCTGGCACATGGTGAGGCCCACACCCCAGCACTCAGCATAGAGCACAGCAGCTGCTGCTCAGGGAGCTTCGGTGAGGACACTTTTGCCCTGTACAGCCCCACGTTGTTTCCTACTCACCTTTTTAACCCAAAGGCAAGTACTGCTATGAAAGAAAGGCCTAGAAAGAGAAGCATAAGCAGCCCGTGCTAATAAACTAACAGCTGATCTGCCAGGGAACAGCAAGAAGAGGCAACAGGACTGCCGAACCTGCCCGGGCAGGGCCCGAGGCACCCCAAGAACAGCTGCCACTGGCGGATCTGCCCTAAAGAGATTCGGTGTAACAATCTAGTACTATTAGAAGGAAGTCAGAATGGCAGCCTGGGGACCGGAGTGAGCACAGTCATGGCACAGTCACTCTTCTAGACAATGTCTCAGGCCAGAGTGACCACTCCACAGCCCTGGCCACAGGCGGGCTGTGGTGAAAACGCTGTTGAGTAGGAGTAAGGCCTCACCTGCCGGCCGTGAACGTGCACACAAATTCTTTTGCGTAAGACCAGCTGCATGTCAGCGGGATGACTAAGCTGGACTGTTACACGCACAATCAGGAACAGGCGCTCGTCTGTGGGCGTGCCCTTGCTGAGCTGAGGACAGCTATGCACTGCGGAGTCCCAGGAGGCCTCTGCTTTCACCTGCAGAGAAGGTAAGACAATGCACTGTGCTTTCCACCAAAGAAACCAAGGTTAGGCTAACGTCCTCCTGTGCGGACCGCTCTGAAAAGACAAGACTGTGAGGATGTGGCCTCCGGCACCTGAGTCTAGAGAGCAGAGAGCAGGGGCTTTCCTGGCTGGGCTGCTTGCTCTTCATTTTTTTTTTTTTTTTTTTTTAATTTTAAAAAGTGCTCAAACATCAAGAAAAGTAGCAAAAGTCAGTTCCATGGACTCCTATACGCCTTTTGAGATCTACCTATTGTCAGGATTTGGTCACTTTTGCTTTTCTTTGTCACAACCAACACACACATACTACTTTTGCTGAATCACTTTGGAGTAAGTGAGAGAGAGCTGCCACACTCAGGAGATTCACCGTAGATACAGTCTGTGTTCAAATGTTTCCCTCTCCCCTGCCCCAGGTCATACAGTGCATTTGGCTGCCATATCCCACCACCCACTTTATCTGCAACAGGCCCCAGTCCTCGAGGAAGGGCCTGCCTGTCCGCCAACCTGGAGCATGCAGCTCAGAGCGAGTGCCCGAGTGTGTCCTCACATTGAATTCAGCTCTGCATCTTAGAAATACATCAGCTTTCCTCCCTGAAACACTTCATGATGTAATTTTTCAAGCATATTAGAAAGTAGGGACTAAAGCCCCCAGATATACCCATCACACAGCTTCAAGCATTTAAATCAAGATTTCAACACACTACCTTCATCTGTTCTTTTCCTCCTTTCAAAAAGTTTTTATGAAACAATTTAAAGCAAATCCCAAATGTGGTGACATCCACACTCCCTGTGCTTTAGCAGTTCAACTTCCACCCCAGGCGCTGAGGACAGAGGACAGCTGCTGACCACTGCCGGCCTGCATGGGCCACACGGACACGATCCTTCACCCGGAGAGGGAGGAGGAAGGTGAATGGGCAACATGGAATGTTCAGGCCTCACTCTTTTTGGAAGTCAGAAGGAAAGGCGTCCACGGGCTTTGGCTGAGAAGCAGATGCACTGAAATGACCACCTGGTGACTGCTTCCAGAGGCTCCAGGGAAGTCTATGGAACTAGTTCCTATCTGACCCTCCCGAGCTCTGCTTGACTCACCTCTCCATCATGGTGTTTCACGACCTGGAGTTCAAAGAACTCGTCCTCCTCTTCCCCAGTCAGGGTGGCATCCCATCCTCCAGCTTCTGGGTCGTCAAGGTTATCCTGAGAGCTGAAATCATCAGCTGACGGCAAAGAGGCTCCGTTAAACCTGGAGATGGTCCTCAAGGGTAACCCTGACCAGCTAAATTTCAATGTACTTATTATTAAAACTGTGTTTCACATTTCATTTGCTTTTGCTACGCAATCTCACGTGACACAATGATGCCCATTTAAGAGTTCACAGATCTTAGAGGGAAAGTGCCTCAAGAAATCATCTCTCTCTCAATGCTCCCTTTACATCTAATCTCACACGGGAGGCAAAGGAAGCCAAGATAGGAGGTAACCCAAGGTCTGCTCACCCATGTAATGACAGGATTGTAACCAAAATGCCCCACCTTTTAATGAACTGAAAAAATGAGAAATAAACGGGAGTGATTCCAGTTACTTGACAGTTAAGTTCAACAAAAAGATCGACTGACTACATGAGCCAGAGGCCCTACTTAGGAACGCATCATGGTGTTTCGTTCCCAGCCCAACCCTCTCCCAGTCCCCATCCACCTTAAGCTAATGCACAAGCATCAAAAGCAAGTGGGGGTGGAGGGATGGGAATAGGAAAAGCAATAGAATGAATCAGACATCACTCTCCTAGGCTCATATATGAATACACGACCAGGGCAACTCCACATCATGTGCAACCACAGAATGGGAAGTTATACTCATGTATGTTTGTATAATGTGTCAAAATATACTGCAATGTAAAACTGAAAAGAACAAATTAAAAATTTAAAAAAAGGACTAGTGGGCTTGGGTGGACTAAGAGCATGTATAACACTCAACAAAGTCCTGATCATCTCTGCAAATATCCAGACTAACAGGCCTTCTTCCTCGGGCTCTTCCCCCCCACACACTTCTTATACAACCCCCCCCAAACACACGTACATGGCCCTCACCTATCTGGGAAGCCTAACTTAAGAGACCAGAGTCACCCTCAGTCCCCAAGGTTCTAGAGAACAACAGGCAGGACTGTGTCTTGTAGCAATACTTAAAAAAACAAATAGCTCCCCCCCATCAGGTGCCTGCGCATACCATGGCAGGGCCCAGTACTCTACCTCTGGGTAAATGTGAGGATCCTCCATGCAAGCGAGCTCAGGGCCACAGGTGCAGAACCCTGGCACACCACTTTCTGCTCAGAGGAAGGGGTCCACCAAGGACACGCGGCTCGTCTACCTAGGGGCCTTAACCTTCACCACACAGTTCTTTTTCAAAGGCTGTAGGAATTTAACTGCTGTCATTTAACTTAGTTTTAGCTCCTTTACTTGCCTTTTCATGTCCTATTTTTTCCTCCTACAGGCAGAGTACATTGTGGGGGGAGCAGACAACAGTTATTTACAAAAAAAAAAAAAAGGTAATCCAGGAATGAGCTCATAAGGACTCACAGAAAAGGTACAAAAATTATTATATAATGTTAAGAAAACATGCTACATAGTATCACATGCTACATAGTATTATTAGTCCCTTCTGGAGAGGAGTCTTTCCTAAAGAATAAAGAGAAAAGTTTTTGCATGTGTGGTACTGGGGATTGAACCCAGGGTGCCCTACCACTGATCCACACATCCTCAGCCCCTTTTACTTCTTATTTTGAGACAGGATCTCACTAAGTTGCTGAGGCTGGCCTCAAACTTTCAATCCTGCTGCCTTGGCCTCCCAAGTCACTGGGAATACAGGTGTGCACCACTGTACCCAGCCAAGAAAACATTTTTTTATAGTTGTAGATGGACAGCATGCCTTTATTTGTTTGGTTTTTTATGCAGTGCTAAGGCTCAAACCCAGTGCCTCACATATGCTAGGGAAGTGCCGCTGAGCTACAGCCCCAGCCCAGAAGAAAACATTTTTAATACAGATAAACATTACCACCATCCTGAACTGATGGGGGAAGCATGCACACAGAACCAGGGTTGCAGCAGTGAAATGTGAGGAGGCCTCATAATGAAACAGATGTCTACTGCTGTTAGGAAAATAAGACTTACAACAGCTCAGTCTTTGAACAGCATCAGAATGTGTGAGCCACAAAAAATTGCCTCTAACCTCAGGAGGACAGGTTGCGTACTGACACACTTGGTTAGTATCTGAGCGTTAACCTGATTTGCCCAGGTAAGCCTTCAGAAACTCCTTGAACTTACCATTCAGGTCAAGGAATATAACAGGAATGTGGGCTTCCATCCCAGGAACTGGTGTCCTGAAACACAGAGACAAACGCTCCTCTAGTACACTTGAGGACATGGCCCCAGCACACACTCACGGCTAGCACGGTCCTGGCCACAGCACCTGGGCACTGATCTCCTACAATTTAACATGAGAAATGCCACAGAGACTGAACTGTAACTGCCACTTCTTACGCTGACACTAGAACTGGTCTGCAAGACCACTCATCTGTTTCTATAAAGCCCCATTTCAACATACTTTCTTATTAAAGGACATACTCCAGGGTTCTGTGTGGCTTAACTTACTATTTTTAATTTCTATAAAGTGGCACAGAACATTTGCTGACAGTACAATTTAAGCTGGTACCAAAATCAAAAACTGGTGCAAATGCAATTTTCTTATGACTGAACAGTCTTCTAAGGGAATGAATAATCCAAGTAATTTACATATTAACTATTTTTTTAATGATAAGTACAGTGGTACTAAATATTGATTTAAGTTCTCAGAAATCTTAATTACTTTGACCAATAACAACGTTATTTAATAAAGCAGCTATTTTAGACCACAGTTATTCTAGTAATGAAAATAATAGTTCCTTAAATTCACACAACTCTGTCACATGCTATCACGACTCTTCCATTAACAGCAGCACACCCAGAACTCAAATGGAAAGCAGGGGTTCGAGAATGCTCAGAACTCCACAAGAACTGAGGGGTTCCTACCATTCTGCAGGGGCCCCTGGAATGCCACTGCCAGCAGAGGGGACCATCACAGCGTTCCTTTCCTCAGTTAGAGTCAACCGCATCTCTAGGAGCTGTGCCTCACGGTCAGCATCATCTTCTGTTTTATCTAGAACATCAAGAATGAGGATTAGGCCAGGAGTGGGGGTGCACACCAGGAATCCCAACAACACAGAAGGCCAAGACAGGATGACCACAAGTTCTGGGCTAGACTGGGCAACTTAGCAAGACCCGTCTCAAAATAATAAAAAAAAATAAGCACAAGGGGCATAGCTCAGTGATAGAGCACCCCTGGGTTCAATCACCAGTAATGCAGGCACACACACACACACACACACACACACACACACACACACACACACACACACACTTGATCCAGAAATGCTACTTGATGTTTCTACCTCTGGAAATATCACGTGTTTCAGTTGCTGGCACTGGGTGCTCACAGTGATAAGAACTAACCCAAGCAAAGGTCAGCTGGGCTCCTGCAGAGACGCCCCTTCAGCCCCTGGGCACACGGCAACCTGGCCCAGGCAGAACCACTTGGGAACATCAGCGCCTTTCCTGAAGCTGTTTCTAATGACCAGTATGTGCTCTGCCCACTGCATTCCCTTCCTCTGTTGGGGGTTGGGGACCACACCAACATATTATCACAACTGGATGAATGTTCTCTTGAAGGGACATGGCACAAACCAGGAGTCACACTCATGTGCTCTTGCCATCCACATTGCTGATACAGGCTCTTAATTTACATGTCTATGAACGGGGTTATTAACTATTCACCAACTTCAGGGAGGGAAATAGTGAGTTACTCTTCCTACCAGGTTTGCTGACAAGCTTTTGTAGCTGTTGATCCAAATACTCTTGACGCTTTGTTAGCACATTTAGCCATTTTCTACGTAATCGCTCTAAATCCCGATCCTGGAAGAAAATAAGGGAAACCATATTCACCACATACAACATGATGTCAAGACAGTACCTGTGAAACCGATGCTCTAGTTCACCTTTCTTTAACACGATTAAAAGATGTATCACACAAAACTTCATTATTAGCACCACCAGATACCTTTACTGTAGTTTAAAAGAGAAACTCTCAGAATCTAAAGCATTTTCTTCTAAAGCAGATTATTTCTGAAAGGGATATCTCTGGCACCCTGGCCAGTGTTATTTCTAGTGGCTCATGGGACAGAACTCCAAGCAAGGAAGGTCTATAAGTCCTCTTTGATGGAAAGAACTTACAAACTCCATTCACTAATCTTCAGATTTACATAGCCCAGAACCATCAGAAGGGGCTTTAAATGCTACAACCCCTTTTCCCACGTTGCACCAGGCTCTTAGAGACATGCCACATAAATGCTTCTCCCCTTATTGTATATGGGGGAGGACAAGAGGACAGGGATCATTACCAGCAGACCAACAACTCTACCAGTCAACACCTGCAAGCACGCCAATCTTCCCTCATTTCCTCTGTAATAAGGTTACAAGACAGGGTAGGTCAGTGGAATGCTGCAGACGCCATGGATCTGGATTTCACCAGGGCACTTAACCAAATAGCCCATGACATTCTTGTGGACAACATGGAGGAATGCGCAATGCATCTACTTGAGTAAGATCGCAGAGGACTCAAATACCACATCTAAACAGCAGTGAGTAATGGAATCATGTCAGCTTAAAGAGGTCTCTACTGCTGTGCCATAGGACCCTGAATGTAACACCATCTGATACAATGCGTTTTATCAGTGACTTGCAGGAACGCAGACGTTTCTATCCAATTAGAATGATGCAAAGCCAGAGAGTGACTGCACTGGATGACATCATCAGGCTCCACAGGGCTGAGACAGTCCTCAAGGATGACTAACAGGATGAAACTTCACAGACACAGACAAAATATGGCAGATTAGGGAAAGAGAAGAAAGGGAAAAATAATACCACAAAAACCCTGGATGAGTGCAGGAAGGGCATTCAGGGAGAACTGGCTTCAAATAAGGAAAAACACCAAGGGCTGGACCACGCTCAGGGCGACACTGGAACAGGAGCAGGGCCAATGACTCCACTCAAGCAGAGGCCAGGGAAGAGCAGCTGGGGAAACTGCTCTTTAGGAGCCTGGATGGAGAGATCCAGGTGTGGGGAAGGACAGGGAAGTGATGTTCTGCTCCTAACGCACCTGCCTTCACGACCCCTGATATCCATGATACAATACCATCCTCCTACTCTGTGTTACTTTAAGAAGATGCACCATTTGAATCAAAATTACTTAATTATCAAGTAAGAGCACAACAAGCTCCTAGAATGTGTAATTATGTACTTGAATCAAGCTGACAGGCTAACCGACGCTCAATTACCTGGTAGCTGTCCATGTCCTCCTCTTCCTCCTAAAAGAAAAAGTGCATCATGGAGAACCAAAATAATTATCCAAGAATCAGGCTACACAGTCTGAATCTTCCCCCAGAGTTTCTGTCACCTCCCACCTACAGCACCCTCAGTCAGAGCTTTACAGTTGTCAGGAAGTGGAGGAAAACCTTGAGCCCCTGGGGGTTGGGGGTGAAGAGCACTGTTTGACCTTTTCGGGAGCCAGTACAATACTCACCCTGCTGGGCTTACAGTCCCACTCACCAGGGGAAATCAAACCCCTGCTGGCAAGTAGGCTTCACAAGCCAGTGGGGGGCTTCTGCAGAGGGGCTGCAGTGCAGAGCGGCTAATCACCACGCACTGGGGAGTGGAGGAGGCTGAAGAGTTTTAACCCTCTGTTTGCCAGGACCAGGGCAAGCCAGCAGAGTCTGGCAATGCCAAGAGCACTGTTCCCTGAACGCGGTGTGCCCGGGGTTCCCAAAGACTCTGGTCTGGGTTGGTCTTTTAACAAACCAAAAACAGTCACAGAAACTTACCTGGAAGGCGTCAAGAGTTCTGGGGGACCTGAGTGGTCTGACTTTCAGGCATCCAATGCCAACAGACAGTATACACTCTTCCACCAACGGCAAAGTCCCAGACTCCTGCACAGACTTCACTTCAACTTGAACTCGCCGGGACTGCCCCTGGACCACAGAGAATTTTCAGTCTAAAAGTCAGTTTCTTATTTCCAAAAAAATTGGTTTAGAGAGACCCCTATAGGTCCACGCTGAGAAAAACATTTAACTTTGGAGATCTCTTAAGTACTAACATACAAATCCAAAACCAGACAGGAAAACTTATGTTCCTTTTTACCAAGTAAAAAGACATTTCATCAATAAAAAGAAACATTAAAAGAAAACATTCTAACAAAGGAAATGTGAACCATTGTCTAATAAACAATGTTCAATTTATCTGATAATCAAATACATACAAATTAAAATAACCACAACACACTTTAATTTCTACTTGTTACACTAGCAATTATATGTGAAACAGGCAATTTACAATACCACCCAAAATTTAAAAAATAATTTCAAAACTGTAGGGCAAGAATTTAAGTTGGGCAATATGACTTAAAAATATAAGTATCCTATGCCCCAGAATTGACTTTGAAGGGATATGTCCTAAGTAAATAATCGTGCATTTTTATAAAGAATCTGAAAGCACTGTGAAGAATAGCAAAAAATAGATATAAATCGAATGTACAGAATCCATAACTGTTCAAATAAGCCGGCATGTATAATGAAACACGATGTAGTCATTAAACTATTACTGCGGGAAATGTGTGGCGTGCCCAGGCAAAGAACAAGTAACCAAGGGCAGGAGACACACATGGGCCACTTCTAAACGCAAGCATCTAAACACAGGTATCGGAGTTAGAAACTAGAAAGGCTAACTACCTTGGAATCACTGCCCTAATCCTAGAATAAAAAATAATTTTAAGCTAAACAGCAAAAGGAACTGATCAGAAAAAGCTGTTCCTACTTAAAACTGTTTTCTGAGTAACTCCTATGTGACTCCATATATTTACCATGAAGTACATGGTCAGAAAGAATTCCCAGTATCCTCAAATTACTGACTTCAAACTTAGTTTATAAATGTTAGGGACAGAAAACAGAGTATGAAAATGGAATCTGAATATGTTTCAAATCAATTACTCTTGTCTGCTTCCACTACACTTAGCTCCCAAGAGATTTGATGATGAGGAAAATCTACTTATGCATTGATCCCATCAAGCTTCGTTTGAATGGACAGGATACAGACATCTTTTGAGTTTATATTTTCTAAGAATTATGCATCAGTTATTCTGTGGAAAAATTCCTCAGAAAATATTTTAATAGTCTAATATTATTTCAATTTGCTACCTTTTAAATCAGAAAGCAATCTGTTCGGAACACATAAACAGTGAACAGGACACAGTGGGAAGATTCTAGGTATGGAGAGGGAAGGGAGGAGGGCAGGGTGGGAACGGCTCACTGCTCCACAGCAAAGCTTTGCAAAGTGCACTTCAACTAGTGGCTGAACTTGTTGCAGCTGCTGATATCCCAGCATTTGTTGTGTACAGCAGTTTCTATGTGGCTAAGCCCTATCAGCTGTCCTCTGCCACTGTCCTGTTCAAGAAGAATATATCCCAATTTTAAAACTTATCCTACTCAGGTGTGCTCAGTCTTTGAGCCCCTCTCAGTCGCCTGCCAGGAGGTTCTGCCATCGTCTCCTGCTTCCAGCTCCTCAGGCATGTGACTCTATGCAAAGAGACCCAGGTCCAGCCTCAGGTCTTTATTCTGCCATTTGCTCAGGAGAAACCTTCCCAGACCTCATGTGACATTTTTTGGCAACCAGGTAAAGAGACAATCCTTCAAAAAACCCCTTCCTGACAAGTCCAGTGATCATCAGGCACTCTTAGTAAAGGGTGTCAGAAGTATGACCAACACTCAGCTATGCAACTACACTAATTGGTAGAAAAATCACCGTCTTGCTTCCAGGAAGGAATTTCTAAGGCAGCCAAGGAAGATAAACATCTTAACTGATGCCCAGAGAAAGAAGTTCTTCACACAGGCAAGAATTCTACTGTACATACATATCATGCTGCAATTTAAACCAATCTCTTGCTTTCAGTTCCTTGTCTATATGTGAATGCACCTGCTCACATTCATTGCTGGGGTCCAAAAGAAGTGCTTTTCACCTTCCTTCTTGTAAGACATTTAGAAACTTAAATAGTTAAATTCTTTCTTTTAACCTTTTCTCATATTTGGCTTTGAATACTTTTAACATTCATTTTCTTGAGCTACTCTTTTATTTTAAACTATGGAAAAATCTCACAGGACACAGTAGCCTGCTAAGTGATAGATTAATGCAAAGCACAGCAAAAAAAAAAAAAGGGGGGAGGGTATTTCCAAATCATTTATGCAAATTACATAAAGACTTCCCTTCCACTATCAGTTGGCAGAGTAGACTGGCAGATCACGACATGCCTAGGGTTGAGGGACTATTGTCACATATTTCTCTGCTATGTGGACCTGGCGTGTGTTCCCATCTACCCAGCTGCATTTATTTAACACCTTCCCTGTGCTGAGCACTGTGCTGTACATACAGCAACCCTCCTAATCCTCATCCCAGTCCCATGACATTGGTGTTGCCATCATCTCCACACTGCAGGTAAAGGGCAGAGGGCACTGGACATGCCTACAGGTACAGAGTAAGGATACTGCAGAGATGGCACTGAATCCAGCATGTTGGCCCGTGAACACATGTTCTTTTGGCCATGTTACAATCCTTTTCCTCCTTGTTTTCATGAATGTGACAATCCTGCCTGATGTTTGTTTTATGCCCTATAATTCCAAGTTTATCTTTTTAATAACACAACAGAAGCTAGTTTCAAAATATTGTAAGTAGAAAGACTCATGACAAGGAAAGAAAATGCACATGAAGTAGGAAATTATTTTAATGTAAGATGGACTTGGTCAGTCTAGATATCAGCAGCAGCATCAACTTTTCTATTAAAAAGAATCCAACATGTAGCTCAGAGGTACAGTGCTTGAACAGCATGCATGAGGCTCTGGGTTTGGTCCCCAGCACCACCAAAAACAACAACAAAAAATTAAGTATTCTGGTGCCAAAGAATTTCATAAGCACATTGGTGATATGTTACCTGCCGGAGCTGGAAGACTCCTCCCGTTGGAACATCCTTGGCGGGAATCACTTCTACAGGGCAGTATTCACCATTCTCATTCTGTTCCAAGATCTGAACCCAGAATTCCAATTTCCTGGTGACTTCGCTCCACCTAGAAAACAGGTGCAGTTCTTGGGAAGTCACATTTCTTTTCTAATACAGGCAGCTTAGGATCCTACACATGAGACTAAGAAACTAAAATGACCACCAAACGGGTAACTGATCTATGGTTGAATTAGAAACATACAAATACATGCTAGCAAATACAATGAACAGCAAAGTTAAACTAACTTGATATCAAGACTAGAAATAGATCCTTTATTTTGCTCAGAAAGATATGATGATAAAATCCTTTTCAAAGTGGCTACTCAAAAATCAGAGCATTCTAGTGAGATGTGCAGAACAAGTACAGGGCTACCTTCCCATAAACAAACAAAGGTAGCACTTTCCACTCCCATGACTTGAAAAGAGTCAATGTAATGATGCAGACCTCCATTTGTTTCTCTGACAATAATTAGAAATAATTCACAGTGATAAGTGATCATTCTCCACATTAATTTCACTATTTCTTCTTAAATAACCACATACTTAGCTTTCTTGCATCATTCTTCCAAGTTCACTGTCCTAGGAAGTTTAGCTGTGATATAAGCACCCTGGACACAACACCATCTGCTCTGGGGCCTGGTAATGCTCAGGAAACATCGAGCTTTATAAATGGCAGTATCAATCTACAGCAATGTTGTAAAATTATAAGTAGAATTAGATGGATATCTAAAATTCACCTGTCCCGAAGACTTCGTGTTTTTGCTTGGATGATTCCCAAATCCCACAGGGCTGGGTTTTTCCGGGGGTCATTCATTTTATGTCCATATACTTCAATTGCCAAGGCCCCTTCTGATAGATGCTCAATGAAGTCTTCCGTGATGTTAACAGAAAACTCCTGAAAGATAACAGCTGATTACAAAACAGAAACACTTTCCGGTAATCTTACAATTACTAATACCAGGAATCATGTACTTAAGTTTTATCAGGGAGGAAAGAAACAGAAAACAGAATACTTCCGTTACTGAGCAGAGCGTCATAGCACCTGGGTTTGATCCCCAGCACCACCAAAAACAATAACAAAAAATTAAGTATTCTGGTGCCAAAGAATTTCATAAGCACATTGGGAGTGCCCAGGTGGCCAAAGGTTCTTGCCTTTAAGTTAACTATGAATTTTTAAAACCTTCCACTTTTTTTCTTTTTAGACTCCATTTTTCCATTGGTTCTTTTTAGACCTACATGACATAGAATTTATTTTGACATAAAGGCATGGAATATAATTTGTTCTATTCAGTCCCAGGGACTTCCCCCTTCCCCTCCCCACTCCCCTCCTCCCTCCTCATTCACTTCCCTCTGTTCTACTGATCTTTCTGCTATTATAGATTTTTTTTTTAATTAGTGTCTTGTGGATGCACATGATGGTGAGATTCACCATGGTATATTCATATATGTGAATAGGAAAGTCAGGTCAGACTGATTCCACTGTCTTCCTTATCCACTCCCCCCTTCCCTTTATTCTCCTTTGTCTACTCCACTGATTTTTCTTCTATTCTTTTTTTATAACCCCCATCGTATTTTTCTCTACATATCAGAGAAAACATTCAACCTTTGATTTTTTAAAATCTTCCACTTTGAAAGTCTAGTATGTAAGAACAGCACTGCATTGTATTTTCAAAATCTATTGTTTAAATGTTTAACTAACTATATGAAGCATTATAATAATTTATAATATCTTGATATAAATTTCTACATCCAATAAGGTAACTATATGTTGCAAAAATTACTTTTTCCAGTTTTTTGGACATTGTCTACAATAAAAGAATAATGATTATTAGCACAAAAAATAATTTTCACAACCTGTCCTTATGTGTGGCAAGAGGGTACTGGAGATCAAACCCAAGGGTGCTTGCTACCACTGGTCTACATCTGCAACCTTCTTTTATTTTTTATTTTAAAACAGGGTCTTGATAAATCGCTACAACTGGCCTCCAATTTGGGATCCTCCTGCCTCAGCCTGCTGGGTGGCTGGGATTGCAGAAGTGCACCAGGACACCCAGCCCAACCATTTCTCCTTTACAGAACAATATTTTGCAATAAGGATTTTGCTGTATTAAGAAAGTCATGGAATTTAAACACACTGGGGAGAAAACCTCACTTAAACAAACAAACAAAAAAATGAGGTTGATCAAGTGTGGTAAATAACAAAAAAGACTGATAGACCAGTGCAGTGCAAGCCCCAGGAAACACGATGACAACTACTGTGGACAAGGTAACTTCTGTGAACGGTTCCTTCAGCTGAAAAAAGAAGTGCAGCAAAGAAATATAACTGGCAAGGACAAAAGGACAGAATGGCAAAGGGCTCCGCAGAACCTCAGACCCAGTGAAGTGATTTCTTGTCTGTTGCCTTAATTTTCACAGCTTCTTAACTGTTTCCGATTTCTTTTCTTCACTAATGTAACAGAAAACACAGATTCCTTTAGAAGATGAGCATGAGCGCGTGTGCGCGCGTGCGTACACACACACACACACACACACACACACACATACACAGACACACACATTTTTTTTTTTTTTTAAAGAAAGAGAGAGAGATTTTTAATATTTATTTTTTAGTTTTCGGAGGACACAACATCTTTGTTTGTATGTGGTGCTCACGCTTGCCGGGTGAGCGCACTACCGCTTGAGCCACATCCGCAGCCCCAAGTTACCCTTTTTTAAAACCGGGAATCGAACCAAGGGCCACTTAACTACTGAACCACATCCCCAGCCTTTTTTTCTAATTTATTTAGAGACAGGGTCTCGCTGAGTTGCTTAGGGCCTCACTAAGTTGTTGAGGCTAGCTTTGAACTCATGATCCCAAGCCACTGGAATTACAGATGTGCGCCACTGTGCCTGGCTATACAAGTTACCCTTTGACTGTGGACAAGTCAAATGCATTGACTTTAATTCTTTACTCCACTGTAAGACATTTTGGTCCAAGACATAGATTGGCAAAATTATTCAAAGAAATAAGGATTCTTTTTTGATTTTTGGTTACACATGAGTAGACTACAAAATCAACTCACTCTGCAGTGATCAAAGACAACCATGCACTGAGGCTCCTTGCTGACCGGGGAGGAGGAGGTATCCACCTCAGGCACGACTATCACTGGCTCCTGCTGATCCCAGAAGTCGTATTTGCAGAACACGAAGTGGGCCAAGTGCTGTGGCAACCCCGTGGCTTGAAGTATTTTCACCTGAAAGGAAAGGAGGGCTCTGTTGGTGTTTTAACCAGAAGATTCCAGGTGGTACTCTGAGTTAGAGGTATGGGTTCCTGTCCTGACCACATCCTATTCACTCTGGAGTATTTTTGCATCTGAAATGGTGCCCACAACTGTCCTATTTAGTAAGAGGCCTGATATAGGGTGACAAGGACTTGATGATAAAGGTGGGTATACTGAAGTATTTAGAGGCTGATGAGGAGAATTTAAATTCCAGTTTCTTAGAACATAAGAATATAACAGTCATCAATTCAGAAGAAGAAAGTTCTTGAACATCAACAACATTCAGTTATATGAATCTGGCTAACTATGAATATGTCCTAAAAAAAAAAAGAGCCAGGTACAATGAATTTTTAAAAAATCAGTAATATGTGCCAACAAGCAATAAATGTTCGAGGAAGGGCAAAATATTTATTCAAAACATTTTTTTTTGGTACTAGGAATTGAACATTCGGGCTCTACCACTGAGGCTGAAGCCCCAGTCCTCTTTTATTTTTTGAGACAGGTCTCACTAAGTTGCTTAGGGCCTGGCCAAGTTGCTGAGGTTGGCTTTGAACTTCAAATCTTCCTGCCTCCACCTCCTGAGTCGCTGGGATTACATATGGGCACTACCACACCTGTCTTGATATTTTGAAGTATGAAGCATAACAAGGTTCTCAAGTAGAAAGGTTACATGCTACCAAATCATTTTTTGGAGAATTTTAAAGGCACTGAGAATGTGACGTTAAACCTCTGGGGGGGAACGGGGGGAAGTGCAGAAGGCGACAGTTTGCGCTGTCGGAATCAATGCTGACCAGATGCCTTCCCTACACAGACTTAGTGGGGAGAGGCGCCAGCGCTAAGGGCTGGACTACAGGACTGCAGAGTTCTGTGATGACGAAGTTGGGTGGAAACGCATGCCTCAGCAAGTTAAATTAGGTTCAGATTTTACAACTGACTGAGCCAGTCTTCACATTACTGAGTAATAATCAGAAACTTTGTTCTTCACCCGATCACTCCCTGCATGTTGTACAATCCCCTCTACCTCTAATAATAAACTTAATGAAAATAAAGTAGAATATATGGCATAAATTCATGTAAGCTCAGCAACCACAAATACAACCTTCACATTTTGGAAGCATTAGTAAGGATGGGGAAACCACAGAAAGTGGGAACTCCATAGTAATTCATTTTTCCTTGTGATGCTAACGAGTCTGAAAGATAGCAGTTTTCCTCCTAGGCTACAGAAGACTGGCCAGCACAGTTCATATCTCCATACCACCTGAGCAATTAATGTTCTGTAACTTTTTATAATTAAAAAAACTATTGTTTTCACCAATTTTTATAAAAACATTTTCTTACCATAATAGTCTTTACAGTGAGGCACAAGATTTTGAGGTTACAAAAATCTAAACAAAATCTGTCACTTATTAACACACTTAATCTGTGTTCGGGTGCAAATTACTTCAATTTTTAGTTTTCTCACAATGGTACTGGCACCAAAACAAACATGAAGACCAATGGTACAGAAGAGAAGACACAGAGACAAACCCATGTAAATTCAGTTTCTCATACTAGACAAAGGCACCATACATTGGAGAAAAGATGGTCTCTTCAAAAAATGGTGCCAGGAAAACTGGAAATCCATATGCAACACAATGAAATTAGACTCCTATCTCTCACTCTACACAAAACTCAACTCCAAGTAGATCAAGGACATAAGCATTAAAACAGAGACCCCGCACCTACTAGAAGAAAAAGTAGGCCCAAATCTCTACCTTGTCAGCTTCAGAACCAAATTCCTCAACAAGACTCCTAAAGTGCAAGAAGTAAAATGAAGAATCAATGAATGGGGGCTGGGGCTGTAGCTCGGTGGTAGAGGGCTTGCCTAGCGTGTGTGAGGCACTGGGTTCAAGCCTCAGCATCACAAATAAAAGTATTGTGTCCATCTACAACACACACACACACACTCTCTCTCTCTCTCTCTCTCTCTCTCTCTCTCTCTCTCTCTCTCTCTCTCTCACACACACACACACACACACACACACACACGGACTATAAATATTAAAAAACAGGATAAGAAGCTTCTTCACAGCAGGAAACAATCAAGACCATAAAGAGAGAGCCTACAGAATGGGAGAAAATCTTTGCCACCTGCACCTCAGAGCATTAATCCCTGGGATATATAAAGAACTCAAAAAACTTAACACCAAAAAAATAAATAACCAAATCAATAAATGGGCTAAGGAACTGAACAGACACTTCACGGAAGAAGAAATATGATCAGTCAACAAATATATGAAAAAATGTTCAATATCAACAGCAATTGGAGATTCCATCTCACTCCACTCAGAATGGCAAGTATAAAGAATACAAGTAGCAATAAATGTTAGTGAGGATATGGGGGAAAAGGTACACTCATACCTTGCTGGGGTCTGCAAATTGGTGTAACCACTCTGGAAAGCAGTGTGGAAATTCCTCAGAAATCTTGGAATGAAACAACCATTTGACCCAGTTATCCCACTCCTTGGTGTATACCCAAAGGACTTAATCAGCATACTATAGTGATGCATCCACATCAATGTTTATAGCAACTCAATTCACAATAGTTAAATTGTGGAACCAATCTAAGTGTCCTTCCACAGATGAATGAATAAAGAAAATATGGTACATATATACAATGGAATATTACTCAGAAATAAAGAGGAATAAAATATCATGCTAAGGGAAATAAGCCCATCTCAAAACTCCAAAGGGCAGATATTACCTCTGATTTTGCAAATTCACAACAGGTGGGGTGGGGGGATGGCTGTTCCCTGATTAGACGGGGGTGTAGGGAGAAGGGAAGGGAAAGGGGAATGGGAAAGACAGTAGAATGAATCGGACATAACTTTCCTATGCTCATATGAGTACATGACCAGTGTAACTCCGCATAATGTATAACCATAAGAATGGGAAGTTACACTCCATGTATGTATGATATGATGGAATGCAGTCTGCTGTTGTGTATAACTAAAATGAACAAATAAAAAAAATTTAATTAAGAAATACAATATTTAGTTTTCTTTTTTTTTTAAATCTGTCCCCAGGCATTATATTTACCTTTTTTTTTTAATTTTAATATTTATTTATTTTTTTTTTATTCTCGGCGGACACAACATCTTTGTTTGTATGTGGTGCTGAGGATCGAACCAGGGCTGCTCGCATGCCAGACGAGCGTGCTACCACTTGAGCCACATCCCCAGCCCAATATTTAATTTTCTTAGGCTCAGCTTTCTCCTGGGAGATCTGTGAATGTTAACGGCCACCCTACTGTCCCGGGTGACACCACACCAATGAAGGAAAGGAAACGAATGGAAGCAACTGACGAGGTATTCAATACATACTTCTCTGTGACTGAATTCTGTCTGAAAGCCACGTTTTCCCTATAGAAATTCATCTAAGTTTAAGAATAAGAAATAAGATGTCATACACTGACCCATCCTCTGCAAGCAACTTCTTAGGACTGAGACTCAGGATCTAGAACATAGGTTGTCTGGGGTTTTATTGGGTTTAAGTTTTTACATACAAAAATGAAAATCACCACAAGGTGTCAGAATACCACAGACTTCAGCTTGCAGCTGTCCAAGACAGAGAGGCAAAATGACATCAGCTGCTGTCAGCTGGTGATAAAGAGGGTCAACTAGACTATTCCTACTGCTTTCATGGGCTTAATTCCTTTCATTTAAAAAATCTTAAGATATATTGTATTGTACCAGCATTTTTTAAAGCCCCATCATTAAAAAAAGGTTACTGGATGCACTACTTTTTTTCAGTGAAGATGATAAATTTCCTGGAATGTTGTTTTACTGCAATGGTAAAAGCTCATCTTTCAGAGTTGCACTTTCTAGTCCACCCGTTTGACTGGGCCACACGGAGTCATCAAGCTTGTCTCCACCCCTGAGAATCGCAATACCTCAAGGGACAGATTCTGAGATCAATGCAATAAAGATGAACCTTCTAGCAGATAACGGTGTTTTCCCCTTATTCTGAAGTGGTTGGAGCCACGGAACACGGCAGACCTGCTTAGCACATGCTGCGACCTGCAGAAAGTGGCCCTCCCTGTAACAGCATTAGCTTCTCCTACTTGAGGCAAACATATAACTTACTCCTGAAATTCTAAGAAAGGTTTGCTGAGGAAAACCTAGGATGGGTTATGAATTAAGAGTCAGTTCTAGGACTGGGGATATAGCTCATTTGCTAGAGTGCTTGCCTCACACACACAAAGCCCTGGGTTTAATCCCCAGCACCACCACCAAGAAAAAAAAAAAGAAATAAAAAAAAAAAAAACAAGAGTCAGGTGTAGCTTCTTTCCCTGACCTTTTACTGGCCTCTCTTCATTTTTCCTTTTTCAGTCCTGGGGACTGACCCCAGGGTGTACAAGCACTGCATAGCAAAGGGACACTTAGGCATAACCTCAATCCTTTTTTTTACTTATTATTTTGAAACAGGATCGTGCTAAGTTGCCAAGGCTAGCCTTGAACCTGAGATCCTCCTGTCTCAGCCCACTTAGTCTCTGGGATTTCAGGTGTGCATGGCCATTCCCAGCTACGGGCTGCTTTGTAAACAGCACAGGACACTGTGCTGACTTCTTGTCACTAAAACCTTTTTCCCTGGATCCTGCAAAGGTTCTCAACCAATGGTATTGCTGGCCTACTAGAGGGTGTTCTGAGATGTGGGAAAGGACATTCGCAATGCCATGACGAGTAGGGGAGGTGGCTCTCCCCAATCTAAGCGGGCAGGAACCGACAACTGTAATGACCAACTACCCTCTACCTAGCCATTATACTCAGAAACACCAAGAGCACCTGTGGAGACATTTTAACCCAACACCCCAACTCCTTCAGGTTTAGCCTGTCCCATTTGCCCAGAAATCATCCCCAGACCCTGCTGTCTGAATCACCTTCTCTCTCTGTGTCTCAGGACCGCTGGTGCCTACTCTATGAAGCCCCTGGATCACACACAACACTGGAGTCTTCTGTACACCAACAAGAAGACCGAGCAGGCCCTAGCTACTGAAGAGCAGGAACCTCTCCCAGCTCATCTTCATGTTGCTGGGATCTGACATGAGGCCTGACCAGTAACACCCAACAAAAGTGTGATGAACAGCACACCAGGGAAGAGCAGGCAGCAGAGGGCTGCAACTGGGGTGTGCAAGCACAGCACGGCCAAGGCACTGTGGGGAGGAAGAGCAAAGGTCGTGCAGAGAGGCTGCAAAGGGTGGCTAGGGCTGCAGCTCAGGGACAACACCAGAGCTGGGGTAAACACCTATTTTCAACAAGAAGCAAAAGCCCCAACAGGAGGAGCAAACAGTGGGAGACAAGGGCTTCTCTGCAGAGAGGTGCAGATAAACAAAGACTCCTATGATTTTGGAATTGAGAGGCCCAGAGAAAAGAGGTGACTTGTCCATAGCTCTAGAAATGCTGAACCCATACTTCAGGATCCGTGTCCCAAGAATACCAAACACTACAAAGTTTACTTGGTGACAGATGTTTTCAAAATCCAAAAAAAGAACACAGATTCATCATCTAAATACCCACAATCCTCAAAAACAGTCCCGCTTAGACTACTTCCCAGACAAACCTGGGACTTACCATGCACACCAGTCTGCTCTCCTGGGCCTCCTTCTCAAAGGAGCCCTCCGCAGCGTCGTCACCTCCTGCGATTCTCTCCCCAATGGCACCACTGATTCGCATCACCTCTACATGCAGCCGACCAGCCACCTAGAGCAACGGGGCAAAGCAGACAATGGCTTCCAGATCCCTGAGAGGCCCTCTCCTCTAAATTAGCCACACTATCAGGTCAACGGTATCAGAATGCAGAAGGATCCTTTCTGACACTACTTCTGCTCTCAAAGTATCTGGACTAACCACCATAAAGTCTATGGAAACAAAGTATTTACCACATACATCCATAGCATTTGTCATTACTGATGTTAAAAAAGGCAGCAGCAAGATCCCACTGCCACCCTACTGTTCCCTGCACTGTACTTTGCAGAAACTGAGGCATGAGCAAGCCAACCTCTCCCTTCTGATTGACGATCGGGACAGCATACTGTAACTTCACATCATAGAACAGGGATTCCAGGAAGACATTGGCCACCCCAATGAGACTGTGATTTTCCTGCTCGTCATAGAATGGGTCAGCACGCTTGAAGTACGATCGGATAACCTAAAAGAGAATTGGAGCACAAAACTTCTCAAAAATCACATAAAATAAATGCATTCAACCTACTGATTTTTGATACACTCTTAATTTAAGTCATTAAAGTAAATTTTATCGCTAGTATTCTTTACTGCAAAGTAAGTTCTTGCCAAAGCACAGCACTGTATTATTCTCATACACACATTCCCTCATTCCCACTTAGAATGGAGGTCAGTGTCCTTCACCCACAAAGGATAATCCCAATAGTAGGCCATTACTTTTATCATTTCTTCTCCTTTACATAGAAATCTTCCTGCAAAAATAAGTAAACAAAGTATACTGACTACAAAAGAAATGGAGTGCACTAATATTCTCCATTTTTCTGTTATGGAATAGGGTCACCCCATCTCTTATGACTCATTAGACACATTGCTACAAATAAGAAGTGACACTCAGAGGGAGCAGCTTTTTTTGTATTAATATTGTTATTTTACTTTTCAATTGAAATAGGAGAGGAACAAAAAAGAGTTTTTTAAATGTGAAGCAAAAATGTCATCTAACTATAAAAAGTCGGTTTTACAATATCAATTTTGAAAAATAAACATTTTTACAAAATATGAAGTTAAGGTAGTCAACAACTATATGTAGAAACGGGACCAGCAGTATTGAAGATACATTATGTGCATTATTCTATTTTATTATATATTCTATTTTATACACATACAAGTACATAGCTGAACTCAATGAGAGAACCTGCAAATCAAGCAGCAAGTACCAGTACAGAGGTTTACAGAACCATGTCACAATCAAAGCTTCTTCAAAAAAGGTTCCTAATAGTGTAAATACTAAAGCGCTGCTGAATTAAATTTAAAAAACACACTTCATAGGGTTTAGTTTATTGAGAAACAGAAGGAAGCTGATAAGGCCAGGCTTCTGACCTATGGAGAGCCCCAGAGCAGCAAGGGGATAGACACACCCGTCCAAGAGAAGGCAGAATCCAAAGTGGGAGCTCTGTTAGAAATGCAGAGAAGAGCAAGGAGAAGGAAAGGGACACCTGAGGGACAGGTTTCTAAAATTCTTAATTAACTAAACAATGTAAAGGATTAAAATAACTTTTGCTATAGAACCAGGACAACCATTTTGGGAACACAAAGGATTTCCCCATGGGCAGCCCACTGCAGCCGGGTCCCTTCCCTTAGTGCTTACCGGGGTGTCCTCGTCACACTCTTTCCACTCCTGATAAAGATCTCTCATATCCAGCAGCCTGTTGTCCAGTTTTTCCAAAGACCAAATCTGCTTTCCTTTTCCTCTTCGTCTCACTTGGATTGCAGGCTCACTGAGGAGAGAGCCTCGCTGCAAAGACAGCAGAGGGGGGTGTGAAATGCCATCAGGCCACCACAAGGCCAGTGCTGAGTGCCCACACCCACTGGCCAGGTCATCACACCAAGCTGATGGTTACAAAGCCTTTCCAACCAGCTACAGTCAAAACTAAAAATTTCAGTATGAATAGGTTTAGATATAACTTTACATTTAGACTTCTACTGTAATGGGATATAAATTCAAATTGAAAACCTCAAATCCTAGATTATTATGCTCAATGGGAAGCTGAAATAAGAATGCTTTGTTCAGGGGCTGGGGTTGTGGCTCAGTAGCAGAGGACTTAACACTAGCACGTGTGAGGCACTGGGTTTGATCTTCAGCACCACATAAAGTCAAATAAAATAAAGGTATTGTGTTCATCTACAACTAAAAATATTTTATTCAGAATGTTTTTATTCAGACTTTGTATGACCACAGAACATCAACGGGGAAAAAGAGTCACACATACAGGAGGGCAAAGGGAAGTCTGCTGAGATGCACAGTAAAGAAGTGTCTTTATACTTTCAGAAGTGTAACTTTCAGTTTTTTTTGAATGGGTAGGATCTTAATGCTAAAAAGAGTAAATTCTTAGAAAAGTTACTATAAACTGCTTAAAAGATTAAACTATGAAAATTGTTCCATTTGGAAGCAATAAATGATACTAGATTCCGAATATATAGATTGAATTTATTATTAAATTAGTAGAGAACTAGACAGTGGTTGCACAACACTGTGAATGTACTAAATGCCTGTGAATTACTTACTTTAGAATAGCAATGTTGTGTTATGCAAATTTTGCTAGAAAAATAGTATTTGATGAAGTATTTCCAGCTTATAAAAGCAACCTGTGTTTTTCTCAGTACCTCACACATACTAAGCAGGAACTCAAACACTGAGTTATATCTCCAGGCCATTTTTCTTCCAAATTTTTTTATTACTACATTACAATTATCATAATAGTGAGATTCATTACTCCAGACCTTTTTATTTTGAGACAGGGTCTCACGAAGTTGTGCAGGCTGGCCTCAAACTTGTGATCCTCCTGCCTCAGCTTCCTGAGTAGCTGGGATTACAGGCACAACCTACCAAACTTGGGTAATAATGCGGTTTTCGGTTGTTGTATCTGTGGTGCTGGGGATTGAACCTTGGGCCTCAAGCAGGTCAGGCAAGCACTCTACCACTGAGCCACATCTACAACTATGCAATGAGGTTTTTTTTAAAAAAAAAAATTTTATTAGTTGTTGATGGACTTTCATTTTATTTATTTACATGCAGTGCTGAGACTTGAACCCCGTGCCTCACACATGCTAGGCAAGCATTGTGTCACTAAGCCACAATCCCAGCCACAGGAATGTGTTTTTAATGTAGAAAAACTTTTAGAACATTTTTAAACCACAAAGTAGAAAATAAAAACATCCTTCTACATCTCCCCCAAACGATGTATCTATCCATCATCTATCAATTTAAATGTACTGGCTTTAATAAATAAATAAATAAATGTACTGGCTTAATTTATTAACTACTCTGATATGTCTACTTACAACTTAAGTGAACCATGAAATACAATAATGTTTCATTAACATCTTGCATATGATCATTTCCAAAGAAATAAAATTTGCATAATGAAATAAAGATTTATAATTCTTCTTTTTGGCAGTGCTAAGGATCAAATTCAGGGCTGGGTGCATGCTAGACAAGCATTTTGCCACTGAATTCAAAACACAGCTGGAGATTTAATAATTCCTAAAGTTGAAAATTCATGTGCTTTAGGCCCTTCCACCTCATCTTCAGCCAGCTAGTGAAAAAAAAAAAATTCCCATTAGTGATCTGTGGCTACTGACTTTCCAGGGGCAGAATGCTGGGCCTGGGACTAAATGTCCAGGAATCTACCTACATCATCAACAAATAGCTGCTACCGCACCTCCGTCAGCAATGCACAGCCCCAGGGAGCACACAGGTGGATGGGAGGAGAGAGACCCGAGGGGACATGAGGCACGAGGGGCTGACTTGGCTGCCCCAAAGCAGTAGAGCTCCTTCCAAATAAAGCTCAAAAACAGGATACAGAGAAAAGCGCTATCATTGTGCTTACGGGTAAAATGTTCAGTTCTCAGATACCACAGGGTGAGAGAAGATTTTTATACTGCTCCATCTTCTAGAAAATTTAAGCCCTATAACTTCTGCCCATGATTGGCCTCCTCTTTTGACTATGTCTTTGAGTCCCACTGTACTCAGATTTTGCCCTATAACTAAGAAGCAGAATGAAGTTTAGGTAAAATCTTTCCAACTGCACACAGAGTATCCATCAAGAGACAAGGATCTACACAGTAATGATCAGGTTTGCGGTACCTTTATTACTCAAAAGATTGAGTCATATTTGCTAAATATTGACTGTGCAAAATGGTGAGCTCGATTCTGAGAGATCACTGGGAAACAGCAGCTATCCCTGCTGCCAAATTCCCACAGAACATGGAAACAGACTGATGGAGATGTGTGTAGGGTAGTGCAGGAGAAAGAGACCACGCAGATGCAGCAGAAGTATGCAGGAAGAGAAAAGTCCTTCTAATCCATTAAGATGCACACACACACAATCAGAGCTAGAGAAGGTGCAAGAGGAGGAGCATGGAGTGGGGGGGATGAGGATGACAATGACTATAGGTCAGAATAGGATATCTGAGTAGGACTCTCCCACAAAATCCTATTATACTCATTATATTACTCAAAAAAGAGATTTGTTGTCTTAAATATATATAGGAAACAACTAATGAATGGTTTTATAGAGCAATCTATTAGCAAATGAAGACAACATGATATACATAAAGTGAATACCTGACTTGGGAAGGGCCATGGAGTGGTAATAAAGGAAAAAGGTACTGTGGGAGGACTGATATTAACAGAGTTCTCAGAAATAATTTAAATATATTTGACCATTTGATTCAGCTATCCCACTCCTCGGTTTATTTAAAATCAGCATACTACAGCAACGCAGCCACATCAATGCTCACAGCAGCTCAATTCACAATAGCTAAACTATGGAACCAACCTAGATATCCTTCAGTGGAGAAATGGATAAAGAAAATGTGGTTCATATACACAATGGAATATTATTCAGCCTTAAAGAATGAAATTATGACATTTGCAGGTATATAGATGGAACTAGAATCTCATGCTAACTGAAATAAGCCAGTCCTCAAAAACCAAAGGCCAAATGTTTTCTCTGAACAGCAGATGCTGATCCATAGTGGGGAGGCAGGTAGGGGAAAATGAAGGAGCTTTGGATTGTGCAGAGGGGTGTGAGGGAAAGGGTGGGGCTGTGGGGATGAGGAGGACAGTAGAATGAGACCAACATTATTATCCTATACACATGAAGATTACACTAGTGGAATGTCCCTGAGCCATGTACAGCCAGAGGAATGAAAAGCTGTGCTCCATTTGTGTACAATGTGTCAAAGTGTATTCTGTTATATATAATTAATTGGAACAAATTAAAAAATAAGAAATAAAAAAGGACTGGGACTGTAGCTCAATGGTACAGCACCCCTAAGATCAATCCCTAGTACAAAAAAAGGAGAATTACTCATCTTCAAAATTAAAAATAAGACACTTTTCTCATTTAAGAGTTAGTTATAGGGTCAATACAGGTGTATTTTTCCTTCTGTTAATACTCCTGTCTTCAACACTCAGCATAAATAAAACATGTTCATATTAAAAAAACATGACCACATTGCTAAGAAAAAAATGTGAACGACTTTGAGATGGACTCCCCCCTGCCAAAAAGAAAAGATCGCTGAGTGTCTTATCTAGCATCTAGCATATCCTACTTGTCTGTCTCTTAAGCCATTTACAATTTAGGAAGTTATAGAAAACATATAGTGATTGATTGCTGTAAATGATTGATTGCTGTCCAAAGAAATGCATGTTATCTCACAAGATACAGCTGACAATGGCTCTGTGAATCCTGACTTTCCTTGGGTCTATGTGTAAATGTATCTCACAATCCTAATTTACACATGGAGGAACAGATAATAAGTTACATTCCTGAATTAATGAGTTAAATAAAATATTTGACACATGTTTGAATAAATAAATATGTGTACATATATCTGAAATAAGGGAGTGAAATATACTGTGAGGAGGTAGAGAGTATACTCCTAATGGATAAATATACATACACATGTACATATTTTTTAATGTAAATGTGTGTGTGTATACGCACATACACACACGCATCCATACGTATACACATGTGTGTGCATGTGTGCACATGCACGCATGCACACAAAGGCAAAACGAAGTGAATTCTACTCAAGGGAGAAGAACTGAAGGGCCTCCGTGGGTGGGTCTGGAAAGCAGCGGGGCACAAAGCCACCAGCGCCCTGCACAGCGCCGTGCCCAGCAACTCACACGACGACATCTGTCTTTGCTGAGGAAGGGCCTCACCTTCCTGTTGGCATCCAGGCTGGAGGCAGGAATCTGCAGGGTCACTTTGTATTCGGTTCTTTTATCCAGCTCCTCTGCGATGTAACTAGCTTCTCTCACCAACAGATTGGCCTTAACGATCTGCTCCCTCAGTCTCATCAGGCTGTTGTTCAACGTTGCTTCTCTTTAGGAGAAACAAAGAGGAAAGGCCGAGGTGAGTGGGAGCTAACAAATACCCAAAGCAGACCTCAGAACATCGGAGTATGCTGATGCCCAGTGCAAGCCGAGCTTTACGACAGTCCTGCACACAAGGACTCTACTGCTGACAATCCCATGCACGCACTTCTGTCTGGGCTGCACTGCCAGCACCTGGCACACCTGTGCAACAAGCTGACCACAGAAAAGGGCAGCGCTTCACAACTGTGGACAGGAATCATCCAGGGATCTTGAGAAACTCAAGAGTGACTCGGTTTCTACCCAGCAGGCCTGAGTGGGGCAGGAGGGTCTGCATTTCTATCACACTCAGCTGATAGGAATGCTGCAGGCCCAAAGACCAGACTTGGATGAGCAGGTTAGTGATATCCGATGCAGCCAAGAGTAGGGCATTTCAGTGAGATGCTAGTTAGCTGCACAGAGGTCAAACTGCAATCTGCACCTCAGTGGCACCATGCTTCACCTACCTGAGCTCATCAGTCCAGACAATTTTCTTTTTTTCCTTTTTTTAAAAAACACCTACCCAAGCTTCAGAACCTAAAGCATGATACAATGATAAAGTATACTTTTTTATTCAAATCCAAAAGCCGTACAAACTGAAAACTAGACAGCACCTAACAAGGGCAGGGGTTTTTTGTTTGTTTGTTTGGTTGGCTTTTAGTTGTTAATAGTCCTTTATTTATTTTACGTGGTGCTGAGAATCGAACCCAGTGCCTCACACATGCCAGGCAAGTGCGCTACCACTGAGCCATAGCCCCAGCCCAACAAGGCCAGTTTTAAAGAAAGAAACACAAATTGGAGATTTCCATGTTTGCCAAAAATGAAAAATAATGTGAAGTGGTTCTTGGCTGTGACGCACACTCTCTTGCAGTGTGACGAGTTTACTGAAGCCAGGGCCTACCTCTCCTCCGCCCACTGCCTCAGGCGCTGCTGGGCGCTGGGCGAGTGGAAAGACAGCCGGTCTCCTGTACGATAGCTCTGCTTCTCGGGGGACAGCCTTCTTCGGAGCTGCTCCAGCTCCTGTTCATACATGAGCCTCTGCCGTTCTAGTGCGGAGCGTTTCTCTTCTTCATGCTGCTGTTCTAGGCTGTTCAATATCGACTGCATTGGATCTAAACATGTTTTTGTATAAAAAAAAAAAAAAAAAAAGGATGAACAAAAGGACAATGCACTTCAAATGTCATCCCACTGTGTTATACTGTTGTTGGTCACACCAGTACCACCGAATACCCCTAAAGACAATTTGGAATAAACTCAGCTTTCTGTACTTCCAGCTCCTGTTGTCCTCTCCTATCCCATACTATGCTCCGTGTAACAGAAGCAAGTCTCCTGTGTGCCCTATCGTCACCCACGACACAGTGAGTGCTCCAGAAACATGACAACAGTAGCCTTACACCTGAGAATTTTCACCAATGAGAACAAAGTGTGCAGTGATTTGATGGCATATCAAGATAGCACTGGGGGTTTTATAGATACAGTAAGTTGTTACAGTCAAAGGCACAAGAGGGTAGAGTTCAGAGACCAGTAACACAGATTTTCCCTTCTGCAAAACATGAAAAGACCTGAACTATAAATACTTTTAAGACTGTCAACCCTGGAAGATTCCAGAAGACAGGCAGACCACTCACCATTACTGCCCAGGGCCTTCATGGTCACCTCCATCTGTGCATACTCAAAATTGAAGCTGATCTCACTGGACACCTCACTAGAGGAGTCCCCATCCACGTCCAACTGCTCAGAACTGTTATCGTTCCGCAGGGAGGTGTCCTGCTCCTCTTCCTCTCGTTCTGCTTTCTTTTTCTTTTTAGGCAAACTGAGTCTTGGGGTTAAAAAAAAAAAAAGAATATCATTTTTAAAGTCAAGATAGGCATTTATGGGCTGGGACTGCAGCTCAGTGGCAGAGCACTTGCCTAGCAAGCATGAGGCACTGGGTTTGATCCTCAGCACCACATAAAAAAATAAACAAATAAAATAAAGGAATTCTGACCATCTAGAACTACAAAAAAAAAAAAGAAAGAAAACAAAAGATAAACATTTAGTCATTCCATTCCTTAAAACTGGCATCTGCCAGATGCCAAAGGAATGCCATGTAAATACAAGGAAACTGCTGTATTCAGGAGCTTTCCATTCTGTGTGTGCAAATAATTATAACAGAGAGTGTGACATGGGCACACGACTGTTACCAGCCAGGTGGAGAAGAAAAGCCAGACCCCCTTCAGAGCAGAGTAGTCAAGGAAGGAAAGATGGAGCAGGAGATCGTCCGCCACACCCCAGAGGAGAAGCAGAAAGCAGGGCAAGGGCAGTGTGGGAAGGCGTGAGCCAGGTGCTGGCAGGCTCTGAGAATGCGTGAGCCACCACAGGACACACGAGCTCCACGAAGCACAGGTGAGAGAGAGCGCTGGGAAGACCAACCTAGCCCAGACTAGGAAGGGTCTGGAAGACCAAGCCAAGCAATTTATACTTGCTTTAATTTGGGAAGGAAAAACATGAAAATTTTTTTCTATAACATTTGTATCCATCTACTCTTTCCTCAAACATCAAAATACTAACAGGCCTCCAAGCAAGGGCCTCTACTAGCCTTATGAAACGTCACTGGCCAGGGGCAGGACGGGGGGAGACCCAGATGTTAACGCACACACCACCCAGCCTGTCTGTCCTGGCCGACACGACGCCACGCTTGTCTGGGAAACTGTGTGCAGGCCCAGGAAGGCTTTCCTCTCGCTGCCCTCCAGCACCCAGCAAATTCCAGCAAAGGGGACACAGTGGAGGACGGCCAGGGTCTGACAGGAGGACTACTGGGGCTCGCGAGGTCCCCTTCACCCTCCCTTCCTCCTGGAGCCAGCGAGCTGCTCTCAAGGCTGCAGGGCACAGGCATCTTTAGAGGGCAGGAAAGCACCAACCCAAGGGTGGGCTCCAGCAGGGCACTTCTGAGAGGCTTGCCCAACACTAACGACCATCTCCCTTCAGATTTCTTGTTCTAACAGAGAAATAAATCATCTGTTTAAGCAGTGACTGTCAAGTGTGCTGTTACCAACAGCTAAAAGCTCTCCCAAGGGAATGCCATCCTGATGCTACGGATAAGGCCACCACCACAAGTTTTCAGAAAAAAAAAAATCACATGTATCTTATACATATAAAACTACATCTGAGTGAATACACACTCAAAGATAAACATGTCACAAAAACAATTAATGAATTCTTATACCAGATGGCAGAACAATCATCCTTCAATGGGAAATAAAAGGAAAAATATATACAAGTAAACTCAGTATTTTTCCTGAGTGTACACCATATATCCTTAGAGTTCAGACACTTATGCAGTGAACAAACACATAAAACATACATATACTGTATTTACACATATACATATACCTGCATACACAAAGATTATACATATGATTTTTATAAATTAAAGTTGACTTTCCAATATGTATGCTTCTACTCCAGAGCATCATCTTCAGTAACCTACCCCTTGAAGGGCCATGAGCAATGTCATACCTGAAGAAATGGTTGTTCCCCCATAATATCCTGTCTCCATGGTGCAGCTGTGTTGAACTGGAGACAGAGGACCCGTTTACAAATGTTCTGTGTGGGGAAAAGGTCAACCATGAGTAATGATTACACCATCCTCTGCTTCGTTTTCCAGTACTACAGCAGCCTAGTTACTAGGGAAAACAAAATGATTAATTCTCCAAAATAAAACCTGTCCTTGGTGAATCTTAGTATTTTGCATTTACTTCACTGGATTATATAAAATGCTTACTGGTACTAAGTATAATACATTATTATGCACCATTTTTCAAAGTTCTAAATGTCATTTGGCAAATTAATGACAAATGTCCCTTACTGCCCACCACTAGTGTATATTCTTCCCTTTAAAAATCACTGTGATGTTAACACTCATTCGAGTTCGTTACCTAGTGTTCTTGTGAGGAGTGAGCACAACCTGGCCTTCTGACGTGATGTCTATGATGCAGTGTTCAGGAAGAATCCCCATTCCACACAGCTGGATGTCCTGGGAATCTGCTGACCCTATCAATGTATGTTCCTAAAAAAATCAAAATTTACTCATCAATACTGTATTCTTGCATGTACATAAACTAAAATCACCCGCACTGAAGTCCTCTTTGATCCATTACCTTAGATAATAAGATTTTCAAAGCAAATAGAGTAGAAATTCACTCTGAAATTCCTTTTTTTGTGTGTGTGAGGAAGGGTAACAGGGATTGAACCTACTCAACTACTGAGCCACATCCCCAACCCTTTTTTATATTTTATTTAGAGACAGGTCTCACTGAGTTGCTTAGGGTGTTGCTGTGTTGCTGAGGCTGGCTTTGAACTCATGATCCTCCTGCTCAGCCTCCTGAGTAGCTGGGATTACAGGCATATGCTACCATGCCCAGCTCTCTGAATTTTTTTTTTTTTTTTTTTTTTTGGTACCAGGGGTTGAACCCCAGCACTCAGCCACTAAGCCACCTACCCTGCCCTATTTATATTACATTTAGAGACAGGGTCTCACTGAGTTGGTCTCACTGAAATCCTCCTGCCTCAGCCTCCGTAGCTGCTCAGTAAAATTCTTTTTGCAAGTTTCTTTATAAGAAATAACACATTCAGCTGAGTAATACCTTTTAAACTTAAAATTATAACTTTAGGGCTAGAGTTGTAGCTCAGTGATAAAGCTCTTGCCTAGCACGTGTGAGGCACTGGGTTCTATCCTCAGCACCACATAAAAGTCAATAAAGGCATTGTGTCCATCTACAACTAAAACTATATCTTTATATCCATATTCCTACTATATTCATATTTTTCATCACCGTCTGAACTCTAATACTCTCAGATCATAAGCCATGTGTCACAGATGTACCAAAAGCATGGTGAGGAGGCCAGGCACGGTGTGTACGCCTGTGATCCCAATAGCCTGGAAGGCTGATGCAGGAGGAGCCAAGTTCAAAGCCAGCCTCAGTAACTTATCGAGACCCTAAGCAACTTAGTGAGACCCTGTCTCAAAATACAAAATGAAAAGGGCTGGGTGTGTGGCTCAGTGGTTAAGTGACACAGGTTCAATCCCTGCCCATGCTCCCCCACAAAGAGCAAAACCATGTGTAGAAACCACAGTTCCTTAAGCTAGACATCACTTGCCTGGTCTTAATCAAAATAAATCAACTACAAAGACAAAAGCTATTTAAATATGAGAGTACAAAAAGACTAAAATTATTCTATGAATTTCATGGTCTCCTCAAACCTCATAAACAAGATTTTACAGATAAGTTCTTACCTTGGGCCCCAATGACTCATGTCTACCCCCACTTTTTGGAAGGTGACTTACCTAATCTGAATGGAGAAAAATGGCCTCTAAAAACTGAGCCTCCTCTTATGCACAACTGTTGACTGCTCGTATGTGATTAAGGTTTGATGGGAACTGGGCTGTGTTCCCAGGCCCCTGTCTACACACCTGGGCCAGGGGTCAGATATGAAATGTCTGAGGCTTTCTGGGACGCATGCCACCACTCAACTCTGCCCTTGTCATGCAGAATCAAACAAAACAGAAATAAATACATGGGAAGGTGTCCCAATAAAATGTTACTTAAGAACACTGAATTTTGAATTTCACATAACTTTCATTTTTTTATAGTTTAATGTTTTCTTTTTTTAATATATATGTATTTTTTAGTTGTTGATAGACCTTTATTTATTTATAGGCGGTGCTGAGAAGCGAATCCAGTGCCTCACACATGTCAGGCAAGTGCGCTACAGCTGAGCCACAGCCCCAGTCCCTTTCACAAAACTTTCACATGTCCAAAATATTACTGTTCAAGCATTTAAAAAGGTAAAGACTATTCCTAGTTCTTGAGCCATACAAAACCAGAAAGGGCATTAGATGTGACCTGTGGGAAGTGGTCAGTTGACTCGTGACTCAGGAACCCATCCCCACCCATGGCTTTAAATACTGCCAAGTGTAAGCTAAGTCTCTATCACCAACCAGAACACAGACTTCAGGTCCACCTTCTCCCACCTCCACCATCAGCATTTGCCTACTTAGCCTACTAGACGCAACTGGGATGTCTGAAGACACTGAAAAGTCAGCAGAGCCAAAGAACTTGCTCCCCTCCTCCTGACCCAAGGAAAGTCCATTCCCCTCCCCAATACTAATGGCAATACCAACACCCAGACCATCAACCAAAAAGCTCAGATACTACCCGAGTCCTCCCTCTTTCCCTTACCAGCCCACCTGTGTCAATCGGGAAATCCTTAGATTTGACCTCACCTCCACAACCACACCCTAGTCTCAGACTCCCTGGGGCAGAGACCAGCCTCCTGCTCCCCACGGTATTCCACACACTTAACGCAGGCCTGGCACAGTTAGACATTACACAAACACGGAAAACAAATGAACACCCCCACATTCCTCAGGTCCAAAGGCAGCGATCCTCCTCCTCTAGCAGGTCACCCTTCAACGTAAACACCCTGCTCCCCCTCTTTTGGGACTTCAGCCTCACAAAACGCCTCTTCCTCTGCAGGATTTTCCCAGCTATCTATGGTGCCCATCAGAGCCCCCAGGGAGTGCAGAGGACATCCCAGCACCTCTCCCTCCTCACATCAGCTGGGGCTTCCAGGCCAGTCCCACAACTGCAAGGACTCTCCAAGGCAGGCTGAAGAATGGACTGCACTGCCTCTCTCCCTGCCCCGCATGCCCCATGACTGTCATCACCACCAGCAAGGTGATGTTAAAGGAAAAGCAGGGGCCAGCAAGAAGCATCCAAGACCACCCACAGAAGGAAGAAACATCCCTGAGCCAGTTCTACATAGATTCCCTCCCCTCCCATGAATGAGCCTAGTGCCAAATCCTAGCTGTGCCCTAGAAGTCCTTTCTGTCCTCAGGAGTGGGGTGGGAATGGAAAAAGCCTCGTGATGGCCACTAGACAGGTGGAACCAAAACTCCACTCCCAGGTTCCTCCCACCCCTACTCTGGCTCTGCTGCTCTGCCTGCAACACTCCTCCCTCCCTCTCCATACAGAGCATCTCCCACACCTACCTCTCCCTCTTCTTCCACTGAAGGGTTTCCCTTTTACCAAACCCTGATTGCACCTAAGACTCAGCAGGTACTGAGACTTGCTACTTCCCCTTATTTGGAGAACAACCTATGGAGGACTTGTGCACCAGTACAACCAGCATCGTACACAACATGCACTGAGTGCCAAACAAAAAGTGCGTATTACCAGGAACAAAAGACATGAACTCCAACAGGCAAAGGTCTAATCCAAGTTCCAGAAAAAAAATTTCCTTTTATCAACAATTATACTGAGCACCCAACATGAGCTGGGCACTGAACCACTTAGGCATATAAAAAATAGATAAACTCCTAATTACAGACCTTACGTTAGGAATGACAACTTAGATGTCTCATGTGAGGTTAAAAATCTCTTGTGATGTAGCTGATGATACCCTGGAATCTCAAATACTGAATTCAAAAAGCTCAATTCTGCCAAAGCCACACTGTGTGACGTTAACTAAGTCTATAAGCCCCTCATATTGTGCCTCGTATTTTGCAATGCAGCAAAAACTAATGAGGAAGAGGAGGCGCCAGGAGGCTCCTGAGGAGCGCCTACAGCTGGGGGTGCTGGGGAGCAAGAGGAGACGAAGTCTGTGGGAGCAGGAGAGTGTGTGTGACTCCATGTGCAGAGCACACGGGTGAGGCTGTGCTGAGAAGAGTGAGACCACCAAATCCCAGAGTTAGGCAGAACTTGAGATGTTGTAATCCAGCGCCTCCACTTATAGCTGGGTGGCTAAAGTCATCACCTCTGGAGTCAAAGGCCTAGCACTGGAACAGGCTGAGAAGTTAAAGACAAAGAAAGAAAAAACACTCAGTCTCCAAATTCCTCCTGCCCACATCGCGGTGTCACTTTCCTACAGTGAAAACTGTTCTTGGCTGAGATAGATACCCTTTTGAATGTGCTTTGTCATGAGTATGTCTTGTCTTGGGGCTGGCTTGGCAGCCAACACAGTATCGCTGCCTCTGACCGCCCAAACAGCTGACCACAGTCTGAAACCCAGTGGAACACCTCCATGCAGACGATCAGAGATGCCAGCTCCTCCCCACAAACCACTCTTCAAAACACTTTCTTTGTTTAACTTTTTAGTTAAAGAACAGATATGAATCAGGGGTTTCTTAGGATGTGCATCTGCATGTTCCAATTTTAACTCTATCACACCAGAAAGGAAAAGAATTCTTAGCTCTGAGGAGCAAAAATGGCTGCCTATTGTAAGTCCCACCCTAACACAGCATCTCCCCTAAAGCATGTGGATATCTGTGGCTGATGCTCCAACTGAACATGCTGCCAACGTCATTCAGAAGCACAGTAAGGGAACATCATTTGTTATTGCTTCTGGGAATCAAATTCAGAGACACTTTACCACTGAACTACATCCCCAGCACTTTGTTTTGTTTTGTTTTTTTAATATTTTTAAAGGGGCTGAGGTTGTGGCTCAGCGGCAGAGACTTGCCTCGCACTTGCGAGGCCCTGGGTTCGATCCTAAGCACCACATAAAAATAAATAAATAAAATAAAAGTACTGTGTACAACTACTAAAAAATAAATTTAAAAAATATTTTTAAAATTTTGTTTGTTTTCAATGGATCTTCTATTTCTTTCTTCATATGCAGTGCTGAGGGTCAAACCCAGGGCCTTACACATGCCAAGCAAATGCTCTACCATTGAGCCACATCTCCAGCTCTAGCACTTTGATTTTGAAATAGTCTCACTAAGTAGCTGAGGCTAATATTGAACTTGCCACTCTCCTGCCTCAGCCTCCCAAGTAGCTGGGATTATAGGCATGCACCACCATGCCCACATCATTTTTTAATAGGCAAGGTTATTACACATGTACTGGAAAACAAGAGTATCAAATGAGAAACTGGAACATGAAATAAAAGTGTATAGTATCTGTAAAGTGCGTCTATATATCTAACCCCACATGAACCTGCCAGAGGTGGCTTCTATCTATCTGCACAGAAGAACCTGCAGAACGCAGGCCTCCTCCCTCTTCCTGCAGCACTGCACCCACTGACTATAATACCTAAGAGTGCAAGCATTGTGGTGTGTGTCAAAGACCCAAGTTAACTCACCAGATAGCCAAACACAGCACAGGATACTTATTAACAAAGGGACCTTAACAAAATGGCACAAAGCAATTCATACAGTATACCTCTGATAAAAACTGAGAAATTAGCCAATGTGAGTCTTTAGAAATGCAAGCACACAATTTTCTAATCTTAAAGCTGTTTCCAATTTAATCAGTTCATCTGCTTTATTTTCGTAGTCGTGCTAGTTAATCCCAGATATATGGGGGGAAACCACATCCTGATGTATGTACTAACCCTAGAATTACGCAGTCCATGATATAATTAATTTGCGCTGTGATCCTGACAAAGACTATTTGGAGTACTCCTCACATTATGTGGTCTCAGGTTGATGCTCTTTCTAGGTAGGCACTTACTACCACTGAGCCACATCCCCTGGGGTTCAGGCTCTTACCAAAGCTGCATCTTATCTTTTTTTTTTTTTTTTTTTTGGAGACAGGGTCTCACTAAATTGCCCAAGCTGCCCTCAAACTTGAGATCTTCCTGCCTCAAGCTCCCAAATAGCTAATGTACACATTATTACATGTGTACACCACCACATCCAATTCAAGTTGTCTCATGTCTTCATATATCCCATGCTTTACAAATTTCAATGTGTACCAATATTTTGTCTTTTTCTGTTCCATTCTCTGACTTTCTTAGTTTCTAAGTGACTGACTCTTTAAAAAAAAAAAAAAAAAAACAGGTTAGGGGCTGAGGTTGTGACTCAGCGGTAGAGTGCTTGCCTAGCACGTTGCAAGGCCCTGGGCTTGATCCTCAGCACCACATAAAAATAAATAAACGAAATAAAGATATTGTGTCCAACTAAAAAATAAATAAGTAAAAAATAAAACAGGTTAATAATTCATAATTTTAAAATTTTCCTAAGAATTACTGGAAATATAAATTTCCTATCAAGTGGTCCTTTAACATTATTCTCTATTATAAATCATACTAAATAATGGTAGGTTAGTGATTTAACTTGCTGGAAATACTAGAATATCATTTTTTATGAGACTAGGCCAGATGACATCACTCAAAGAATTAAAAGGGAAACTGATCATAAAACCCCAAACTGTTCAGCTTATTCAAATAAAAATAATTTTCTAACCGTTCTGCTGCTAATGTTGCTGTTTTGAGGTGCTAGGGATGGAACCCAGGGCCTTGCACAAGCTAGGCAAGTGCTCCGCACTGAGCTAAATCTCAGCCCACTGTTTTGAGAAAGCATGGCTCCCCAAGTTTAAAGAAGTACTTTACTGTACTCTGTGTGGGCATGTTACTTCACCTTCAGATAATACACCAGGAGTTCATTCAGAGCAGGATCAGCATTCAGATTAACAAGGAAACACTTGTCATCCCCAACTTTGATTCCTGAAGACTGCAGAGAGATTCCCAGGCTCTCCAGCTGTTTCTGCCGTTCCTGCAAAAGTATTAGAGAAGTGTTATTCCTCAGCCACCAAGGCAGTGAGATACGGAAGGCCCTACAATATTTGAATAACTATTCATTACCTTTATAATTCAAATATTATTCTTCAAATATGGCATTCGGATTACTGCTCTTTGTTCTTTATTCTCAACTACGTACAACTTTCATGGTACTGGGGTTTGGACCCACTGAGACACATAACCAGCACTTTTTATTTTGAGACAGGGTCTCACTATGTTGCTGAGGGCCTTGGTAAATTGCCAAGACTAGCCTTAAACTTGGGATCCTCTGGTCTCAGTTTCCAAACAATAGATCAATAGATGGGATAATAGGCATGTGTCACCACACCCAGCTCAAAACTATTTTAATTTGTTAATTAATTTATTTAAAAAATAAATCCCCATCAGGGATGGTGGTCTGTACCTGTAATCTCACCTACTTGGGAAGCTAAGGCAGGAGTATGACAAATTTGAGACAAGCCTCTACAATTCAGTGAAACCCTGTCTCAAAATATAAAGGTGGTAAAGTACTCTGGATTCATTCCCTACTATGGGGGAGAGGGGACGGGACGGTAACAATTGAGATATGTCTAATTTGCCCAAGCTAGCCTCAAACTTGCACTCCTCCTGCCTCAGCCTTCAGAGTTGCTGGGGTTGCAGATATGCAACATCACCCAGCTCAGTTTTCTTCTTTAAAAATATCAAATTTCTTAAGTTCATCTATTTAATTCTATATATGTGAGCAAATGTGAGTGTATTTTACTCAGCTGTGGTCTTTCTTAAAAGCAAAGTTTTCAATATCCTCTCCTGCTTGACATTTTCAGTGACTCCTCAGGACACAGGCCAAAGTTCTTCAATGAAGTCCATGGGGCCCTTCCTCCTGGCCCATGTCCTCTCCAACTGCACATCTTGTCACACCTACTTTCAAACCCTGCCCTCAACTCCATGGAACAGTTCCAGGCCTTTCAAAGTGTCATCAAGGGTGTCTGTGCCTTTCCACCCAGGGGCTTCACACCTCTGCCTTCCGTGCGGAGCAGACACTGGCATCTGCTCACACTAGGTGACCATCAGTGTACTTGACCACTCCCCTCACACAGACCATGGCTATGCGGCTGTGTTCCTACCACTTAGCACAGTGCAGGACACACACTGAGCACTCAAATCATCAGTGAATTCATTAAAAAAAAAAACAAGAAAAAAAAAAACCTTGCCTAAGCACTGTGCTGGAGGAGCACTATTTCACATGGACACGAACCTTTCTGAAACAGGCTGGATAACCAGGTAACAGAAGAACTATCGAGGAGGTCTTTCACTAAAGACAGATTTTTCAGACATTTTCCCCCAATGCTAAAGTTACTAGAGCTTCTTAGGCTAGGCTCATGTTCCCACCCTATGCTCTCACAACTCTATATTATTATTTTCTAGCAATGAGAAAAGGTTGCCTCACATTTCGGTGTTTTATGTTACTTTTACTGAGTTGTCATTTGGAAGCAAGATGTTCATAACCTAATATCTATACCAGTGATATCGTAATTTCACTACTAATTTCCTCAGTTTTACAAACACGTAACAGAATGAGGTGTTCACATCAGAGGCTACAAATTATTTGTTTTTAATATTTTTTAAGATTACTGGCACTAAAAAATTAACTATCCCTTCCATAGCAAATCACTGGAAATTATACCTTCTGTATCCTTCAGACTGATTTGTAAAGTGCAGCTCATGGATCTGAATTTCCATGGGTGCTAGATTTGCCAACAGCAAAGGAAAAACTCAAAAGGGGACCAGGAGCGTCACCTGAACCCCACTGTGCAGATGGCCAAGAACTTTGCTCTCCTGATCAGTTGGGAAACAAACCTGTGCAATCTCCTCGGTTTTCCTCAATTTCTCCTCCCAGGTCACCGTCATTTCCTGGATTAGCTTCTCCGATTCTTCTAGCCGGTCTTTTAGCTCTGGAGATTTCATTGCCTACAAGCAGAATATTCACTTCATGAAACTGTCTGCACAGTGCCCCAGAAAAAGAATCAGCCAAAGCTAAAAGGACAAAGGTGACTGTTGGCCTCTCCCCAGTGCACAGTGCCACGTTGTCCACCTACCCACAACACACGAACCAGCAGGTCCCCAGTGACACCAGCACCTACACACTAAGAAGACCACCACAGAGTCATCCAAGGAAGACTCACCTGACCCGTCCTCAACCTACTGTGAAGAGCTCACTCTCTTAAGGAGATAAACACATGAGGCTAGTTAAGAAGGGCTTATTAATTCTAAATTCCAAAAGATTTTTACCTAGACTCATGCAAGAGATTCAGTCTGGTTTCTACTTCTGACTTCTGGAATTTATTCAAGAACACACAGATGAAATGTGTTCATGCTGAAAACTGGAAGCTGTTATTAATACCAGGAAGAAAAGACCAAAATAGAGGACCTTTAAATCTATAAAATCACTTCTGTAAATACAGGCTAAAATTCAAAAGGCAAAAACATGGTCAAAATAGCCATCCTGCCCATGCATTCAACTTACTACCAGAAAACAGATGAAACACGGTATGGAGAACAGGGCTATGGGGCCGGCTCCCAAAAGAATCCCAGACAACTAAGGGACTGGGCAGAAAAGCTAGCTGCAGGGCAATCCTGAATCTGACACCACACACCGTCACTCAAGGATGTTACCCCCAAGGCTGTCCTACAAAAGGAGCACCACTTGGTTACAGGATAGACTTGTATGGGATACACAGAAGACAGCTAAAATAGACCACAGCTACTTCAGTCATAGTTTTCTTTTTCCTACGACACAACCTACAATATAGAAAAACTGGATTATTAAGGTGAATGAGACCTCCATTCTGGTTTCTATCTTAACAAATGAGAGACTAAACATCACCACGTGTTTGATTTCTCTCCCAATTAGTCCATGCCCACTCTCATTTTCTAAATGAAAATCCAGTTATACATACTTTCTTCTCATTGTCTCTCTCCTCCTCCCCTTTATCCTATTAACATTCTTCCTCACATCTGCTGCCTGAATAGAAATGAAAAGAAACGTTTTCTCATTTTTTAAAAATCTCTTCTATCCAATTCTTGTTAACACCTGTAAAAATCTCTCAAAATTTCCAATATGATAAAATTCCTTCATTTATTACTCAGCTCAAATTTCTCTTCCCATAGGAAACACAAAAATTCTTAAAAAAAAAAAAAAAAAAAGAGTAATTCTTGCCTACAGCCAAGGGGAGGAATTCAAGTTCTAGCTCATCTTAGACCAAGCTGAGTCTCATACCTCTGCCTTAGTCAGCTGTTCACGGAGCTTCTCAACTTCTTCCCGGAGGTCCCGGATGATACGAGCGTTGGGATCTTCGTTCACTACAGCGTGATTGACAATGTGCTTGGCTCGATCCGCGTACCTCAATGTTGAGAGGGTCTCATCGTAGTTGTCCGCGGCTGGGCTCACCGTAGCCACCATGGCTGTCTTGCTATTACCCCCAAGGCTGTCCTACAGGGAGGGAAAAGAGTGAATAAGGCCAGTGTGGCAAATGCCCGCAATCCAGGAGAGCTGCAGGAGGATGGCAAGTTCTAGGCCAACCTAGGCACCTTAGTGAGAACCTGTCTCAAAATTTAAAAAAAAAAAAAAAAAAGATTCAAGGGGCTAGGGATGAGGAATGTAGCTCAGTAAAGCACCATGTAAGTGATCAGACCCCAGCCCCGCCCCCCTGGGGCCAGGCCTTCAGATGACCATAGCCCCAGCTGACACCTGGACTGCAGCCATGAGAGACCCAGCCAGAACCAGTTTAGAGCTCCCAGAATCCTGACCTATAGAAACTGCAGGGTGATAAACAATTGTTGTTCAAGTTTGGGGGCAGGTTGATGTGTTCCAGCACAACAGGTAACCACTCCTACCATCCCAGACCAGCCTAGGCAACTTAACACCCCAGGCTGCAAAGTAGGGAGGGGAAAAGGGAAGAAAGGAGGAAGGGGGGGGATTCAATACCCTCTTTCAGTAACAGAATATCATTAAATGAAGGCTGGGGATGTGGCTCAGTGATATAGCATCTGCCTGGCATGAGCAAGGCCCTGGCTTCAACCTCTAGCACTGAAGAGAAAAAAAGAAAAAAAAAATCACTGCATGATAGAGTCTCAAAATTAAGAAAAAATATTCCATCTGGATAGTAATAGGGAATTCATCAGATCACAAGAAAGCTAATTGTGTTGGGGTAGCACTAACCTAAAGTCTTACTTTGGGAGGGTACCAGGGATTGAACCCAGGGGTGCTTAACCACTAAGCCAAATCCCCACTCTTTTTATTTTTTATTTTGAAATAAGGCCTTGCTAAGTTGCTAAGGCTGGCTTTGAACTTGTGATTCTCCTACCTCAGCATCCCAAGCCACCGAGATGACAGGCATGTGCCACTAGCCCAGCTAGAAAATTCTTACTTTTGAAGACATGAAGTTTTCCAACTTCAATCATGTAAAATTTATTAGCATAATCTCTGTGTATAAACTTATTTCTTAGCCTTCTGTGAAACTCTTAGTAATCCCATTTTATCAACGAGAAGACAGAGGTTTGTTCTGATAAAGGAGGTAAAATACCCTGCCTGAAATATTCAGAACCAGTAAGTTGAACAATACTCTAACCCGGTTATATTCTGCTATCAATTGCAATAGGATTTCTGCTCCTTCACAGCTCCCGATACATACTTGGTAATACAGAGGAAGCTCAGACCTGAGAACTAAGTCAGATGACTTGATACTTCTCCAAATTATTTTGCCCTAGTGTCTGCTTCTTCATCCATTACTGACAAATTTGGTTTTCCAAAGAAAACAAAGATAAAATCATATTGAAGAAGATACACTTTTGATATTTGAAAAGGCAGGAAACAGAACCAATCTGGACTTCAGGAAGTGAAAGTCATAACTGCTTATTTCATTCTTCACTTCTAGTCACTGATCTCACATCGTTGGTGCCCCGGATTTGGCAACTTCCAGAAAATTGTCACGAAGAGTTCCATGAGGCCTTAGACAGGTTCAGATGTGATATAAAAATGTCACTCTGCAATTCAGTTCAACACCAGTAGCACTGTGCATCCCTTCAAAGACTACTGCCTGCTGCTGGCCCACACGAACAGCAAACCCAAGTGGGAGATTTCTAACAGCAACTACCAAAGGAGAGAAGTGCATGCATTGTGCTTCGATGTATGTGAGAAAAGGAAACCTGGCAAACGACAAATGCTTGGTATTTTAAAACCCTTGATCGTGGAACAATATGCTTATATTTAAAAATGGCCTCATGCCATTAAGAAAAAGGAAATAGCAACCAAAGAACTGGCACTCATTCAAGGAGAAAGTATAAAGTTTCTTGTTTACTCTTCAATTGCACAATTAGGCAAATCAGACAAGCTTTGTTTCAAATTTTGCAACTGCAAATTAAATGGACACTGGAAAGAGATTTAATTTGGAAGTCATAATTTTTTGAAGCTGAAAGAACTCTGAAGTCATCAAATTACTTGTCTTCCAGATGAGAATGGGAGCCAGGAAGACCGACAAACTTCTCCAGGTCAGATGCTAGCTGGGAGCACCGGAGTCCTGGTGGAGCCAGCGCTGTGCGAGCACTGAAGCCCGATGCCCACAACTGTGGTCGGAGAGGGCAGAAGCCCAGCTGGGCAGAAAGGCAAGTCCTGACAGGTCAGGAGGATGCCTGGAAGGCAACACTGGAGACCTGCAGGTGAAGGAGCAGTGCCGGGGAACTGAAGAAGGGGAAGACCACTCTGCACAGAGGGAGCCTGAAGCCCCAGAAGTAAGAGAGCACCAGCACTCTGCACTAGGCTAGGGTGATGACTCCCGGAGACAGCAGGCGAGCAGTCAGGGGTTAGGAGGCGGCAGGCTAAGCAGGGACTTGTAAGTGACACTCAGGAAAGAATCTGGACTTGATCCCACAGGCCTAAGGGCAGTTTTTGAAGAGATGAAGTAATTAATTTAGAAAGAAGTTGCAATGTACTATGGAGAAGGGATTGGACCAAGAAATCTCAAGGGAAGTGTCTGTCATCTAGGCAAGATACTGGAGCAGGCTTCATCAGAGAAGTCTCAGCAAGAATAAGAGGGGGTTAATTCAAAAGCTATTCATTATCTAAGCATTCATCACCACACGCGATGCGAGATCCACATTTAGAAGGTTACAAACAACAATAACACAGCACAATTATTACGCGAACACAATGCAAAAAGATCTCTAAAAAGAAATGGAAAATCTTATAAAAGACCAGCAATTTTAGGAGCTCACTGGAAGCAATGTTAGGTACATGAGATTCTCACCTGTGTTGAATGAGGATCAGGAAGAATTAGAAAAAGAATCAAAGAAGGAAAAGGATCTGGGGAATCCACGGATCTGGAGAGGCCTTGGGGAAACTATTTATGTTCTGGAATACATTTTCCCCCTTTTATTGGCACATCATAATTATACATTGGAATTTCTTAAAAAAAAATTCCGATGTATCATTTCTTAAGAAATGCCCCTACTTATGATCTTGGTGCAAAAGTCAGAAGTGATAGAAAAAAGGTCTTATGGGTTTCTTTGTTGTTGTTTTAATTATAGATAGAAACAATATCTTTATTTTGTTTACTTATTTTTATGTAGTGCTGAGCGTCGCACATATGAGAAGAGCTCTGCCACAGAGCCACAACCCCAGCCCCTCTTACAGATTTTTAATGGGGAAAAAATGACAAAGTCAAGTATACATTCAATTTATTTCTCAACCTAAGAATTAGTTTAGAGCTGCAATTACAACCTAAGTTCTTCAAGTATTATGAACCGTTTTCTCATTATATCCTACCAAAGATTGGTGAAGTCAAGCAAGTCCCCTCCTGATGAACCCTGCCACTAGAACACAGCCTCCACAAACACAGATGCATGGGGCACTCAGCCCAGGCCCCAGGCCCAACCCTGTCTTTGGTGAGTTCTGTGCCCTCTTCCTCCTCTGGCAAATAGAAGACTGCTGTTACCTATGAAAAGTGACTGAGATGCCCTGGAAAGCACCTGACTGTCCTGAAACAGGTTCCCCTGGTCTCCAGCTTATGCAACGGACACTCAATTATTTCTAGGCCATTTTAACTACTGTCAGCATTTTAAATAATCCGAAGCAGTAACACTGAAATGACAAGGACAGTAAAACTATTCTTTTACTTACTTACTTATACATTTATTTTTGGTACTAGAGATTGAAAAAACTATATTTATTTTTAGTACTAGGCCACCTCCACTAAGCCACCTCCCCAGCCCTTTGTATTTTTTATGAGACAGGATCACACTAAATTGCTTAGGGTCTCACTAAGTTCCTGAGGGTGGCTTTGAACTCGTCATCCTCCTGCCTCAGCCTCTGAGCCACTGGCATTATAGGCATGTATCACAACTCCTTTAATTCTTTTAAGCCTTTTAATTCAGGTACATCCAGAGAATAGTCATGTGTGATCAGGAATGCTTCTGTGAAAGTTGGAAGAATAAATGTCCTATGTAGACGATTTCTGGAAAACCAGGAGGTTATCAGGGTTAATTACACATTCCAGGTAGTAAAATGACTGTGATACCCATTTCCAAGTGGTTTTTAATGGTCAACATCTATTTATCTTTTTGTTTTAAATTTCTAATTATATTGCCTTTTGGCCAAAGGAAGCAACTCTGTGTCAAATTCCTCCACTGTCAGCATTACACAGAAGCAGAACCCAGGACATGTATATAAAGGGTGCAACAAAGCACATCCAAGTGGTGTACAGTTTCAGGTTCAAAGATGAACACTAGGAAGAAACTCTGGGAGCATGTGGAGGCCAGGAGAAAACTCTGCCTCCCTCAACAAGGTTGCTCACATCAGCACCAGGCCCTTCTTCTACCTCCAAATCTCCCCCAGCTCCTGGCCTGCGCTCCACTCCCTATATATTCTCAAACACAGTGTTTTCTCCCACCAATGAGAAAATGAGCCCCACAAAACTAAACTAGGCATATAAACTTATTTCTTCATTAAAAAAAGTATTAGATGAAAGATTTTGTTCAAGGTTGACCCCCTGTTAGTAATTCTACCATCCTAGAATTTACATCCTCTAAGACCCAGCCCAATATCTATTATCACAGCATCTCTATGAAACCTGAGGCTCTGGGGAATCTGGAAATAGTCTCTCTGTCACCTACTTCGGCCACAGAGCCCCCCATAAACTCATGCTCTACTGTGTGTGAGCACCTTGCCTTCCTACCTATAGACCTGCACCACTGGGGGCCGATTGGCTCCACTGCCCTGTCCATACCCTCCTCCCACACTTCATACAGATCTCCCTTCCTCCCTGTCCCTCTTTCCAGCTGAACTGAATTCACCAGCAAGCAGCCATGCTCTCCCCAGTACCCTTCAGCAACTTCTCCAAGAAGGTGAAAGCACATTAAACGATCATCAGTGAAGCCAAACAGAAAACAAGGTCACAACTATCAAAGGAGTCTGAGAGGATGGGGCAGCCCAGCAGAGGGTGTCCTTTCCTGTGACCCCTACTGTCACATCAGCACCAGGACCCTTCTTCTACCTCCAAATCTCCATGAACAACTGTGTGGTTCAGTGTGAGCCCCACAACCCAGGCATGCAGACTCCGGAGGAAGAGGCTGCCAATTACCAGAAGAAACCTGGGCTCACTCAGCCCATGGAAATCACAGTTGCCAGACCCCTTCAGTAATTATAGATCTGAACACCAATGGAGGGAATGATCACTGTAAGAGATTAACAGTCTTTTCCTTTTTATAAACTATCAAACATTTGCCAAGAAAGAGAGGGAAAAACACTTACTTTGAGCAGCCATGTGAGAACTGAGTCCCGATATGGTACAAACTTATTTTTGTTTTTGCCAGCACTCTGATCCGCTAGAGCCGAGATGACCAGACCGAGAGTTGTAAGGGACCTGCACGGTGCAACAACCAGAACAATTAGGAAAAATGGAGTATGTCAAATGTCACCTTTAGCCAGAGATCAAACACCAAGATGCTCTCTACCTGCATGTGAGCAGCACTGTGGTCAGCATTTTGTTACTGTTTTAAAACACAGCAATTCTAAAGAGCCACTGTCCCTTTTGCTTAGCTCCTCCCCTTTTTTGCATTTTTGTAGATAAAAATGTGAGTGGTAAAACATTAGGTCAAGGTGAACACAAACACTACATATCTTACAGACAGAAGTCATAAACACAAAATAGTAATTAACACACAGAACAAGGCAAAAATTAAATCTATAAGATTCAATAACAGCCCAACCTCTGGATGACAGTGCCTTATAATCCCAGTTATAGTTGGGATTATAACTATAGTTATAGTTGGTCACTAATGATTCACTGTATGTCCCTGTGGGAGTCCTAAGGACAAAGAGACTCCCCAACCACAAGGAGCCTGAGGGAGCATGGAGGAACTGTTGACAAAACATGATTTCATAAAGTCCTCGCTTGGACTAGATAGCAGTCTTAAGAGGGCAAGCCCAGTGTGGCTAGGGCCCCTGGCAGATTTCCAGACAGTAGCACACGGGTCACAATCAACCAGACTGAGACCAATTGTCATGTTCTCTTCTATAATTCAGATCAGTGGTTCTCAACTAGATGGTGACTATGCCCCCACAGGGAAACCAAGCCACATCCAGAGTCTGAGTAATCACAACTACACTGCCCTCTAGTGGAAAGACACCAAGGATGCTACCAAACACCCTGGAGGCCAGGACCCCCAACCCTCAGGACAGAGAGTCACCCAGAAATGTCACTAGGGCTGTCTGACAGAGGCTGGACTCCTCAGCCCCATCAGACATCTCCATGGAACATAAGATAAGCCCATGACATTGAAAATACCAGAAAAAAACCTTAATTGTCCGAGAATCATCTAATCATTTAAGGACCACGATGTCCCCCATTTGGCTGTAATTCGGGAAAGCAATAGGAAGTTGCTTCTGAAAGGCTTACTTGTTAATGTTGCTGCCCTCCTTTAGCCGGTCACCAGCAGCTCCGGTTTTCGTTGCTCGTTCACTGCCAGCTAAATCAACCAAGCTCAGTTTGCCCACTTTCTCCCCAGATGTCTACAAAGTAAATTGACACATACAAAGGAACAGTTAAAATGGCAGAAACCAGGCTGTCTCAACCAACTGGATTTATTATCTAAGTCTTTTATTAAAGTCATTTGTTGTTATTGCAAAATCATTTTGTGCCCCTAAAAACACTGTAAGAAAACTGCACAATCCAGCAGTGGAGGCACACAAAATTTACAGACCTCTACTAATCCATATAAACTTAGTAATTATCTCAGAAAAACAGTGTCCCCCCAAATGGGAGATTTTGAAAGGAGTCCAATAAAATTTTCAGAGTAGTATACAAAAGACTTAGAAGATGTAAATTTTAATATGATTTGCAACTGTGCTTAAAACTTCATGTTTACCAAAATCTTTAGACAAAATACATTCTTACTAATGTAAAAAATATTAATCTAACTTATCCAACAGAAGAATCCTCAAAACAAAATTTCATCTAATGCATATATAATTTCATTTTTATTTTTTATAGTTAAGATATTTTAAAATATATTTTTTTAATTTTTTAGATATAGATGGACACAATATCTTTATTTTGTTTATTTTTATGTAGTGCTAAGGATTGAGCTCAGTGCCTCATATGTGCAAGGCAAGCGCTCTGCCACTGAGCCACAACCCCAACACCTAAAATATTTTTAATAGCTGGGTGAAGATGCACGTGTTTGTAATCCCAGTGACTGGGAGGCTGGGACAGCAGGATCACAAGTTAGAGGTCAGCCTCAACAACTTAGCAAAACCCTCAGCAAATTAGCAAGATCTGCCTCAAATAAAAAATGAAAAAGGGCTGGGTTGTGGCTCAGTAGTAAAGCACCCCCTGGGTACAAAAAAAAAAAGATATTTTTTATATAGTGATATTTTCCTTTCTAAAGTTGCATATGTAAAACAGATATTTTATAATTCAGTAGCAAAAAAAAGAAAAAAGAAAAAAAGAAATGTAAGAAACCAGTGCCAAAAGTCTACAGACTGGATAATTTGAAAAACTTTCCTTTTAACATACATTTATATTTATTTCCATAAAATAAATATATTGCTAACAAAAGGATATTTAGCTTCCCAAATCAAAGTACTTTTAGTTTTAAAAAAAAAAGTCTTCAGTATGTTTTTTGTTTTATGCTGAAAAGGAAATCGGAAACAAAGAACTTTTTGTTGCTACACTAATCTTGCTGTGATGGTTTAAAAAAAAAAAAAGAAAGAAAAGAAAAATATGCTTTCAGCAAATAAAAATCCTGCCAAAATAAAGCACTTTGCCAGGGTGGTTCCTTTAGATTCTGGTATATGAAAGTGATGCTCCGAGGAACGGGCATCACAATAAAATATGTAAAAATTCATACAAAGAGAAAGAAAATATGAGTCTACAGATAAGTTCTTAATGTGGCAGAAACATTTACATATCTGACTCAGTCTACTCGTTACAAGGTTCCAAACTAAATAACCAAAAAATACTCTACAAAATCTAGCAGCTTTGTAGTGCCATTCCCCAAGGGAAGCAAATCCTGACCCTGGCGTTTGGCAGAAGGTAACACTGCAGAAGAACCTCTACTGATGAAGTGGAGCATTAACATCTGCTCACACAGGCAGCCAGCAGCTAAGGGCTCTAACACTGCTGTGACAGGGCTGTGGGATGGGTTCCACCTTCCCATAGCTGGACAGCGTGGGAGCTAAGGCCTCCATCTCTAAGACTCCCTTGCAGCCAGGATTCAGAATGTGGCACAAATTCTGTCAATCAGATCTCCTTGTTAAAGATCTGGAAAGCAGAAGTAAAATGCCCCTTTTGGCTTTTTCTGATGGCAGACAGGATCATGGAAACATAAGGCTTTCTAGCACATTCAGCTTCTAGGATGCTAAGAGGCAGCTGCTTTGACAGAAGTGATTTCCTTATTCCTGCTTCCTGGTCACCCCTGTGGGATGTGCCTTGAACCCAAAGCTCAAAGGATATCCTCAAAGATGGCACCATCCTAACAGACCAGATCCAAGTGGTTCATGGAATTATTCCTAGAGATTCCGCCTACAATCCAATGCTTCTCAGGTATTCCAACAACTCTGCAGTCACCTAATTCTCCACACTAAACCCCTTTGTGTCTACCTGAAGAGGCTTCTGCTTCTTGTTTAGACAAGAAGTCCTGGTTGATAGTAAGTCTGGCTAGGTCTTTAATTCATCTAACATCTGAAGAGAAAAGGTAAATGATGATAACCTAAAAGAACTAAAAAAAGGCCATGCATCTGAACACTTACCCCAGATTTCACATCATACAGAGTATGTGTGAGGGTGATTTTGAAGACTGCATGGGATCGGCTACTCTCCTCATTCATGTTGGTTGCAGCAACTGTCCGAGATTTGTTTCCCTCAGACATCAAAGACTCAATATCCTAAGTGAAAACAATTCAGACACACATCTTGTTATCTGTATAATAAACATTAAAGCCTGCTATACTACAGAGCACATTACAAGTGTAACTGCTATGTGAACAACATTTGGAGTTCACATTGTGTTTTGCAATTAATATTAAGACTCACAGAATACAATAGCCAATACTGTCTCTGAAACCCAACTAAACTACATTTTTTCTACACTTTTTTTCCAAAAGAGAGTGGCAGCTTTGACTCAAAAAAGTTTAGAAGCTACAAATATACCACAACAAATACTCCATGACAAATATGCCACGCCCACACCCATCTACTTGAGAAAGTTGAAAAACTTAGTTTCTTTCATTATAAAAGCAGAATTTCTTTCATTATAAAAGCATTATACACCTATAATCCTACCTAGCTGAGCAGCTGAGGTAGGAGGATAGCAAGTTCCAGGCTAGCCTAGACAAACTGGCAAGACCCTATTTTCAAAAATAAAATCAAAATGCTAGGTGCAGAGGTACATGCCTGTAATCCCAACAACCCAGAAGACTAAGGCAGAAGGATCACAAGTTCAAGGAGTCTCAGAAACAGCAAGGCCCTGTCTAAAAATGAAAAGTAAAAAGGCTGGGGATGTAGCTTGGTAGTAGAGCACCCCTGGGTTCAATTCCCAGTACCGCATAAATAGAAAAATAAATATTTTAAAAGGGACGAGGATGTAGCTCAGTGGTAGAGCACTTGCTTAGCATGCATGAAGCCCACTACTGTTTAAAAAAAAAGTAAATAAATATATTTTAAAATAAATTAGATAATATAAATAAGCAAAAATCAAATAAAAATAATTTACTTGTAACCTCTTCACCCATGCATATTATTTCCCATATACTGGGGCACGTATCTTATTGGACCTGTTCTTAAAAATGAGAATATCAAGAAACTAGTTTCTGTAGAGATTTGCTACTTTGATGCTATTACCACTCAAAGAGAGACAGTATAACAGAAAGAAAGGTGAGATTTAAAAAATAAATTTGTTTAGTTGAAGATGGACATAATATTTTTATTTTTATTTGTTTATTTTTATGTGGTGCTAAGGATCAAACCAAGGGCCTCACCCATGCAAGGCAAACACTCTACCACTGAGCTACAACCCCAGCCCAAGATAATGGAATCTTCATTTTAAAAAAATGTTATAAGCTCTAGAAGGGTTATTTGACCAATCTGAAAAATTTAATTTCAATAATTACAATAAAGAGTTATAAAACCATCTACTTAGACTAAGCAAGTGGCTCAGTGGTAGAGCTCCTGTTTAATATACACAAGGCCCTGGGTTCAATCCATAGCAAGAAAATAAGTACATAAAACTAAATCATCTACTTTACAAGAATTTTCATAAGGAACAAAAAAGATGGTACATCTGAAAGAGCTGTCTATTTGCCTACTATGAACTCAGTAAAGGAACTCTAGCTAAGTGCAAGCAGCAAAGCTGCGAGATCACATTTCCCAGATGCCCTTGCACGTCGGTCTGGCCCCATGACTACACTTTGGCAAATAAGATGTAAAGTATAATAGAGACTATCTGGGCCACTCTCCTTAAAAGGAGTAGCTTGCCATCATATCCTGGTTCTAAGAGTTGTCTTGAACTATGAGAACATGGTTGTTACATCTCTCTATGTGGGGTGGGGAAGAATGCAAGTCCCTAATAACACCTTGGAGCCACCAAACCAGCCTCTACCTCCAGACTTCTTTTCCATGAAAACCTTATTTAAATCACCATTCGTTCCTCCACTCCGATGTATACTGAGAGCATCTACCATAAGCCAGGTACTTTCTGGACACTGAAGATAAATAATGAACAAAACAGAAAATAACCCACACTTCAAAATATTCAATCCTGGGCTGGGGTTGTGGCTTAGTGGTAGAGCGCTTGCCTAGCACGTGTGAGGCACTAGGTTTGAACCTCAGCATCACATATAAATAAATAAAAAATAAAGGTCCATTAACAACTAAAAAATATTTTAAAAATATTAAATCCTGTTATGTTTTTATTTTTTTTAGTTGCAGATGGATATAATACCTATATTTTATTATTTATCGTTATGTGGTGCTGACGATTAAACCTAGGGCCTCACATGTGCTAGGCAAGAGCTCTACCACTGAGCCCTCGATACATTTTTTATGTTATCTGCAATTGAATATTATCCTAAACTGACACATGTGTGGAAAACTTTGCAAATCATTATAAGATTCTGTTTATGCATATTAAGTAAAAAAGAATCATGTTTAAGGAAAAATTCAACATGATAGAGAAAAAGCCTCAAAGTAAAAACATTAACTGCAAAAGAAGTATAAAATGGTACCAGAATAGAAAAACAACAACAAAAGGTAAAATTCACTACCAAACCTATTTTAGTTCTGTGAAGCCTGAAAACCCTAAGGCTTAATTTTAAGACCTCATCATATTTAGCCTACATTTATTCTCTGGTCTCATAATCCACTGACTCCTTTTTACAACTTTTTCTTAAAAAGTGATTATTAAATGATGCTATTGTATATTTAATTTTTAAAACAAACAAAAAATATACTAAATTTAAGTAGTTCATATAAAGAATGCTGTTACCTTATAGCTTGTTACAGCCAGTTTAGAAAGTCCATCCACATAGGGTCCCAACACACTATGTTCTCTGACTTTCAAGGTCTGACGACTTCTGTTCATGACAAAGAACAATTTGTTTTTAAAAGGACTCAATTGTACTTTACAGAAATATGTTTCATTCAAGAAAGACCCCAAATAAATAAAACCCAAACTGGCCTTATCCCCCAAAGAATTTAAACCAAACTCTAAAATCTCCACTCCAAAGAAAAACTTCATAATGTGGTAAAATACCACATTACTCAAAAGGGTACACTGTAGGACGACTATTTACTACTGCAAAGAATGCAGAGTCAAATAAATAAAACAATCCCCTTGTCATACCACAGAATGTGGCACAAATGTTAACTGTGCAAGAAAAAGAAAACTACAGACCCAGCTCAATCATGAATAAAGACAAAGAAACAAAGACAATGAAATGAGTCCAATAATGACCTAAAAACACAACCCAGGGCAGCAAGGTTGTTTTAACATGGGGTGGGGATCAACGCATTTCATCACACCAACTGACTGAAGGGAGAGTGGGGAGTATGATCCCTCCAGTAAGTATAGGAAAAAGGATTTAATAAAATGAAAATTAGATACTTGTTCATAATTTTCTTTAAAAACAAGCCAGTTTGCAAACAAGAAACTGATAAACCCAGTAAAGGGCATCTGCCAAAAACGAAGAGTATATGTAGCACGCTTAAGGTTATAAGCCAAAAATTTGTGTTGAGATGTTGGTCAAAGGGTATTAAAAGTTTCATTTAGGAGATTCCAGAGATCTGTTGCACAGCATGGTGACAATAGTCAATAAAAATGTAACGTATTTAAAAATTGTTAAGAGTGGTCTTTAGATGTTCACACTATAAAGATATATAAGGTGATGGACATATTAGCTTGATTTCATTGTTCTATAATATATACATATATCAAAACAGCACATTTCAACCCACAGATATAATTATTATTTATTAATTAAAATTAATTTTCTTCAAAAGAACATTTGCTGATGGTAAGATTTCTTATGATCTTTAGTTTATTGTACTTCCTATTATGCATGTGTATTCATTTTGACTACAAAATTTTTTAAAATAAATAGTGAACTGGAATGCTTAAACTTCTGTGGTGGTTCTCTAAGGTCGGCACTTGGCTTGACATCCGTATTCCTTTAGTCTGCCCTTGCCTCTTCCTTTGTCTCAAATCTCCTAATCCTTGGCGTGAGCTGGAATTCACGAGTGTCTACTCTTTGACAGACCTTGGGGCTCCAGAAGAGCAAAAACCGTGTTTTATTAGTTTTGGGGTCTACAGTTCCTAGCACAATTTCTGACACATAAGAGTCACTCAGGGAATAAACCTGGCTAACAAAGTGATATGAAAATCAGGCAATAAGAAAGACTCCAACGTGTTGGCTTACGTGATGTGGAAAGAGGGCTAGCAACAAAAACAGAGAAGAGGGGAAGGAATGGTGGTGAAGACTTCATACAATGAGCAATTAGCACAGAAACTGAAGCCACACCCAACCACTAGTACCCAGGAGAAAGCAAGCAAGCAGAGGTATTCAGGGTAAGATAATTAGCAGCTAGAGACTTATCTTTTATGTAAGCAGCAGACTTAAGGAATGGGGAAATGATTTAAATCTAAAATGTTTTGTCCTCTAGTATACCATCTATAATTTAGTATTTCCTAATGATTTGAAATCTTTTAGTACCCTAGGATCAATATACAAGGTCACTTATTGCTATAGACGAAGTCAGATAGTCACAAAATTTAATTCTCACCTTTTACCCCAGGTTATATTCTATTATTAACTTTTTTCCTTTCATTTTTCCCTTTTTTCTGTTTTCATTAGTGCATGATAGTTGTACATAATATTGGGGTTCATTTAGACATACTCATACAAGCATGGAATGATTTGCTCCACTGCAGTTCCCAGTACTTCCCCCTTAGAGATAATGTAGACTGAATTATGTCCTGAGTGCAGCAACATAATTACATAACTACACATACTAGATGGTGAATTCACAAAATTAGTACTTGAATAAAAAAGTATTTGAATAGGCAGGAGAAGGGAAGGAATGGTGGTGAAGACTTCATACAATGAGCAACTAGCACAGAAATTGAAGCCAATACTTGAATAAAAAAAATTTCTCTCTTGGGCTGGGGATGTGGCTCAAGCGGTAGCGCGCTTGCCTGGCATGTGTGAGGCCCGGGTTCGATCCTCAGCACCACATACAAAGAAAGATGTTGTGTCCGCCGAAAACTAAAAAATAAATATTAGAAAATTCTCTCTCTCTCTCTCTCTCTCTCTCTCTCTCTCTCCCTCCCTTTTAAAAAAAAAAGTAAGCAAGGCATTATTTTGTTTAAAAAAAAAGTTCTCTCAAATAGTCTTTGTTGGGAACAAGATCACCTTTAAAACTTTAATCTATTAACTTTGACTCTTCAGATACACACACAAAAAAAAAAAATCCTCAAAAAACTTTCGTAAGAGCAGCAGCAGCAGCAGCTACCATGTACTGAGCACTTTTTGGATTCCAGGAAAGTCCTGAGGCCTCAGGCCTACCATCAAACATCAAATTGTGTGATAACCTGTTCCCCATGCACAAACTAGGCCTAGAAAGCACAAGGACCTTGTTCAATAAGTAACAAGCAGAGAACCTGGATCCAGAGCTGCAGGATTCCAAAGTCCACATTGTTACATACTAAGCCACACACAGGACCAAACCTAAGACTACAGACACATTCAGCCAGTAAAGTTCAAGCTATTCCACCTAAGTACTATGGAATACAAAACAAGGGAATGAACGGGTATGAAGTCAGACAGCTGAAAATATCTGGAAAGAGTAGGTCTGAACTGGATCTCAGAGAAAGTAATGATCTTCAAGGAGGTCAAAGTGCAAGGAAAGTAGTGCAGGCTGACTGGGCAAGTGTACAGGAATACAGTATTATGCAAAACGTGGGTGCCACCCACCTCTGGTCCGCCTGTCCTATTTTAACTTTCTCTAACCACCTGCTGATCATTCTTCAAACAGGTGATCTCTTTACACTACTGCAGTGTGGCACAGGGCTGTGTCCTACACACAAATGGTTCTCACCTAACTTCTCAATGGACAAAGTACTCAGCACAAAATTCATCAAATAACCTGTGGGCACTTTCCTCTGCTCTGGGCAGTAATTCCTTTCTTTTTTGTGGTACTGGAGACTGAACCCAGGGCCATCCTATCACTGAGCTACATCCCAAGCTCTTTCCATTTTTTGAGATAGGGTCTTACTAGGTTACCCAGGCTGGTCTTAAACTTGCGATCCTCTGCCTTACTCTCCCAAGTCTCTGGTGTTACAGGTATGTACCAGTGCACATAGCCAGTTATTCCCTCTTTGCTATTTTGTATGAACCCCCCCCCTCATAAGTCGCAAACTACACTGTGTTATAATTATTTCTGTACAAAACGCATTCTGCCCGCAGCATGAGTCCTTCCTCTGACTTTCATGGTGCCTGGTACATACTGATTGCTCAATCGACACTTAAGTAAGGTTTACAGAAAAGCATGAAGTGCCAATCCAGTCTCCCTGTGCAGGCCTAAAGATGATTATCTCTGTCAAAGAAGCAGATGGCAGTGAGGAGCTGCGGGGCTGTTTTCTCTTGGTTGAGCACACTACGATTCACCGCCTGTCAGCTCATCTCTCCTCGGTCATTTTCCTCATCTACACATAGCTAACTGTCCCCTTCACTGTCCTCTGCACTTTCTGTAAACCTCAGCCCAGATGGCCCTCTGACCTTCCTAGCTCTGTTCTTACACCAGCAAGCCACAGGCTCCGGTCATTATCTGTCTCCTCCTCGCCACTGCTGAACTTCCTTAAAGTCTCAACATGGGAACTCTGAGCAAAGAACACATTTCCTCAGATACCTTCTGTTCTCCTCGTTAAACTCAGTAATGGCCTCGAGGTCAGAGCACTTCTGAAAGCACTTCTGAGACACTTCTCTTTCAAAGTCAATGCCATGAAATCATGGGCACACTTATTTTTTCTGAGAAGGTTTAAAATTAACAATCCTGAAGATCAGATTTCATATCCCTGATTATGCTTCTCTAACAGTCCACAAACCAACTGCTGAATTCCACCTGAAATGAACTGGCAAAATAAAACCAAAAACTGTTTAAGGCTACGATTATGCTGCCAACTGACTGTTTTTCACTACATATTCTTTGTGGCTTTGGGTGCTTCTGAGGTTGGCATATGACAAGTACATGCCTGCTCAATCACTCTTCCCTGCTCTAAATGCCCCTCTTCCAAGTTCAAAAACCCAGAACTGGCTGCAGGATACTACTCCAGGTAACTAAAAATAAATCACAAAGACCACAACTAGATGATTCTCTACTAGAGTTCAGTGTACAGACTACTCTAAAGCCAATTTCTTGAGTCTGTTTTAGTCCAGAATGCTAGAACACTAAAGTCTCAAAGTCTTTTACCCTTTGGGATCAAGAAGGTCTCGAACTTTTTCATTATAAATTTCCATGTAGGACACTTCTACTTTAAAACTCTGCTCCTCATTTTCCTCTTTCTGGGTTCGTTCAAAGAGTCCACTGCAGAGTCTTGGGATTAATCCAGGCTGGTCCACTGTGCCCATCATAGTGTAAGATTTTCCAGACCCTGCAAAAGGAAAATCAGAGTTACTACTGTCTCTGAGAAGTTTAAACATATAATAACCCTCTTTACTTTGCTCATGATAAACTGCCAGCATTTAGTAAAATGCCCAAAATACAAGAAGAAATGTATCCAAATATAATAAAAATTTTAAAAAATGCAGAAGCTTTCCCATTGCAAATGTTACTATCAAAAGGAAACATGCTTTAGAAAGGAAAAAAAAAGCCTATTTTCCTCATCTTCACATAAAAAAAAAATACCTAGAACAATTAAAAAACAGCAAGGATTGAAGTTTCCTCAAATAAATTGGGATAAGCCACATGATTAATACTATTATGCCTACCCCCAGCCACAAATCATAGCACTAAAAATATAGGTTCTCCACATGGCCCCAGAACAAATTAACTTACTACCCTCTGATAATAGTGCATGAACCAAGGAAAAATCCTTTTCTAATACAAAATTATTTTCTCTACTATAATAGAAATGCATGTTCATTAAATAAAATTCAGAAAACACGGGAAAATAGAAAGGAAAAAAAATAAATCACCATAGTCTCATCATCCCCAAACAGTAATAACACTCAAGTGTAACTCCTTCCTCTTTTATAGTAGAAGTGATTTTGCAAACAAACTCTTTGTTTCCTTTGTTTTTGCAGTGCTGGGAATGGAATCCAGGGCCTCACACCTCCTAGGCAAGTGCTCCACAAGCCCTGCAAACAGGCTCTCCAACCATGCTGCTGCTGTCCACTTGAGACCCCATCCTTTCATAATACCTAAAACTAAGGTATCACTTCCTACATACCAGGTCTCTTTTAAAGTGTGCATATGGTGGGGCTGGGGTGGTGGCTCAGTAGCAGAGCGCTTACCTCACACATGTGAGGCACTGGGTTCAATCTTCAGCACCACATAAAAATAAACAAAATAAAGATATTATGTCCATCTATAACTAAAAAAATTTTAAAAGTGTGTGTATGGTAATTAATTCATCACGACAACCCTACAATAAAGTTCTATCATTATCAACATTTTACAGATAAGGAAACTGTAGGGCCAAGAGTCCCAGTGGGCAGGCAGCAGGGGGAAAAATGGAGCTGGCACAGCCTGGCTTGGAGTCTCTGCTCTATGAACCATTCCACACACTGGAAGAAGAGTTTCCAGTTGGACAATAATAATGACAAGTTATATGATATATCTTATAAAAGTAACTGGTTTACTTTAAGTAGATTTTGTTTCCTTGACCACAAAGACAGAGAAGTCAAAAAGTACCTTATCAATTATAACCATATTAACATATTAACAAGTATGTTCTTTTTAGTATTTTCTCTATATTTATCCTTAGAGCCTACAATATATGGCTAGTAATATGTAGAATAGTCATAATTCTGTAATTTATTGGAAACAAACTGGACCAGTACCATGTGACAAGATTAGTAAAGAAAAAGGATACTAATCCTAATTTTATTTACTCATTTTTAAAAAACTATATTTGATTTTAGCATCTATAGTACTTCCTAAAAAGAAAAACAACAAAAAATAAATCAACAGTATATTACTCAGTAAACATGGTTCTATTTTCTCTTCCGTTGAAAGAAATTTGCTCATGTGATCTCAATAGTATTTAACATTACCTGTCTGTCCATAGGCAAAGATGCATGCATTGTAGCCATCAAAAGCATTCTGAAGGATATTTTCTCCAAGGCACTTGAAAACATCATCTTGACCTGAGACAGGGCGAGAAGGGGTTTTTTAAGCCAAATCAAAACACAAACAAAAATCTCAACATACACCATCAGCTTATTTATCTCCAAACATGAGCTTTAAACTTGATAAATGCTTCCAAAGGCTTATGCCTGTCAAGTTATTTGTAGTTAGCACATGAGGGGAAATTAGTATAGCATTTCCTATAATACATACTTGAATTAAAAAGGAAAAAACACCAAGGAGCTCCCTTAGGGCAAAGAGCCAATGAGCCACTTATTTTACAATCAATGATCAGGAATACCTGCACTTTATATCCAGGACCTAGGAATACCTGTATTAACTATGTAGTACTCAGTCAGAACTTTTATACAATGGGTTAGGGAATTGAGAAAAATTCCATGTGCCGTTCTCCTCTTTTTCCTCAATGATAATTTCTAATTACAGGATCTACAGTTCACAACAATTAGAACAAGAAGGAAGACCCTGGAAATTTTCTTCAGCTTTCAATTATAGACTTAAGTAATATATTGAGTCAAGTTCTCTATCACAGGCCAAAAGAGATGTGTCAATAATCAATAATCAAATATGAACCTTACAAGCCATCCACCTCACTGAGTCTCAAATATAAGAGGGAGAATTGGATGCTGCTGTTGGGCAAAGGCATTCCATGATTCCATTACGCCCACTTCCTAGTTCATCTGCCAGTTAATTATCCTAGCTTGAATTTGAGGTGATCTTTAAAGTTGTCATTGGGCTGGAAGACCAAACATACTTCAACTTTTAAAACGTCCATAGTAAAAACCAATAAAATGTGATGTTCAATATTTAAAAGGGAAACGAAATATGGCAGTGCATGCTGTGGCTCCAGTTACCCAGGAGACTGAGACTAGAGGATCACTTGAACCCAGGAGTTCAAAGCCAATTTATAAAACAAAAAAGACTGTCCCAAAAAAGTAAAATATAAATTAAAAGATACTGCTTGGAAACAGGGGACAGAGCAGTTAGGAATACATGGAATTTTTTTTTTAATTTTATTGATTTTATTTTTTTAAATACATGACAGCGGAATGTGTTACAATTCTTATTACACAGAGTACAATTTTTCATATCTTTGTATATAGAGTATGTTCACACCAATTCATGCCTTTATACATGTACTTTGGTTTTTTTGCATTATAATTCTTATTACACATATATACCATAACTTTTCATATCTGTTTATATATAAAGTATGTAGACACCCAATTCAAGTCTTCATACATGTACTTTGGATAATGATGTCCATCACATTCCCCTGCCCTTGCTAATCCCCTGCCTCCTCCCTTTGCCTCCCACCCCTCTGCCCTATCTAGAATTCATCTAGTCCTCCCATGTTCCCCCTCCCTACCTGACTATGAGTCAGTCTCGTTATATCAGAGAAAACATTTGACATTTGTTTTTTGGGGGATTGGCTAACTTTACTTAGCATTATCTGCTCCAATGCCATCAATTTACCTGCAAATGCCATGATTTTATTCTCTTAATGCTGAATAAAATTCCATTGTGCATATATGCCACATTTTTTTTATCCATTCATCACTGAAGGGCATCTAGGTTGGCTCCTCAGTTTAGCTATTGTGAATTGTGCTGCTATAAACATTGATGTGACTGAAGAATACAAGGAATTTTTAAAAGGCTATCACCTTCATCTTGTGGCAAATGATGAGATAGTAATTTAGGAGAGTGATAAAATAGACTTTCAGGTCAAAAATAAAATGTGGAGGAATGTGGCACATTCCTCTCCACTACAGAGAGAAAACAGGCTCCAATGGTGCCGTGAATTACTGAACATCACAGGGGTGCAGAGGAGCAGAGCCTGGATGCTGCTCACCAGCGTGCTTCTTTCCTCCCACCAGCAGCCTCTCTAGACAACATCACTGACATCTCAGGGATACATCTACTGTGTGTTCCTGGTCCCATGTGAGACCTGGGGACATATGTGAGTCAACCTCCACTGGATACCATCATCTCAAACCAAGGACAGCAGACGGTAAATCTTTCAATTTTCCAATAAACATATAACCTCTCACAGCAAATACTGGAAGAAGCTGTCTGTTTACTTCTTCATAATGAGATTAGAGATTTTTGTTTTCTTCTTATGCTTTTATAAGTTTTCCTGATTTGTATTTTTATAATGAGAGAAAATGAAGATTTTTTAAGATAACAGTTTTAAAGTCACACACAATTACACTACAATAGTATCTGGAGAATGTACTGAAACCCCTTTTCTGCACCAGTAGTAGTGGACAGGATGCTGTATTCTGTTACCTGCATACTTTTCTCGGACAGATTCATCCATGGACCAGAAACAATGATCATAAGCAAACACCTGTTGAAAAGTGAACATAATGTGCTTGTATTAAGACCAAAGCTTTGACACTATGATGTTACAATAATGTCCTAATTTCAATGGAATTGCTCACTGTTTTTGTACAACAAAAACAACTTACTATTACACAACAGGATTAGTTATTTATATACAGTCTTACAATGACAACTACACACCCACGGGTCATCTAGCTCTATATTTCACATGGAAAACAATTCACAATGTTAAATGAAAAAACAAGTTTACAGAACAATATGAATTACATGATGGCTATCATACAAATATGTATGGTTACAAATATAAAGTTTACTTCTTCATAATGAGATTTGTGATTTTTGTTTTCTTCTTATGCTTTTATAAGTTTTTCTGATTTGTATTTTTATGAGAGAAAATGAAGATTTTTTTTAAGATAATAAAATTTAAAGATGCTCACATAGCAAGTACAAAATAGTTATACAATAGGAGATTGTTTAAATAAATTATAATGCACCCATGTTCAATATTACATAGATTTAAAGGTACAGAAGGGTTACTGACAAGAAAGTGATCATATTACTGAAAAAGTTATGGACATCTGGAATATCATTTCATATTTGTATAAAAACCTTTATGCATAAAAAGTAGGAATAATACATATTAAAATGCTATTTGGTTGGATAAAATAATTTCCATTTTGATATTTTGCCTTATCATTACTTTCTAAAACATACACATAGTTCTTTTACAAGATTTGTTTCACTAATTTTGTCTTTCATTTTTTGGATTTCTAATGGTTTTATGTCCATTCATTTGTGTTTCATAACCTAGCCTGTTTAAGGATTTTAAGGTTCGCCTTGATTCACCTCTCAAACTCCTCCGTTTGGAGTGCTGTTGTGCGTCCCTGGAGTGGCCTTTCTCCTGTGCCTCTACCTGTTAGTTTCAGGTGTGCCCTCGCTGGGAGTGTCTGTTACAGTTTACACACTGCTGTCTTTTTCCTCTACTAAAGGTCCCTTCCCGTGGCCAGTTCATGTCACCATTTCTGCTATGGAAGCTCAGACTTCGGTCCTCCCAAGACCAGATGTCTCCACTCCCTCCTATCAACATGGGCATTGGCTCAATGTTGATGGCCGGCACTTTCTCAGCTTTTTTAAGCCTTCAATCACAGAGGAGCCTCTCCCAAATCAGTATTTGCACAGTGAACCTGACTCGGTCCTCCACCACACGCCAGGGCCCCACTGATTGGCAAGCGCTGACTTCAGTCAGGTGAGGGCCTGTGTGATTCCAAAGCCCAGAACACTGCCTTGGCTCCAGCTTACTGCTAGTTCTGAAGTTACACGTGCTGTTTGTGAGTCTGACGACACAATTCTAATATTTTAAAATATTTTATCTGTTCCTGCTACACATTTTAGAGCTGGTAGGAACAGACTTTCTGTGTAACCTCACAAGGCTATGTGGACCAGATACCTAAAAGTCAAATTTTTTAAGAAGTTAGATTAATACCAAAAATTGAGTATGCCTGCAAATATCCTGCCCCACTACAACCTAAAATCAACTCAAAATAAACAGGGAGGGAGTGGGAGAAAGGGCCCAAAGGGAGAAAAATGAGAAAAGGAGTCCAAGGTTTGGAAAGCCAGACCGATGCTTGTTCCTGGATCAGAAATGGGGAGCGGGGAAACTGCCATGAGACTGTCAGGGGGAGTGTGGGGATGAGGCCACCAGAAAACCAGGTTCAAAAAGAAAATGCAACAGAGGGAGGTGCCACCAAAGACATGGGTAGTCCTGCGAAGACCCGGGGGTCCAAACAAAATGGTAGGAGAGATAGGAGCATCACTCAAGAGAGTGACAGGTTAAACACCGCTGAACAAGCAGGGATCAGAACACCCAGGTCTTTGCGTGATAGCAGGCAGGTGAGGCGTGTGCCTCTAGGTGGGCAGAGGTGGCTGGGGATGCCAGAGAAGAAACATGGCTGAACCCCCAAGAAGAGGCCGGAAAGCTGGTGCCTGGAAGATCCCCACCAGGCCACAGTGTCATGGCACTTGTTGCCAACTCTGCCCTTTTCCTAAGGCTAAGCAGATGTCCTTCTCGTGGTTGTATCTATGTTAGCTATCCTGAAACAGAAGAGGAGCAAGAGGAAGACAGTCCCAAGGGACTGTGCATAAAAAGGTCCAGTGGGGGCTGCTGTCAAACTCCATTTGTCACCCACAATGAGAATCATCTCACAGGTACGATTAAATACAGTGTGATGCTCAAATTAACTTTCTCCTGTTCTTGCTTTCAACTCTCATCCCTTGCAATTTTAATTCTGTTATTGCAAGCTTAACTCTCTCTTCAGAAGTCCCATGTACATTTACCCGGGCTCAGATCCTCCAGGGCACTCCCCTCTGAACCCATCATTACTGGGTGTCTCCCTTACTTTTCGATTACAGATTTCTTGTTTTATTTTTATTTTATTTTTTTTTTTTTGCTCTTTTTAGTTATACATGACAGTTGAATGTACTTTGACATATCATACATACATGGAGTGTAACTTCTCATTCTTGTGGTTAGAGATTTCTTTAACCACTTCATTTCTTACTCCCAATTCCAATAGAGAAGCCATCACTAAAGTCCCCACAGCAATACCTGAGACAGTGTGCAGGCCCTGTTCAAAGCAAACAAGGACAAAGGAGGCAAGCTGTAGCTGCCAGTAGACTGGCTCAAAAGTCCCTACCTCACACCACCAGGCTAGCCTAGGGTCGCCCCTGACCTGCCAGGGACAGGCTCCACACCACCCAGGTAGGCCTGAGCTTCAGGAAGTATCCAACTCTAGACACACTATGCTTTTCATGAACGGACAGACCTAAATAAAGTTTAACTTATAAAGTAGGCACAGAAGAGATGAACAGTGATTAATAATAAAATAAAACTACTATGACAATATACTGCAATCAAAGTTATATTATTGGGGTGTCTCTGTTTCTCTTCTCTCTAAATATCTACTTCAATCTGCCAGAGTTTGCCTGGGGTAACTGAAATCACAGAAAGAAAAATTGCAGACCAGTGGGGACTACTGTTATGGAAGGGCCACAGCTGGCACAAAGTTGGGGACCAATAAGCACCAAGTTCTTATTTACTAACAACACTAAACAATCCTTTTAAATTTTAGTAATTTTGTAATTATGGCTATCGTCCATAAAATAGACAAGTCCTTCTCTTTCTAAACAAACATTGTTCTTTTAAATTAAAAAAATGTTTTTCAATTAATAGAGAAGAAATAAACGTTTTCAGTAATAAGTTCAAATAACACCAAAGCATAAAGTAAAAAATAAAGGTCTCCCCATTTGCCAAGTACACCTCCTCTAGAAATAAATGCTGTGTTGACAATGTGGGTTTTTTTAGCCCACACATTTTCATAAACTCTGAGACACAGTTGAATTAAATAAAACATGGACAGTTTTTAAATAGTCAAGAAACGTATTCCTCACATTTACTACAATCTCCAATCTCTGCTCTAACAAAATATAAAACAAAAATAACTCAGTACCCTCTATATAGGAAAGATGAGTAGGGCTTTACAAACATACAACCAGGGCCAGGTTCAACTATTTATTTAAGTCATCTGGAGTTTCAAACAACATGTCTATACATACTTTAGCAACCATAACAGAATGGAATTAGAATTCAACCACAGGCTCTAAAACAACAACAAATCCCAAGAATGTATATCAGACTGAATTTCCTGGAAGTTTCAAGTAACTTCAGAGGATGGTCAACTTAAAAACATAGTACTTGTGCCACCTCAGCACATCTCTAAGTCCCCCGGATGGCAGTAACTGACGTGAAACACACATACACACACAGCAAGAGTGCCTTAGAATCCAAGCTCAGATCCGGGACCTGAGCCGTGCCCTTGAGGAAGCTGGGGACCCGGGGGTTTCTGCTGGCCTGGCAATGCCTTCCCAGCCGGCTTAGATGCCAAGGGGATGAGTTGGCTCAGCACTGCATGACCAAGGTTTGGAACCATCCGTTCTCGCCAATCTGTGACACACAAGGAACCCGTGTGGCAGCTATGAGGAGACTGGGTGGCTCTCAGGGTGCAAACACTTTTCACAACCCCCCCCACCACCACACACCAATAAGGCTTCAGGCTGTGAGAGGCTGGTGGCCTGTACTGCTTCAATAAACCGAAAAGGCCCATGTTTTCAGTTTGAGAAGAAAACCTGCAGTATTTCAAGACTCTGCACATAAGACCTTCATAAGCACCACACAATGAGCCAAATGTCTTACCTTTGGCTGGATCCTAGTTCCCCAAAGAAACGCCACCGTTGACATGGAAAAAAAAAAAAGGGAGAAGTGTTAAAAAAAAAAAATTAGCTCACAAAACTCTTTTTGGAAGGTAAAATAATAACAAACATGATATAAATTTGCAATAAGAAAACAAAATATTACCTTTGAAACCAAACAATAACGTGAAGGTAAATGAGTGTCAATTAGCTATTTAGGAGGGATGCTAATTCAGAAGATTAGCTTGGGGAAGAAAGACTGTCTCAACACCGGATAATTCAAAAGCACTCATCTTTTGCATTTCTGCTTATCCTGTTGTGTATTTCTTTTTAAAACTTTATTATTTTCTCTACTTTGGCAAAGCACAAGTTTACTCTCTCAACTGTCAGGTCCTTCTACAAAAAACGAGTTCTGTTCTGGCTAAGGAAAGAAGGTTACAGGTCACTAATGTCTTGCCAGTGAGTTACTTTTGCGGAATTCCACATTACCTACTCCTTTTTAGTCCTCAGACAGTTCTACTCTCCCCTCTCTCCCTCCCTCTGAAACTGCCCCTGGCTTACATCTCCCCAAGGTACAGTGTGTAAATCCAAGAAATAAGGAGACAGTTTCAAACTGAGAAAACTTGTGAGAAAGCAGAGAGAACTTCCATGGACTCCTCACCCAAATTTGCCTCCTGCTGAGGCTGTGAGGACACCACTCATCCTTCCCCTCCCTCCAAAGAGATAAAAACACACACGCACACATTTTATTTCTGAACCACTTGACAGTAAGTTGCAGACATGACCTTCAGCCCTAAACACTTCAGTGTGCGATTCCTAAAAACAATGGCCACTTACTTAATCCTAGCCCAATATCCAAATCTTTAGACAATTTAGGAATAAAGCAAAATATTTTTGATACTAGAGTATGACAGGAATAGTAATAATTTGTCCTATGCAGAGGATCAAAATTTTGAAACCTGAAAGCAAACTGCACATGCTTAAATGTCTCCTTCCAACAGTCTGCGCACCTCCTTGTCCCTCTGTCTCATAAGATTTCCTTCCAAAATTATTTGTACTCATGATTCCGGTAAGAACACTAAAACACCACAGCAAGACTAGCAAACAAAAGTGACATGCGTTTGACAGATCTGGGAGTGATATCCAATGTGGCTGACATATAAAAGAAAATAATTTCTCTGGAAAGAGATACAGAGAAGCTTCCTGACAAAAAGAGTTATGAAATATGAGTAGAGGTTACTGACACGTGCTATCATCTCTGTACACATCTTAGAAGCAAAGCAGTTCCTCTTCCACTGTGGACAGCCTAAAACCCAGCCGCAGGTAAGAAGAGAGCCCCAGGTCTGGAACACCAGGGCGGGCCTGCGCGTGCTGACTCACAGCTTCATTCAGTCCTCAGGACTGGGCAAGGTGTCACTGTGAGTCCAGTGTTACAGTTGACAAGCACACTAATGAGCAGCCATGGATCTGGTGCAAAACAAGGTCTCTGATGCCCAAGTCCATGGTCTTGCCCTGCCCACACTGGTCAAGACAACCTGGACTTGAGAACCTGAGTCACACATTAACAACTGCTCCTGCTATCAGAAACATTTCTCAGCATATTAATTTCCTTCATTTTAATTATTACCCAATACAAGGCTGTCACTTGGTACTGAGGCCAGTGTGCATTTGCTACTCACTATTGTGTATGAAAATGCCACACTGACTTTTCTGAGAACTAAAGAAGATATTTAGTATATTTCAAGCTTAAATCAAACATTTTAATATTTTAAAAAATAGCTCTCCCTAAAATACAAGAAACAACTACGGAATTCAACAATATATGACACACTGTAGAAAAATCAATGGGACTAACCTGAATTCAGGACAGCATAACATGTAAATTAATTACAGGGCTAAGTTTCCAAGTAGGATTCTGGTAGCTACAACAGTAAAGCTCAAATAACCCAGAAAGCCATGGGACACCCAAAGATGTAATTATAGCTCTGTGTACAAATAAATAAGTAAATTAATCAATTAAACAAAACCTTTCAAAGTGTAGTTGCAATTCGATACAGCCATGCCTCATTGATCCCAGGATCCCATATTTAGAAACCTCAGCTATCCTGATCACTATGGAGATTCAGGAAGCAAAGAAAACCAGCTCCTGACCAAATAAAAGAGATGTTGCAAACTGTGAGCGCCCCAGCCTTCATCGTTCAGCTGAGCCCAATTACTTTTGTTATTGCTTAACTTCATTTTGAAATATTTTCAGATTAAAAGTTCCAAAAATAGTGCAAAGAATTCCTGCACACCCTTTACCAAGGCACCCCAAATGTCATGTCTTCTACCATCAGTTACAATGACTGAAATGTGGAAGATAACCATTAACACCCCATTTATCCAAGCCTTGCCAACTGCCTGCATTAATATCCTTTTTTCTTTATATATACAAATTTTAATGTGTTTTTTTTTCCTGGTCCAAGATTACCAACTGCATGTAGTTGCCATTCTCCTCCAGTCAGGGTTATGGACACTTGAAGGTACCAGACACTTGTTTTATAGATTATTCACTCAGTGTCATAGACTGGGTTTGTCTAGTGCTTCCTTGTTACTAAATTCAGGTTGTGCACCTTGGCAAGCACAATACAAGTAACTGACGGCCAGCACAGTGCTCCCTATGAAGCAGCAAATGACACCCATGTCTCATTACTGACCAGGTTAATTCCCCTCACTTAATCAGGGCTGTGACTACCAGGTCTCCCCCTGGTAACACAACCATTTTCTCCCTTTGTAATTTATACACATCTTGTGGGAAAAGACTTTAAGACTGTGTAACTAAACACCAGTATCTCACCAGATTTTCACCTGAAACTTTTAACATCCACTTAGGATTTGTACCTGCAACGGCAACTATCCCTGATGATACCTGCCTATCAGAGTGATGAACATGTTAACAGCACAGGAGGACTGACCTGGAGGATGTGCTTTGATGGAAGAGGACACAGCAGATGACCTGGCTGCATATTCTGGACAGGAGCTGTTACCTGGGAATAAGCTACTCTCTCATTGCTTTTTCCTAACCTGGTGCTTACTTCTCATTCAAATAATAACCCACATCATAAAAATAAGTCAAATTATGTTCCTAATCTCTAGAATGCCAAACTATGAAGAAGAAATTTAGTGATGACTTTATACAAGTTGATGATCTTTAGAAACATGTTATTCATGTTTCTGACTATGGAAAAAATAAAGCTGTCTAAAAATAAAACACAGTGCCACGTATGAATAAAACAAAATAATGTCAGTAGAATGAAGCAATGTAAATCAACAATTGCTGTCAACTATTGAAATCAAACATTGAATCTAAATACTACCATCATTTCATTTAATTCTAAAGATTTAAGTTGCTGAAATTTTCACAATTAGAAATATTTGGAATGCTGTTATAACAACATTCCACTCTAACCATCTCTTTTTAAAAAAGGATGTGCATTACAAAGAGCTCATTCTAACACAGTCATACTATGTAATGACATTGTTCTTTTTCAGACTTAGCTGGCAGTACCAGCAACCAAACAACAATCTGTGTGTTCATTATTCTTCCTGTCACCCCCTCCCTATGTGCCTTCCACATAAGGAATAAAGCTGACCTGACTTAAAACTTTAGGCAGGTCATCATGGAAGCCTCTCAATCTCTGCTTCTTGAGACAACTCTCAGTCAGAAGTCACTATACAACCATCACTGAAAGACTATCCACTCTTTCCTCAACATCTAGAACATGCCATTCGGTTTTGAGGAATAAATGGTAGCAACATTCTATTAGAATTCAGTAGAACCCACTGGGGAAAACAGTTTCAAGAATCAGGTCCTCAATAGTGGAATTATTTTAGGAGAGCAGAAAAACACAGCATGAGGATGATCAGGAACGAGAAACAGTACTGGATCACTGTGACTCTTCCTATTTACAATGAAATGAAGAATGACCACTTAACAAGTTTTACTGTGACCTCAGGAGGAGCAGAGGTACCCGGGACACAGCTGCAGCATCATTTCCCCGACATACACACAGAAGATTCCCGGGCTCCAGGCACCTTATCACATCCTGTATTCCACACATCTACACTCAGATGAGGCCGTGCCCCCACTCACATCATCATGCAGAAGGAAAGCTCCTATCAAAATCTCCCTGAAGAACCTTTCCCGAAGGACCCTCCCTGATTCCTACAGCCAAAGCTCCCTCCACAGCACGCCCCACGACACAGACTCTTCCTACGGGACATCTAAGCTAGACTGCGAGCCCTGCAGGGCAGTGCTTTTCACTTATCAGAGTCCAGCAAAGGTTTCTGGCTGCTCAGCAGACAGTCCTCGACTCTTTAGGGGACCTGGTCTGGGCCTATGTCTCCAACCAAGCCTCGCATCAGTTTCCCCCCCACACAGGCCTTCTTCTTGGCAGAATGTACCTGTTTCCCGGCTTCCATGCAGGACTTTCCTTCCACCTTGAACTCCTGAGGCCAACTCCTATTATTTTTCACTCCTCAACTTTCTTATTATTTCCAAACCTCTCTTATGTTACTCTCACAGTATTATGTGCAAAATAAAACCATTTTACCACCACCCATCCTTTCCCAAACACCCCAAAACCATAAGAAAATAAGAAACAAACTCTATATTCAATGAAACAGAAATATTTATAACTAAAGAACATGAAAAAGACAGAAAATGCATGTATAAAACACACATAAAAAGTTTAAAAATCAAAAATGAAGGATGAAGAAAAAGGAAACTAAAATATGGGATGCTGTTTTAAATCAGTAAGTTAAATCCCACCTACCTCCTAGCCCCCTCGAAACACTCAGGCCACTATCTCTCACAGACAATCCTTGGACAGACTTTTTTAAAACAAGATAGTTTGAAAACCCTCTTCTTCTGGAACCTTCCACCCACACAAACCACAAGTGTTTCAGAACAGAAGGACACAGAAGAACATGACTACTGAACCACAACTAGTATGTTTCACAATCATAGACTAGAAATATGAAAAACCCAACCTATAAATTCTGTAATTTAAAACTGTCATACAATGGGAGAACTAAGTTCAAAATATACACTCACCACTAACTCATCACTCACAAATCACCTGCCTCTTCTCATCTGTCAAACACCAGCAGATAGAGTTTTAATTCATCATCCACTTTCATTATAAGAAAGGTTAAACCTGCCAGAGAATACTGATTTCAACTGTAGAACTTCTTATGAAATACAATGCACAGAGTACCATATAGTACTATAGTATATATTACTATAGTAACCGAGTAACACACATTCATTTAAACAACTGTGCATTCAAATAACTGCAAGGGTATATGCACTCACTAGGATAGATTACTGAAACATTCTTAGACTCCAAGCAGAGAAAGCCTGTAATTTTTGCTTCTTTCAGTATTTGTGGTTTCTAACTGTAGGAGTCTATATTTTCCTGTGTGTGTGTGGGTGGGGGGGGTCCTCTTTCTAGATTGGATTTCTTCTTGACTGGATTGCATTTATTTGAAAGAAATTTTCACCCTTGACATTATCTAACATTCCCTCAGTCCCCAACCCTGTCTACACTCCATCTTCAACCCAGAAGCCCCACACCTAAGGCCCACATGCCAAAATAGCCACAGATGCACTGTGCTCAGTCCTCACAGTATTGGCCAAAAGTGAAATCAGAAGGCTTCCCACTAGGAAATCTGGATTTCCAAATTCTCTTGCAAGTTTAGAGATCTGGTCCCAGTTTCATGCAGCAACCACAGCTCATCATTCATTCAACAAATACGCACTAGGCGCTTTGAACCATCAGACAAATCTGGACCCCATAAAAGCTTAAAATGTTCCAACAGAAAGAATGAATGGATTTATAACACAATAGGAGCTAAGGAGGTGGAATTGATGGTGGGACCGACTTAGGGAGCAGGGCAGGCGCCATGAGGCTGCTGTGGCACAAGCTGCCCTGTGTCTTTGCCTCCCCTGAGGTCTACCAACTAAGAACCGTGAGTCTCACATCCTAGGCCAGTCTCTTGCTGGACAGACTGAATCCACACAGACACTGACCAGACCTGACAACTGAACTCTGACCACAACACCTGCAGCCGTCAGCCTAGATTGGTCAGCCTTGGTCAGTAACACCCAGCGTCTCTGTTTTGCCCTTGGTTACTACTCAGCATCAACCAAGAAGACAAATGTGCTCCCCACGCCGAGCACCTGATACACCCCACTTCTAGCGAGTCTGCTTCCAGCTTCTGCATGACAACAGCCTGCACTCAGCACCCTTGAAGCCACCCTCCGCTCTACCCTACAGCCTCCGCCTGCCTCCCTCAGTGTCTGCCCCCACAGAGATGACACCCAGGTCTTGCTGCAGCGCAGTATGGCAAACGGCCGCTGTGTGTGTTTCTTTGGGTTGCCTTCATTTATTTCCACAGGCTGATCAGCTAACATTTCATATAAGAAATAAAACCACTGAGGACAACTATAAATAAAAGATGTCACCTTCAGCCTGTGAATTTATGTTCCTATAAGTAGGTGCCTATAAAACAGACCCCCGAGCTAGAAAACCAGGGGGAGAGGGTGTGGGCAGGCGTCAAGCGCCTCAGGAAGAAGGTGGGAGGTCCCATTCTGAGCCCTCCCAGGGATTTTGGTTTCTTTGTCTGATTATTTGAGATGGAGTCTCATATGTGGCCCAGGCTGGCCTCAAATTCCTGGACTCAGAGTGATCCTCCTGTCTCAGCCTCCCAAGAAGCTGAGAACTCAGATGCGCACATTTATGTTTCATAGATTATTCTGTCTTTATTTCATGTTCTTCGGTTATAACTATTTCTGTTTCATTGAATACAGAATCTGGTGCAAACTTAGCAGCACCTCAGTTCACACAGTCTCCCACTTGCCCAATCATGGAAATTTAAGAAATAAGCTCCTGCTGCCTTATGGTACATCCCAGACGAGCATGAGTCTAATGCCAGAAAGGTCAATGAAATGGGACAGTTTTATTGAGGTGCTAATTTATATACCACAAATTTCATCTAACCCGAGTGTACAAGCCAATGGCTTTTAGCAAATGTAGACTTGTGCAACCACCACCACAATCTAGATCTAGCACATTTCCATCACCCCCTAAGACTGGCTTACACCTAACTGCAGCTAGGTCCTGCACCAGCCCATGTCACTACACACTTGCTTTTTTGTTGATGTTCTTTTTATATATACATGACAGAAGAGTGTATTTTGACATATTATACATACATGGAGTGTAACTCCCCGTTCTTGTGGTTGTACGTGATGTGGAGTTACACTGGTCATGTATTCATATATGAACACAGGAAAATGATGTCCAAGTCATTCTACTGTCTTTCCTATTCCCATCTCCCCTCCCTTCCCCTTTGTCTAATCCAATAAACTTCTAATCTTCCCTCCTCCTCCCATTGTGTATTAGCATCCACATATCAGAGAGAACATTTGGCCTTCAGTGTTTTTGTATTGGCTTATTTCACCTTAACATGATAGTCTCCAGTTTCATCCATTTACCAGCAAATGCCATGATTTCATTCTTCTTTCAGACTGAGGAATATTCCATATGTACCAGATTTTCTTTATCCATTCATCTGTTGAAGGGCACTTAGGTTGGTTCCATAGTTTAGCTATTGTGAATTGAGCCGCTATGAACATTGACGTGGCTACATCACTGCAATATGCTGATTTTAAGTCCTTTGGGTATAGACCAAGGAGTGGGATATCTGAGACCAATGGTGGTTCCATTCCAAGTTTTCTGAGAAATCTCCATATTGCTTTCCAGAGTAGTTACACCAATTTGCAGACCCACTATCAATGTGTGAGTGTGCCTTTTCCCCCACATCCTCATCAACATTTATTGTTACTTATATTCTTGACAATTGCCATCTGACTGGAGTGAGATAGAATCTCAGTATAGTCTTAATTTGCATTTCTCTAATGACTAGAGATGTTGAACATTTTTTCATTATTTGTTGACATGTCTTGCGCTCAGTGTGTTTTTGAGGTTCATTCATGCAGAGCATGTTATTATCAGTCCCTCGCTCCTTTTTATTGCCATGTCTTTTGTTTACCCATTGACCAGATAGACATTTAACAGTTTCCAGTTTGGGACTATTATGAATAGAACTGTTATGAATGTTCAATAAAAGGTTCTTTTGTACACATTTCTTTTATTTCTCTTGAATAGATACTTAAGAGTAGAACTGCTGGGTCGACTGGTAAATACTTTTATACCCAGAAATACAGACAACTTTTTAGGAAATAGGCAAACTGTTTTCCCAAAGTATGTGTACCATGGTATATTCCATCAGCAACACAAGAGTTACAATTGCTACACATCATCACCAATGCCTAGTACCATATTTCTGGTCATGGGTACACAAGTAGGTATGTAGAAACAGCTCAGTACAGTTCTAGGCTGCATTTCTCCAATGACCAATGCTAAGGGTATTCTCAAAATGTGTTATATTTCATTTGAGAGAACAGAAAACTTTTCACAATTAAGTTTCTATGCATATTAGACTATTATAAAGATTAATCAACTCCTACCCAGATCCTGACTACTTCTTTATCCTCATTCATACTGATTTGGTTGCTCTATATCTATTTCTTCCTTTTGTCTCTCTAACCACTTTCAAAATCTTTGTGTAGACATTCATTTTTACTTCTCTGAGCATTTAAAAGTAGAACTACTGCCTGTAATCCCAGCAGCTCGGGAGACTTGAGGCTGGAGGGTGGCAAGTTCAAAGCCAGTGTCAGCAACTTAGCAAGGTCCTAGGCAACTTAGCAAGGTCCTAAGCAACGTCTGAAAATAAAAAATAAACAGGGCTAGGTGCATGGCTCAGTGCTTAACTCCCCTGGGTTTAATCCCTGATACCAAAAAAAGAAAAATTAAAAGTAGAACTGTAAGTCGTAAGGCAAATACATATTTGTAAACTTCCCATTTAAAACTTGTTTTATGTTCAGAGGTATAGAACTGGCCACCTAAGGTTCAGGCCAAACTTTTCTGGACCAGGCTCACTGTGTGTTATATTTAATTACTAATGTTCACACCGGATGACTCGACGCATGCACTTGAAGCACTATGCTAAGAAATCTTTAATCCATCAAGTCTCAAGTTTCTAATTACAGAAGCATCTCTGATTCAAAGTCTGCATGAACATGCCAGCTGGAGTTCTGGGATGCTCACCATATAGTGATGAGACAAGAAGTCATTAGATACCTGAAGACACCAATCTGTCTTCACAACCTGCTGCTGTAAGGAAAAGCACTCTGCACTTGCAGGAAGCCCCACTCAGTTCTGCCGGGCCTGGCCTAGGTTTTAGGCCAACCTGGTTGGCCTGAACCCCAAGTCATCACTGAGCCCCATTAACTCTTTCTGCTACTTTAGTCCTGAATGAAACCAGATCCTGCCTGCACCACCCACCTCACACTGCTCTGCAATGCCATGTGGTGATGAAGAGAGCATGGCCTAGAACACCAGCAGACTTGAGTCCAAAGCTGCATTCAGCAAATGCTGTGCTCTTCCCAGACCCAAGCACTGTTCTAAATGGATTTTCTTTAACCCTCACAACACTCTAAATCATAGATCCTTGTATCATCCTCATTTTAGAAATGAGGGAATGGAGGCTTGGAGGAGTAAGTAATATCCTCAAAGTCAACAATTAAATAGTAGATTGGGGATCCAAACCAAGGCAGAAGGAACCTTGACCTTTAGCAATAGTCTGCTGAAGGGGCAAAATCTAAACTACATAGGCCTTGAGTACCATTTGCATTTTCTCTTTGGGACATGTTGCCATGGTGAACTTTGTGCAGTAGCTCTGTGCTTCCTACATGAATTCTGTGTGTGTTTCAGTCCTCCTTCCTGTCCTCCGCAAGTCCCATCTCCTGGAGTAATGTATCCCAGCCTCCATTATTTCCTGTTCCAAGATCTAACCAACTCTTTAACGGCCCACCTTTAGAGTGTATGAATTCTTCAACTAAGTAAAAAATGTTTGGAAGAAAGCAGCAGCAATGGGACATTAGCTTAACAAACAATAAACAACCCACTGAACACTTTCAAAAGAAAATAGACTGGGGAACAAAATTCTAAAATTTTAAGCACACAGCACACAGGTAACTGGTTGTGCATCAGGATGCATACCTGCAAATGACCTGCCCTCGTGCATGGGTGTGTATGCAGATAAATGGATAAAATACCTCAATCAGTATTCATGTTTCAGAAAAAGCCATAAGAACTGGCTTCCAAAGGCAGAATGCCAAGAAACCAAAGAAGGAGGTAGACAAATCCAGAACTGCAATTTCTCAGGGACTTACAGACAGCAGCATATCTTGGGTGGCAGCAAGACAGAAAGATCCTAGCACCCCAAAGCAGGAGGAAAGGTTTATATGATAAGCTACACAAAGGTGTGCCACAGACAACCAGATACACCTGAGCATTTTAAAAATAATTTTATTTTATGTACATATACACTGATACGTCAGATGTCAATCAAGAAACAGACTGTGCTTTTAATACCCAGCACAAAATGCTCTGCTATCTTTACCCAATGGGTTTAGCATGTGTGCCAGGGTCATCTAGCAGGCAAGCTGGCTGTGGTCATATCAAGCTGGAGCCCTGCAATTCTCTTTCCCAGCAGTGAAAAGGGGAGACTTGCCTAAGAAACTGTTTAGCTCCATGTAGAGCTGCTGTTTTTTAAGTTTAGGTTTCTGTTTTTTGATTTCTGCAGTAATAATGGAGGCCACTTTTTGTTACTGCTATGTGTCCAATATTTAGTACACTTCAGCTCTAATATGCCAACCTGTAAGCAGATCTAGCCCTCTCCATTTTACAGAACAATAAGAAAAGAATACCACAGAGAAGTTAAAACACTTGCTTAACAACAGTGCTGGATTCAAACCTAGGTTTCTCATCCTAAAACGACACTCATTCCATTTTAACGTTCACTGATGTCCCTCCTCCCCAGCCCACCCCCACCAGATGATGTGGGAAGACAAATTAAAGACAAATTTGTTTCAGAAAACAGGAAAAGACGATGTTAGTCTAAAACAATGATCTGCTTTGGTTGGTTGGTTGGTTTCCTTGACTTCAAATGAAGTAGACAGCAAAAGATAGCAGGCTCCAGAGAGATCCCTGTGATCAAGGATGAGCCCTGGCACAGAGCTACAGCCTCACAAGCTTCAGATTCTCAGTTTGAATCTTGTCAGGAGAGGCCGACCCTTTTTTCTTTTCCTGCCATTTCTACCAACCTAGGCTCACTCCAAAAAGACTCTGCCTTAAATAACCAAAAATATTAAGGAGAGGGGCTGGGGTTGTGGCTCAGTGATAGAGTGCTCGCCTACCATGCACGAGGCACCACATAAAAATAAATATGTGTGTCCACCTAACACTAAAATATAAATAAAAAATTATGGAGAGAATATTAGGTTAACATTGGTAAGTATGATATTAATGACTATCCCTAACGAGAATTTCTGCCCATGTTTCCAGGTGGAAGATCTCAAAGCAGCCCTCCTGATGTCCCTAAGCTACCTCACTGTCCTCCCAGGACAGGAAAAGAGTGAATTACCAAAACAGTGGTGCTCGGGAGAGGACACCAGGTGCCTGGGCTCCACGCCCCTCTCACAGGAGGCCTGCAGTTGCCAGCCTGCCGTGCCTGCTAAGTCTCATTCAAGGGAGGTTCAGCCAGGCCAGCTGGCGCACACATGCAAAGCCATTTTCTCTCCCGGCTTTATCAGTAATCCAGGCGAAATGAGGCACAAGAAAACACACGGTCAAGGCTGGGCTCTGGAGTCTGCCTGCTGGGAATCCTGCCTCACCACTTACTGTGTGACCCTGACCAACTAATAGGACCTCTCTAGGCCGCAGTTTCCTTCTCTGTAAGATAAAGGCAATGAGAGAGCCTACTCCATAGCACTGCTCTGACAGTTACACAGCACCTGGCACAGAAGCACATCAGTGTTAGTGGCTTTAGTTTTTATTTCCTTCTCTCTCTCTCTCTCTCTCTCTCTCTCATCCCCATGTTCATCTGTTAGAAACTGAGGGAGTGGGACACACCTATAATCCAGCAACTCAGGAGGCTGATGCAGGAGGATAGCAAGTTCAAGACCAGCCTTGGCCACTCAGCATGACCCTGTCTCAAATAAAAAGGGCTGGAGATGTAACTGAGTGGTAGAGCATCCCTGGATTCCAGCCAAAAAAGAATTGGGTGGAGTGGAAAGGGGTGTTGTACGTGGGCATCCTAAAATCCCCACAGAAAGAGCAATGTCTTCCCAAAGTAAGAAAGTGGGAATCCCTTTCAGCTCTGGTGACCAGATGATGCAGTGTCTCAGTCTGCTCTCTGGTAAACTAGTCTGGAGAAAATTCTTTGGTCCAGAAGACAAAGTACTAAGGTACTACATGTAAAATCTCCCACTTGTGTTCCACCAATTGGAAAGCCATTGGCGATGGCATGATGGTTCTTAGGGGGAAGGCTATACCCAAACACTCACCAAGGTGGTTCACTGAAATGTCACTCACAAACATTCAACATTAAGAGCTTGCCAGCCTTTCCTAAAACCACCTCTCTCCCTCCTTATTGACTATAAGGATCAACTGATCATTCCCTGAATTTCTTAAAATCATTTCCCACTTGTCTTGGGACACCATAGCAGAGCTACACTGAGCTTTGCAGACTGGAAAAGAGAATTGAAGAAATTAAGGATGACAATATAAGATTTCTGGAACTCCTTGAACTCATTTCCTTACCACACAAATTATACCATACCAACTACTCACCTGTGAACCTATATCTGCCACCATTCCAGCTCCTTCCTTTGATATTCTCAGCATCTAAATTCAGTCTAGTACCTGCCAAACTGTAGACATTACATGAATGTTTACTGAAGTCCAATCCTAGGAATCAGGTTAACCATGACTACATCCTGTTCAAAAACAAAACAAAAAACCTCTCCAAAGTCTTTCCTCAAATTTCCAGATGCTACTGTTCCTAAGTATACTCTCTGTCCACATTTTTCCTTGCTGTACTGCTGTTACACATTCAACCTTGAACTACAAGTTTCTTGAACAAATTGGTATCTATGCCAGGCACAGTAGCACATGCCTGAGAAGCTGAGGCAGAAGGATGGCAAGTTTGAGGTCTGCCTGAGCAACAGAGAAAGAGCCCATCATTTTTATAAAAAAGAATGAATGAATGAATGAATGAATTTGAGAGGAAAAATTAAGACTATGCTAGAGAACAAATAATATACATAAATCTGCAAGAAAAACAGCTGTTCTAGAGAGTCATGGTCCAAATAGTAAGTAAACAAAAATGTGCTATGATCTGATGCAACTGACATTCAGAAAGGAGGATTCAGCCAAACCTCATGCTATCAGCCAGTGCAGGGCACTGAATTTGACAGAGCACTGGGCAAGAGAAGACCAGCAGCCCTGGAAGACTCCATGCTTGGTGGGGGGGGGGGGGAATAACCAGGCCTGGGCAAAGGAGGGAAGAATGTGGTATGTTCATTCTGGATGCAAACTTGCGTGGGGAGCATAAGAAGAACCCAGAAGCTTCAGTCAACTCCTTCAACTTGCCAAGGGAGTGCTTCAGGGGTGGAAGACCATGTGTGTTATGGACAAAGGAAAACTACAAGAGATGGAAAAGGTGAACAAGGTTCATTATGAAAGAAATGGAAACCTAGATCACTCCGAAAGGCCACACAAAAACAAATTCAAGGATCCCACCGTTCTGTTAATCATCCCAAAATCAAAGGAGACATACCAGCCTGCCCAAGGAAGCTGGGAAAGCTGTGGTAGAGCGCTTGCCTAGCATGTGTGAGGCACTGGGTGCTGAGGATCAAACCATAATAAAGGCCTTGAAAAATATATTAATATTGTTAAAAAATAGCAGAAAATATTATATAGGTTGAGATGAAATGAGATTTGCTGTAATTGCAATAAATATTTTATTATGTGATTTAGTCAAAATAGGTTTTAACTACTTTATTGGATCCTTATAGTGTAAAGCACAATAAAAACTTGGAAGAAACAGTATGAAAGTTTTATCCAGGTATTAAAGAATAATTCCAGTTTTCCTGCTTTGGCTGTTTGAAAGTGCTTTGCCTTTCAACTAACAGCCCGTCCTAGGGATAAGCATTAGGAACAGGTGAACCGCTTCCATTTTTCAGCCTGGAAATCTACAATTTGATAGCTACAATTACAACTAAACTTATGCACAAGCCATTTATTAAGAAACCACAGTTTAAATCAGGCCATCAGTCTGTAAATATAAAAGTGAAAATTTTAAATATGGAAGTGAAACATGGAAATGCAGAGAATATCTTCAAGAACATCTTCATGAGAGTAGAAATTATAGCATTTCATCTTGGCCAACCTAAAATTCCTCACTGTTTTACTGTAGATTGAAAAAAAAATTCCAACCATAAATCTTATAAAGTCTGAAATAAAGAAGAATCTCTCCTTTCCTGGGAAAGCAAAGGAAGAGCCGCATGGGCTGTGTGAGTGATGCAGGGAGAGGACATGATGGGCTCCTAAGAAATGCCCATGAAATTAATAAGCTCCCGTGACATCACTGCAAGGCCAGCAGCTGAATCTGAGCTCTACTAATAAAATAATTGGGACCAGAATCCAGCCAACTGAGCCTGTCAACACAGAGGGTGGATTAGGAATGCTTTTATAGAAATTTCACTTAGCTCCAATCATCTAACGTTCCATCTATGATGCAAAGACCTATAGACCCTGGTTACTTAGCCCACTAGGGAGTTCAAATAAGTTTGAATAACTTTTATTCCCTCTCCAATCTGATTATTAGGAGCTCTCTATGCTGCCAGAAGCCTTTCCCAGGACTTGGCAAGTCAGGACTTGTTGGGGTGTTGCTGCATTTTACATCAAAGATAGATTGATTCAAAACCTCTGGAATCAATGGAATGCAGCTCTAGATGCTGCCTGCACTGCTAGTCTGTCCTTGACCTAAAACTATGCTTCCCATTTCACCCTTGAATTCTTACAAACTGACTGTAACAAATAAGTCGATTCTGAAGGTCTCCTTTGCTATGGCGAAAGCAAGCATCTCACTACTGTAATCTGAGTCACCAGATGATGCATGTTTACAAACTGTGCCACTGGTGTCCTTCTCCAGTCAAGTGACCACAGTGGTGTTAGCGTAAACACCAGGGAGAACAATAGTATCCTGTCCCAAATGAACATTCTTCAGTTGGGGAAGGACATTATAAAGAACAGATTCAGCCAGGTGCAGCGAGATTTAAAACTGCTGGTAAAAATCTCTACTCAGAAACACTGAACTTTACTTCTCACCATGTAGATGCTGCCTGGCCTGAAAACACAGACATGCAGACTCCCAGGCTGGAAAACTCTTCACCTTTCCTTAACACTTGGTGTCTGGGTACCTTTGACCTCTCCAGCCTGCACTGTTCTGGCAGCCTCACCTGACGTCCTATCTGCAGTGGCACTCCTCCTAGCCTCCCTCCCACACTATCATCAGTGTCAAATTGTATTGTAGGAGTGGTTTTGAGCCCTGTGGAGCCAGAGGCCTAGTCTTGACTCTGGGCAAGTTATTTAATCTATTTATGCCTGTTTCTCCATCTGTAAAAGGCAAATAATAGGGCTGTCATGAGGATGACACAAAATAATTCACGTCAAGCACTCATAAGCATGGCTGGTCTCATCTGTCCCCCACAGGTGGGAAAGGCCCTGTTCATATGTGGCTCACTCTGCCTTTTTACCTCCCACCCCCACCATTGGGCTGTTCTCTATATCCTAAACAGCTTGATCTCTGAACCCCAGAGAACAACATTCTCCTCTTACATTTTCAGTGATGTCTGTTTCAACCTTAAAGAAAGAATAACATTTTTTCCAGCAGCCATAGCGTATGCCACTGTACTCGTGTTGGTGTGGATCCTCCTGTCATAGTGCTTTATTTTAAAATACTTTCACACAATCCCATAGCACTTCATAAGTGCTCACGAGGCCTCACTGTTGGTTTTTAAACAGAAGTCTCATCATCCCTACTAAATTACACTCCAAGTAGTATAAAAGAACATATCAGTTTTAATCCATACATAGGGAAACTTAGTTAACACCTGAAACCCTAATCACAAATACACACGCCAGGGCTGATTAGGTAGCAGGTGAGAAATAGATACACATTCTAGAGCAGGGATTCTTAACCTGCACAGGATGATCGAGAGGGTCTGCGAACATGGATGGGGAATGTCACACTTTCATTTCTTAGCAATGTTTAAATTCAGCAGTTCCTTCCACTACTGATGAAGACAATGAATCACAGAATGGGTGGAACCCAAGTCTCTGTTACCAACAAAATCATATTACATTCTCTTCGCTGCAAATACCTTGGAGTATCGTTTACATTCAACCCAACTTTGACATTAAAGCAACTGTTCCCACATTAGATCTTGTCAATACAATAAGCAAGCACATACTACTGCATTACACACCTCCAAAAATGGTTCTGATAGTCATCAGAATCAATACATTTCAATATATATTTGGTCTTTCAAAAATTTAAAACGCACTTTAAGTTTTTAAACAATAATTCTAGGAAGTGGTCCAGAGGCTTCATCAGACTACCAAAAGGAGTCATATGATTTAAAAAAAAAAAATGGTTAACAGTTTCTAATCTGGAAGCAGTTCTTATATGCCTTCAGCTATCTTTTTCTCTAATCAACAGTAGAGAGTTTGTTAATCAGCAAAATAAACGTTAAAATGTGTAAATTAAAACAAGACTGACTGGAAATGCAATACAGGCACCCTCCATCCACGGAGAGCAACCTGGAAGACTCTAGCAAGCCTGGCCCACCCCCTGGGAGCCGCATTCCTAGCCGGGGCTCTATCTAGACTCACACTCAGATTTGGTTAGGAGACTTTGACCAGAAGTGTCCCTGAATCCTGCTCCATTTGTCTTAAGGGAAACTTTCTAGTGAGGTGCTTGTCCGAGCTGTGGCTTCACTGGACGTACAGGAACAGGCTGTATGACTCATGTCGTGACTGCCTGCTAATGAGTATGTGGCAGCAATCTGTCTGGCTCTTACTGTAACGTGCCTCCTGTTGTGTGGTGGTGAGGGATAAGGTCATGACCTGTCACCCAGCTCTAGTCCAGGGCATTCCTGTCACCTCCTTAGAAAGGACCAAGATGGCTCAGATCCCTTCACAACACCCAGCTCAGCTAACGAGTTCCATGGAGCCTGGATGCATTTCTTGTTCACCCTAGTTTTCTTGGAGTCCTCACTGTCCTGGTACATACAGAAGGCACTCAATAAACTGCTCCTGGATGAACTTTCTTAGCTGTATCTGGGCTTTCCTAACTCCAGAATATGAATTCCTTTAAAAAAAAAAAAAAAGCAGGTCATATTATCTTTCCTTTATGAGACACCTTGCCAGGGTTGTGTGAATTAGATATCAATAACTGTTGAATGCTTAGTTTTGCTGTAATGCCAATTAACAAATTGAACTTTTCCAAATATGTAAAATGAATATGAAGCACTTCTGTCAAATCTTTGAGGGCAGTGAGAAATAGCAAGCTCATGTGGCTTTGGAGAGATGTGCTCTGGCAGACCTGAGTTCAAATCCCAGGTCTGCCACTTACAGATCATGAGATCCGGGGATCCCATAATGCCTTCACGCCTCTTTCCTCTTCTAGAATTTTTGAGATAATAATAGTACCTATATCTTTTGTTATAAGGATTTCGTGAGAACATGAACACTTGCAAAGACTCTAATACAATATAGATGATAATAGTATCGATAGATGCTTTATGACATCAATGGGAAGATTAAAAAAAAAAATAGGTCTCTATTCATGTCTTGTACTTCCAGAACTCTTTACCAGCTGTCTCTGCACTGACACCTTTTAAGTGTTCCAAGACCTGACCACTGAGTTTCTTTTTACCGTAATAATAGTTCTTCTCTCAGAACATGGGTACCAACTCTGGCAATATCATGCAAATTGACGCTCTTTAGAGGAAACCCAGGTCCCTGAAATAAACACGTTGTGGTTGCTATCTGGAGGGTTAAGAAACCATACTTAGCTCTACAGCTTAAGTATCCATAATTATTGTCAATTAAGAGCAGGGCATATTTGTTATGAGAAATCTGATACAGTTTATTACATGTCTAAACCAGTCAATAAATATTTATTGAGTACATATCATGTGCCAGTGTTTGAAAAGAATATTATGTAGACCATGACACATTTTGAGAAATAAAATTTCTACAGTTGATTAGAAAAATAAATGAAAGCGTAACTGCCATCTACCAAGTACCTACCATGTGTCTACCAGTTTATACCAATAATTCATTAATTCATTCATGCCCACAGCAATCTTGCAGGATCCACATCATAGCGTCATCACCCACCCTTCACAGAAAAGTAAACTGAAGCTCGGAGAGGTGACATGAGCATCCGGATTAACAATGTTGGCAAATGGTAGATCGGAACCCATGCCCACCTGTGCCCTACTTCACCTCAATCAACTCCTGCCAATTCCTATCCTCACCAACCATGATAATGGTGGAACTCCATTGGCAGCACTCCAATACCAGAGCCTTTCTAAATGCTTCTGGGACAGATAATTTTTAAAAACCAACTCACTCTAATAAAAGCAGGTCTATCCTCTTCCTGGTCTTATCACCGGTGCACACACCGAGACCCAGTGGGCCAAAGCAGTCAGGATCAACTGAGGGCCAGTCAACACAGAAGCAGGAGAATCCATTAGCACACAGACAAGGCAAACAAAAAGGACGTCTCAGTATAGAGTCCTCAGGGAGCAAGCCTGTGGCTCCACAGGAGTGCAACCCAGGAACGAGGGAAAGTGTTGGAATATGTCCACGGGAGGCTGGTCAGAATCCAGGCTGAGCTGGAAAAGGGCGGACTGCAAAGTAATCAAGGCTCCAGGAAAGAGGAGGCCACAAGAATAGGAAGTGGCATACAGAGGTGTTTGCAACAGTACAAGGATGAAATCAGGGTCTGAAAACTTAAGTGATGCTCTGGAAAAGGTGGCCCCAAATCCTAGACTGGTGACAGGGCATTAATCTTGAGCCAATCTGGCCAATATCCTTCCTGATGTAAGCAGATGCATGAGTTCAGCTAAGACACACCAGGTTTTCCTCGACTACTTACAGAACTGGAGTAGAAGTTCTATCAGGAAATAGTGCCAAACGTGGACTTGTGTCCAGCTCCGGCCATGTTACATTATATCCAATCTCAGCAGGCTGCAAGGGCAGCTCTCACCAGATGAGTGACAGGCAAAGGTTCTGCTCACACGGGGGCTTCTAGGGTAAACAAAGCTGGCAAGGGAGCTCATCTGAGATGCCCACATGGCCAGTTTCCTGCACAGAGGAATATGTAGGTCTCATAAAATCCAAAGAGCAATTATAAGAAGGGCATTCTTAGGCATAGATTCTCATGATGGTTTTCATTTCAAAGTGTAAAATTTATTTTTTAAAACAATAATTTTGTAGATATTTATATCTTCCGAAATATAAAAATAAAAATGATTCTCACCATCTTTTTCTCCCTCAGAATAATTGCATTCTGCTAAAAATCTTTACAGTTAACTATCTTTTCACTTAGGAATATTTCTAAATTTTTGTTCAATTACCATTCAACAAATTCATAGTCAAATAATTCCATCTTGATGACAATAAGCAGAATACTGATTTATCAAAGGCTTCTTGCTTTTCCCAGGATTAACACATGCACTATTTCTGCCTTTTCTGCCCTCTTTCTATCCTGGAAGACACAGGGGTTTCATACAACCCAAACAAAAGCCCATTCTCTCACCCCTGCAGCAGCCGCACCTCATTCAGAAGCTCCCTTAAAAAAATCTCCCAGTGCACCAAAATTCTAAACCAGCTCTCCAGAGCCTCCTCCCTCTGTCAATACCACAGCCCTCCAACAAGAAAAAGAGGAGAATCAGAAGGGTTTGGAATGTGGAAACCCTTGCCCTGTTGCCCCAAAGAACTGAGGAAAATTCCTTGGCATTCTAAGTTGGAACTCTGAATTCACAAAATTGGTTACTCCAAATATTTCAGTTAGATAGTGCCAAATAACTTTAGAAATATCACCAGTTAAATAAGATTGCAGCAATGTGGAGGTGATTTGCAATTTTATATGACACTGCTTATTCCTAAGAGAGAAAATCATTATGTTCTAAAATTTGGACAAGCAACTCAGCAATTTTAAGTAATCTGTGCTAACAAATTATCAAACAGATGAAGAGATTCTCAAAATTATGGTATCAGAATGCTTTACATTCTTAAAATATTAGTGAAGACCCCAAAGGGGTTTTGTTTATGTGGGATACAGCCTATAGATATTATTTGAAATAGAAATTAAAATGAGCCACATGTGGTAGGCACACCTGTTAATCCTAGTGGCTCAGGAGGCTGAGGCAGGAGAATCACAAGTTCAAATCCAGCCTCAGCAACTCTTAGCAAGACCCTATCTCAAAAGAAAAAATACTAAAAATGGACTGTGGATGTGGCTTAATGGTTAAGCACCCCTGAGTTCAACCCCTGGTACAAAAAGAAAAAAAAATTAAAACAAGAACTTTCAGAAACATTTAATTCATTCATTTCAAAATACAAAGTGTCATTACACATTAACAAACAATATTTTTAAGAAAAAATTTCTTTTAAAACAAAAAGGATACATATTTAGTGGAAATGTAGCAATGCTTTACTTTTTTGCAAAATAATGTAATAATTTGAACACTACATCAAGAACACTAGATAATTTATAAGTAAAGGCATGTTAACATTTGTTGGGGACCACAAATCAAGTCAAGATGGCGCCCGGCAGTTTGCCAGAAGGAGTAGTTTGTGAGGCAACGCCACCGAACCATTAAGATGATGAGGATTCCTTATTGGCTGACTGCTGTATCTGGATGATGCTAACTGAGTCAAGCTGTGTGTAATCAGTTAGGTATATATACCCCTGTTGTTCCGTAATAAAGCAATTCCCGCTTCAACCTTCAAGTTGCTTGTCACCTCCAGGTTATTTTGCCCAGCCTGACTGCAGCAAACATTTATGGAATTCACACCTGAAAGCATGATATATTCAGAGAGCAGAGGTTGATTTTCTCAATAAGAGTGTGAGATCCAGCAACTCTTCTCCTGGCAGACATGCAGGGCAGAGCAGGAGAAATATGTCAGCTGCATGTTCCCAGCAGCACATCCACACCAGCAAACATATGGAAGCAACCCAAGTGTCCACTGGCAGTTCAACCAATAAGCAAAATGTGGTCTCTACATACAATGGAATATTATTCAGCCTCTAAAAGGAAGGACATTCCAGCACATGCTACAGCATACATGAACACTGAAGGCATCACGCCAAGTGAAATAAGCAGTCACAAGAAGAAAAAAATACCATATGATCCCACTTAGATGATGGACTTAAGAGTAGTCAAAACTTGTTCAGACAGAAAGTGAAACACAGTTACCAGGGCCTGAAAGAAATGGGAGTTTATCATCTAATGGGGGAGAGTTTGTTTTTAAAATAATTCTGGAAATGGATGTGGTCAGAGTCACATGTATTAAATGCAATGAATGGAATGCACATTAAAATGACTGATTTTATTTTATGTATATTTAGATCAAGAAAGGGCATCTTTTGTGACAAAAGACAGTAAGTATCTACAGCACGGATTATAAAAAGAAATGTCCTCAGGAGCCTAGCATATAACATAAATGAGAGAGCAAACCATCTAGGAACATAAGGAACTCAAAACCTGGCCAAAGGAGACAGTAGCAAATCCAGTGTTACCAGATTCTCAGTTTGTTTAAGAAAAACTACAAATTTGAATTTGTATCTGAAATCTTATAGTAAAAGCCAAACAAAACACATCTATGGATAAATACAGCGTATGGTACCTCATATACAGCACCTAATCTATACATTATAAGAGAGTTACTCAATCTTCAGGAAACTGAAATCTTTTTGGAAAGTAGCACTATTTGTCTTAAAAATATTATTTATGTTAACACATAATAACTTTTTGTTTTCTTTGAAATGAATTAAAATGTTTTAAAAACTTCTCATTTTAATTTTTAATTTCTAACCCAAACAATATCTATAGGCTTCAGCCCACATTAACAAAAGCCCTTCACTAATATTTAAGAGTTTAAAGGGGCTCTTATACCAATCAATCTTCAGAAAATTCCAAGAGGAATTTACCTCACAGTTGGTTCTAATTGGATCACTAAGAAGCAACAAACTTAAAACATAGCCAATGAAAAAGACTGAAACAAAAGGTGTTGTCACAAGGACAAAAGCAAAACAAAACTGTGGTCTAGGAATGTAGAAAGCCTACCATAAAGGAAAATGCTGTCCTCTTTACTGTGCACACGAGAGAACGTCTCTAGTGGACGAGGACATCCATCACTAGAAAAGTGCACTCCTATAAGGCCTCATGTTCCACCCCTGCCTTGAGGATGCAGCCAGAATCCAGCTCCAGGCTCACAAGTTGCCTTTAAAACCTGAAGGGCAGAGGTGTTGAGAAAAGGTGCTAACAGAAGTGACCAGGCAAGAGGCGCTGAGCTGCAAAGCAAGGAAGAGATGGACTGCGAGTGCAGCCTCCCGCTCTCCAGTAGCCACAGCCTAAGAGGGAAGAGGGTTTTCAAAACATAGGAAAATAAGCAAAAGCAAGCAATGCAAGACAACATACAAAAGACAACCTCTGAGCAATCGCTGCTTCCAAATCAGTGGGAATAATAAGTGCTCTAAATTCCAAAGACAAGTTACGGAAGCAGGGGCGGGCCTGAAGGTGAGTCTGGTGATGGTGGGTTCCAGAAGCCAGTCAGCAGGCTATGCTGTCACCTCAGCACAGGCAGGAAGGTCCTCCACTAGGGTGATGTCAGAGAAGGAAAGGAATGCCGGGGTAAAAATATCTATTAGAAAATCTACAGGTGTGGTATCTGACTGGAGAAGGAAAATGTATCCCTTGTGACAAACTCACTTATTATTCCATCAACAAATGAGCCAGGTTCCTCCAACAAGCAAGGAACCAGAAAATTAGAAATCATATCATCTAAGCCAGGCATGGTGTCGCACACCTCTAATTCCAACAGCTCTGGAGGATTACGAGTTCAAAGCCAGCTTCAGCAAAAGCAAGGCACTAAGCAACTCAGTGAGACCCTGTCTCTAAATAAGTAAAAAAATATGGCTAGGGATGTGGCTCAGTGGTCAAGTGCCCCTGACTTCAATCGCCAGTACCCCCTCAAAAAAAAGAAAGAAGAAAGAAAGAAATCACATCATCCAATCACACAATGTATAGACCACATTCCTATTCAAAGCAAACTTGGTGGAGGGAGGTGGGGGTGCTTTATGGAACAATCAGATACTTGAATCCTGACTAAAAATGTCATGTTACAAATTGAGTATCCCTTATTCAAATGCTAGGGACCAGCAGGGTTTCAGATTTCAGGTGTTTTGGGTTTGTTTGTTTGTTTTTTGATATTTGCTTATACATACTGAGATATTTGGGGAAGGGTCCCAAGTCAAAACATGAGATTTGTGTATGTCTTATACACACAGCCTGCAGGTAATTTTACATGAATGTTTTGTTGATTTTCTTTGTAGGGCTGGGTATCGAGACCAGGGCCTTCAGTATGTTAGGTGAGCATTCTACCATTAAACTACACTCCAAAGCTAATTTTATGTAACATTTTAATCTTCCTACATTTCAACTACAATCTATCACATCAAGTCAGGTGCCGAATCTTCTATTTTCAGCATCCTGGAAATGCTCAAAAAGGTTCAGAATCTGGGGCCTTTCAGATTATAGACTTTCAGATTTGGAATTTTCAACCTGTATTATTTAACTATTGTTAATTATTCCAGTATAATAATGGTAATGCAAAACAAAGAACAAAGCAAAATAACCAAAAGCTCTTTGGTAGTGGGGTGTGACAGCTGGCTAAACTTTATTTATAATTAGATTTTTAAAAATATATTTTTAGTTGTACACAGGCACAATACCTTTATTTTATTTATTTTTACGTGGTATTAAGGATCCAACCCAGTGCCTCACACATGCTAGGCAAGTGTTCTACCACTGAGACGCAACTCCAGCCCTAACTCCAGTAAATATCTATCTTATACTATCTGGCTATTTCATACCATTTTCTGAATTCAAGGGAAATTCAAAACATGTGATTCCTATTACTTATAACTTACTTGATTACATTCTAGTAACTAACTATAGACTCAGACAACCCAGAGTTTTCATTTTATCAAATATCAGTATCCAAGTAGTATTTTTCTTAAAGTTTATTTCTTCTTATTGCTATACCAATAATGTAATAAAGGCCTTAACATGAAAATATTTATATCCAAAATAAAAAAACTCTAACTATAAACTCTATGGTAGCATTCTATGGTAATTTTTGCTCAGATATCTTTGCTAATAATTTATCAGTTTATTTAGCAACCTGCTAGATTTCAGTGCTATAACTTGACAAAATTTATGTTTACTGCAATTTGATGATCTGCTATTAACTATGCAATTTTATACATTTGATCACACCTATTTTATCTTTTTATCTTCTAAGTCCCTCTGACTCATTTTTACAACTATATCCAAAAGCAGTAACTGAGCTACACAATTAATGTAGTACTTTTTAAAGGACGAGGTTGAAGAATCACCTAAACCTCCAAGCGCACAGGCAGTCCTCTGCCCGCCACTCTGACATAATTAGAATGGACGGGCTCCCTGGGGAAGAGCCTCTTTATGAAATTAAAACATACCACATGCGATTCTCCAGGGGAGCAGATTCTATTTGAACAGAATTATTAGCCTCACTCAAGTCATTTCACAGCAGAGAGAACAAGCAAGTCTATTGTGCATACCATAATTATACTGTGCATGACTTCCTTCAATTAAAATCTCTATTTAAATTAGCATCCATATCGCTGTACAGAAATTTAAAGTCATTATCTAATATGGCCTAATGATGCCTTCCACTAACAAGGACTTAGCTGGAAAATGACTTCATATTTGTCAAAGAAATTACTGGGACAGGCCCTCCCCTCATTAGCATTAACAATGTGTCTTGCAAGAGAAATGGATATATGGACATCCTCACGTAACTTAGCATGTATTCTAAGAGCCAGTCTGCATGCCCACTACAGAGTACTCTAAACCTCCCAAGAAGCGCTGAGTATTCTTTGTTCATATTAGATACTCATTAATTACTTAGTAAACTTGACTAAACTGATATATAGTCTTAAAAAAAACAAAGAGATTTTAATGACTTTACTAAGCAGTTGTTGAGATCAACATCTCAGACATTCTTCTCATTAGACTGGCAGCTGAAACCTGCACACCACCTCCTGATCATTAGAACAGAGCAGGAAGGAGAGGGCCACATCCTACTTTTACTGTAAAACAAGAGAAAACCCTGCTCATCTGTGTCCTCTGTGGCTACTACTTCTGTCTTTGCTGAAGAGTCTCCCTCACATGCACTTAAGAACAGGTCATCTCACAGAACATGGAAGAAATCTGTCCAGGTGAATTAAGATCTTGAAATGGAGATCTCTAAATGCGTGCAATCTTCAGAGAGTTCTAGTCCTAAAATCTGACACCTGATAACAAAGAAAGGTAAGAGAAACTCCAACTTAGTGTATTATCACTGGAAGTGTCCATGCATGAACATAGACACACACCCCACACTTGGGACAGAAAGCAGGAGCTAAAGAAAAAAAATTGCATTAAGTGGTCCCAGGACTGAAGAGTACAATTTACATTAAGGACTTCTTTCTTTTTTGAGGTTTCAATGTTGGTGTTTGAAGTGGCACTTCTGAAGAGACACAGCTCACTCTACTAGAGTCTCTTCAAAGAACTGTAGGAACACTAAAGCACTTTCCACTGCCACACTGTGGGCAGTCACCACCAACAAGAGATAATGGGGGGAGCCTTTGTTCTGTTTGTGTTTCTTTAAGAGGAAGAGGGAATTTGATTAAATTGAAAGTTTTAGCTTTCCTCTACCAAAGTAAATGGCTGATATTATTTTTGGTTTCTTTTAACTCATCCACTCATTCATTCAGCCATTCATTTTTGCCTTTAAAAATTACTCCATAAGCATAGTCAACCTTTTCTGAGTCACTCATTTGGGCTTTTACTAGAAAAAGGCATTCATATACAAACCATCTACAAATTATCAGTGACAATGTAAAGAAATACAAAGGAAAGAAATACACTAAATTCAAGAAAGCGGTTAACTGTGGTGCTGAGGGAAAGGTTAAAATTGGGAGGCAGATCTCAAGGTTTAAATTGTATGATTTATTAAACTCAGTCACAGGAACATAAATGTTTCATTTTTTTGTTTGTTTGTTTTAAAAAAAAACAAAGTTATCTGTACCAGTAACCCTTAAAATTGTGCTCAAGTTTTTAAAAACCTTACAAGGAAGTCCTACTCAACAGAAATGTAACTAGACTCTAGTTTAGCAGAACCAGCGCTTCCAAACCAGTAGCCAAGGGCTGAAGCTGGCCGAACTTGTTTTGTTTGGAAAGCACAATGTTTTGTTTTGCTTTTTCATTGTAACTTGAATGCCTGGAGGTAGGACATGCACTCTCCAATTAGCCAGAGGTACTACCATTATCCTTAAGGTAAATTGTCATTCTTTAAAAAATAAGCCAAAGAAGATGGAACCCTCATCCACTAGGGGGGAAGGGGACTAAAGAGTGCAGGATTTTTGGAATACATTTCTGCAGTTCCTCAAACATTAAGCATAGAGTTTCCATATGACCTAGCAATTCCATGCCTAGGCAGCAATTCCATGTCTAGATATCTACTGAAGACAATGTGGAAACACATCCACACAAAGACTTATACATAAGCAGCACTATTCATAAAGCCAAGAAAAGTGGAAACAACCCAAATATCCATCAGCTGGTGAATGGATAAGCAAAATGGAATACAGTGGGATATTATACTCCATTTTTTAAAAAAAAGTACTGATGTTACAACAAGAATAAACCTCAAAACATCATGCTAAATAAAAGAAGCCAATCACAGACCATATAGCTTATGACTTCAGCTATGGGAAATGTCCAAAACTGGCAAATCTCAGATCTGTACAAGACAGAAAGTAGATTAATAAAATGATGAAAATTACATAAGCAAGGCTGGTCCTGATGGCACACACCTGTAATACAAGCTACTTAGGGGGCTGAGGCAGGAAGATCAAAGTCCCAGGCCAGCTTGGGCAACTTAGGTAGACTCTTCAAGAGGGCTCAGTGCTGGAGTACTTGCCTGGCCTGTGTGACACCCTGAGTTCAATCCCAACACTGGCCCCCACATTCACACACACAAAGACATAAAAGTAGATAATGGCACTGATTGCACAACTTGGTAAATATAATAGAAACCACTGAATTGTTCACTTTAAAGGGATGAACTATATGGTATATGTATGTGTGTGTGCACATATATCAATGAAAGCTTTTAAAATAAACAAACCAAAATATTGGCTCTTACAAGTTGCCAACTGGATAAAATTCCTAAAGCAATCCCTATACTATATTGAGGGCAATTAATTCAGGGCAAGAAGGTTAATTACAAAGATATTTCATTGCACTACTACTATATGTAGTGTGGCTGTGTATGAGAAAATAAATACAACATGTGTGTGTCCAGGACTGATCACAAAATAAAATAAAAAGTGCTCAGTGGTCAAATTGTGGTCTGAGGATTCCTGAGGGACCCCCTGAGTTTTCCAGAAGGTCTAGAGATCAAAACTAGTGTCATAATAACACTAAGGTGATTTGCTTTTTTCACTGCTTTGACATTTGCCCAGTGGTATAAAAATAACAGATCAGCACCTTGGGCACAATGATACCAACAGAAGGTAGGCACTTATTTTTTCATCACCCCGCATCCACAAAAAAAAAAAAAGGCTTTTTTTTTGGTTTTTCACATATAAGAATGTCCTCCATGAAGCAGTAAAAATTATTCATATTATTCAGCCTCAGTTCTTGAGTACACCTTTTCAGTATTTTGAGTCATGGGCCAGGAAGAGGTCTGAAGCACTTTGGCTGCATATCAAAGCATAAATACTGCCCAAGCTGGGAGTTAAACTAGGCCTTCTTCTGCCCAAGACCAGGCTTACTTGAAACAATGGGAAAATGTGCTCTATATTCCAAACTCACCCACATGTCAGCTTTTACAACACGAGGGACTCACAAAGCAAAAGCAGCTACTCTCCATGAGAAACCATCTTAATTTGCCCAGGAAGCAAGAGGCAGAAGATAAACTTGTGCCTAAGAAACCATTTTGCCCTATGATGGTGACAAACACAAGTATTACTATTTTCTTGTAGAATAAAATGTTAATATAATACATGATCCAAATAAAATAAGGCCTAAAATTTATCTTAGTCATTTAAAAAGGGATTGTTCACAGCATGCTATTATTATAACTAGTTACATAAGACACTTATAATAATGTGCTCCCCAATGTTCAAAATTACACACTGAGAATCTGACTTGTAAAAAAAAAAATCTAAGAATAACCAGGTTTGGTGGCTTATACCTATAATCTCAGCTACTAAGGAGGCTGAGGCAGGAGGATCACAAGTTTAAAACCAGTTTGGGCAACCCAGCAAGATTCCGACTCAAAATAAAAGTGCTCAGTGGTAGAGCACTTGCCTAGCATGCACAAGATCCTGGGTTCCATCCCTATTACCACAAAAAAATAATAATAATTAAAAAAAAAATTTTTAATGGGGATGTGGCTCAGTGTTAAAGCACCTGCCTTCACATGCATGGCTCTAGTCAAGCCCTCACACTGCAAAAAATAAAAATAAATAAAAAGACCTTTTAAAAAATTTAAAACTAGATAATAAATTAGCCATCTATTAACCCTAAAAAACAATTTGTAGGGGCTTGGGTTTTAGCTCAGTGGTACAGCACTTGCCTAGCATGTGTGAGGCACTGGGTTCGATTCTCAGCACCACAAATAAATAAATAAAATAAACGTCCATTGACAACTAAAAAAATTTTTTTTTAATTTTGTAAATATGTTACCAATGAAGATCTAGAAAACCCCAAGGAATCAATCTAGAAAACTATATTGAGGGCAACTGATTCAGGGCAAGAAGGTTAATTTTGAAGATATTTAATTGTACTAGTATTATATGTAGTGTGGCTATACATGAGAAAATAAATACAACGTGTCAGTGTGTGTCCAGGACTGATCCCAAGAAGTACAGGCAGATCTTGTGGATACAGGACTCTGCCACTAAAATAGGATGTGTCAAAGTGGAGCTGTGGAACTGGAAAAGCTCATCAAGAATCTTTCCCAAGTTTGATAAAAGGTCCCTCTGTTCCTACCCTATGTTCAAAAGAAATGTTTTGACCTGGTTTCCCAAATTAGTAGATACTAAAAAGGGAAAGCCTGGATTACACAGATTAATATTTTATTCACTGAAAAAATAAATCTAGGGGGTAGGCCTGTCCGTCTCTTGTAGAGATGGCAAACTTGTTCTTAAGTACACAATCAACAGAGGGCAAATTCAATAATATTTCTGTCCTTGCAAAGCTGAACTTTTTCTAGAACTAGGAAATTTCATGATAGGCATATATACTTAAACACTGAATTGAAATATATTTTGGTTTTTTTAAAAATTTACTACCTTTGTTAAGTTATATTGATAACTGAATTTCACATGGCCTACAATTAAACACAGGCCATAGCAATAATAAAAGTAATACTAAGAATAACAATGGGGCTGGGGATGTGGCTCAAGTGGTAGTGCGCTCGCCTGGCATGCACGAGGCACTGGGTTCTATCCTCAGCACCACATAAAAATAAAATAAAGATATTGCATCCACCTAAAACTAAAAAAATAAATATTTAGAAAAAAAAAAAAAAAGAATAACAGCTAACCTTCCCATAGGGTTCCCATGCACCGGCACTTTTTATATAGAGTGCTCTATCACTGAGCTACATCCTCAGCCCCCATGTTTTATTTTGAGAAAGGGTCTTGCTGAATTGCTGAGGCTGGTCCTGAACTTAAAGATGTTCCTGCCTTGGCCTCCCAAGTGGCTGGGATCACAAGCATGGACCATCACATCTGACCCATGAGAGAAATTCTAACTCACTCAATCCTATAACAACCTATAACCAGGTTCTACTATAACCCCCACTTTACAAATGAGCAAACAGAAGCAGAGGGAAGTAAGAAGTTCGCCAGGGTTACATGTGTTAGGAGGTAGGGCTGAGATTCAATCCAGGATGCCTGGTCCCAAAGTCAGTGTTCTTAATTTTGTTGGGCTTCTACTATCAATTTTCTCAGTTTCAAAATTCTTCTTTTTCAAAATGTTTCTGAAATTCCATACACAGCACAGCAAAACTGTTTCCCAAATCTTTATGATTAACCATGGCTCCTGTTGGTTTTCATAAACAAAAGGTCAAATCATTATGAAATTTACAAAAGTTAAGACAAAATTGATCAGAAAAAAGAAACCACTGTTTTAAAATTCACATTGTTCAATTTCAAAGCATAACTTGAATTGTAAAGTACATATATAACTAGCATCTTACAGTAATAGAATTGGACCATAAAGCAATAATATTATAGCTTTTAAAGGAAAAAGTATTAAATTGAGCCCACCCTGACTAGTGATTTTAAGTGATTCAATCACTTTCACGCTCATTTCAAATCTCTAACTTGCTGGTTATAAATATAGTCCCTAAAAAGTCATTATTCATTTTCCAGATTAGTTGGCACTCCACAGCAAGATGGTAATTAATCTCCTATCATTAATTAATAAAAATTAAACTTTTAGGGCTGGGGATATAGCTCAGTTGGCAGAGTGCTTGCCTTGCATGCTCAAGGCCCTGGGTTTGATCCCCAGCACCACAAAATAATAAATAAACAAATAAATTTATGTCCATCTACAACTAAAAAATATTTTTTTAAAAAAATTAAACTTTTGGGCTGGGGATGTGGCTCCAGCGGTAGCAGGCTTGCCTGGCATGCGTGTGGCCCAGGTTCGATCCCCAGCACCACATATAAAAAACAAAAAGTTGTTGTGTCTGCCGAAAAACTAAAAAATAAAATATTTTAAAAAATTGAACTTTTAATGTGTGTTTTTTTTCTATTTTTCCCAAAATTTAATGATATCAACATATGCCACTGAACTGTTACACTCCAAAATTTGTTTTCTTTAAACCTTGATATTACACTTTAAAAAGAAAAAAGAAAGCACTTCTCATAAAGTGGTCTTTTGCCATGCTAGTAGTGTTGTTTCTTTATGAGGGTGTCTATTACAGGAATGTGTCCAGTTTATGAAAACTCATCAAGTTATATACTTCTCCATATATGTATTAAATACTTTAATAAAAAGTTTCTTTTTAAAATATTTTATTGTTGATGAGAACTTTATTCTCTTATATGCACTCCTGAAAATCAAACCCAGGGCCTCACACATGCTAAGCAAGTGCTCTACACTGAGCCACAACCCCAGCACCAAAAGTTGCTTTTTAAATAATCTTTACTTAACTTTACCCCAAACCATTACATACTATCCTTTTTGGAAATTGTCAATTAAAAAAGTTCTCTTTTTTTCTAATCTAAGAAAGTAAACTATAGCACTGAGTAATTTTCAGCATATGCAAGAGGAAAATAAAACGGGGCCTGGGGGTATGGCTCAGTGACAGAGCACCTACCCAGCATGTATGCCTGGGTTCAATTCCCAGCAGTGGAAAAAAAATTAACCTCTTATCCAAACAAAGAGCCATCTAAGATAGTCTACAGAATCAAAAAGTACTATTTAATTCTTTCACAAATGTCTTGAGATCTGAAGATCGCCAAGGGAAAGGAAACATACTTTTTTTTTAGCTTCTGTGTGCTCATTTTACTCACAAGAACCTTGTCAGGTAGGTATTACTACACACTTGTGGCAGATGACGGCAGTTTCCAAAGATGGGCACAACAATACCTACCTCATTCCAGAAGCTTTTCTTATAATGCACAGTGACTGTCTTCTACTGAAAAATGGATGTTTCCTCTTCTCTAAACTGTATAGAATTTTACACCAGCCTTGAGCAAGAAAATGTTGCCTAAGTGACCTGTGAGACTCTCAAGTTGGGACACACAGGCCAAGGTGCTTCCTCCTGGCTTGGTCTCTCTCAGGATGCCTGCCTTGGCACCTGCCACAGGCTGTGAGTGCATGTCCTGCACACAGCCCCAGAGACACCTCTGGCTAAAAGGCAGCATCCACTACCAGGCCTGGTTACTGAGCCTTTTGCAGGTGATTCCAACTCCCACCTTCAAGCCTTCCAGTGAGAGCCCACAGGGTGTGAGACAGGACAAGCCATCCCCAGACAGGACCCCTGACCCACAGTAACCATGGGACAATAAATAATTATGGCTGCATTAAGCCACTACATTTGAAATAATTTGTTAGACAGCAATAAATAAATAGCTAACACACTTCATAAATAAAGAGCTCTGGTAGATAACTGTGCCAGCAAGAAGCTGACTTCAAGTCAGTCAATAAATAAAACCCACACTTGCTACCAGAGGGTACTGCTTCCAGATTTGCTGAGTTGCCCACATTTCTCAATGTAAGCAAAAGTTTCCACATTGAGCATTCTGAGAGCAGCAAACATCCTCCAAAATAAATGTCACCCAGAGCAACAGCTCATCCCATCCACGGCCTTGAGATCCCAGCATCATTTTTGACATAACTTCCCTTCACACCCTAATGACAGCACATCCCATAGTCCTCATAGCTGGAGATACTTAAATACCTCACACTGATAATAATACATACTTATACACACTTTATAAAGCACTTTGCCAATCACTAATCAACTTGATCTTTGGGGGAAACCTCTCTGTGAGACAGATAAGGCAGGCATCAAACAGAGGAGGTTCAAAAAGTTGAAAATAATAAACAACAACACATCTGAGGAAGGATTTGACTCAAAGGATTTGACTCAGATTTTCTGACTCCACACCCAGTGCTCTTTCAACCCAGCTCAAAAGGAACTCTCTGGAGGGCCACACAGGACCCTGCCTGTGGTGCTTATGGAGAATCCTCTGTGCGCACGGCATCACCCAGCCAGTCTCTCCACAAAATGTCCTTCCTACTTGGACCCACTCTCTACCTTGCCAATCAACCATCCTTCCACCTCCCTCAATCACAACACTGAAACACGGTCAGAGGCAGAATCATACAGACAAGAGTACAGGCCAAATTTCTTTGTCTGCCTTCCAGGTTTTCAGTAATCTGATCCCAGTTTAGTTGATCAAATTAATTTCCCTCCATTTACGAAGAAAACCCAAATTAATCTGTTCATTCCTTCTCCAACTCACTTTCTTCCTCTCCCTCATCAAGATCTGGGGGTGCCGCCTGAGCGCTCACCCCTGTCTCTGACAGTCTCTTGTCTCAAAGACTTAAAATCAACTGCAGAGCCGGAACAAACCTGGAATGACAACGCCATTATGGCCCACAAGCCTTTAGAGAGGCATCCCTGGGCCGAAGACCGCCCTCGCCAAGGGAGCACTGAGCGGGGACAGACAGTGCTTGCCTGGGCAGAAGTGAATGGCACCCTCACTGAGCGATGGCCTGACAGCCTTCCCACCCACCTGCTTCTTCCTTTCTGATTCCCCCAACCCTTCCCAGCCCAGTGCTTCCAGAAGTCTTCCTCAACTGCTCCAGAACCTTACGCGCCCTGTCTTCCTACAGAAGCAATTCTGCCTGTGACACACATTCCGGCACTCATCACCCCTGCACAGACTGTGACCCTCCACCCGAGCAGACTCCTGAAGACAGCAATGTCTCCACAGTGAGCACTCCAAGTTCCTTCAAGTGAACTCAACTCGGTCATTAAAAATCCATTGAACATAACATTGCTTCTTAACTTACCGGGCATCTCCTTTGGAAAGATTTGTATTTACAGGATTAAGAATAATCTTGTTTGCATCAACATCCACCACACATTTGGTATGCAAATCAATTTCTGCAAATTAAAAAAAAAAAAAGATAAATAGTCATTTTTAAGAGTAATTTATTTTGGAAGAGCATTTAACAAAAACTCAAAACTCTTAGTGAGTTTAAAAAATATGTCCTATCACTCTTTTTTTTTGAGAATTTTAATATTTTTTTGTTGTTGTTGTTTTTGGCAGACACATCTTAGTTTGTATGTGGTGCTGAGGATCGAACCCGGGCCACACGCATGCCAGGCGAGCATGCTACCGCTTGAGCCACATCCCCAGCCCTCCTATCACTCTTTCATGATAAAAACTTTCAACAAACTAGAAATAGTAGAGAAATTTCTCAGCCTATTAGAAAGTATCTATGAAAACCCACCACTAATACCACACCCACTGGTGTGGAACTGAACAGCTGAATGTCCAATATCAAGAACAAGACAAGGATGTTTACTACCAACTTCTATGCAACACAGTACTAGAAATTCTAGTCAGGGCAGTTAGGTGAGGAAAAATAAAAGGCAACCGGACCGGAAGGGAAGAAGTAAAACTATCTTTATTGCAATGATTTGATTTTATATGTAGAAAATCCTAAAGAATCCATGAAAAAAATATTCGAATAAATACATTCTGCAAGGCCACTGGATACAAAGATAAAATATAAAAATCAATTGTATTTCTATACACCAGCAATGAAAACACTGGAAATGAAATTAAAAAGACAATTTCATTTATAATATCATCAAAAATACTAAAAGGAATCAATTTAAAAGAAATGCAAGAATTATACACTGAAATTCCAAAACCTTGTTGATAAAAATTAAAAATTTAAATAAATGAACAGAAATCTTATGTTCATGAATTAAAAGACTTCATACTGTTTAGATGGCAATACTCTCCAAATCTATAAGATTCAAGGCAGGGGCTGAGACTACATACAGCTCAGAGATAAGAGGACATGCTTAGCATGCACGAGGCCCCAGGTTCAACACCCAGCATCTCACACATGCGTGTGTACACACAGACTTAAGGAAATCCTCATTAGAATCCTAGCTTGCTTTTTTATAAAAACCAACAAGCCAAGCTGGGGTGCATTTTAGTGGTGGAGCACTTACCTAGCATGTGTGAGGCCCTGGATTCAGTCCCCACCACAGAAGGGGAAAGAAAAGGAAGAAATGAAGGAAAGAAACAAACACAGGCAGGCAAAAGATCCAGAGCAGCATAAACATTCTTGACAAAGAAAAAAAACACTCCACTATATCAAAATACTACAAAACTACAGTAACCAAGACAATGTGGTCCTACTACAAGGGTAAATATATACATCAGTGGGACAGAACTGCAAGTCCAGTTTTCTGACAAGGGTGACAAGACAGAACAAAGGAGAAAGCACACTTTTGCTGGGACAACTGGGTATCCACATACTGAAGAATGAAAGTAGAATCCTATCTCACGCCACACTCATGAACTAACTATAGTGGAGGAAGGACAAGAAAAATCCAAATGGAAGAAAATCTAACTTTAAGAGCTAAAACTATAAAACTCCTAAAAGAAAACATAAACATAAATCCATATGACCTTGGGTTAGGTGTAAGTAGTTTCTCACAACAATAAAAGCACAAGCAACAAAAAGAAAAAACAATGGAACTCATCAAGATTTAAGACTTTTGTGCTTCAAAGACACTATCAAAAAAGAAAAACACATCTAGGTTGGCTCCACAGTTTAGCTATTGTGAATTGTGCTGCTATAAACCCTGATGTGGCTGTGTCACTGTAGTATGCTGTTTTTAAGGGCTTTGGGTATAGTCCAAGGAGAGGGATAGCTGAATCAAATGGTGGTTCCATACCCAGTTTTCCAAGGAATCTCCATATTGCTTTCCAAATTGGCTGCACCAATTTGAAGTCCCTCCAGCAATGTTATAGTGTACCTTTTCCCCCACATCCTCACCAACATTTATTGTTGCTTGTCTTCATAATAGCTACCATTCTGACTGGCGTGAGATGATACCTTAGAGTGGTTTTGATTTGCATTTATCTGGTTGCTAGAGATGATGAGCCTTTTTTCATATATTTGTTGACTGATTGTACATCCTCTTCTAAGAAGTGTCTGTTCAGGTCCTTAGCTCATTTGTTGATTGGGTTATTTGTTTTGAGATGTCTTTCAGTGGATAAATGGATTTTAAAAAAATGTGGCATATATACACAATGGAATTTTACTCAGCATTAAAAAAGAACAAAATCATGGCATTTTCAGGTAAATGGATGGTGTTGGAGAAGATAATGCTAAGTGAAGTTAGCCAATCCCCCCCCAAAAAAAATGCTGAATGTTTTCTCTGATATAAGGAGGCTGACTCATAGTGGGGTAGGGAGGGAGAGCATGGGAGGATAGATGAATTCTAGATAGGGAAGAGGGGTGGGAGGGAAAGGGAGGAGCAGGGGATTAGCAAGGATGGTGGAATGTGATTGACATCATTATCCAAAGTACATGTATGAAGACTTGAAAAAAAAAGAAAAAAACAATAGATAGAATATAAAAACTACTTATAAATCATATAGCTAATAAGGGACTTGCACCAGAATAAAGAATTCTGAATAATGAAAAGACTATTAGAAATAGTCAAATTTTTAAATGGGCAAAGAAATAGAATAGACATATTTCAAAAAAATACAAAAATGCCCAATAAACATAAGAAAAGATGCTTGACATCATCAGATGTTGGAAATACAAGCTAAAATCACAATGAAATACCACTTCGCACCCCCTAGGATAACTATAATCAAAAAGCAGGTAATAAAAAATGCTGGTAAGGATGTGGAGAAATTAGAACCCTAGTGCATTACCATAGGAACATAAGGATGCAGTCACTTGGGAAAAGTGTGGCTAGATTCCATATGACCCAGCATTTTCACACACACACACACACACACACACACACACACACACACACACACACACACACACACACATATATCCAAAAGAAATGACAACGTATGTCCACACAAAATCTTACACATAAATGTTTCCAACAGCATTTTTTAGATAAACAGAAAAAGTAACAATACAAATGTCCACCAAGTAATGAATGGACAGATGTGATGAGTCCAAAGAATGGAACATTATTCAGCAATCAACATGAAGGGAGCACCTTTAAAAGGGATCACACTAAGTTAAAAAGCCACTCACAAAAGGCCAAAGAGAGTGAGGTTCCATTTAGTTTAAATGTCCCAAATAGGAAATCTAGGGAGGCAGAAGAGAGATCCCTGGTTTGTTAGTGCAGAGCTTAATGCTCCTGGGTGCATTTTTCTTTTTCTTTTTTTTTTTTTTTTTTTTTAAGAGAGAGTGAGAGGGGGACAGAGAGAGAGAGAATTTTAACATTTATTTATTTTTTCTTAGTTCTCGGCGGACACAACATCTTCGTTTGTATGTGGTGCTGAGGATCGAACCCGGGCCGCACGCATGCCAGGCGAACGCGCTACCATTTGAGCCACATCCCCAGCCCCTGCATTTTTCTTTTGAGGGTAATGAAAGTGTTCTAAAATTGATCCTGGGCTGGAGATGTGGCTCAAGCGGTAAGACGCTCGCCTGGCATGCATGGGGCACTGGGTTCGATCCTCAGCATCACATAAAATAAAATAAAGTGTTGTGTCCACCGAAAAACTAAAAAATAAATATTAAAAAACATTTTAAAAATAAAATTAAAAAAAAAAATAAAATTGATCCTGCTGGTAGATGTACAACTGTGAGCTTACAGATCATGAATTGGGAACAATGTTCGAGATGTGAATTTTATCTCAATACTGCTGTGTTAGAAAAGACTGAATGTTTACATTCCCATAATTTTATACTCTTATATTTGTCTGCACTAAGTATCTGCACGAAGAAACAGTAACTGTTTCTGTTCATCTCATTTCCACTACCAAAAGAAAGGAGCTGTACTATGTTGGAGTCATTAGTATTTTCCAAGAACCTTGGCCAAATGTCAATGTCATATTCATTAGAAAGTGTTTCTACTGTCAGTAAGGGTAATTTTTTAAAATTCCTTTTAACTTACATTACAAATGCAAAACAAAACAAAAACATTCCTCTTTCTGGCCCCAACTAACTTTTCTAATATCAGTTATTCTACTTTTATTACCAAATATATATTATTTGAGAAATGCAAAAAGGTCACTGTTTTTTTTGTTGTTGTTTTGGTTTGGTTTGTTTTTTTTGGCCAACACATTTTCAGGCAAAGATAATCTAAAGAAAAACTTGAGAGCTGTTTTACCTAGGTTTAAAAAAAAAAAAAAGGCTCCTAAAAGGGGACAATGTTCTGCCATGATCAGCTAGCCTTAAGTCCTATGAGTAATGCTTTGTGTTTAAGTCACCTCTACCCCTGACAGAAGAGCTTCAGGAAAGTGTCAGCAGCGGTGCAGCAAACTTTCAAACCTGCAATTTCGTCCTTGCTTCCTTAGGCCCAGAGCTCGAGAAAGTGTGCAATCATCCTGATTTGTTAATACCTCTGACCATACTGTATTAGGTGGCCTCTTACAGGCAAATCTACATTATACACAAATGTATCATCAACTGTCCGGAAATTCTGTGACTCAGAATCTACCATCTCACCACCTACCACAAAGTTAGTCGATAGTTTCTTGCAAGAGAGTTTGGTCTCAACAGAGGAGCTGCACATTTAGATTCATAAAAATACATGCCTGAAGAAACTGGGTGTTCATCAAAGTTTCTCCTACAATAGTGTATTACCTTCATTTCACAGGATCTTGAACTGAGAAGGGATCCACACTTTTCCTTCAATATCTTTCCTAATAGCTCCTCCCTCTTCCACACCACTGCTTGCCACTTACATCAAGTACAACAAATAATTAAGGCACCAACTTCTGAATAACTCTATGTAATACAAAGAATCACCTATTACTAATACATCTAACCTAAACTCACTTTGTCCTAACATGGCAATGCTTACAAATACCCCTGCATCTAACACCCCTCACTGATGGCTTCTTTTTTTTTTCCTTTTTTTATTGTTGGTCGTTCAAAACATTACATAGTTCTTGATATATCATATTTCACAGTTTGATTCAAGTGGGTTATGAACTCCCATTTTTTTGGGAGTTCACCAATGGCTTTAAGTATATAAACAACTCTCTTCACTTCTTTACTAGCTTAGGGTTTAACAAAATTCTCACCCCTACTCTGTTAATTGGCAGACAGCTATTGAGAAGGCTTTTCACAAGATTGTTTAGAACATGTAGGGGTAGGCCATGTAGGATGCATACCCAGGCAAATAAAGTGAGATGTGTAGAGAGTTTAAGGAAAAGATATATGAAAAGAATTTTAATATAAAATGCTACAGCTAGTGTAACCCACAAATGAGATTAGCTGGTTGAATTAAATTATATTGCTATACAATTCTAAATATAACAGTCCAGGGCTGGGGATGTGGCTCAAGCGGTAGCGCGCTCGCCTGGCATGCGTGCGACCCGGGTTCGATCCTCAGCACCACATACCAACAAAGATGTTGTGTCCGCCGAGAACTAAAAAATAAATATTAAAAATTCTCTCTCTCTCCTCTCTCTCCTTTCTCACTCTATCTTTAAAAAAAAAAAAAAAAAAACAGTCCAGTCAAAACTTTTTACTCTATAATCCCTACAAAGCAATTCACTAATTAAATAGCATAGTTAAAAAGTCTTAAATTTAATCTTAAAAAAAGCAAAACACACACACCCCTACCAAAAATCCAAAAGATAAAAAGATAAACATCTTCCTCTTAGTTTGGAATAATAGCTAGATTAAAAAGATAAGAACTGCTATGCACTGTCTTTGTAAAAACAGAAAAATAGCACTACAGTACACCCATGTTCTTAGCAGCTCTATTCACAATTTCCAAAGGTGGCAGCAACCCAAAGTCCACTGCTGAATGAACGATCAGAATGGGGTAAACACACATATGGGAACAGTGTTCAACCTTCAAAAGTAAAGAAATTCTGGGGCAATTCTACCATATGGATGAAGCACAAAGACACAAGGCTAAGGGAAATAGCCAGTCATAAGAGGAACAATGCTCCATGATTCCATGTACAGAGGCACCCAGCATAGTCAGATCACAGACAGCAGAATGGGGTGCCAGTGGGGGAAAATAAAGGAGTCAGGTATATGCAAAATCAAGGGTCAGATATGAAAAGCATTTTAATATAAATAGTTTCTAATGACTGTGGAGTTTCTGTTTTGCAAGGTGAAAAAAGTTTGGGTGTGGACAGTGGTGATGGTGACACAATAATGTAAATAAATTTAATGCCACTAAACTGTACACTTAAAAATGGCTAAAACTATAAATGTTATGTGTACTTTGCCACAATTTTTAAAAGCATAAAAACTTATTATTATAATAAGTAACCCAGGACACATTTATTCATAGTGAAGCTTAAAGTAATGAGATCGGAATTTAATTAATACTGTGTCTGAAAACTAATTAAATACCAGAGTCATCTTAAGTAGTACTATAAGCTTATTTTATAACCATTCAAGCTTTATAGTACTCAAAACCATTAATGTGATCAGTCCAAAGAAAAACAGAAAGGTAGGCTAACTTACTAACATCAAAGGGCCATACTCCTAGCCCCAAAGAGGATGCCTTTCCAGGTCAAATTTTTCTTGATAAATATTAAAATAACCAACAGCTGACAACTTGGTTTATTCCGCTTGCATATTAGTCACACTGTAAAAGTGAGCAATAATTTGAAACAAGTCTTTCTTCACTACACAAATCACCTATGGCTCACACCCCAATGACCTCATAGTAAAACCTGGGCAGGGCCTGGAAGACTCCCCTTACATAACTCATTTTCCATCTGGGGAAATGCAGCATTCACAGACTGGACAAAATAAATGTG